>NC_054541.1:5160232-6360232 GCF_017654505.1 Polyodon spathula | reverse complement strand
TTGACAACATTAAAGGGTTAAACAACATTAAATCAATTTAAAAATAAATAAATAAATAAATACATTAAAAATCCTTTAAAAAAGGTTTCCAAAATGTTGTTTTGTACTGATTTATAAATCAGTGATCTTGCCTGCACTAAATTCTGCTGATATAGTGGACTCTGCGGATTCTCAGTCTTGCCCTGCACAAACGGAACACAACTTGCAGTGCTGAACAGAACACATCTTTGTTTGCTGTGCTCTACTCCGAGTCAGTCAAGCATGCAAAACAGAAATCCCTGTCATTGACTAATTTCCTTGTATAAAATGTCGGGGGTGTGATGCCCTGTCAAAGGCCTGTGGCCGCAACCCTTTTGCTTTGACCTGAAAATGTTTTTTGTACTCTTCTTCAGAATTTTCTAGCGCAATACATTCTTGTAAAACTGGAAGGCATGATTGCTAGCATTTGGCGTTTCTACTTTTTTTGATATATTGTGCATTTAGCGTCTCAAAAAAAATGTTACATACAATTTTACAGAGTGCTCTAAACAGCAGTCTCACTGATAGGTCGTAAGGAGCAAACATAATTACGTTTCCAATGGATTTTTTAAGCCTCTTGTTTTACTTTGTGGTATCTGTCCAAAGTCCGCTATCTATATATATATATATATATATATATATATATATATATATATGTGTGTATATATATACATTGTTTTTCATTTGCTCTGGGAAAACAATTCAAAACATTCAACATGATGCATGCAAATCCAAAAAAAGTCTATCTTTCATGCTTGCGTATATCTATTTTAGGTACGATGTAATTTGGAATACCACAATTATATCAACCCAAGGTCAGCCCACTAGGTTGTCTGATGTCTAAATGATGCCAAAATAAAATACAGAAAACAAACAAATTCTACTATATAGAAACATGTTTTGGCAGATAATTTATTGACGTATATCCATTAGATAACTTTAAGGGCTGCTAATTCCAAAACACCAGGTTTTGAATGTTTGCCAGTCATCACTAACATGTAATGCAGCTAATCCTGAGTTTCTTAAAATCTCAGGGGCTGGCACAATATTGCAATCCAGACAAAACATAGAAGCCACAGATAGCAAGGGCTTTATGGTATTCATGAACAAAAAACATCTTTGTGCTGTTTTGGCTAATGTAAGATTAGATTCTGCACCAACAACACTCATTTCATGGGATGCATCAATGGGACTTGACTTTCCAGTATTTTAATATGCACAATCCAAAAATGACTTAGCCTATTCTATTGTGGTATACCAAAAAGAAAAAAAAAAAAGAATCTCTAATACTATAACAACTAGATGTTGTTATAACAATTACAGCCCTTGAACATCTCAAACTCCCTGGTAAGCTCATTACCATCCTTATCCAGCAAAGATATTCCATACTGGCAAAAATATCACATAGGCTCGGCATTCAATTTTGCAGATTTTTCAAAATAATATTCATTTAAACCTGTTACCCGATATGGCAGATACAAGTTAGCAAGATATATTTTCGTTATATAAATTAAATAAAGTCTCACAACTTACTTTTGATTTTAGCTATATCAACGACATCCATTTTCAGTCCTGCAAAAATTGTAGATATTGTAAGTTAGATAAACAGTAAGTGTAGATACCGGTCAGCAGAGCCCTCAAGGAATGTCTTTAACTGATTTGAAGTTACTTACAAACACAACTAAGGCTTGAACTAAACCAAAGACTACAGCACTGCCGTAGTGGTGGTATTATTAGGATTTAACCCAGACCACAGTGATGGTGATAAAGGGGTTGGGCTGAATCTACTAAACACAGTTCGAGTTTTTCGAGTTCTGTTTTAAAGCCTGTAAACCAACAGATTATTCGGTGCTTCACATTTCATACTGCCAAGCTGGCAAGGGCAAACCTGAGACAGCCGCTTCCATGTGAAACTCTTCATCACTCGGCCCAACCCTCTTGGCCCGCTCTGAAAGCACTTGGTTCACAGCTTCGATCGCAGTTGCGATGTCATAAGGCGTCAGGTCGAACGAGGCAGAGTCCTCGCACATCTTCTCCTAAAAATCAAAAGAATTGTTGAAAATAAAAGGACAAATCTTTCAAACTGCCTCCATTATACTGCTCAAAACATTTCCTTGGTATTGATTATACACAGTAGTACAGACACATTGGTGTGATGTGAATATAACATAGATTTAAAAGGCATTCGTCTTTACTGTGTCTGCATCACTGCCCATGCAGTTTTGTTTTTCCCTTTATATTTGCAATCTCGCAGCTGACATGCTGGATTTTGTTCAGTATGACAGATGACATTGCAGCACAGCCTGCCCTAGGCTTGCAGCTGCAGGAAGCAAACCTTGGCAGAAATTCAGATCTGCCTCCCCAAGTGCCAATTATCTTGAAATAAAAGCAAGAGTACCACAGCATCAATGGTGGAACAGAAAAAAAAGGAACTGCATTTTCTTAACAACTGTAACAGCAAACAAAAGAAGAAAAATGTTGCTGCAGGAACGGTAAAGCAGTTTTTACTATTAGAAATCATGTTCCAACTGTGTAGAAAATAAAATGACACAATCCATGCCTTTACTTACACCCGTTATTAAATCTACCACATAATGTTGCTGAATGCAAAATGCTTCTCTTATATAAAAGTGCACAAATTAAGAGCAATAGTCAGAATTTGTCTTCCAATGCGATACACCCCATTTCAA
Organism: Polyodon spathula; assembly: GCF_017654505.1. Taxonomy (NCBI): domain Eukaryota; kingdom Metazoa; phylum Chordata; class Actinopteri; order Acipenseriformes; family Polyodontidae; genus Polyodon; species Polyodon spathula. The sequence goes on along the minus strand of NC_054541.1, from coordinate 6,357,524 downwards.
AATAAGACAGGATGTTAGTAAAAATCAACCACGCCGAGCACATCACTTAACTCTCTCTGGAGAAATGATCCCATGTGTGGCTCAAGCTGCATGAATGACGTACTCATCTTTCACAACCCCATACTGTAAAACAAGGAGATCTTTATGTGTGCTTGTAATGAGATTGATTTTAGTTACTAGTTAACCTATACTCTGTAACCACGTGTATATAGGATATTCAACTTACAGCACCTACAATGAATGCACACACAACTTCCAGATATCCATTTATTTAGGTGTAATATGTAACAGTGTCTTCATAAACAGATGCAGGCAGCAAGCAATTTCTAAATCAACAAAAACGTGCATCTCCTGCACGAATTTTCTTTGTTTTCTTTTATTGTTTTAAATTATTCTTTTCTAAGATGAATCTTGTTATGGGATGAGGACTTGCCTCCATGTTAACCGAGACATGGCTGTCAAGACTGCACTGCATTTCAGAAGGGAGAGTTACTACAAGACAGAATGCTTGTCAGAGCTGTCTGGAATAACATTGGTTATACAGACCCTGCACAAAGCACAGGTTCATTGCAAACGGCAGCCAATGCTTCCTGCAATTTGACAATACAATCCTCTGGTACATTGTACCACTTTGTTTTCTATTGAAGATTTCTTACTTTTGAGAGCCACTGTATATGTGTATATTTATATATATTTATATATATATATATATATACACACACACACACACATACATACACAGCTCTGGAAAAAATTAAGAGACCACTGCAAAATATCAGTTTCTCTGGTTTTACTATTTATAGGTATGTGTTTGGGTAAAATGAACATTTTTGTTTTATTCTATAAACTACTGACAACATTTCTCCCAAATTCCAAATAAAAATATTGTCATTTAGAGCATTTATTTGCAGAAAATGACAACTGGTCAAAATAACAAAAAAGATGCAGTGTTGTCAGACCTCGAATAATGCAAAGAAAATAAGTTCATATTCATTTTTAAACAACACAATACTAATGTTTTAACTTAGGAAGAGTTCAGATATCAATATTTGGTGGAATAACCCTGATTTTCAAGCACAGCTTTCATGCGTCTTGGCATGCTCTCCACCAGTCTTTCACATTGATGTTGGGTGACTTTATGCCACTCCTGGCACAAAAATTCAAGCAGCTTGGCTTTGTTTGATGGTCTGTGACCATCCATCTTCCTCTTGATCACATTCCAGAGGTTTTCAATGGGGTTCAGGTCTGGAGATTGGGCTGGCCATGACAGGGTCTTGATCTGGTGGTCCTCCATCCACACCTTGATTGACCTGGCTGTGTGGCATGGAGCATTGTCCTGCTGGAAAAACCAATCCTCAGAGTTGGGGAACATTGTCAGAGCAGAAGGAAGCAAGTTTTCTTCCAGGACAACCTTGTACTTGGCTTGATTCATGCGTCCTTCACAAAGACAAATCTGCCCGATTCCAGCCTTGCTGAAGCACCCCCAGATGAGTCAAATTTTCAGCTTTGCCCAACACCTGGTCGTCTAATGGTTAGACAGAGACCTTGAGAGGCCTACGAGCCACAGTGTCTCGCACCCACTGTGAAATGTGGTGGAGGATCGGTGATGATCTGTGGGTGCTTCAGCAAGGCTGGAATCGGGCAGCTTTGGCATGAATCAAGCCAAGTACAAGGTTGTCCTGGAAGAAAACTTGCTTCCTTCTGCTCTGACAATGTTCCCCAACTCTGAGGATTGGTTTTTCCAGCAGGACAATGCTCCATGCCACACAGCCAGGTCAATCAAGGTGTGGATGGAGGACCACCAGATCAAGACCCTGTCATGGCCAGCCCAATCTCCAGACCTGAACCCCATTGAAAACCTCTGGAATGTGATCAAGAGGAAGATGGATGGTCACAAGCCATCAAACAAAGCCGAGCTGCTTGAATTTTTGCGCCAGGAGTGGCATAAAGTCACCCAACATCAATGTGAAAGACTGGTGGAGAGCACGCCAAGACGTATGTATATCTGTACTAGAAAATCAGGGTTATTCCACCAAATATTGATTTCTGAACTCTTCCTAAGTTAAAACATTAGTATTGTGTTTTGTACATTAGTATTGTAACTTTTTTGTTATTTTGACCAGTTGTCATTTTCTGCAAATAAATGCTCTAAATGACAATATTTTTATCTGGAATTTGGGAGAAATGTTGTCAGTAGTTCATAGAATAAAACAAAAATGTTCATTTTACCCAAACACATACCTATAAATTGTAAAGCCAGAGAAACTGATAATTTTGCAGTGATCTCAATTTTTTCCAGAGCTCTGTGTGTGTGTGTGTGTGTGTGTGTGTGTGTGTATATATATATATATATATATATATATATATATATATATATATATATATACACACACACAGCTCTCAGGAGTATTCACCCCCCCTTGGACTTTTCAACATTTTATTGTGTTACAACATGGAATCAAAATGGATTTAATTAACAAGAGTTGAAAATTGCTGTTCACCAAAAGTCCCCATCCAACTTGATGGCGCTTGAGCAATTTTGCAAAGAAGAATGGGCAAAAACTGCAGTATCCAGATGTGCAAAGCTGGTAGAGACTTATCCAAATAGACTCATGGCTGTAATTGCTGCCAAAGGTGCCTCTACCAAATACTGACTCAAGGGGGTGAATACTTATGCAATCAATTATTTTCTGTTTTATATTTGTAATTAATTTAGAACAATTTGTAGATTTTATTTTTCACTTTGACATTATGGACTTTTTTGTGTTGATCAGTGGCAAAAACTCCTAATGAAACCCATTCTGAATCCATGTTGTAACACAATAAAATGTGGAAAAGTCCAAGGGGGGTGAATACTTTTGAGAGGCACTGTGTGTGTGTGTGTGTGCGTGTGCAAGTGCGTGTATGTGTGTGTGTATATATATATATATATACACTATATATATAGCTACTGTACTATTGTTTTCATTCTCTACATTGTCATTCTAATTCTCATACTCAATAAATCGATGCAAGACATATCAATAGTGCTTTCACCACATCCAGAGGTTTGGGAATGCCCAGAGGAAAGCAGTTCCATTTTAAATAGCAGCAATAGTATGGGATACTACTCACCTGCTGTAACAGTTTTCATTGCAGTCAACATATAAAACATGTGACTATTATCTTAGTAATAACTGAACCACTGAATTTCCTATTGTAACACATTTCTTTCAGTTACATAAATTAAAACATACTTTTATTTAAATTACAAACAAAATCACCACCAAAAAACTTTTTGTCGAAACTGCTTACCACATTGTGGGCTTCATCAAAAATGATGACAGCTCCATTTAGCTCTATGTTGTGCACTCTTCGACTCTGGAATAACAACACATTATTTGTTTTATTAAAACAAATCCACATAGAGAAAGATACAGCTGTCCATCAGGAATTAAATCTGAACTTTGATACCCCAACCAAATAACAACACTGGAAATGGAAACATTAGAAGGATTAACAGCTCTGTTAGAGCAAGATAATTACATCCCCCTTTACTAGGATGTCTGCTTCATTAGGGGCAGCAAAATTATAAGCAAAACAAAACAGCAAAAGCTACCTTTTAAAAACGAAAGCCATTTAAAAATCTATAGGCATAAGTGATTGTTATCACTGGGGAATTGTTGCAATGTTTTGGATGAAGCCCCATATAACTAGGTAGAAATACATAGCTCACAGACATACAATGCAATAAAGAGAGGATATATTCATAAAATAGATCATAAAATATATAAATTACCTTTAGATCTAGCAGATAGTTATAGGGCATGAAGATAATGTCTGCTTGCTGCTTCATTGACCGAGACAAATAGTATGGGCAAACTCTGGAAAATTGCAAAGATTTTTAGATTTTTTTTTTTTTTTCACTGCAATTTTTTTTTTTTTTTTTTTTTTTAAAGAAATATTTTAATATAGCCAAAAACAAAACAAAATTAAAAAAATTAAATTAAAAAAATGTGTCCGTTATGAATTCATCTGCCAGGCTTTTGTCAAAAAGTTTACAAAAACATGAGCAGAGAATGGTGCTGCATTGTGCTAGCCCATGTGAATTTCATACTGAAATTACTGTACCTGCCACATAGAATAATTGTCCTAAAGCATAAAGTGCTGCATATTGTCAATGCAAAACTACAAACTTCATCATACATGTATTAGTTACATTCTAATGAATATTCATCATAACACACAATCATCAAAAATAATACATCCAGATTGCTGTATGTAATGTTTAGTATTTTAGATACCCAATAATTGGGCACTGCATTTTTCACAACTTGTTTTTTTTAACCTGCAATTCAATCCTAAACCTCAAGATGTCTGTGTAACCACTCCAGCTTAACTGATCAGAAGAATAATTAAGTAATCAACCCATAAAATTCTGACTAATTAGAAAACATCCCTTAATTACAAGGGACAATTATTGCCATTCTAGAAACTGATGGGTTTAAAAGAAGAAAACACTTACAATCGAGACTTGTTTTAAAACAAATAGATGCACCAACTAACTCAAAAAGCATTTCTTTGCACAACCACACGCAGAAATAGCCACCTGGTGTGCTGCACACTGATGGGCATAACTTATTTTGAAAGCTGTAACGTTGGAATTCAAACTTATAGTAAAGTTGCATAATTAATAAATACAGCTGAGCACTGGCATAAGAGTTACACTTAAACAGAACTGGAGGGATACCAACTATATGCAAACGGTAGTGCCCAACTTAGCAAGAAAGGCTAAAATATATTTCTCAACTGTTACCAATTCTGTGGATGGTGAAAGAAGTGTTTCTTCATATGGACACATTTTCACAGAGCAACGTCAATCCACGAAAGAAGACCGGGTTAACAAAACTGACGATGCTTAAGTTTAATAGCAAAATATACTGCACAACTGAGAATTATTTATTTATTTATTTATTTTAATGTTTTTTTTCATGCAAACATACGTAACACTTATGGGCTTTTTTTTTTTTTTTTTTTTTTTTACATTATATTTAAAGAACAAAACAAAACCACTAAAACAAAGCAAAGAAAAAAAGAAATAAACAAACACTGCTTATGTATGTTACAGAATCTATCAAATGCCTAGATTCCAATAAATGGTTATAATATTTGTACTGTTCTGGGATCGTTGCCATAAACAGGAAATCTATATAATATACATCTTCTATTCTGTTGACGAAATATATATTTGTGCCCGATGACATCCAGATATCAAGAGAATGTAACTTTTTTTTTCTTCAAAATGATTTGCATAAAAGTGCACTGGTAAGTTAAAACCTATAAATAACGTATTTACACAAATTTCAAGTTCTCTGAAATAATATTGAAAAAATCCTGTTATACGTATTCAGAGATGTAAGGGTTAAACGAAGGTCAGTAGCCATTTACAGTGTTCTGACATAATGAATGATTGTTGAATAATTGCTCAACAATAGCAACATCTTGGAGCTATAGGACTGAATTACAGGGGGATTCTACGGTACATTGAAAAAAGCACTTCACTTGCCCATTTTGAAATTCTGTTCCCATTAAAGCTCATTACTATGGATGACTTATCAGAAGCCACTGTGAGACATATCTTGTTGTCTCAACTATATCAGCTTCATACCATGGACAGCCTGCCTGCTGCATCCAATTTACCGTTCGACGGGAATACTTGCTCGCTTGCAAAGTGTCATCTTAAAACAAGACTTACGGGTTGCATTGTAAAAAAATTATTATTTTTTTTTTTCCCTCAGAACACACACAGAAACAAAATGTGAGCTTAATGCTACTAAAGATGCCATTATACGTTTGGTCCTGTTTTGTTTATTTTGCACAATGACTAAAAGGTAATAGAAGACAGACTCTTATGATCTCCTAGCTCCTCCTGCAATCACAAAGTAAAAACATACCACTCACTCACTATCAGTGCCACTGCACAGTGTTATTTCTCTTTTCAAAGTACAGTAAATATCTTTTTTTTTGTGGTCATTACGCACATTTCTCACTCATAGCAAATAGGCTGCTGCAGGTGATTTTATTTAAGCTGCACATCTTCAGCAGGTTTTCCTTTTTCAAAATTCAAGGGCTTTTGATTGCTTGTGGCATCTTACATTAATATTCTGTGTGTTTTTCTTCAAAGATCAAATATACAGCCTTAAAGCTTTCCTTCATACTTTTCCCTATACCATAACTTCAAAAAAATTAAGCTCACCTTGAAAATAATAAGAAAATGTACCTGTGCTTGTTGCCATTTTTCACTAAATCTTCCACGTCCAAAATTGTGTTCACAAGGTCTTTCTCTGTGCTTTTTTCTGGAAAAAAATAAAGAGTAAATACACAAAGTGTGCCAGCTTAGCCCCTATACTGTACTGCTGCTTTAAGTCTGAGATGTCTTCAGGGTGTACGTGTATCCACTAGCATTACCATTTGAAATGCTTGGCAAGACATGTTTTGGGGTGCTACAGTATACTGTCAACAGTACATTAACAGATGTAACACCAAATTGTATAATTCAGACATTAGGGGAAACTGAAACACTTAACAGAATTACACAGAAACCAAATATATTCTGAAATCAGCCAAATGTCTGATTCACCACCCCCCCCCCCCCCCCCCCCGATCTGTGTATTGAATTACATGAACACAGGTTTATACATTCACCAGGCCTGAAGAAAAATACTTTAGATAAGAGACACTCATCATGATGGGTACACAATCTTACAAAGATTGGAAAACGAAACACTGTACTCCCACTGGACAGCAGTTTCAGCCAGTTTATGATAACTGCTTGATTCAGCACAAAACACTACTTTGGTAGCTATAAAACAGTGTCTTTATTGTTCAGCGGGCATTTTTTTCAACATCCATCTATTTCTGTTGTGTTTTTCGATGTGTTTTTCATTTCATGCGTGCTTGCTTTCTAGATGGGAAGGTGGTGTTATACCTAATGTTTCCACCTCTGCATCATCATGTTCTCTTTGCTAGGCAAGATCTTTTCCATAGAAACAGTGCATCCAAATACACCCAGTCCTCATCCTTTTCAAAATATTCTCGGCCTCTCTCTCGCTTTAGCTCTCTGCTTGCCCAAAGCCAAACCATGCAATATTTATAAGGGAATGAGTGTGTCCATTTAATCTGCAGCAATCGAAGCACATAAATTGCTTTTAAAAACACTGGGGAGCATTACCACAGCTGCAGAAAGACTCCTGTGATATCTGCCCTAGTCCCTTCTTTTTTAAAGACAGCTAGCTGCAGTTTGACAGGAAGTAAACGATAACACCTAGAGTATACAGGCAACCTTTAAAAGTGACCAAATACAGTGAAACCTGTATTAAAGTCTACATGTACTGCATAGTATGACTATCTGTCCAGCATATCTACCTGAAGAATCCATGTGTTGGTATTTCCCATTCTGGTATATAAATACCACTTTTAGATCCCTTGAACAATCTTTGTAAACTAGACACACTTTAACCTCATCGTTGTTGCATTGCTCATGTTAGCTCTTTTCAGCAACACTTTCACTGTACCGTCAATATTGTTATAGTATTGGCAGGAGTGAGACGCCAACTTCGCTCTGCACAAGTGGATCTGGAAAAATAAAGGAAATGCATTTACATGTTTTACTTTTAAACTGCATCTTTATCTAGTCAATTGGTTATTGACACCCACATTAAAGAAGTATTTACAGCAATCGCATTCTGTTGGCATACCTATAGTACCCAGACAGAATCACTTAACATCATTATGATTGAGACAACATTCGCTACCAATAGGAACCATCAGTACTAGCACTGTACTATACTATACTTGAGAAGCCAATCACGGACTTAGTGTTGGTTTTAGGAGCAGTCAGCAGGTTCTCACTCACACAAGGTAATTGCAGTAAACACTACTGGGGTGGGTTTGATACTTGAACAACTGAAAGCGTTTTGCCTGCCATTGAACTGCTTATAAACTACAAGACGAAAGAACTTGAAATAGTGTGTACTTTTCCCGACGGCTTCAGTGCAAATGATTGGACTGCTTCTTAAAATGAGCGATGGACAATATTAAAAAAAATATTTTCTTAACAAGCAACATTAACACTGCCCGCCCCTTTCTGTCTTGTGCTGAAGATGTTTTCGTTCTTTATTGCTTAGTGGTACCTGATCACTTCATGTCTTATTGATAAAACTCTTGAGGTGGATTTCAAAGCATTGGTAGCACTCTTTTAACTAATTTAAATATTTTACTTATCATGTAATCAAAGAAACTACAAAATGATACTGTCTTCCAGAAGATATAAAAGTAGTACAGTATTTCATGTTAGATTTTAATATGTCACATTTTTCAATTTTTGTTAGTATATTGTTAAGTACAAATTGAAACTACAAAGCGGTATATAATTCAATGTTAATGTAACATTATTCAGCAGTTTTCATTTTCAAATGAAGCTAAATTAGTTCATTCTACCAGATGATGCAAAACGTTTGGCCATAGTAGTATGTATCTATTTTGTAGCTTTGTTACCTTCATGTGGTTACTCGTCTGTTTCTTCACCTCAGGGTTGATACAAAGCTGCTCTCTTGATCCCAGCACACACATCTTAGGCCTGTTGCAGAACAACAAGGAAACACAGATACAAAATACTGCAGTAGCAGATTTGAGAACTAACTTTCATTACAGTAAGACTGTTAATTTAGGGGTTATATTTGTGAGCGTTTGTTTGACTACTTCTCCCATCTTATGCATTCAGTCATTTACCCAGAATAGCTCTTACAACCTATGGCATGATTCTAAAAAAATAAAAACCAGGTGCCCTCAGAGTTGGTCAAAGGCACAGGACGTCTTGGAACCAACCAGACGAGGGTTAGTTTTCATCAAGGAAAGTTAGTAAATTCAAAATGAAATGCAATGTTCTGGCCAGAGGTGGTGCTTTTGTGCATGATTTACAAGCAATGAACCGGGTGTAAACATCTAATTTCATTGTACCTTCTTTTCCAAAGGCTAGAATAACCATTTTGTCCCTTGAGTGATATGCATTTCCATGCATATATTCAAATACATCGTTCAAAACATCTTTTTTTTTTTAAGTCAGCAATTATGTTTGTATTTTCGTCCCTCCCCAGTTTGGTTATGCACACTCGTGGTGTCTTACTGAACTGCAGAATCTCAGGACAGAATGTACCAATTTTAATATTGTATTATGGTTTGTTGTGAAGGCTGACATTGCTTTGAGGCGAATACCCTGGAAATGCTGTATCAACTCTGACAGAGACACTGACACAGTCGACTCGCAAGGGATTAAAGAGACACAGAACGATTGAGTCTGAGATTTAACAGAAGGTCCTGTAAAAAAAAAAAAAAAAAAAAAAAAACAGGAGAACAGAGAGAAATTATCTGTGATAAAAAGAAATGCACAATTCGCACAGGACTAAATTTCACTGAACCCACATGTGGTGATTTTTAGTCCCATGCGAACCGGGCTTATGTCAGTTATTTGCCTCTATAGCAGGCTAAGCCCTAGCCTCTTATCAGTCAATGGGCACTGATATCAATTTCAGCTGAGACACCACCTTTACCTCAAGAAATACTTTACCTGTAAGAGGTGTTCTTTAACTCATTAATGACATGAGAAAGTTGTGAATGTGTCCTGGAGGCATATATTATCTTCGGGATATCTGTGTAATACGCTAAATAAAAAGAAAGCATAATTGGTTTAATGAATTATAATGCTAAGTAATGCTGTAAATTATACCAGACATCATAATATAGTAACCAGAAATGACTGAAATCTGCAACATTTAAAAATAAATAAAATAAATTAATTAAAACATTAGATAGGAATTTATTTTTAATTAGGCATCATCATCCAACCAATGCATTAACATTCTAACAGCAGCTGTGTTCTTCATAACAGCCAGGATGCTGGAGAAAGCTCTAGTTGCCACTTTGACACTGGTACATGTTCACAGAAGTTGATGGTGGTCATTTGAAAGTTCCTATTAGAGGACAGGTATGTATGCAATGATACCAGCAGAGCACACACAATTATGGATCACATAATTACAACATTAAAATATTTTTTTAGGGTGTACAATAAGGTTCAAGAATTCTTGAAAAAACAAAAAGTTTCCTGCTGCAGTGTAACTTTTATTTTGTTTTTTTTTTTTAGAACACATGAAGGTTGTACTTCCAAAAAGGTTTATCTATACATATATATATATCATATATATATATCTATATTATATACGATATATTAATATATATAATATATATAGATTATAATATATATTATATATATATATATATTAAGAGATTTCCTTCTATAAAAGTTATAAAATGTTATCAGTACATAAAAAAAAAAAAAATCACAATCATATTCAGTGTAAACTTTTAAATTATAGTGTGGAAAGTGCAGCTTTAAACCTTCTGGTTTATAGGTTTGAACACCACAGGTTTAGCTTCCATCTCCCCACACCTTCCCACAGAGGCTGGCCATTTTACACACACTCCGCTAATCTACAGCTCCAGACACTGCACTGTGACAGATGACTTCTTGTAAAAATGTCTCCATGGTAATTGACTGTAAATACTTCGATTCACCCTTGGTCCTTAGAAACCATTGTTCACGTACAAATAAAATGAGGTACTGGAAATGTCAGGGGTTACATAAAAGCAGGATTTGAGGTAGTGAGGCAGACAAAGAGACAAAAATGAAGGCCTTTTTTGATCTCCTTTGAAACAATGGAAGCAGCAGCAAGGCTAGACATGTAATAAGCACCAATACAATTCATCATGCCTACACTGGTATAGTTTTCAAGAACCTGCAGTATTAGTACAACATGTTCTCCCTGAGCATTTTAATAAGCATACATTCATATAAATATTAATCACACTGTTTTGAAATCCAATAAAGGAAAACTAAAAATGAGACGGACTACGTGGCAGAGATACTGTAGTAATGCATTAGCTCAGTGCCACCCACCTTATCACTGGAAATGAGAGAGGGCATCTGTGTTGACTTGAGGGAACTAGTTTTATTACTGGCTTATGTTGCTTTCGGTTAAAAGATTTTTTACCCTTTATTTTATCTGCCATTAAAAGTTTTAAAATCAAAATGTCTGAGGAATGCCATTAGTCTGATGATGTTGATGCCTTATCGAATTCAGCAAACATTTCACTTTCATGGAATAACCTTACTGTATTTTTCCCACAACGGCCCTTTATGCATTGAGGATAATGTCTTAGCCACTAGGTGCAGGCTATATCTTAATAAGTTATTTGCATTTCCCAGCATCAATAAAAAAAAAAAAAAAATACTTGAACCGAGCCATTTAAATAAAATTGCCTCCAGGCATTTTAAATAATGATTCTTTCAGGCCACCATAACTGTATGCCAGTGATGCATTTGAAAGCTCCTATCCCTTATTAAATCACTGGGCAAGTGATTGACAGTTACACCCATGTGAATATAATTAGCCAAAGCACTCCCCCACCACAGCCAGTTTGAAAAACCCCACCCATCTATCTCCGGGCTCTCCCCCTGCATGGAGCAGAGACAGGAACAGTGCCAGAGCCTGCTGCACAGTGCAGAATGGACTGCAGAGGCCTGTAGCGCCCACACGCCTTTACAGCAAACAGAAACACACTATCGCTATGTCAAATGGGTCAGCAGAAATTAAAATGCAGCAGAAACTATGATACTGCATTTAAAATAAACATGTCAATCAATACATGATAAAAACAAACAAAACAATAGGTTTTGGTAATAGCTTGACAGTATTATTAATGCTTAATTCCAACTCACAAAATAACTACTCTTGCTGAATTGACCTGTGTTTGAAATTGTAATAGAAGACTTCACTGTATTGCTAAAAATCTATTTATGCCTGATGAGATGCTTATCAATTTTCACTCCCTCCCTCACAGATTATGACTCAGTTTAATATACTGAACCCGTTGCTTAAGAGGGTTGGTTTAGAAATAATGTGTAAATATAAATACAGTACAGCACAGAAAGATTTGCATAGCATGAGTTTACTGCAGTACTATTTCAATTAAAATCTCAAAAAGCCTACTTGAAGCATACGGACTATGACACAATTCCTGAAATGCACTGACTCAACTCAGATCACAAACCATGGGTCGAAAGCAGGAGTAACAGCAGTTACTTTATGGATATTCAGAGGTTTGTAAGTGTTCCCATAAAGTCCTTATGAAGGAAGGATGCTTTAATAATTAATAATTAAAAACTGAAAAATAAGAAAGAAAAAAATAATTTTAGTACTGCGTGCTTTTTATTCGAAAAGCTACAGCAGTACAATATGGACAACGGACCCTTCCTCAAAGGGTGACTAAGATACCTGATGTTTCTCCGTCTGTGGCAGAGTTGCCCCATGATGACATCGGTCTGTCAGGAAAGAGCTCCGCCCCGCCCATTTCGGATATCTTCCTTGCAGAAATGGTGTCTTTAAAATGATCTCTCCAGGCCAGCGTGGAACACAGCAGACACAGGGTCTTCCCCGTGCCTGTGGGGCTCTCAAGCACCCCATTTACTTTCTACAGAGATAAAGACACAGGGCAAAGGGCAATCTATGTTCTTCTCTAATGCGGTCCTCCTGCTGTTTTTATTGAAAACAAGAATTAATACCAATACCCAGATGCACATACATGGATAGAGGTGGTAAAGAAAAAGCACTGCCTGGGCAAATACCGTAAGCTTCTAGTAACAGCCCTGACTTACAGTGCCATACTGGAATTATGCAGTACTGTACTGCAGGCCTGGGCCTTTATTCTTCTCAGTCCCAAATACAAGGTAATGCATGACATACACACTTAACATACCTTTTGACTGCCACGCAAATAGAACATGTCTGTTCCTGCTTTTCCACAGTAAAAATATTTCTTTTCCATCATTCTATTAAAAGCATTTTACAAACACACAGTGGATTATTTATCTAAGACAGGGCTGTCAAACTCAGCTCCTGGAGGGCCGTAGTGTCTTCTAGCATTCGTTCCACCCGAGCTCTCTGTTGCATAACTGGTCTAATTATTTGATTAACTGGACAAAATTCAACACCTCTCTCCAGGCCTCAAAGTGTTTCATAGGCAGTGTACCTCGAGTCAAGTACATTTTTTAAATCATCCACTATAAAAAACCTTGAAAACATATTAAATATGTCCAGTTGAACAAATAACTACATCAATTAAGTTGAGAGTGTAAGTTGGAAAGAAAACCAGAAAGCCCCTCGAGGACTGGAGTTTGACACCCCTGTTCTAAAAGGAACACTCTGGAACAGTCCGCTCGTCACTCACTGACACTAGGAGAGAAGTGAAAAGCCACGACCGTTCGTCAAAGGCACTGAAAAGGTTAAACGAATGTGTTAAATGACAAGTGCCTGGGAGGAGTGTTCATAACAGATGTCTCACTGACCACAATGCAGCTCAACGAATATCACGATTAACCCTGAACTGCTTCAGTGTTTATTTGATTGTTAAAATGGATGCTCTGTCGAGTACTGTGCTTTGAGAGTTAACATTGCTTTCTTGTTGTTGTATGTTTCATTTGAGGGTTAAGAGTAAACATCACCATTTCAGTGATACAAGTGAGGAATCCAAAGATGTCATTTCATTGTCATTTTACGGAATTTCTGTGTGAGCATTTAATAACTTTAGTGGGTTTGACTATCTTTGACAACCTAACCTGCAAGCTACTCCATAAAATATGTTGTATGACTGTCAGTAGAGGTTTTATGAATGCAAACTGCAGTAAACAGTTTATATCTCACTAAATTCAAAATATACACATGTCTGAGAATGTCTTCTCGTTTGAAACACACAATCACTGATTCAGAGCTGAACTCGGACAGCGAACTCCACTTTCCCCATTGCTGTTTCTACTACACAAAAATGCTAACAGCTGTGTTTGAGTCTAGTCTTTTTAGCTGACCGATCAACAGATATTCATGAAACGTGCACTTGACAACATTTTACAGATCACTGCCTCCTGCCTCTCTTCAATATGTGTGTGAATTGTGTTGACCAGTACAGTATATACTGGTCAGTGTTTATAAATGCACAAGGCCAGTTTCTGTTGCAGTGGTGAAAAAAAGCCTATGAATGTGATTTAATGATATGCCTGCCTAATATGGCAAGCATGTGTTGCCTTGCCTTGATAATATCAGACAGCAGGAGAATGCAACATTTTCGCCACCACATTCGAGATCCTTCAAATTGTGGCAGCAGCTCAAACCACCTATAATCACTCTGTATAGAACACCCCAAGGTAGGGGTGTCCAATCACGGTCCTGGAGGCCCATTCCTCTTCAGCATGAACAGGTATAATAAGATAATGAACCACTTCAGGCTCTGGATGGTCGATAAACTGTTTCAACTAAACAATTTAGCATAAGGTTGGAACAAAGACCAGGAGTGGAAAACCTCTTCAGGACCGTGATTGGCCACCCCTGCTTTAAATGGTACAGTCATTTTAAAAATGCACACACTAATACCATCATAAAACATCTCTGAACTTACATTCTGTAGACACGTAATCACTTTGGACATATAATCTTCTTGGCATTGATATGGAGTAAATGGAAAGTCCACGGTGATGCCATTGAGCTCGATGGTCGGCATATCCTTTTCCTTAAAGATAAAATGGATACAAATATAGTTCACATTTATGTGATTTAGCCCATTTTCTAGGCAACTCGCTGCAAATGACATTGTCAAGCTATTTTAACTAATTAACATGGCAATAATTGCTCAAAAAAGGCACATACATGTTTTTTTGTAGCAGTACACAAAAACGTTGCCCAGCACTAGATGGTTACAATATGCAGCGTAGTGACGTTTCTACTTCTCGTGCAGCTGCGTTGATCTACATTTCACGTCATTTATCATAAAGTATTAAACTGTAAAGCGCTGTAACACTAGTGACATCATATTAAGGGTCATGAAGTCATGTTGTTGCACACTGCACGCAAAACTCACATCATCTGAAATAATTACAAATTAAATATGCTAAAGCCTGCTGTGGATAAATAACTTATTACATCGGTAAACAGATTTCATATACGCAAAATACAGTGCCAATACTGTCTCCTGGGATAAGTCAGGTATTGCACTGCAAAAAATATTGTAACATTCCAGGCCAGCACCACGTGTATGGATTCCTAAATGCTTTTGCGTTTAAAATATGTGTCTTTAACAATAAAATAACGACTTTCAATCGTGTTTTGCTACAACAAGAACGTAGGAAATTATTTACAATAACCCCCCCTACCCGAACTGCTTTTACCTTCTGTACTGCTGTTTATGTTTCTATATCCCGCTCACATTTGCAGTTCGCGCTGACTCACAGGCAATTTTCTTCGCGCAGGCGCCCTGAGTACAGGCGTAGGACACATCGATGCCTTTTTTTACAGGGTTGCAGGGGCGCTGTGGAAGCGGTTGTTGCTAGGGGAAGAGATGTTGTAGAGCAGATAAAGTCTGCCTTATGAAAGCAAAATGTTAAACCTTTTCAGTTGACTAATGCATTGATCAATTAACATTATTCTATATATTATATATACAAGCTCTGTATGATCCACAGTAAATGCATGCAAATTGCATAGTACATGTGCATAACTGATAATTCCATTGACAGGAAATATGCTTCACAACAATTGCAGTAAACAGGAATGTTCAGTATGTATGCAATTAAGATTAACGCACTATCCTATACAAGAAACATATACCCTGCTGCTGGAGTTATTGTGTATGTGTGGCAACTATATATTATGTATTATTTATTTTAGTTTACTGAATCGATTCTCTATGTGCAATCTTTATTCTACATTAATTTCATTCACAAATTATCCCATATATTATCCCATATTTCAATGAAATATCTATCGTTCATTATATCTATAGCAAGCTGCTGTAGCGTCTGAAATATAGCTGGACACTCCCTATTAGAAATTGCAGCTGTAGCCAGTCCTGCTCTATACTGGGCTCAGCTGGCATTTTGCTAGTATTTAATTTTGCTGGTTAAGCTCGTCCAAAAAATAAATAAATGACTGAACATTTTAAAGTCAATTTGGTTGTTTTATATGCAACTAAATGAATCTGTTTGGTATTCAGCATCTGTTCCAATTCCCAATTCTGGCTGATCACTAGCTCAGTAGACGTGCTTGTTTCAGAGGGCTGGTTATATCCGTTTTAATTTCTCTACTCTAATAAGACAGACGTGGGAAAATTCCCTGTTGCATATATATGTCAACAGCACATGAGCAAGTGCATTGGGCACTCAGCTGTGGGATACAATTTCAATTATCACTCTATTCATCAGGTTTTAGCAGGAGTGCACTCTGCTAATGGATCAAATGGCATTGTCACAGTGTCTGAATGTAAAACAGGAATGATAGTGTTTTTTTGTTTTTTTTTAACAGATGTGTTGTAATCTAACTAATTTTGCGCAAATGTGATACATTTATGTAAATGTATGCATATATGGATGAGAAAAGTCGATGAGAAAAGTTTATTACTGTACATCGTGCAGCCTATTGGTAATAACACCCTTCCAAATTACCAACTAAAAAGGTAACAGAATCAGATGCAGTTTTTTGTTACATGCAAAGAAATGTGTTATTCATTAAAGGATATGTTGAAAAGAACTGTGAGGATCTTTTAAAGTAATAGTTTGCTGTTTGTTGTTAGTCTTTCAACAGATGGGGAAAATTGCACACAGGATTAGAGGCTTTGATAAATGTGATAGTGATCCTGGCCTGGTGTTCTCCTGGTTATCACAGACCTCTTCACATCTCACGTAACCTTCAGCAAGGTTGCCAGCTTGTCAGAATATCCTTTAAGTATTAGATTTATTTTCTGTAGATGCCAAATGTGGGACATAACAGTCACAACCCTGAGTTCTTGATGTTTTATTTGGGGTTGAAGGGCCAGAAGCTCCTGAAAGGAATTGTGTTTTAGCACAAGTTAATGGATAGTGACATCTGAATGCCTACAGATGTATGCAAACAAAGTTCTAGGCTGCAACAACTAGCAGATATGGTGATTATAGTTGACTACTAGTCAGTAGATATCTGACAATTGAAGATGATTAAATGCAGGTAAGTATTGAAAGAAAGAAAACTATTTGTGTTCTAAGTATACAACCATTTTCAGGTAATACCTATATGTTTTAACATGGGCTTTGAAGTCAACAACCTTCACAAATATGTTAAAACGTATTTTTAAACCAAATAGGCAGTCAAAAAGGGGTTTACATGTAATTCATTGTATGGTATAAGAAAATGAGAGGGTAGTGATGTAGACATTTCGAATGGGGAGTGAACACTGCTTCACATTCCAAAGGGCATACACAGGTGGATGTTATTCACAAAACCATATCTTCTTTTGCAACCACTAGCAGCCTCAGCAAGCCTGTGAAGCTGCTTCGAGTCTATAGTTCATAAGACACTAAAAGTCACTACCCATTTTCTTATCATTCGTACATGAGAACTGCAGGCCTAATGGAGTGGGACTGTCCATCAGCTAAAGATTAATCCAGTTATCAAGAAAAATGCAATGAACACACAACCTGTAGGTGAAGCTGCTCTTCACAAAGACACCAAACTGGAATATTCTACATCCATTCTGAAAAGGCCTGGGGACATCCAAAATGAATAAGAAGTAAAACCTAATGAAAATTCTCATTAACTGTCTAGACTGATCCTGAAAAAGTCTGGATGAGAGTTTATAGATATAGTATTTACTAAAGAAAAAACAAAGCCAAACTGAAGCACAAATACAGCCACAGTTTTAAATATATAACATTTTACCTGTACATTGGATTTCAATAGCCATGTTGCATTTCTGACTGCTGCAAATAAAAGGCTATTTTTTCTAAGTTTTAAATCAATGTACTTGAGACAACATTGACTTGTCGTTAAGGTAATATAAGGTTTGTTGAGAACTGAAGATTCAGAAGCATCCTCTGGTGCAACGACTAAGCAAGTTCCCTGTTTTACACCCAGGAACTTAAGTGTGAATGTCAGCTAGCCAATGTGACACTTCCTCTGGAATACCTAATGAAGACTAGTGACTTTGCAGAGCCAGGACACGAACCTATGCTCCCCTGACTGTATGACTCACGCTGCCCACCACATGGCTGTGCCTTTGCCAGGTGAGCCACTCTGTGGTGCCAGATGATTCTAATCTTGATCTGTTGTTTAATACATCACTACTGCATGCTCCAAAAAAAAAAAAAACTCAAAATGTGAACAAAGTTCCTGGTTTAGTTACTCAGGAATACAGTGCTGATGGTAAGAGAAATCAGACAAACGTACTTTATACTGTATGTTTGACAAGACTAGACCTCACTCACTAAAGTAACAGCACTATTTTTCAATCCAGAAAGCTATGGAATGACCTCAATAAATGCATGGACCAGCAGACAGTATAATGTCAAGCAATTACATGGAGAGAAGTACATGGACTATATCCTGCACAGCTGCCCAGAAACATTATTAGAAGGAATGACCTCTCTCAATTAGTGATCACATGGGGGTCATCCTGTCAAAGACAGATGGCAAAGAACAGAAATGTTCTCTGAAATATTGGTGTTAAAAGAGAAACAAGGAGCAAAGAACCGAAATATGATTTTGCTATTTGTAAAGGCATTAAAATCATATTTCTTACCTCATATTAGCACTAAACATTAACATTATCTCTATCAACATCATCACTGCAAAATAAATAAATAAATAAATAAATAAATAAATAATGCAATGCTGGTAACTTCCTGTGCAGTTTTATTACAATGGTTTTGCTGCTGTTGGACCATGGAGCACAGGAAAAGATTGGGTGCCTAGAAGAGCTGTATTATTTGTGGTGGTGGGCAAGCATCAGAATGCTGTCAGCAGGTAATACATAAACTTAAAAAATATGGGTGCAAGACAAGATGGTTAGCCATTAACCTCAGGGTTAGAAGGCCAGCTGATGTCAAAAGTGAAAATGAGTTTAGTGGACTGAACTTAGCCCACTGTCATCCCCACACGTGTGAGGTTCTTTTCTGTCTGTCTGGGAGAGGACCAGGACTGGCCAGAATGATTCATGGAAATGGAGGGTGTAAATGTCAGATAGTCCTGACATTCTAAACTGTTCCTCACGAAACTGCTAAAGTCATTTAAGTCTTGTTTACAGAAGCACGTGTATCGGATGTTACTGTCCGGCACAATGTTTTTATTATGCAAGGGCAAGGCTAGCCTGAAGCAGATAATGGGATAAAGGAGGTGGGGAAAAAACAGAAGCAATTTTCTTAATTCTTCTTTATTTGACCCCCATCTGGCTCGAGCATGCTTAGAAAGCCTTGCAGCTAGCAAGGATTTATTATTCCATGTTTGCTGATGAATACCTGAGAATAAGAAAAAAAACCACTCAGGCACTCTTTAAAGCAAAAACAGTCAACAAGGCCACAGGGTTTTCTGTTTACTCACTGCTGTGGTTACTTACCAAATGTAATTTAACTTTTAGTATACAGATAGATCTACATACATTGCCCTCCTGCAAGTATCAGTATTCATGGGCGGCGTAGAGAAGCAGGCAGACAGATAAATAGAGATGTACACAGATCAAATGTGCTCAATTGAAATGCTGATTTTCCCATATATCAGGTTTTAGACTAACTGTATATGCTGGTGGGGCGGGGGCGGGTTTGTGTGTGTGTGTGTGTGTGCGTGTGTGTGGGAGGGGGAGTGGTTGGTGGAGGGGCTGTCATCCCATGTCGTGGTCAGTCTTCTCTGGAAGATTCTTTCTTTGCTCAGTGCTGAGTGGATACAGGATGTGGTGGGCAGTAAGTGACTAGTTCAGGACTTCTCCATTATGAGGACAAACATTAAAGGAGCGCTAACAAACACTCAAAAATCAATTTTCCAGTTACCTCTTACTGTATTTGCTTTATTACTGTTATTAATACCGGTCCTGATTTTATTGTGCTGAGAATCTTTTGCTTCTTTCTGTTTATTTTTTAACGTTAATTACAGATATGCAAATATTTCAAATACAACACAATAAATATACTGGTGCATCCTGGTATCTTTGGTGTAGTTCACATGGTCTGATTACAGCTAGACCATTGAGTCTGAACTGCAAAACAAAAAGTGATAATCTACCAGGATCATCAACTCATATACTTCACAGACTCACAAACATCTTTAGAGCTGATGGTTTTCACATAGTTCCCTTCTTTTAATAATTTAAACAAACAGCATTATTTAGATTTGCCACCATTTAGATCAATTGAATGGAGTCATCCAATAGTAATTTAAGCCATTTTGTGTATAATGCACAGACTGAGCATTTGATATGAGACCCTATGGCACCTTTGATTGTGCAGTGTACTAAACAATGATAGGTTTCCTTAATACAGAATGTTATGTTGCCTGGTAGAACCTAAACAGAACCAGGTTTACCCCTAAACCAGAAACACACGACTCTATATACTAGAACATAGGGAAACCTTATTTTCTAAGAGGGTAGATTATTCAGTTGTTCCACACAAATGGGCTGCTTGTTCCATGGCTTAGCTTTGAGTTAAGGTGCTCTTCTAAATGTTCTTTTAGATTTAAATGAAGCCTCAGCAGGAAATCAGTAAAGTATGGATTGTGGGAATTGTCAATTATCTTTGCATAATTAATTTTAAAATAAAAGAAAAATGATCAATTATCCAAAGATTGCGATGTTCTAATTGGGGAGTTTGGCATGTTTATGTATGTATTTATTATGTTTGTTTTTCTTGTTTGATTACCAGGATTGGTCCACTGCAATAGATCCCCAATATGTTACATAAAAACATCCCAGGGGAAATATACACTAATTCAAGCACCATCTGATAATAAATGGAGCTTCTTCAAAGAAAGACTGTCCGTCCAATGATAGTTCTTATGTAGAGGATCAGAGATTCTGTGTTAATAAATGCACTGTTAAAATCTGTTAATGAAATCCTTTGTTGGGATCACTTTAAGGACATCATTATTTGCTAAAAGGCTGTGTGGGGCTGTCATAGATTACTCCCTCTCCCCCTGGGGGATATGGAATGTAAATGCATACACTGAACAACCAATTATGATCCAATAGATGAGTTTCAATGCTGCATCTCAATGTCTTGATATAAAGGCTACTGGAGAGATTCATTAAGGCATTTTTTTCAAGGATTTCTAGATAGTTGTCTCATGTTAGCAGCTGATGAAAAAAACTGCTTCCATGTTTTGGCCGCCCCATCAGAAGCAGCATTCGGTAATGAATTCTGTTCTGTGGTGGGTTTCTCAGGTAGGGTAGTAAACTAGTAATTTATGGCATTGATATAGTAAAAGCTAATGGATTCTCACTGCAATCAAAATAGCATTTGTATACCAGAGTGCTGAATAAACAATGCCACTACAACAACTTGTTATTCACAAATAACATGCTAACACTGTAGTACATAATAGTCTGATCAACAAATGTAATTTATTTTTTTTTTTTTTTTTTTTTTAAATCTGAGTGAAAACAGAGTGCATTGTTCTAAAGTACAACGTGTCTTTTGGAAATCCGTTTCATAGTTCTTCAAAGTAACTTTCTGGAATAAACTTTTCTTTTGATTTTATAAGAGCAGTGAAACTGTTTTGTCATACCTGGATTCACAAAGCATTGTTTGAACTGAGTTACTGTGTAAACAAGCGGTATCCATCACTTCCACAAGTTTAATAGAATGTTTCAGCTAGTGTCTTAGCGATGATACACTGACAGCTGAAATAATTGCCTACTCGGCTTCTTTTAAGCTCAAAATGATGTATGTGTTGATCCCCAATGTCTTGGTATTGTTCCATTATTGGAGAGTGACAGATATAGAGAGACATATACAGGTACGATGTTTTCAATTGAAATGCTGACCTCAGGTTTTAGACTAATTATATTAAGTAGGTGTGGGGAGGAGCTGTCATCCCATGTCATGGTTAGTCTTTTCAGGAAGGAAGATTAATGTACTTACTGGTTCAGTTTTCTTTCATTTCTTTACATTTTCTTTTTAACCTCAGTTATGGATTTTCAGATATTTAAAATTCGATGCAATAGATACACTTGCATCCTGTAGTGTATTCATGAACAAGGTGCAGATTGATGTGTATCAAATGGTTTATTCTGCAGTCTAAATTAACTATTACAAACATGGAATACAATAGTAAGTGTTCACCCAGGCCTGCGCTGTTAGCAATACTTTTCTTGGTATTGAATCATGTTTGGGTCATTTTATAAGTTCACCATAAATTGGACTGCTTATAATGGTCCTTCTCCCTCTTTCTCCACCAGACATGTCATTCCTCATGACATACATATGACAAGCAAACCCGTAGCAGAATAGGTTCTTCATTAAGCCTGGCCATTTTCTTACCACACACCCTTGGGCATTTTGCATGAATTTTATACTGACAATGGCAATGCCGATCTGCTCCCACACAAAAGAAATCACTGGAGACACCCAGGTTGCTAGTCTAGCTAAAACCAAGCAAAAGGGGTCATGTCAAGGTTATAGCCAATGACTGAGCGTACAAGTTAATTCCTAAATAAATTAGATATTAGCAAACTCTCAATTCAATTAGGAATACTGTTTAATGTTCAAGAGTGCTCTACATTACAGATATACAATGTACTTATTCAGGAATACGTAATAAGTCCTCTTAATTGAAAATGATCTCTTAACATATGATTATTATTTTTATTGTAAAGCTAATTTCTTATATAATTTGCTTATCTTTTTAAAATTGCATTTGATGCCCAGGGATGCTTATACATAAAAGGTACTTTCGAAATGCATATTCTATTGTATGATATTACTGTATATACTAATGCACTGCAGTGGTCAGGGTTACAGCTGTTTGCTAATTAAGTTTTCAGCTAAATAGATGCTGGCAAATGGTACGCTAATTATTTTAGCATAAGCACATTTGCATATTCATTTTTAGATGTAGTGAATTTACAGTATACAGGATTAGGTCTGTTTATTTTTTAATTTTGAACCCAGGGTGCATTCCCATCTGGAAACCTCAAAAACTAAAAAACAACACAACCGTACCAGACTATGTTTGTTTTGTTCTATAATAAAATCTTTGTTCAACTGTTTCTGAGATTCTGATGTTAAAGGGAAGCTATTAAAAGCCATTCCAATTCAGGTGTTATCTTGGTTCCTGTCTGTGAGCGTTGGCCTAACCTTGCACTGCCAGAATTCACGTCAAAATAGAATATCGTTCTGCATCAGTATGTATTGCACCAGGAGAGCTTGCTAAAATGACCAAATCCCAAGAAGCTGACAGCATTGAGGCTGAATCAGGATTCCAGACGCTGTGGTGTAATGCTCTGAGAATAAATAACAGTGTTCAGGCCTATGCACGTCTTTGCAGTGGAATTAAGACATGTATTCTCAGGAATAGCTTGTTCTTAGATCAGCACAATATATATATATATATATATATATATATATATATATATATATATATATATATATATATATATATATGTGTGTGTGTGTGTGTGTATATATATGTATATGTGTGTGTGTGTATATATATATATATATATATATATATATATATATATATATGTGTGTGTGTGTGTGTATATATTGTAAAGTAGCAGGGAGAGGGGCAGATTCCTCCCTGCCTAAAACAGGTGGAAATGCATGTTTTGTTTAATTTCATGGTGCTGTTTAATTGTCAATTGTTTTATTATTAATTACCCCCTGCAACTGGTGATCATTGTAAATTAGAGCCAGGTGCAGGGTATTTAAAGAAAGCAGCCAGTATGTTCAGGGCTGCTGCAGTGTGAAGAGCCCGGTTGATGGTGTTTTCAACCGTAAGAAGAAAAGATATCGTGTAAAGCCTTGTTGGTGTGTTTTGTTAATTTGGGTTACAGGTAAACAGCTTAGCTGTCCTGTTTTATAGTTTACAATGTTTTTACAAATCTTTCGAGATCATCTTGGCTCTATCCACAAATAAAACAATAATTTTGTTATCGTGCGGCGTGGTATTAGACGTTCTGCAATTCTGTGACCCAGATGCAAAATTTTAAAAGTTTTCAATGAACCGTGTGAGTTGCAGAATCCTTCACTAAGTGATATATATATATATATATATATATATATATATATTATATATATATATATATCTATATATAATATATATATGGTAATTCGCAAGCACCTTCCTTGGTACACTGGCTAAACTTTTGTCTACTCAACTATATTTCTTGTAGTTTTTTCTTCAGCTCAAAACCATAAACAAAAATCCATTACATAATTCAAACTCTATATTCAAGCACCAGAATTCTTAGAATAATTGCAAAATATCATAAAACGCAATGGAAAGGTTAACCAAGAAAACAAAAAAACAAGCATTGAAGTTAAACTCTTTGAGAATTATTTTTATTTGTTAGTTTATAGTTTACAATCAGAGTGCAAGCTTTTAATGCATTAAATGTAATTGCATTATATTAACAGCCAACACAATTATACAGCCTCACATAGATGCAGTACACCAACATTTTATACACCTTTATAATGGACCCGGACAAAAACACATAACAGTATACCATAGTATTGACTTTAATCCTACAGTGCCCATATTTCTCTGTAATTAGGGGAATTAATGGGTTGCATTTTGGGATTGCTATTGAGTAATATCCATATTTATTATCACACTTAAAACAAATTCAATCAGATAAGGATTCACTAAGGTCTAGAGCTCCTCTAATCTCATTTGCCATATGCCCCATGAAAAAGCCATCGAAATTGAACAGGAAAAGATGAGAGGTTACGTGTGCTAGTGCAAATACAACAACCTTGGTTCCTGCCTTAAAGGTGCAGTGTCCCACAATCATGTTCAAGTGTATGCTGAATTGGAATTCCTTGGTTTTTAGCATGCCTTATTTTACTATAAGAAAGCAGGTCTTGCATTCACCAAAGACAGTACGGAAGCAAGCACCCCACCTTCTTAAAATCTGACTTCCACAAACCCCCTTTTGTGAGGCAAATTGGCCTGCTCCACCTTCTAGGGTTCTAAATGTGATTTGCTAGCTCTGCTATAGCTCAACAGATATTGTAAAATGGAGATTGCCTTTTTGAATACAAAGATCACTCAAATGGGCCAATTACCCTCTATATTAGGACCAGCTCTCTTTTAAGGCTATTTTACTCGGCCAGATTTGAGGAATTGTGTGTATATATATATATATATATATATAAATATATAATAGGTGTGTGTGTGTGCTGTGTACCAAAATGATCAATAAGAAAAAAGAAAAGGATATTCTAGGTATTTAAAAAGGTAGAATAATTGATTACAAATCAAATCAGTACTTTAAGACAGTACTTTAAGAAGTTGACAAAAAACAAACAAGTAATCTTTTAAACAAAATTCCAGAATGTTGAAGACGTTGATGATCTCAGAATAGAATATTCATTCCAAATGGCTCCAAAGTGCCCAGTTTGAAAATAAGTTCACATTCTTTTTGTGTCCTGGCAGCATTAGTTCCATAACAATGAACTAGCCCACAAACTGTGATGTCTTCTACAGTCTTCTATGGAATGTAGTTGCAACAAGCTTTGGGATATGAGGAGTCCTATCTTAGATAGGAATGAGAGCCTGTCTCTCCATTCCATACTCCCGATTACTAAGACTGAGACACATTTGCAGTGAAGACAGTGATTTTTTGAATAAAACAAATGACATGTGTGCATTTTTCAAAAACTGTGGGTTTCCAGACACTATACTTAGAGAAGCTCAGTTAAGTGTATCGACATTAAACTGAAAGGATGCTTTGTACAAAACCAAAACACAGAATACCAACAATCGTATTCCCCTTATTCTTACTTATAAGTTAAACTTAAAGGAAAAGTAATAACTTAAAGGAATAGTAGATTGCATTGGCTGCATCAAATGTAACAGGCTATATATTGCGGAAACAAAACGGTGCTTAGCTGATCGCTTTGTGGAACATCTGAGAAGTATACAAATTAACACCTCCACCTTTCCTGTCGCCAGACATTTTAACAGATACGACCACACTATAGAAGACATCACAGTTTGTGGGCTAGTTCATTGTTATGGAACTAATGCTGCCAGGACGCAAAAAGAATGTGAACTTATTTTCAAACTGGGCACTTTGGAGCCATTTGGAATGAACATTCTATTCTGAGATCATCAACATCTTCAACATTCTGGAATTTTGTTTAAAAGACTACTTTTTTTTTTTTATCAACTTCTTAAAGTTATCTTTTTTTGTATTCAGCCGATGAAGGACTTATAGTCTGAAACGTCCTGATAATTGATTGTAATCAATTATTCTACCTTTTTCAAGTACCTAAAATATCCTTTTCTTTTTTCTATTTTCTTTCTATCTATCTATCTATCTATCTATCTATCTATCTATCTATCTATCTATCTATCTAGCTATATATACACACACATACGCTACAAAGAAAGCAGATAGAAATGGATGTTTCTTGTGCAGTGTTTGACTTGAATATGTGTTGCATCCGTCCGCTTTCTCGATCCGAACCGGAGATTTACAACTGTGGTTTTCTGTGTTTGATGCCATTCCAGTAACACCAGGGAGACTGTCTTGATGTTAGTGGATGCACTCACTATGCTGAGGGACAAGCTGGTTGCACATGTCATGTGTAAGTTCATTGAGATCCTTAAGCGTTTGCATAATTGTTGCTGAATAGCTGCACACAACTCTCACACCAATAGGTGTGGTGGATCGCATGAAACAGCCCCCATTATGGTGGTACCAATTACATTAGGTCACAAGATGCTGACATTTCCATGTAATTACAGTTGTTGGCATGTAAGAGCAGGAACCACGGGTAGTTACCTGGTTATTACAGTGTAATGACATGGCTATTTATGTCCTGTAATCTAAAGTGCAACCTCATTTCCAACATTTTACAATACAGTATGTGAACTGGGTACTAGTCTTCACACCTTCAGCAGGGAACCATCCCATCTGCTATCAAGAAGCACCATTGAAAAGCCCATTAAGACCACCTAGGAGATCATTTATCTTCTTAGTAACTTGGGCTGTTTATCATACAACATGCAGTGAGGCAGTATATTTATGATTCACTTTTAACTTTCCAGACCCCCAGTTTGTATATTAAGAAACAGCCTTCCCGACATTCATGTGTAATGTACATGTTTTAAATCATCGTTAAAAGCAATATTTGATTTGCTGCAAGTGGTTAGACCTCACAACTAGGCATATTTATAACTATAACATTTTAGTTTGACACTAAATGCACAAACTAGTATCCCGTCAAGTCCAGCATACTAAATGCTGTACTATAGACAGCCAAAGGCCTAATATATAGTGGAACCAGAAAAATTATGTAATAAACATGTGATCCCCATTTATCACTAGGAGAATCTGTTTCAACTTTGGAGTCACTTAACATCTTGGTAGTTTAATAGCATTAGCGTTTTTATAGTTCAACATGACTAGTACTACGGGCTCCATTATAAAAGCTCTAATGCAAGAGAATTTATTTAAAGAATGTACAAGCAGTGATTTCATTATATTAATTGAATTCACAATTAACCAATAATGGTCATAGTCAACATGTATTTTATTATTTTTTCTGTGATAGATGCTAATTTGTGTTTTACAGATTGACCATGTTTGTTATAAACCTTTTTAATCTCACATTTTGCTGCCATTGTATGCAATCAATATTAGTAATAGACCTGTGGTCAAAAATCCCTTGTAGCACAATATACAGGTCAACAGCTATGAAGCTGCTAGGGTGTAATAAACCGACTCCCATGCCGGCACAGGCTTGTGCAAGTAGAATATCCATATGGGTTATATGCTTCTGACCAGACTCAAAGAGCACCTCTTTCAATCCAGGAAGCAATCAATCAATTCTTTAAAACTGAAGGGTTGTCAACCCTTCACATATCTAGTTAGACCACACCCTGTCTCAGGATTTAAAAAAAATATATATTATTGTAAGGTTTTTGAATGAAGGTAAATTGGAATTAACTGCTTTGTTACGCTAAAAGGATGAGACCAGACCATGTCTCAAATTTGAATAATGCTTGCCATTTATTAGTTCCAAATGCCCCCATTACATTCTGCATTGAATGTTATTGTTTAGATACAATACCTGCCACTAGTATTAACAGAGATAGACAACTGATCGCATTACCTGATCCTCAAGGTATTGAAAAGCTTCTCTGTCTGTGTCTCCTCCATGCCTTGTATTTATATCATAGTAGGCTAAAGACATACATAAATGCAGTCTGTTTTTGTTATCTTGCTAATTATCAATACAATCATTTAGCTGTTACTCCATTCCAGTGCAACCAATCACTGTGTGGTCCATGGTTAAAGAAAGTGGCTTGTAACAAGGAGGTCCCCCGTTCAAATTTCAGCTCACTCATTGTGTGAACTTGAGCAAATCAGTTTAAAAGTTACCGGTACTCCATTATGCCAAAGTCACCTCCAGCAGTTAGTTTTCAGTACATTTTGTTATATGATTACCAATACAATTTATCTCATATGATTACTAATACAATTTCACTCATATGATTACACTATGTAACACAATTTTTGTTCCTGGGTAGTAAGTGTTATTTCCTAATTGCTTATGCCTCAAAAGTATAGAAAATGGCTATTATTCCCCACAAACTTTGCTTTTGTGACCAGGACAGTGATATTTCAAAATATCACTATTTCCAATGGGAAAATGGGCAAATGTGTGTCTTTTCGTTCACATAAAGTCAGAAAAAAACAACATATGAATCCAAATTAACATGTATTTATACTAAAGTAATACAAAGATGACTACAAAAGATTTAGAAGTGAGTAGTTTTTCGAGATTTACAATTATACTGTATTTACTTTATTTGAACTAAAAGACACACATTTGCCCATTTTCCCATTGGAAATAGTGATATTTTGAAATATCACTGTCCTGGTCACAAAAGCAAAGTTTGTGGGGAATAATAGCCATGTTCTATAGTTTTGAGGCTTAAGCAATTAGGAAATAACACTTACTACCCAGGAACAAACATTTTTTTTTTTTTTTTTGTTACACAGTGTTATCAATACATTTTCATCCTACACTATAACATTGTTATTTCACTATGGGTCATTCCAGCTCAATTGAACCAAATTGTTCAGTAATGTGACACATGTAGCTGCATGCAATATAATGCCTGTGTGATGCCCCTTAACGGTTAGAACGTGCTGAAGGTGGTTAAAATGGCCAAGTTGATGACCTTTGACCTATTTTTTCTTAATGTGGAGATTACCAAGGGAAAAAAAAAAAAAAAAACCTGTAACATTTTAAAGCTTGTTTCAGGGCCTTTCCAACAAATAAAAAAATAATTGTAGGAAATTATATGAAAGTGCTATGCCAATAGCCCTGGACTCCATTGGCAATCAGTGTAATATCTTCATCATGCTGTCAGACCACTCCCCCCCAGGATACCACAACTCAGACAAGCTGCTGCAAATGCAAGTATGTTCTACTGTGCATTGTGGCAAGACATGGAAATAGATCCTCATTGATTCCATGCCCAGGCATCATCAGGCACTAAGGACTGTGAAAGAGGGATGGCCAAGCCAGCACTAAGTAATGCATCTGTTATCTTTCTCTAGTCCTGTAATGACTACAGCAGCCCCAGCTATGCCATTTGAACAGCACTGTTCATTCTGGAAGGGAAGCTTATTGTTTGACTATAGACCAGGTTCCTTATGAATGATAGTCACTGTATTCAGATCATGTCTGCCATCACAAAGGGCTACATGTGATTACGTGTTTAATTAAACTCTGCACCAGTCTCTGCCACATAGTATTCTACCCAACACGTTATTTCTAGCTAGGTCGAAATACAGAACACAGAACTGAATCCTAAGTGTCTTTAAAGGGTGACAAAAGGCTGTATTTCTTTGTGACCTCCCCCACCCCACGACAAAATCAATAATATTAATGAATTTAAAAGAAATGCAAATTACACAGTGAGTAAATTCTGTGTGCTGCTAAAACCAAAATGTGCAGATACAAAAAGGCTTTGTAATACTAAATTATATAACACAATTCTTTGAGAATGCTACTGTAGCTTTAAGCATTAATAGCTCAGATGTTTACCAGGAACAATTATATGTAGGTTATGTCTGCTCGAAAATCAACCTGTAATGGTTTAGTGATAAGATCTTTCTGCCAGCACAAGAATAATGTTTCCTAAAACAAGTGAGTTTAATTAAAAAAAATACAGAAAGTCTATCGATGACTCACACACTGTCTCATATATTTCAGTTTCAGGTCTACAAAGCAAAAAGTACAACCCATATTTTAAAGAGTCAGGCCTACAGCAGTATGGCAAACGATCACTGGAAAATAAAGCAGCAGCCAGTATATGAGACTTTGTATTACTTTTGTATTACAGCAACATCCATATCCTTTTCTAATAGCTGTCAAATCATAGAACCGACTTGATTTAAATAAAGACACAGCCCAGCCCTTCTTGTCTCAGACAGATCAACAATATTTCAGCCAAGGAATACCGTGCAAATGCAGGACCAAGAGGGTATGCATTTTACCTTCATACTCGCTTTAACAAAACTCCCTTTCTCCTTGGTAACATGAGATAAGTGCTGCTGATAAATCCTGTGAATGCGACAGAATTTCAGTAGGGCCTAAATACTACTACAATCGCTAGAATAAAAAAAAAAGAGTAGATAATTAAACATTAGCTTTCATTGTCGTGTCGCGTCTGTCATGCTAATAAGATAATTATTGGTGCTGAAAACAAATTACAGTTCAAGCACATACAGCCCCCCTTTATTTTTCAAACACAAAAAGTGTAGGGTGTGGTCCTTCACATCCCCCATCTGTAGTGTTAATGCCATCAGGCTACATATATTTCTCCACCAGGCTGGAGACAGACACTAGCTTTTTGGCATTAAAAACACAGCAGCAAGGCTTGTGATTTGTCAATTAATATTCAGAAAGGACGAGCTTCTCTCTCTCTCTCTCTCTCTCTCTCTCTCTCTCTCTCTCTCTCTCTCTCTCTGTCTTCCCCCACCCTTATTCTTGAGCTGGTTACAGCCCTCCTGAGCTGACCGTGTGTGCCTCATTGTTCATAAGGCAGCACTGCAGCACTTGCAAAGAGACAGACCCACCCCAGCTCTCTTGACTGCCTCACATTCTCTTTTCTCTTCCATCCAGTGACATCCTCCAGATCTCTTCACCACCAGCTACCATGGCTAGCACTATGTCAGGTAGGACAATCAGCATTATTCTGCAGTATTCTATAGCCATGTTAGTTAAAATGTACATACATTTCTTATGTATTTATTTTCGTGTCCATATCTAGCTGCGTACATTATTCTGGATGATATATATATTTATATATACCATAAATGTCTATTGTTTTAGTATGTCATTATTATTTTTTTTAAAGAAAAAAAAAAAAAGCTAGATATTTTAAATTTTGGTTTTTATTTTTTTTCTAATAATATTTTAAAAGCTTCTGCTACTAAAAAGGTTTGATCACGCAGTGCTGGTCTTGATTATGCAGTATTAGTAATTCCCTGATTGCTTTTCCTTAATTAAAATATTAATAAAGCATACAAAATGTGGATTTATATATGGGCTGGGGTCATTGCTGTGATTCATAAATAATGGACTGATTTGAGACAAGACGAATGTTTTCTGCGGTTGGATAATCTAAACATTTTGCTTGTGTATCTATTAAACAGATTTAAAAAAAAAAAAAAAAAAAAACATACTGTATATAGTTTTGATTCAATTATGATTCCAAGCTATTGATTCTCAGCAGTCTTTTAGTCTAAAGATGATTCTGGATGACAGGGCAGACGCAGAGCACAGCGAGCATTGTGAAAGGATTGTGGAAAAAAGAGCTCAAATCAAGACAAATAAATACTTTACTACAGTGAGCTACAGTCAATTACCATGTAATATAATCCAATAGCCAGTTGAAGGGGCCACCTTATTATATCCGATCAGTAATTTTTACATTTTGATTTTAAAAAATATTTGAATTCCCTTTAAAAGGTATATTTTGACACATATTAAATGCCTTAACGTTTTGTTTTTTTTTATATACCAGATGTAAAAATGATTCAGCTAGACTTAAATAAAATCTTATGACTGTAGTTCTAGGGATGCGTGTTATTTGTTGCTGCATTATAAGCCTGGATGTGCGTGTGTGTGTCTGGGTGTGTTTGGGTGTGCGTGTGCCGGTGTGGAAATGCAGAAGGTGTCTGTTCAGCAGCCATCTTTTCCACCCTTTCAGCAAAAGAAAGGGAGCGAGGGGATCAGGTGTCACATGTCACAGTGCAGTTGGTGACAAACCCTTTTTAATAAATCCATCCGAAATATTGACAGCCGCCACGGCAGGAGACTGAAGGGTGTGACTGCAGTCTCAGACAGAGAGCTTGCAGTCTGTACTACAGATGCTGCAGCAACAGACTGCCATGCTCCATCAAAAAAAAAAAAAAAACCTAAGAAAGAAAGAAAGAAAGTGGCACGCAGACTTAATTAAAAGAAAGGATGGATTCAGGCTTTCTATTTTAGAATAGTTCACTTTATTCATTTTTTTTTTTCTCCGTGTTTAAGTTTAAATTCTGGGTATTCTTAGAGGGAGATTCAAAAGTCGGGATTTATGAAAATATATTAACACTGCCCTGCAATGCATCTGATGCTATGGCTTGACTCTCATAAGCCTCACAAGTTAGACTAATGCCTACGCCATCAAATCTGGAGCTAGTGAAAATACACAATACAGTATATCCATTGGCCCAGTGCCCCATATCTTCCTATATCTGAATACATCTGGATGGCAGCATCCCCTGCAGTTTACAATGAGCCACGCCCAAAACAGTATGTGTCTGAGCAACAGTGCTGCTGCCTTTTCTCTATGGGTGAAGCACAATACCACCTGCTTGTGCAATACTTTCAGCCATTTTACTTTCTTTGTCCTCTGAAATCTAGACAGATCTTTTTTTTTTTTTTTTTTTTTTGCAACGATTTGGCTAAAACAAAACATTTTTAGAATTTTCTGAAACTGTTCTTTTCTTACTGCGGCTTGTTGAAAACCTTTTTTTTGCATTTTTCATGAGGGGCTAAAGTGGAGACTCTGATTTAAAGGCCCAGTAACAACCCCTTGACTGCTTATATTTAGGAGGCTAGTTTAATAAATCTGGAATTGTATAGGGACCGTCGATACAAAATATAACAAAGCTTTACTAATCAAATAACAGCGCAACATAATGTTTTTAATGCTGTGTGTACATTTACATAGGGGGCTGCAGTCACCATCTTGGTGCTTGTAATTATTTCAGTATGGGCTTGTCTGATTAGAATTTTTCAGCAGCATTTGGCTGAGGCTTGAAGAGGTTAAGTGGCCTGTCCAAGGTCACACAAGTCAGGCTGGCTAGGCTGTGATGTGAACCCCTATGACCTCTAGCATCTGACCCTGTAATCCAACCATTACCGAATTACCTCAGAGTTAATGTTAGCGCTTAAGCATGCCCAGCGTCAGTCAATCCCGTTAAAGAAGACTGAACAAAATCTTGTCATATTGTATAAATAAAGGCTTAAATGAGTAACCTACACAGTGTCTATTTCCTTTTTGTTTGCTATCTTTTAAATATTTAGTCTTTTTTTCATCCCAAGCTTTAAGACAGGCCCATAATGTTTGATTGAATGCAGGACGATGTAACACTTTACATTTTATTGGTTTAAAAATAGTTGCATATAGAGTGAAAACTGTAGGCTCTGAAGCTGCAAGTAGTGCCCGTGGGCCTGTATATTTCATCACCAAAGCCCCAAGCCATTTATTTGACCTGCTACATAATAGCTTGGATACTAATACCCCCTAGAGGAAACAGAGAGAGAGAGAGAGAGAGAGAGAGAGAGAGAGAGAGAGAGAGAGAGAGAGAGAGAGAGAGAGAGAGAGAGAGAGAGAGAGAGAGAGAGAGAGAGAGAGAGAGCTGCAGCCAATTAGATTGCCAGTTTAAAGCTTCATCAATGGTTCCTACTTTTATAAAGCAGAACACATGAGGAAAGGATGCATTTCAATGAAACTGTAAGATGGAAGGTTGTCAGAGATTTCATCTATACAGGAAGGAGCCTGTCTGTGCAATCAGTCAGGCCTGTGCTGGAGGACTCCTAGACATTAATTACTCATTTCGGTGCAGGATAATTTAGAAGGTCTCTCTGCACAGGAACTGACAATCATTTGATTCCTGGTTAATGACATGGGCTTTCACTTTAAAGGAAAGCCTGTTGATGGCTGCCTAATGATATCAGTGAATGCTTTTCCAAACGAACCTTATTTTTCAATACTCATCTGAAACCATTCTCAGTTTGTCCTTTTGGATTGCATGATGATCTAAGAAGTAGCAAGAGCATACATCACTGAGCAAATCAAATGTAATTATTAATGTTAATAATAATAATAATAATAAATAATAATAATAATAATAATAATAATAATAATAATAATAATAATAATAATTGAATTTGTTTTTACAAATTGATTTATTTGTTATCCAAATTTAATATTGCTGTCTACGTTAAATTATTTTTTGTTAAGAGTATGCATTTTAAAGGGATGTTTTTAAACAAGTCAGATCTACATTTTCTGCACATTCTGCACATTATATATAATGTGATAGACTCGTACAGCCAAAATGACAATCTAATCTAATAGTTTTAATTGAGGTGCGTACACCAATGGCACTCCAGCGCCTTCTGTTGGAGAATTGATGAAAGACCCCTGGTTATATTATTGAGCAGTATACAGTATCTACTGAACTGTGTCTGCTACAGGGTTGCCTTTCAGCTTACTTCACATTGAACTAGCAACTAAATCACAGCAGGTCTTCCGGAGGAACATTCAGAATCATGAAACATATGGGGGGGGGGGGGGGGGGGGTTAAGAGAGGGCAAGAAGAAATACAGAGCTTCATGGGATTCCAGTCAATGTGAAGGTAACTAGCAGACTATCATCCTCCTTTAGCTTAGACTGGAACCCCTGCGGACTGGTGCTACAGTGTTTCCATCTGGATCATTTCTAGTTCAGCAGGCATGGAATATATCTAAACGCACGACCCAATATAATAATCCATTGAAATGTATCATTGCCTGCCAGATGCAATGCTCCAAGTAAAAATGTGCCCTGCAATTACACTGTAGTGTCACATAATTGCAAACATGGTTATGTAGTTACAATGCAACAACATGCTTAATTACAAAATCTAAAATGTTGCCAATTAAATAAGGAAAAACAATATAAATTTTAAGGGGATGTGGTCTTAGAACGAACAATATATGTTTGGAAGCCAATTAATGGTATTAAGGGTATTTGTATGAAAAGAAAATATATAATATGACAAATATTTCTAAGATAATCAGCTTCCCAAACTAAATGCAATAATATTTTATCCAGCCCCTATTTGAACTATACCTTACCATCTCCTGTAACCATGCGGTATTAAATTATCCTTCTTCTCTCCAGTAAGCTGGTGGTTATTATAAAATGAACAGGATTTCACCTCCACTTTATGGGACACTCTCTAATAAAGAGAGTCTTCATTCCTTCATGCATTGCTGCAGTGCTGTTGCAGAGAGTGGACTCAGTGCAGTGAAATGTTGATGAAGCAGCACTGTGCTCTGCAGTCAGCATGTTTCTCAGTTTAGAGGGGGAAGAGTCTGTGCATTGTGCTTGATCAGCCAACCCCATAGCTCCTCTTAGGAATTGTGGCAGAGCACAGCTCTGCTCTTTAGAAATTGGCAGGGATGGGGTTAAATTCCCCTACCTGCCTGGGTTCATTGTGTTCAGGTGGCTGGGGTTGATTAGATGATTAGTTTAATTAACGATCAATCAGCACCCAGCCACCTGACATAAAAGGAGGCCTCTGCTTCCCATTAAAGAGGAGGGAGTTGAGGAAGCAGGTTGGTGGTTTGTTGTGGTATTTTTGAAAGTTTTGAATCCAGTGAAGGCATTGCCCAGCCTGGAAACCTTTATTTTTGTGGATTTTGTCTTTTGTTTTATTTGTGTTTAAGGATTTTTTGTTTCGCCCTTGTGCACCTGTATTTTTGTTTATTTATAATAAAATTAGTTTTTTTTTTTAACAGCAGACTGTTTCTGGGCCTCTATCCACTCGCCAGCCTGCCACAGGAATCTTTTTGTTTTGCCTTTTGTAAAATGACTTGCAAGCATTATTAGTTCCGAATGTTTTTCTTTCATTGGATAAAAAATATATATTATTTTTCTTTGGCAGGATCTCACGAAGGAATGTGCAGTTGCTTGTTTTTGCGCTATAATTAAAGACATTAATTGTCTAAACTGGCCCCTAATCTCATGCCAGTGGCCATCCCAGCTGCGCAGATGATTTTAAAGACCCTGCTTTTTGAAAACTATGGGCCTCATCTGCAATTGAAGGACAGAAACTATTTTAAAAAGGATATAGTCAGATGGGCATAAGCATTTGAATTTCTAGTTACACACAACCATTCCATTTAATTTGTTAAAGCTACACTTAAAGCTACCAGCACTGAACCCATTAAAGACTAACAGGGGTGGGGCCAATGGGCTAAGCAGAGGTTGAATCTGGTGATTCCTACATAGCTACAGTATCACTGTCTTTACTGGGTGAATCTACCTAAATCAGATTTACAGAAAGGACCCTAGATAATACAGTACAATAGAGCTTGGGAGAGCAGGAGAGGGTAGTGGAAGACCTCTAGGGCCATTTCATTCAAATTTTAATGGGTATAATTTAATATGGACCTACTTTAAGATCTGGATAGAGGTTTAATAGGTTTTTAATAGGGTTCCACAAATAATATATAACATGCATGGAAGAGAAACTTGGGTGTCGACCACGCCTTGTCTGCCATCTTGTTATGTGCTGAACGGATCCTCAATATAAAGAGACCGTATTTCCAAATGACAAAACCAAGATGGTATTTCTTTCAACAAGATGAGAAGCGTCATGCTGAGTCAGGATTTTTAAATCAGCAGTGAAGCTGAAAAACTCGACTGGAAATAGATCCCTGAGCAGCGGAACTGCCAATCGATTTGGCTCGGCGCATCCTTCCTTCACGGTTCATGCAAAACAGATTTCAGCTGGAAACCCACCACACTACAGCCCCCTGTACCGCATTCCAGTCCATACAAATCCGTGGCTGGTTTATAGAGCTAATATTCTCGTTAGCAGCTGATAGGATTTCCAGACAGCATTCACGGGCATAAAGCCGTCACACAGTAAACCTCATCTCTTTAATGGGATTTACAAGGCCTCTGTGCTGGTATAGCGTAATGATAAAGCCATCATCTAAGGAAATTGTCTGACTCTGTATTTATTAAATTCCTTGAAGAGTAATCTTTGTTGTTAGACAGTGGGAGCTGAGTGTTTTTTTTTTTTAAGCAATGATAAATTGCATCATCATTCAACTGTGGATTCCATTGATATGGCACTTAGATTAAAAATCTCATTAAGATTTACTATCCAAAGAAAATGTATCTGAAAATAAAATCTGCATTTTAAACTGAGGTAGGTGGTACCCTATGGGAGGTTTCAAGCATGAGGGAGGAGATCCTTACCTACTTGAAAAGGTGATAATTAGTGGTTAAATATTTCTGTTTCTTTAGTCAGCTGGTTATATATAATAAATAACATACCGTAAAAATGATCTGCTCAAACACCAGAGCCCCTAGCAATCAAACCTGTAGTGTTCAAATATAGGAAGAAAGAATGTAGGGGGGTGTGGTTCAAAAGTGGGGGGTATTCAATTATTTCTCTGTGCTAATTTAAATTGTGATACATCGTGCTAGCAAAATAGGCAATAAAAAGACGCCTGTGAACTGCCATATGATTCAATCCTTTTTTGTGAAATAGTATCTGAAAGCCAGAAGTGTTTGTTCAAAGACCTGTTTAGACTACAGAATTTATAATATGCTTTAGGAAAGTGGTTAGTCTTAGCCCACCTTTAAAAAAATGATATAATTTGCATCAGCATCCCAGCATTGGAGAAAAGGGCATTCAAACAAAATGTCCCAGCCAACATTTGAGGTAAGCAGTCTGAAATGTCACCTTGCAAGCAGAAGATGATTGGATTAGATTTTTTAGCTGCATAGAGCCAAACATTAAAAATCCTGCCCTGCTGCAGTCAAAGGGGAGGGAGGGGGAGGGAAGTGATAGTAGCAGTATTGGTGTCTATCTGAGTTTGCAATTTTAACAAGATTGTCCGCTAAATCACTGACATTAGCCGCCTGAAAACTAAGCCAAGAGAATCCCACTCCAATGCACTAAAGAACCATCTGGTTGTCTCTTTTCTTTAAGACTACATTGTGTTTTAAGTCAGCAACATCACTACACTGGATACATGTATGCCTTAATAAATGACAATCACTTTAATTTGGGATTCCAAATTGTATTAACCTGTGATACTGTGACACAGTATCAATAAGCCTGCAGAGGTATGTCTTCAAAGGGACACAATAAATCCCCTCAGTTCTGTATAAACCAGGGTTGACAGTTCTCAATTGAGAACAGCCTCTGAGTGTTATGGCCTAAAAACCTTATTTAACAAATGCCACACTCAGTAATGTCATCAAGTCGTAAATTAGGTACGGTGCTAATGACCTGCAGTGCTCTGGATGATAATACATCTTAAAGCAGATGTAAGAGAAAAGGACAAGTGTCCTTCAGCACTCTGTTACCATCAGCAGGTCTGGCTGGTATCAGTAAAAAACAACAGCGCTGAAGAGTCTCTTAATATCATGCATCATACTAATGTGCTTTCTGTGTTCAATAACAGGATGCTTTACCGGGCAGCTATGAGCATATGAACAGGCTGTCTCTAATTGCCATTTCTGGCAACAATGTATATCGTCCTGGCCACTAAATCAGCTTTTACTAGTTTTTTCACAGTGGCATAGTGATCTGGGGTGATAACAGATGGCTGATAACAGATGAGACTGAAACCTTGAACAGTGAAGGAATGGTGTGTAAAGTCTCTGGAATATGGAGATACATATACTTAGCATATCACTGTGACATGTTGCAGAAACTAGTTGGCCAATGTTGGTCCAGGGGTGAAGTTACATGGTTGAATGTGATCAGAAGGCATAGCATTCTTGGTGGATATTTTAATATGGTTTGTAATTTGTAAGGAATGTTATGGGTGCAGGCCGATCTTTTGGAAGATGTCTTCTAAATACTACTGTAACAGGATTAAGAATGCACTCACGGTTATAGAGCTTTCAACCTCCTCCGGGCAGGCACACAACTCCCTGCTACACTATGCTTGCTTGTCAATACCTTCTGCCCAGGCAGGACCTTTCAAATCGATCTTGGCAGTCATTAACAATTCTGAAAGTTTTTCAGCCTTATTTTTCTGATTTGTCTTTCACTAATAAAACTCAATCACTCAGCTGAACATAGGGAGCAAACAGTGATTTACGACAGTGAACTGGGTCCATACCTTATTAGTGCATGCTTTGCTTCAGGCAAATCTCAAGCTGCCATCAGCAGACATCCATTTGTAACCAATAATAACTCATCTATAATTTTTTCGCTGGGTTAGGGACGATTGATAGGGGAGATGCTGAGATCATCCTAAGCTAAGTGCATTGCTAAGTGACATATTTGATAAAGTGTTCTCCCGTTATAGCATTACAAAAAATAAAAATAAATCTTACAGAACAGTACAGAAAGCATATACTGTAATGCGGTTCTACCGTAGAGAGTATTATAATGAAATGATGTGACTGAAAACCTTCAGCTAGGCTGGGTGCTTCAGTATTTCCCTATTCTCAATGATTAAGATTAACAGCAATAACTTGCATAAAACACATATTGGGGAAAACGCAGCTAATACAAGTAATTTCCATAATGAAGTGTATCGAAGTTAATATAAATCTAATTTAAAGGTAATATAGCCCTGAACACGTATGCGCTCAGGTGCAATTCTTCTTCTGCATATGGTGACACCCTCCCACCATTCTCTCCATCTTTTACAAAATAGCATAAGTTGCTGTGAGCTTTGTAAAGTGAGCCCTTCAAATTTATTTAAATACAGTGTTAAAAGCATTAACTGGTTTGTAGGATGTTAATGCACTTGTTGGTACATTCTTCAGTTTATCCAAGATCACACAGTCTGGGATAACATTTTAACTATGACTCTGCCTTCCTTATGGTAGAAAAGAAAAGTGATAATTATGTTGTGCTAAAACATTTCTATTTACATAATATTTATCACAGTGGTTGTTGTTAGGCATTTCTTTAGAGCCGCTGCAAGGGTAAGTAGACATCACACTTATTGTTTAATCCCAGCCACACTTGGTTATAGCTATTACAGTATGCAATTCATTTCTGTAATTGAACAGTGAGGGTTTAGTGTTTTTAACTGAGGGTGTGATGTAGAATGTGAACTGCAGCTAGGTTTGCTTGATGAGATTTCTAGTTAACTGTAGTCACAGTCTCTAATACTTCTTGACATTTGGTTCTCTTGCCATTCTTATTATTACCACTTGAGTTTGGCAGGTTCTGATTGGCTAGTCCACACCGCATACCAACCATATTCAGGAAATGAATGCAAATGTAAATCAGTTTCAACATTAGACTGATTAATATTGTATGGTGTGCTTGACTGGGGGAATTGGGTTAAAGAGGCGTTATTAAGAATAAGAGAAGGTCTTAATTATGAAGGGAGATCATGATGCACAGGAAAAGCAAAATCAGAACCAAACATTTAACATTATATTAAGGAATGCATGTACATCATAACAGTATACTCACATTATTATTTACAATATCTGCTGATCATTGTTTGGTTACACATCTTGCTTGTCTCTTGTAGGCATTATTAACAAGCATTTTCTTTCTGGTAGACTGGTTTTATGAGTTGATGCTGAGAACTGTTTGTTTCCAAGCATAGCCTTGGTAGCCTGAGACATTGCAACAATGGCTGATTTTACAGCAGCAGATGTCAACTGGAAAGTGCATTGGAACTGATTGTAAAAATTGGTTTCCTGTGTTGGTTAAATCTACTGTGTTTGATTAACAGTAGATTTCACTGTGGTTAAATTTAGTGTGAATGGGGAGTTTTAGGAAGTGGTCAGAAATTAAATTGTGGACGGGGATGTCAACAAACGAAGGGTCATGAATCACACCCATGTTATATACCTTGGCAAGATACATTTACATTTTAAAAAAATTATAATAATCCAGCAATGGGCAGCATTGGCTTAGTTTATGCTGGTTCAGGAGACTGTACTATTGGTTTTCCTAAAACAAGAAAAACAAAATATTTTAAGTGCCTTTACTGTGAAGTCAAGAGGTTGAAATCTGCAGTCAATGCAGTGAACAGGGTTGGAGTTTCATATACTAGCTGTGTATCCAGCAAGAAGCCCTGTGGTCAAAAAGTATCTCTGGTCAGTTTACTGGTCTTAAACTCCCTCTGAAATGCCCTCTGACCCAGAATAACCAACTCTCGAACCAGCAGGACCAGTTGAAAACCCCTGTTTAAAACCAGTCCTTGACCAAATAGGGAGAACTCCTTTTGGGTCCATTGTAAATATTTCAAGGTGTGTTCTCTCTTCCATTCACTTGAGAACTATCTAAACCTGCCTTCTGTCACACTTTGCCCTTTAGGAAACATTAAGCTATGTAATGCATCACTTCATCAGCCCAGCCATGACATTGACAAATGCTCGCCCCCCCCGTTAGGACCTTCCCAATGCAGAGAAATGCATTAGCAATCTGGACACAGCCAGGAATACAAGCCAAAGAAGGTGACTAATAGCATTTGCAGCAGGTTGCTGTTTGTTGACACAGAGCCCCCTATTGACAACGTTAATTAAAGCAACTCTTCAGCAGCCTGATTATACCATTGATTTTTTTTCTTTCCTTGGCTGGTATCCATTTTGAAAAAGGGTGGATCCCTCCTTTCTGTTTGGTTTTAAAGTTAAAACTTTTCATTAATAGGAGTTTCTGAGTATGACCTTTGTTTTTGTGATTTTTATTTTTAAAAACATTGTGTTAAAATCCAACCTTGTTCAGTGTGCTTACATTTCCCACATGCCATTTTATCTGTATGGACATAAAGTTCCTCCCACTTGAGCCAAAAAGACAGGCCCTTGTCACTACTTGCAGTAAAAAAAAAAATTAAATGCTCTGTAATAGTCCAGTAAGCTAAACTAAGATAAAAATGATGAAACCCCTACTTTTCTCATAGCTTCACTGTTCAGAATGTAACAAGCACCTGCAATACAAAAAAGTTATTTAAAAACAAGCACAACATTTTAACATGGGGTCTTTGGTAGAACTCTTACTTGGTGTAGGCTGTCATAATAAATGTGTAAGACTGGACAGAGTGAATCTCAGTGAACCAGAGGTTGTAAATTCACTTTTAATAGAACCAGGCTGATAAAAAAAAAAAAAAAAAAAAGCCTAACTCTTTAAAAGGTTTGTCGGGAAAGATAATAATAAAAACTGACAGAGGTGTTCCAGTATCAGACATACGACAGATTACACACCACCTAATAGCAGGACATGGAAATGGCTTTTGAGAGAGTTGTAGACGTGCTCGAATATTGTTTATTAAAGCATTAAATCAGAGTGAAGAGAATATTTTTGAAAAAATGAACATGCACGTTGGTATTGACTCACTGTAATGTTCAAGATTATACAAGTCTTTGTTTAAAACTAGACAGACAACTGAACGCTCTCTCCACCTGCCACTGGGAGTTAAAAGTGATTTGAATTCCTATGGGCTGCAGAGCAATATCAGCCCTGTTTGAACTGGGGCTCTTGTACAGTGGTATTGATACAGTAGCACATGGTAGGTTCTTAAATGGATTATCAGTGTAAATTAGTTCATTATATTGTTGTATTAATACACACTGCTTGCCATTGCTAAAAATGAAAACAAGTATAATTATAATCCTTACTTATACATCTATTTCACGTTACAAATACAAAAACGTATTTTAAAAACGAATTCTGTGTAGCTTAATGAGGCACACCTGCAGCTAAACTGTTTAACACAGACCAACGAGAGTCACACGTCCAGCTTTTTAATGTGTAGTTCATCGGAAGTGACAGCGCTGATACAGCATCATAGACCAGGTGTAGAATGGTGTAGCTACTCTACAGACACATGTTAGATTTTGCTTGGGAAATGAATACATCATTGTAATGTTGATAGACCAGCTGCAGCAGGAAAATGTCTTTAAGTTGTCAGTTGTTTACCATTTGATTATATAATTGCTGCTTTTATGTGGCCCGCTTCAGTTAATACATTATTTTCTTATCATTTTTAAAAAGCTCTTCAGTTTATCTAACTCTTATTCAATATTCCTGCTTAATATCCGCTCTTTCGTTTCTGAATTGCTCCCTGATAATGATGCTGGCTCTGTGGTGTTTACTTTTCAGTTCACGCTCAGCCTCAGATGTCTGGGAAGGATATGAACTCCAACAGAATTGTGGAAGGTGAAGTAGAGACCTATTACACTTTTAAGCCTGGGCAGAAATGCTGTTGGCATTTCTAATCCCATGCATCAAAAGTAAAAGATTTAAAAAAAAAAAAAATTACAAAGCATCAGTAAGTTAATTATAATCATTTATGAACAAACATATTCTTATTGATTCCTTATAAAGTTAGGACACATTCAGTTCTTACTGATGTTGGTGGTGGTATTTTAAAATGGTTGCTTATTAATAATTCATTATGTTAATGTTAAGGTTAAGTATGAATTATAGTTAACTTCATTTTAATGTTGTAGTTTACTATTATTATTATTATTATTATTATTATTATTATTATTATTATTAATAGCGGTAGCAGTAGCAGTAATAGCAGTAGTATTAGCAGTAGTATTAGCAGCAGTAGTAGTAGTAGTATTTGGAGTAGCAGTATTAGTCATAGTAAAAGTAGCAGTAGTAGTAGTAGTAATAGTAGTAGTAGTAGCAGCAGCAGTAGTAGTTGTAGTAGCAGTAGCAGCAGTATTATTATTATTATTATTATTAGTAGTAGTAGTAATAGCAGCAGTGGTAGTAGTAGCAGTAGTAGTAGTAGTATTAGTAGCAGTAGTAGTAGTAGTGGTAGTAGTAGTAGTAGTAGTAGTAGTAGTAGTAGTAGTAGTAGTAGTAGTAGTAGTAGTAGTAGTAGTAGTAGTAGTAGTAGTAGTAGTAGTAGCAGCAGTAGGAGTGGTAGCAGCAGTATTAGTAGCAGTAGTAGTAGCAGCAGTATTAGTAGCAGTAGTGATAGCAGTAGTAGTAGTAGTGGTAATAGTAGTAGTAGTAGCAGCAGCAGCAGTAGTTGTAGTAGCAGTAGCAGCAGTATTATTATTATTATTAGTAATAGTAATAGCAGCAGTGGTAGTAATAGTATTATCAGTAGTAGTAGTAGTAGCAGTAGTAGTAGTAGTAGCAGTAGTAGTAGTAGTAGTAGTATGAGTAGTAGTAGTATCAGCAGTAATAGCAGTATTAGAAGCAGTAGTATTAGCAGCAGCATTAGTAGTAGTAGTAATAGTAGTAGTAGTAGTAGTAGTGATAGTAGTAGGAGGAGGAGTAGCAGTATTAGTCGTAGCAGCAGTATTAGTAGCAGTAGTAATAGCAGTAGTAGTAGCAGCAGTATTAGTAGCAGTAGTGATAGCAGTAGTAGTAGTAGCAGCAGTATTAGTAGCAGTAGTGATAGCAGTAGTAGTAGTAGCAGCAGTATTAGTAGCAGT
Source organism: Polyodon spathula (assembly GCF_017654505.1). Lineage (NCBI taxonomy): Eukaryota > Metazoa > Chordata > Actinopteri > Acipenseriformes > Polyodontidae > Polyodon > Polyodon spathula. The sequence continues at coordinate 6,312,726 of NC_054541.1, read as the reverse complement.
AGTGATAGCAGTAGTAGTAGTAGCAGCAGTATTAGTAGCAGTAGTGATAGCAGTAGTAGTAGCAGCAGCAGTATTAGTAGCAGTAGTGATAGCAGTAGTAGTAGTAGCAGCAGTATTAGTAGCAGTAGTGATAGCAGTAGTAGTAGTAGCAGCAGTATTAGTAGCAGTAGTGATAGCAGTAGTAGTAGTAGCAGCAGTATTAGTAGCAGTAGTGATAGCAGTAGTAGTAGTAGCAGCAGTATTAGTAGCAGTAGTGATAGCAGTAGTAGTAGTAGCAGCAGTATTAGTAGCAGTAGTGATAGCAGTAGTAGTAGTAGCAGCAGTATTAGTAGCAGTAGTGATAGCAGCAGTATTAGCAGCAGCAGTATTAGTAGCAGTAGTGATAGCAGTAGTAGTAGTAGCAGCAGTATTAGTAGCAGTAGTAGTAGTAGTAGTAGTAGTAGTAGTAGCAGTAGTAGTAGTAGTAGTAGTAGTAGTGTAAAGTGTTACTTTAGCATTCAACCTTTTAATGTATAATACGATCTGCAACTCAAACTTCTTACCTCCAAATTGTCAATAGTATATTTTTCTTTTTTCAGAAAGCAGAAACACACACTAACCAATTCAGAAAGAAACAAATGAAGACATTTAATTTGGGGGTGTAGCAGTCTATATAATAATCTCCTTTTCATTATAAAACTATAATGTGCTAATGACAATGAAAAGCTTTGAACTATTTTATTAAAACACAATGAACTGCACAACAAAATACATTTTAACTGTTAGAGGGGAAAAACCTCAGTAGCCAACACTTAGGAGCTTACCCTACTGCTCCGCCCTGCCATTGTCTCCAGTCAAACAATGGAGCGAAACATTTGAGCCATTATTTTGAAGCCTTTCCAAGGTACGGCAGTTCTGCCAAGCTAAGTGATATCAGCCACTTGTTCATTCACTCCAACACAATGCTGTTATTATTAAAAAGATAATTCTGTCGCTTTGCAGTAATTTCTTCAATCCTAAAACACCCCTCTGGTGCCTCTCACTGTATTATATTTCTAAGCTGATTTCTTCTTTCCAAACACGCACAACTAAACTAGTCAAGTGTCAAGGAGCTCAACTCAAATGCCACTACCATCATGTAATTGTGCTTAGAAGCTGGTTGTTTCAAATTCCATGCAGAATTTAAAAGGGCGCTGTATCCTATTTTAAATGGTGGAATAAAGAGTTTAATATGTGTGTTTTGTTTCTGGTTAGATCTGTATTTACCAGGCTTAAATAATGTTCTCTAACAGCTGGATTTCTGAAGTGACGTGAATTTGCAATTTGCAATGTATTTGAAAATACATATTATAGAAATGTAGAGGATATAATTACATAATTTGTTCTATGCCATTTAGACGGTGACTTTGCATCAATAAATACTTTAAAGAAAGTGTATTCTATGGATTCCTGTACACATCGGAGGCTGTGTGGTCCAGTGGTTAGATAAAAGGGTCTGTAACCAGGAGGTCCTCGGTTCACATCCTAGCTCAGCCACTGACTCACTGTGTGACCCTGAGCGAGTCACTTCCCCCTTGTGCTCCGTCTTTCAGGTGAGACGCTATTGTAAATGACAGCAGCTGATGCATAATTCACCCACCCCCAGTCTCTCTGTAAGTTGCCTTGGATAAAGCTGTCTCCTAAATAAACAAACAATAATATTTGCAGGTAATCAGCAATATTTTCGTAATGTTGTAACTCCAGTCCAGATAAGCGACTGTCCCAGTTCACAGTTGCCAAGCAGCATTGTTAGAAAAAGAATGCACATTTATTATTACAGCAATACATGGGCCTCACCCTGGCAGCACCAAGTGTGTCTGTCTTTTATTTTATATTGATATACTGCAAGCCTCATCCTTCAAAAAATGATTTATAAACCCCCTTCATAAATATTTCACGTGTTATATGTCTTTGGTACTAGTTCATTATTTAAAGAAATAAGATAGTAACGTTCTTCTGAGAACAATTGTTAACATCTGTACACTGTAAACTTCCTGGACAGAATATTCAGCAGAATGTATTGATAACGACAAAATAAAATAAAATCCATTCCCTTTTCTCTTTGTTTGCTCTGGAGGTCGACATCGATGGTAATGTGATAGCTTAATGCTTTGAAAATGCTGCGTACATGTTTGATGGTGTTTGAGAGCTCTAGTTAGGGTGTGTACTGTATCTGTGCAGTTTCTACCTTTTATATTTCTTGTGTGGGTTTCCATTAAAGGTGCAATCACAAACCAATTTCCAAATTGAATATCAGATAATAATCGACAATAATAAATTAATTAGAACACTTTATTATTCAAAAGCAGAAACTGCACAAAAGCCATCAATAAACTGATGATATGCACCTGTGTATTGTTATACATAGTAATATCATATTTGCAATGAGAAAACTTTATGATTAAGTTGCAAGACATCAGGGGTAGATAGCTTCCTGTAGGGCAACCTGTAGGACAGTTTGGAACAGTTCAGACTTTTCAATTCACCCCAATGCATTCTGTTAAGTGTAATCCTGCTGTGAAAGGTACCTAAGACAGGTAAAACGTACCAGAATTAATTGGGGTGTGACTTAAAAAACCTGGACTGCCCTATGGTAACCCCAGTTACATGTGGCACTAAATAGGAGTCCAAGGTGATTAATCGATCAATAAATGTTTAATTGAGGCTCGCAAAATAAAACACCATAGACGTCAATAACTGATGTATTGTGTGTTGCCTTTGGACTCATCTTCAGTTTGTTGCCTATGTACTCTTTTTTGTTTGTTTGTTTGTTTGTTTTGTTTTTAATTATTTCATTTTTTAACTGATTCTTCCATGGCTTACCAGCCAACAATAATGAAAGCTAGCTCAAGGTTTTATAATATAGCATTCTGTGTTTCCCCACCATTTTTCATAGTTTTATTGCTCCCTGGCTTTTCTCCCTGCCCTGGAAACTGTTGCCATGGAAACCAGGCAATTAGAGATCAGAGAGCTGAGACAAGACCTGTGCATGCACACACAATGAGGGAATAACTGTTGGGGAGAAAATTATAACTGAGCTTTACAAAATGGTCGGTATACTGAACAGGCACCATCAAAATGGCACTTGCTTCATCAGAACAGGAGTACATGTGCACTTGCTTAGAGTCATTAGCATAACAGCAACTCTAATGGGGCCTGGATCTACTGAAGCATTGTAAAATATCTAGCTTGAATCTCTTTGTGTCTGAGGGGAATTGTTTTGCCTTCCATGTCTGCCTGTCTGCTGGTCTAATATGGCTGCCTGGCAGAACCATTGTTCTGAATATCTTATGTTTCTTTTCAGCTTACAAGGAGAAAATTAAAGAGATGTCCATGCTGTCTCTGATCTGCTCCTGTTTCTACACCCAGCCACATCCCAACAGCATCTACCAATATGGGGGTGAGTACAGAACCCTCCTGGAGTATAGGGCTCTTTATCTGAATGACTCCCAGCACTTTGGAGTGAGAAATGTTGTGAGCTGTTTTTCAGTTCAGCTCACAACAAAGACTTAAGTAAAGCAATAATAAAAGATGAGGTGATCTTACTTTGGCATCTAAATTGGAAGCCAGTAGACACAGTTTAATGTAGGCTTAGATTAGTCAGTCATACCCAGGGCCAAACCCCCTTATTCTACTGGGAGCTGTTTAGGGAAGCTCAGTTTACACTAAGTAGAAAGTGTGGTGTAGTTTGCACTGGGGGCTAGTAGTCTGTAATGTATTTTATCTTCTAGAAGTCCTGGTCACAGGAGTTGGATAGTCTTAGCTTTGTCCACACCAGTTGGTACAATTGGCTGTTGATTTATTGCTCTATGTATTAACATTACTACATTCAATAAAAATTACAGTGAAATTAGGTTTATACATTTTAGGGTGGTGTTAAGATTTGGCACCTTTTAGATCAGGAGTGCCAAATTCTGGTCCTAGAGTGCCAGTGTCCCTTTTGGTTTTTGTTCAAACTGTATACTGAATTGCTTGATTGGTCCAATTAAATGATTTAGGGGACAGTTAGAACAAAAGCCAGAAGGACACCGGCCCTCCAGGACCAGGACTGGGAACCCCTGGTTTAGATCATTAACATATGCCCCTCTAGAGTAGGGTGTTGTCTATTGTGGTTTACAGAAACAAAGACAACCAAGAAACAATCTGTTCTTCAGCAGCACCCATACTGAACAAAAATATATATATATTTTAATATATAATAAGACATGTGTGAATCTTATATTTTCCCAACATCATTCTTGAATGAAATAGAATATATAAAAAATATATTATTAATATATTTTATACATTTTTCATACACCAAAATTAGCCCCTTTTCTAGTTATGAAAAAATATGTGATATATGGTAAATATATGTTTTATGTATTTAAAATATATAAATGTGCATATAGGTTAAATATATCATTAATGCTTTTAAAATATAAAGAAATTTTATTAAGAAATAGAAAAAAATGAATATGAGAAAACTACATGAGGTATACATTTGAAATATTTAATTTAATATATGTACTTGTATATGGAGCATAATAAAAAACAAACAACATTGTTGCCAAAAAGGGGACTTAAAATCACCTTCCTGGATTATTAATGGAAGCAACACCTTCAGCTCTTTATAAAACACCAGAGGTGTTTATTTAGAAGAGATTGCTAACAGCAGTGACTTTTCGCTCACTAACACAAATACATCCACAGAGGCACCTCCCCACTCTTGTGGACACACACACCTCTCAGGGTGATTTTCACCAACTAATAACAAATCACAGAAATACTCCCAAATGAGCAATAAACATGTAAAACAATAAGAATTACAAAATATCCCAACCCCCAGCATCCTTTGCAAGCAACTAATTTACATGATTCCACTCAGGCAATATGTATGTATGACAAATACATATTTAATGCTTTGTAGAATAAATTAATATTAAATACATTTTAAAAAAAGGTAAATACATGTTTCAATACAATTAAATATATACTTTGTGTATTGTATGGTATATATTAATGTTTAATCAATGTCTTAGGTCAACATCACATGTTAGCATCATTATACATTCAAAGTTTGGTAAATTTGTTGCAAATATATATTTATAACAATGTACTATAAATATATATTTTTGTCAGTTAAATAAAATGAATTAGTAATGTGTAAAAAATATTGCATTTGGGGTATATTTTAAATATAATTTAATTTGTGAGCCATGTATTTATTGTATTTGCTGAAAATATATGGTAAGGTTATAAATATAATATTTAAATATATTCATTATTCATCATTCATGGTTCCCATTCATAAAAAAACATATATGTTAAAAATATGTTTTCTTTCCGTATCACGTGTGTCTCTATTTCACACCCAGATATGGAGGTTAAGCCCATTAACAAGAGGGCCTCTGGGCAGTCCTACGAGGTGATACTGAAGGCCCCAGCTGACCTGTCTCCAGACCGCCCCCAGCCCCTCTCCTCCCCCCCTAAGAAGAAGGACATGTCCCTGGATGATCTGCAGAAGAGGCTGGAGGCTGCAGAGGAAAGGAGGAAGGTGAGGGTTTACTGGCAAATTTATTTGAAGGTTATTAGTTAGCCCTGAAACTCAAAGATTAAACATATACCTTCCAGTGACCTTCTTTACAAAAATTTATTAAAAAACATGTCATCAAAGCCTCTGCATATTAATACACCAGATACTTATGGGTCCTGTTCCTGTTCCTGCCTAGTCCAGGGAGCTTTGCTGTAGACAGGTCTTCAAATCTTTCATTGAACTAATGATGTTTAAATAGCACTGGCGTGTTTAAAAGTGGTTTTAAATGTGCCAAATTGAAAACTGGGTTATAAAAATATTTTTCTTTACTCTCCAAAACCCTTCATATTTGTTATTGCATTTGAAATTAATGATTAGTTCATAAACAACAGACCCTGTTAAGACTTTAGGAAACTGCTGTGTTTGATTAGTTACCAGAAATCTGTAATGCAAAAGCATACTTAAGTGTAAGAAGGGAACGTGAAATATATGAGGCAGATGGAGAAGAATTAAATACTGAAGTATTGATCACTATAAAATAAGTCTTGGCTTACATTTTGTTACATCTACTTAGCTTCGATAAAACTTACATATTATATAAGTTATATATAAGGTTATAGCATGTGTTTTTAGAAACCAGAAAGACCAGAACATAAATTCAGGAAAATAACAGGTTTCCAATTTCTTAAAACTATAATACTTTTAAATAAACAACATTACTTATTATCAAGCTTGAACCGTCAGTTTAAAGAAAAATTTGAGGAGATTTGTCATAAAAGACGGAATTATCTGAAGTTTTTTTTTAAAACCGTGCTCAAAGGAAATCTTCTGTTTGTTTGACGTTCAGAGCTCTAGTGGAAGCTTGATCCCCCCCGCCACCTTTGCTGCAACATCTTTCTGCTTTAATGAACACATTGACGACCAATTACCCCACTTGTGTGATATTACTGTTCTGCTTTTCTGGATAATAAGCATGGGCTCTGTTTCAATGCACATTGGTTCCCTAGGGGAACACTGCATATTACAACAATTCCAGCTTGAAGAGGCAAAGGCTAAAGATCTCATGTAAAAGGAGATGATCCTACATGAAGGCACCAAAAAAAAGATGTTTTTTCTTAGTTTGTTTCTTATTTATTTAGCATTTAAAAGTGGCCTGTACACGGGTTTGTATATTTACAGACAAAAAATGGTGTGGATTCACTACAAGAAATCTATTAAAATACAGGGAAGAGATTCCCTTGTGGCTTATTTGGTAAAGCACAACTCCATGGTTTAGAAGGTGAGTCATACTGTCAAGGGAGCACGAAGTTGCTGGGGATTCTACAGATCACCACACTGCACCATCACTCCTACAAATTAAATGAGCATATGAGATAAATGTAATAGCCACTTAAAACTAAACTGCAAAATACAAAACAGTGGCTTACGTGGTACTATTTTTCACATTCAATGTGAAAAAACTAAACCTAGACATGTAATTTTATCTACATACCGTAAAAGAAGTTGATCAAGCAGACAATGAACACTGATAAATGGAATTCAAATACAAGGAACATGCATTGATATTTCTGTATCAATTCTTTGTTTTTGCTGCAAAGTTATACAAGAAAAATAAATAATATGAAAGAAAAACAAAACTGTAATTAATTACATTAACTGTATTTTTTTGATACCATAAATCTATAGCGATGCACTTTAAATCACTTCAGATAAAGTGATTGATGAGTTATTTAAATGTGTATGCATCTTCAGTTCAGTTTTAATGAATACAATCACCTGGCTTTCAGCTGTATTGAGCTTGTTTGGAGTGGCACAGTTGAATGGTCACGTTGTAAGAACTCAGTATGAAAAGAACAGACTCCAGAACCACTCACAATGATAACAAACATGTTCACATATTAAGGGGGAATGCAAAAAAATATTTTTTTATAGAACCCATCAGAAAGAACTGAGTCAGATCATTCCTTTACAAATCTTTATTACACACCATTATTAGTCATTAGTAACTCGCTATACAATACCAGACCCACCTACATGACAAATGGCATTTGACAAGGTTTAGAAAAATTATAAAGCCAGGGACAGATTTTAAAGCCTTCATCACATTGACCAGCAGAACAATCTGCATTACATTAAATCCTTATTTAATTCTATGGAAAATAATGGCACATTCTTAGAATACACACATGTTTTTCAATTACACATGCACCCACTTCAGTATTGATCTTTAACACTGAAGACTATTAAAAACTAGTTCAAGGGCTATTGATAAAGATAACTACATTTAAACTAACAAAAAAACAACTTTAAATCCTTCTAAAATCCTTATCCCAAATTAATATTTCATGAAGGAAACCCATCAAATATTCATTCAGTTCCTGCGAGCACTGAGTTGCTCTGCTCTTTTCCCCAAACTCAACAACTGAGATAGAGAACGTTCAGTGTTTAATGGATGCCATTTCCTCCCATGGATTATCCCCAGCAGGATCCGTTTTGGGGGTTTGTCCCATTTGTCCCTTCATTCTTGATGCATTCTCTAGCTCACTTTTTCTAGTCCCTTCTTAGTCATTAGTGTCTATTGGCCCCTTGTGAGGTTTATATCCACAAAGATACCATTACTGTAAACTGTGGCTCTCAAACCACCACTGCCAATGAGAACTCCCAAACCGAATGCCTGTTGTCTAAATAGTGTGTCGCAAACAGAGATGTTCGGTCGACCGTAGAAAACAGTAGTTTATGAAGTGACCTTGGTATATGTTGGAGCACCATGAAACAATGCAGTGTAGTGTATGTCGTAAACAAGCAAATGTTCAAATCCATTGCCTTCCACACCACAATTTACATTTAACTCTCCTCAACTCCTCACATCTGTGTTGCTATTATCATATGAACCTACTTATTAAAGAAAAAACAGCAGCAAGATCATGCTAGAGAGACATATATAATATTGTCAACTTAGTGACTTTCCCAGAAGAGCACCATGCCCTTTTTGTAAATGAGAAAATAACAGCTATACTTGGAAATCACTCATACTGTGTATAAGCTTTTCATATCACACAAGATCATTTTGCAAAATTAATTACAGAAAGAAAACGGAGTCCGTCTAGGGAGAAGCCAGGGGAATACAGGTTTGCAGCCTGGATATGTCAAGTTGCTGATCTTGGCAGGGGATCCCACCTGATGCATTGCAGTGGCACTGACACTGTCATGGGATCTATAAGGTCAAATCTACCAAGCGCCTTCTCTTACTGTGCTACAGTGATCGCTTCTGGCCGGACACCAGTAAGCTCGAGCTGACATCTGCTCTGCAGGTCTTTGTCCTCAAGGTGCCAGTAGCTCAATTACATTTGCTGTTGAGCTCCTGTGTGTACAGTGGCGATTGGCTTGGCAGTGTGATTGGAAGACGCACTGAGCTGCTGTGACAATCATTTATCCTGGTGATACTGCTCCAGCGTACAGTATCATGCAGATTCTGTTATTACCCCAGAAGATTTAGCAGTTTTAGAAGATTCCTCTGAGTGGTACAGTATCTCTGGGCAGAGCCTCACACGAGCCACAACTGGAACTACAAGAAAATGAAAATAAATGAGAGTCCCAGGGAGGAAAAACTACTTCAGCTATGATGAATCTCTTCCATCAATCATAGAACATTTTAGGAAACACTTAAACAGGAGAAGCTTCATCCAAAGAGATTTAACCTGACAAAATAATTTATTTACCATGCTGCACAGGAGGCATGTTCAAAGGTTTTTATATATTGAATGCTTTGTTCTTATTATCGTTATTTATGCTATTGTATTACTCTATATATGAGATTCGTGGTAAACCCCATTTTGAAGACATTAAAAAAGACTGAGTAACCTATGGGGGGGTAAGAGCAAATATACCCTCAGAATGGTATTTGGTGGAGTAAAACCAAAAGTATCTGACTTAAAAACAAAAAAATATTAATTAATTTCAGGCTTCCTGTTCTATACTGGAATTTAAGCAGCACTCTTAAAACAATATTAGGTGGCCCTGCGACAAGTATAATGATATATTATAGACTGTATTCCTTTTATACATTTCCGTTTAATGTTGTCCTTGTAGCAATACAATGCACTTGGTAAAAAACTGGAATTTGTCCTGACGATCTCCAGCTTTGTATTTCTCCATAAACCCAAGTTATAGGATAAATTATTGAACATTTGACCTCTGCACTGTGACAGTTGTAGTATGGCCTGCAGCTTTTTATGAAATGGACAAAAATATCTTCTTGGTTCCAGGCAAATTAACAGGGCTGTCAGTTCTTGCTGGCTGTTTAAATATGAATATGTTTCAGTAAAGCTTTGCACCAAAGCCGTCTGAATCTGTGCTTTTGTCAAAACGATGGGGAAGATTTTTAATTCAAAATGCCATGGAGGATTTTTATTGGTGCCTGTTTTTTTATTAAATAGTCCCATCTTAAATTAAATTTGGAATATTTTTCATACCTTAGTTTTAATATATTTTCTGGCCATAATTTGTACGTCAACACGGAATCTGTTTTTCCTTCAGTTTCCTGCAGCAAACGTTTAATGAAATGTGTGATAATTCTTCTAATGGATACAGATTTAACAAGCCTCCCAATGTCTTTGTGAAACAGAACAATGGTCTATTTTGCCACAAAATCTCCTGGGTCGTTGGAGCAGCTGCCATGTGCTAATGTATTCTGAATAATTTAGACTGGATGGGGGTCATGTCTCATGAGACCAATTCTAGTTTTACAAAACAAATCCTAAATACCATAATTGATAACAGTAGTCAGGGCAAGATAAGTCTAAAGAAGTGTATTGGGTGTCACTTTCACTTTTTTACAAATATGCATTTTTTTTTATTAAAAACAAATACATTCAATTTTTATTAAATCAGATGAGAATTTCAATAGTGTCTGTAATGTACTTGCCACAAAGGGATTACAATGGTATGCAGTAGAAACTATCAATTTAGAAGAAGAATTCACCAGAAGGCCTGTATTGTATTGATATAGTGCTCCAGGTGCTTGAAGACACATCCTCACAGCACTCCTGAGGGGTTGGTTACATGTTTATTATGAGGTTCAGTATTCTACTGTGAGGTCTTTGGACTGTGTTGCCCTGTGAGGGAGTGTGAGTGGAGGCTGGCAGCTCGATCCTGGCCTCAGTCCAGTTTAATGAGAGGCCGGTCTGGTGTGTCTTGTCTCTGTAGTCCCAGGAAGCTCAGGTGCTGAAGCAGCTGGCTGAGAAGCGTGAGCACGAGCGAGAGGTTCTGCACAAGGCCCTGGAGGAGAACAACAACTTCAGCAGAATGGCCGAGGAGAAACTCAACTACAAGATGGAGGTCAACAAGGAGAACCGGGAGGCCCTCCTAAATGCTCTCAAGCAGCGACTCCGTGATAAGGCAAGTGATGCTTGATGACGTTACTCAGTGATGAAATTGTAAAGGCATGCTGTAGATAACACTATCCTGATATGTAGAAAAATAAAATAATAATACTGTACATTTTATACTGTGTATAGAATGGCATCCCATGTATATAACACCTGGCACAATTCTAGTAAACAGCACAACTTTTATGATGTTTAATTCCTGAATATAATCATTTTTTGCGATACATTGTGTGCAAGGTAAAATGTCCTCTAGCCGAAACTGCATGACTGAAATAAGAGAAAAATAAATAAATCTAACCAACATTATAATCTTGCCTCAAAGAAAGAGTAAGAAAGATTGCATAAGCAACAAATTAATATTGAATATGCATTCTGTTGATTCTTTGAATAGAGCTGTTGTAATTTTGATATCAGGCATCTGTTCACAAACAGAAGCATAGTGTGCATGCCAATTCAATTATTGACCTTGACAAAGAAGTCATTTGTGAGTACTGAATTATTGGTATTTTTTAGAATCTATTTCACATTGCCTCCTAAAAGAATGATTTCCTTACTTGCACTTATTAACAGTCTATAACTTGCTATACGCATTAGTGGTGAGCAAGAACCACTAAACACCATTTTATTCATTTGCTCATCTTTGTCTCTTTAAGGTGTCTGCCATCACTGTGAGCCATTCTGGGTTCTGAAGCTCCAAAATTCAATTGTTACTATTTTTCTTAATATCCGTCTTACCAGCCCTGATCTTGTCTAGAGAATTCAAACCGCCCAGCACTAAACAGATTTTCTCATTCCACTCCAACAAATCAATGTGACTTTTCATCTCTGCAGGCCCAACCTACTCTTCTTATACAGAGCAATTGAGTAGGTGGAGCCAGTCAAGGTGAAGGGCCAGTTTGTCACATGACTTGAATGTAATGAGGAAGTCTATTCAAACCTTGGCAGAATTTTCCAGACAAGCCCACAGACTTGACAGATATAGAGAGAAATGACTCAACATTGGATCAGCAGAAGCCAGACCCACTGAACACAATTGCAGCCATCTTAAAAAGGGAAGTGACAGGCGGACAAAGAAATGCAATGAGATTTGAAACGACCTGCTCTTTTGCTCAATCTACTAGGCATCTATGCTATACCTTGTGAGGGGGTTACAGTGGGGCATATCCTAGCATCTTTCTATCTCCCAATTTCACTTGTGTCTTTTCAGGAAAGGCATGCAGCTGAGGTCCGTCGAAACAAGGAACTGCATGCTGACCTCTCTGGATGAAGACATTTTCTACAACTTTATCAAGAAATTCCACATCTCAAGAGTTTTGGCTAGGAAAAAAAAAAACTGCAACTTTTTTTTTTATATTTCTGTATCCAAGCTCCTGCATTGTTCTCCATCTACAATATTATAATTAGAAACAATTGACGATTAGAATATTACTGCTAGTCTATCCACAATTTATTGCTCTGTATTCTGCTTATGAACATTTTCCTAAACTAATGTTGATTTATTAGGTCAACCTTTAGGTTTTTATTATCAAGGAGGTGGTTTTGAAATGTGCATTACAAATATTGCTTCGGAAAAAAAAAAAAAAAAATCAGTCAGGGTGAATGAAATGCAAAACCAAGGTTTAAATTCAATGTGTTTCCCATTTTATTGGATTAGGTTAAGGAAGACAGAAAGTATACGTTTGTGGTTTATGCCTCTCTTTAAAATATTAAACACTGGTTTGATCACACTATATAATGGTTTCAAAGTTTTGTCAATTTAAATTCTGCACTTGCGTAAAGGAAATATTAACATCTGTACTTAAACTGACAAGCAAATTGAAGCACAATATTACTCTTTATACATCTCACAGTAATCCAAAATCTAAAGGTTGAATGTCATGATTATTAAAAAGACTGTCATCGACGTCATTGTATATTATAATTGTGTGTTCCAAATATCTACTGATCTTATGTACGTGTGCAAGAATTGCTTGAGCCAAATTATTTTGTCTTCTTACTGCAGTAGTGGTAGTACGACATAGAAGAGACAAAATCTGCAAGATATTACGCTGTACAAGAGTGTTTGCTTGACGTGGAATTCTGACTTGAAGCTTGTTCTTTCTTTCTGTAAATATCTTTTGTTATTAATATCAGGATTGCATTTTACAAGATAGTACTTAACCTAGTCATTCATTATATTGCATCTCACCGCTGCATCACCTGTCAGGTTAGTCCTGCAGTTTGTATATACCTGTCAGAAATGTTACCACGATAAGGCTGATTATGGTGCTTTGGAGTGCTGCAGTTCCTCTCTTAACCAGGGGAGGGAGTGTATTAACACCAGTACGCTGCAGCTCGCTCACCAGAAACTTACTCAATTAGTCAAAAGGGGGTTTCAGTGGGTTAAATAACAATCCAAATTTAGAAAATATACAGTATTTTGACCAGGGAATTTGAGTTAACAAATTGACAAATTATTCAGCTTTTACACTGAAGGTAGAAAGGAATTTGTGTTTGTCTACATGAGTTTGTTTAATAGTTAGAATTGTTTAATACAGTTAGGATTTATGTTTAGTGTTTAAAGATATGCCTATGGTATTTGAATAATTTGTGAGAGGCTGAGAATAATTTTAAGGAACGCAAAACAGTTCATGGTCATTTTACGAAACATGTAGCAAAGTGATCTGTCTTACATTAATTTTCTGTAGAATGTTTTTATTCTTAAAAGGACATTAATGTATTTAGACTCGTTTTTTGTTGTTGTTTTAGTTAACGCTCCCTGAATTCTTTAAAATAATTATAATAAAAGCTAAATACCACACAAAACATCTAGGTATTAGCTAAGAAGTGCCAGTTTTCATAAAAACCGTAGTAACTTGTCTGTTGGTGGCCAGTTATGTTTATAACCTTGCCTTAACCTTGCCTCCTGTACACTGTTCCTTGTGCTGTATCTTCTTTGTTTGCCGAAGTCTGTGGAAGGCCCTGTTTGACACAGCTTTGGATAATTCCCTGCTGAATTATCCTAAACTCCTTAAAAATACTGATCATAACTTTACCACATTACATTTTGTAGAGGATTAAAATGTGCCATCTTCCATAGTCCATAATGATAACAGTCAAAGGACACCCTTACAGCTACCTGTATAACATATGTTAGGATCTCTCACCTGCAGTTCAGTGTCAACTTGGGTTTGTTATTGTGAACAGAAGTGATAATGAATAATAATAAAGTTGGTAATACACCATGAATCTTTCTGTGTGGCTTTCTTTCATACAGAGGGTTGCCAGTAACATACAGTACTGTACATACTCTCCTCTAGATATAAATAACACACATATATGTGCTCACCCTTACCTACAGTATGTATAATAACTTATTTCTCAAATTTGGAGAAGCGGTTCTGATAATACAGCCTACATAATAAACAAAACAAAACAAAACAAAAAGATTTTGAAAACTGCAACAATATTTACTTAAAAATAATTCAATTCTCATCATCTAAGGGTGCATGGTCCTCAAGATATAGCCAAAATGCAAGGGTGACATATGGTGTATCTGCATATGTAGATACACCAACTTGAGATGTTAGAATTATTTATTTGCCTTTGTTGAGATCAGTTGTTGTCCTGTAGAGCTGTAAAAGGAACCTTGATACAACCCGAGCTGTCCCGAACTGTCCTGGAGAACCAGGACCCAATTGGTTTTGAGACTAACAGAAGTGCTATCTCTAATACTGCCATGGAGGTCATACCAGCAAGTCTGTGTATGTCATAAGTAAACAGTCATAAGATGCAAAATTGTGGCTGGTATTGTGTAAGTACAAATGTCAGCATGGTCTTTAAGATACACTGTAAAAATAAAAACTTGCAGAAGTCTGATTCACACTGAAAGAACTAGTTTCAATGCCCGCAGAAACTAGTAGCATTTTTTGAGAAGCTGAAAAATACTATCATAATTGCTTTCTAAGGACAGCCACTCTAGGAACTAATCTGGACTGTATGTTTCAGCATTAAAGTCCTACTGTACAGAATTGCACACGTCCGGAAATCACAACAGAAACACACAACACACACTATTATGCTTCAAATGTGGCCTTGTTTTTCCTGTTTCTGATATGGGAAAATCATCTTAGCTGTATCTTAACTATTCAAAGCAAGAGGCCAAGTGGAGTGAGAATGGGTTTGCCTTAGACCCTTTGCAATGCCACAGTGACATATTACTGGAGGGCCATGTTGTTTCATTAACTAGATTATTATTATTTTATTTTGTTTAAGTAAACAAAGTTAGATTCCTCAATATCAATTTTTAAGCAGTGTTGGAAATATCTCATATAAATGTATTGAAGAACCAGAGTCTGGCTTCAATATCAATTAAACAGGGAAGGTAATGTTTAAGTCTTACACTACTGTAGATATCAGTGCAGGCATTCAGAAGATGCCATGGCAGGAAATCAGTGCAGGGGAAGCAGTGATATCTGCGTCCTCAAACATATTTTATGGGATTATAGCCACATGCAATCAGAAATGTGATTCGGAGTCTCGGAGTGCATGTTATACATGGTAGATTGGTGCAAAATCAAGCCATGTGACAGGCAGACAGACAGACAGAAACGATCAGCCCAAAATGTTAATGTTAATTTGCCAAACACTGGTAATGAAAGTGTTTAGATCAATGTGTATTGTACTGTACACAAATACCCACCAAACAGGTTTTTTGCTTTGTTTAAAAAAAAACACTAGTCTATTGTGTGGTATTTATTTTCTATTTTAACAGGTGCATTTACATTTAATTTAAGCCCTAGCAGAGTTTCCATTGAAAAGAAATACCACATAACCCCTACATTGTGTGTCTGCCCATAGGGCTCCTTAAAACAGCAACCAGGCTGTTTCAAGGATGTTTTAAATGTTATCTAAAAATGGAAGACCTTATGAGATGTCCTAATCCATAATGACACACACACACACACACTTTCCATGATTCTCTTTTACAAAACACATTCAGTTAAAACCAATCACAAATGAATACTAGTTGTCCTTTTTCCATATCAGTCCCTCCAAGTGTTCTTGCATATTAATTTTTTTGTGTCTTGTTTAGTAATATGTCACTACTATTTTAGGCACATGCATTAAACTAAAAAGCAATGTTTAAAGACAATTTCCCAAGCCCTGTTCTTTTACATTAGGCACCCGTAATTGTAGCATAACAGTAATGATAATTAAACTTCTGATATACAAATCCCAGGGTTACCTATCATAATAGTTTCTAAACAACATAATCCCAGCTGAAGAGTCCTGCCTGGTATACACACGAGTGGTATAGCTACAACCATAGCATCGTTTTTTATTCATTATTATTATTATTATTATTATTATTATTATTATTATTATTATTATTATTATTATTTCTTATCTTTCTGGCTGCAGTAATGTGTCCTCCTGTTGGGATTCTGTTAAAAAAAAACAAAAAACAGTATGGTGAATTTGTTACAGGAACAAATGTTTAAGGACCCTGCAAAGGTTAATTCTTTGGACAATTTCGAACAGAAGTAATTAAATGTGCCGTTGTGGATCTTTATTTTTTTATTTTTCTGTATTGTAATTAAACTTCTTTTCCACAGCTTCGATTTTTAACAATTTACTATTTTACAACGCTATGGCAAAGCACAAATCAGAACCTGCCAATGCAAAACTGCATGGAGGAAGCAAAGCAGCTCCCTGCGACGAGATAACGAGTGACGTTTCAACGACGTCTCCGCCCCCGTGCCTGCTCTCTTTTCAGCTCTGCGTCCCCATTACTGCTTACAGGCGCGCACGTCGCCGCATCTTTTTTCAACCTCTTGCCCACCATTGAAAGTTAAAACCACTTCTTCTCCTTCTCCAAATTCAAAGGTAAGAAAAAAAAAAAAAGCCGTTTATTCAGAACGCCTAGTCTCTCGGTGAAGGGTTGGGGGGTGGTATCAGTGGCAGAGCGTCAGGACGCACACCCTGGAAGTGCCGTACGGACGATACGGCCCACCGCGCCGTTGATTGTTAGGCGTCAACACGGCACTCCTCGGTACGCTTTGCGTCTGGCTGGTGGCGCTCCCGAGGCAATTCACCCTAGCAACTGTGAGCGTGAACGCGCATTTGGACTAGGGCGGAAGAAACCAGCTTTTCATATTGGAAGTTGACCAATGTTTTCTCGTAGTGTTATTTTCTAAAACTGTTTTCCGCTACCACGTTAGCAGACACATCACACGCAATTTTGGTTGTTCGATTTGGCTGATTTAGTGTTCAAAACGTATACATATTTAAAATGTTTTATTCCTGCCAAAGGCGTTTAGTTGTAAACTTGTGAACAAAGCATTTTCGCATCTTCCTGAATACAGTGAGATGTGTTGAACTGTACTTGCACCTACATGTCCTGGGTTTGCCGTCTCGTTTTGTGTTTGTGTGAGAACTATGTAATGCTACTTTTGTACCATTGTATTTTTGATGCACGTGTATACTTAAATGACTTGACAGTGGGATTAAAAAACTTTAGCATAACAAAAAACCTGCGTTTACTTGCATGTATACTGTATATAATAAGGCTTCTTGTCAGCCTAAAATAATAATAATAATAATAATAATAATAATAATAATATATAATAATAATAATAATAATAATAATAATACAAAATAAAGACAAATGCAAGTTAAAGTCCTTTGTTGAGTGTTAGTTGGGGGAAAAAAAAAAGAATGACAAACACCACCACCAACAACACAAAACCTTTTTGTTTGTGATTTGTGAGGCTATTCCCCAGGCCTATTTTTTTAATTTTTTTTTTAATTTTTTTTAATATGGTCAGAATACCTTCTACCCAGAATTGATTAATACAGTGACCCTGGTTACTTACTGCACTAGATTGTAGACTATAATGTAGTCATGGATTGAAAATTACTTTTGGAATTGTACATCTTGGTTCAGTAGATAATTGATTTTTTTTTTTTTTTTTTTTTAGTATGGTTAATAGAACCATTTTTTTATAGTCATAATTAGAATAATATTATTTAATATTTGTCTTCTAAATTAAATGTTTCAGATTATAATACAATATAGATACAGTAGTGTACATGTTGTGTGTTTTAAAAAAATCACAGCGAGGAACAAGAAAACCGCATCCCTTGACATTTGACTTTTTAAAACTAAAATAGTATAATTCTGATGGTTTCTCTTCTACTTCTGGAACATCTTAAAATAGCACAACGCAGTAACACCGATGGGAAATTCCATGTAAATATGTGATATATTTACATATATAACTGTTAAAGTAACTTTTAAAAAGGGTACAAAGTAATCTGGTAGTTTTCGAAGGAGGCTAAAAACAGCTTATGGGGGGGCACATGGGGGGGGGGGGGGGGGGGGGGGGGGGTTGGGGGGGGGGGGGGGGGGGGGGGGGGAATACAACAGAAAGAGGTGAGTGTGACAGCGGCAAGATTTATATTAATACTACCTAGGATCATTGTCACCTGAAGAAGAGACCTTTGAGGTCTTGAAAGCTTGTGGTTATTATTTTTTTAGTTAGTGCATTAAAAGGTATCGCATCTCCTTTGTCTGTTGTCTCTGGACTAATACGGCTACCATTGCATCTATCAACTACTAGGACCATTAAAGTTCACCCTTTTGACTGGTGTCTTGTTATGGTTGGTAGACTTTAACTAGAACTATTTCTCCTGGGCCTGTGTACTGCACTGTACAGTACTGTAGTTAATTTGTCGACAGAGTTAAGATACTTTGAACATCGCTTATGCTGGTTGTGTTGTGTTGTAGCTACAAAACTAAATGAAACAAGTTTAATACTTTTGCTGTGGGGATTATATTCAGTGTATACAAAGGCAAAGTCCAGCCCTTTGCTGTCAGTTGAGCTGATCAGACCTGGCACTCTTCAGTTATTTATATTGACAGTTCTGGTACAGATCAGCTCTTGACAGTGACAGTGGGGTGCATTTTGTATTTTTTTTTATTTTAAGTGGTAGGTTCCAGGGCTAAAAAAACCAAAAAAAACATGAACCGAGGTAACCTGCCCTTTCCGATATTCAGTAGTATTTCAAATTAATTCCAGTAGCCTTGCATTGCAGAAGTTAAATAAGGGGTCCTCAGGCCTATTTTTTTCAGGATTGGGTGGAATTGCCCTCAAGATAAACTTTCAGCCTATCCCAGACTACTTGCTGTCTGGGCTGAGTCATTCCTGTGTACCACTGAGCCCATTGCTTGGTTGAATTGTAATACAGCTTCCCTATAATGAAAAAATAAAATAAAAATAAATACCCTGGCTTTGTCTATTTTTTCTTCAAAATTGCAGTTCCCTTACCTACATAAAGTATTTTGTACCATTCCAATTAACAGTAGTATCAGTGTGACTTATAATGGTTCCTTCTGTTGTCTTCCCAGTGTCTTCGGCGCAGCTCACAGCAGCTCCTGCCATGGCATCTTCTGAAGTCAGTGTGCACGTAGAGGAAGTGGTTGTCGTGACAACGCCTGACACTGCAGCCGATGGCAGTGCCGGGGAGGAAGTAAAGACAGTGCTGGTAACAACTGATTTATCACAGCAGAGGTAGGTGCCACCCTCAAAGAACTCTACAAGAATGCCTATTTAACAGAAGTCGCACCCATACATTCACATACATCTAACACAAAGAATATCCTTTATACATTGCTGTTCCCTTACACAAAATACTATAAACCTTTACAACACAGTTGCTTTGTTGACCGTAAAGCCAGTACATCACACACGGGGGCCTTAAGTTAATTTATACACAAGCATTTTGGGATGATCTCCAAATGGTGTTATTCCTATCGTAGTTTGTTTAGAGCAAGGCCATATCAGACAAAAGATAGAACTGGGGCTTGACTACTAAACACAGCAAATCCTCTGGGAACATTCATTTATAGTTGGGCTTGTGCCCTCTACTTTGTTGTCTTCCTTTGGGGCTCTTTTTAACTGTCTGCTACAGTCTAGTCTGATGGCGCCAGACACAACAGATTCCTCAAAGCAGCCTCCTACACCTTCTTACCATGGCAACATGCTGTGCTTGGAGACGTTCCTGCACATTAGGAGCAAAAGACAGTGGATACAATGTAGAAACTGCATAAGTAAAAACAAAACAAATGGCAGTTTTATTGAATGAAGTTGCATCGTTGCAAATAGATGTTTCAGAGCCTGCACAGCGTAATAAACATGCAAAGTGAAAGATTCAGCTGTAAAATAAGTTTGTAACAGACCCAAGACAGTATATGGGGAGATGTTCAACAATATGAATATAATTTCAAAATATGCATGGTTGGGGATTTCTCACAATTCCTTCATTTATAAGCTAATAAATGTCAGATTCTTTTGTATTGATTACTACTCTCCACTCTCCTAGCAACATGTCAGAATGTCTGTATAAGTATCTCATCAAGGGGATGAAAAGCAGCATAAATGTTTGACCATGTTATGAGGTGACGAAAGACATTACTCGAACATGCATTAATAAAACCTGTGCAAACTAAACTGGTATAAAATGTTGATTTCAATTGATTTTTTAAATCCATTTTTAATCAACTACTTTTTTTGCAGAAAAAATGTATCTGTCATTTTAAATAACATGTAGGTGCATTAACTGAATGTAGTCTGTTTTCAAACAGCCTATTTTTAATTATGATTTGAAAAATATATACAGTACCAGTCAAAAGTATGAGTACACTTGCTGGAAACTAGGTTTTTTTCATAATTGACAATGTTTTACGTTGTATACGTTTTTGTAAACACTTGAAAATGAAAACACATGCTACAGTGTACAAAACAAAACATAAGGAGTATCAAAGCAATGTTCAAGAAAATTGTCTCTAAATCTTGGATTCCTCAAAATAGCCACCCTTTGCCTTAAAAACTCACAAACATGAGTCATTCGGTTAACAGGTTTCGGCAGGAAATCAACGACATGTCTTCCCAGCTCTTTTGCAGCAATTCCAGGAGATGTAGGGCACTTGTGGGTAGCTTTGCTTTGACTCTTCTGTCCAGTTCTTCCCAAACAAGTTCTATAGGATTGAGGTCTGGAGACTGGGCAGGCCAGGTCATTAGATTGAGTTGTCCTTCACTTTCCTTTTTCACCAGATAGTTCTTGCACAATTTTGAGGTGTGTTTCGGGTCATTAGCTTGCTGAAGAATGAAGGACTGCCCAACTAGCCATAATCCTGATGGAATGGCGTGCCTCTGAAGTATGCTATGATAGCCATGCTGGTTGAGCTTGCCATGGACTTGGTAAAGATCACCAACTCTGTCACCAGCAAAGCAACCCCAGACCATGACACTGCCTCCTCCATGCTTGACAGTGGGAACCACACATGCAGAACTCATGCGCTCACCCTGTCTGCGTCTTACAAATACTCGGCGGTTGGACCCAAATATTTTAAATTTTGACTCAGCCGTCCATAAGACCGACTTCCACTCCTCAAACGTCCAGTTTCTGTGTTTTTTGGCCCAGGCAAGTCTCTTCCTCTTATTCTGCACTCTTAACAATGGTTTCTTTGCTGCAATTCTTCCAGTTAGGCCACCTTCATGCAATCTCCTCTGAATAGTTGATGTTGAAACATCTGTACTTCTAGTAGCATTTAGCTGAGCTTGTATTTCAGGGGCAGTTAATCGCCGGTTTCTCAGACTCAAATAAACTTGTTCTCTGATTCTGAGCTCACCCTTGGCCTGCCTGACCTTGTTCGGTCCTCATGAGTGCCAGTTTCTTCAAATCGTTTGATGGTCTTGCCCACAGCAGTAAAAGACACTTACAAAGTTCTTGCGATTTGTCTTGAAGATTGACATTCATTTCTAAAAGTAAATTTTTTCTTTGCTTAACTGAGCATATTTTGCCATTTTCTGCACCCTTACGTTCAGGAATCGCAAGCTTGTGCCTACGCTACCTATATTTATAGTAATCATGGACCCTCACCTATTAACAATAATTGGTGACAAAAGGTTAATTAGGTAACATGCTTGTTAACATAGAGAACATCTAATGAAGACACTTTTATACTTAGGCCAGTGTTCTAAGACTGAAATTCCCTTGCTTTGGATGACCATTTCATTGAAATTGACAAGATTTACATTTTCATTTAAAAATTAAATTTTTGACTGCAATTCACTTAAGATTATCAGCATATAGAAGTACGAATATCATATAATGAAATATTAAGTGTTTATAGACAAGTTTATACAGTTAAAAGCATAGATACAACGTCCTACATGATTTGACCAAAACTTCGTCCAATGATTGAATATATTATATATTATATATGAATATATATATATATATATATATATATATATATACCACCGACAGTATATATTTAATTCAATATGCACTGGGACAGTACATATTTAATTCAATATGCACTGGTTATTAAGAAATCAGATTACTTGGGGATCTGTAGGGGTTAAAGCTGTGAGAAGATCTGACTAGATCATATCTGACCAGATCAATTGGAAACACCAGTAATGATTCACATACAAAAATATTTGGAAATCTGTTTTCTTCATTTCGGGGGACAGAATGAAGACAGGAACTTGTTTCTTTGTATGGTACAGTATGTTTCTTTTTATCAATGTAATTGATTGTATATAAACAAAGATCCCTTGAATAATGCAAAATCGAGAAATTCCTGTGATAGACGTACCTGCACACTCACACTGTTACAGTTCAGATCTTTCTTTTATTTACATGTGGTGGTTTTGTGATTTGGACTAATGTCTTCTGAGGGGGGGTGAGGTTGAGACCAGAATCACTAAAGAATGCTGCTGCTGTTTTCAGATATTATTTAAAAATAAAAATAAATACAAAAATTCTAATATTGAGTGGTATCAGGAAAAAACTAAAACTGTAATATTTGTATGCACATACAGTAGAAATAAATATATAGAGTAAATATATATATAAATATATATATATTATATATATATAATATATAATATATATATATATATATATATATATATATATATATATATATATATATATATATATATATACTAATGGGTTGAGTAAAAAGGGTCAGGGTCTTGGGTCACATATTTAATTTGTTGCTCTAGAAACAAAACCACATACCCTATCTGATTAAGGCAGCTCATTCATGTGCTTTAGCATTGTAATGTATTGGTTTAACTTACTACTACTGAAACACACCTATTGCTGCGCCACAGAAAATATGGGAAACCGTGGGGCACAGTTTCATTCCATGCAGTACAGTGGAGTGTGCTTGCATTGCTCTTTGTATACCTATCCTTTGTTAGTCACTGGTAATGACGGTTTCCTTTGTAATAAATATCATGGCTTTGTAAACACTGTTAGGTGACTTGTACCGCTTATAATAACTGCAGTAAATTTGGCTGTAATAATAATACCTGTATTTTGCTCAAACAGTGAAGGTTTAACCGAAGAGAGCATGGAGGCTGAGACTGAAACCACATTCACAGAATCCACTCTTTTAGAGAAAGAAGCAGTAATAGGTATGCTTCAGACTTATCAAATGTAATAGTGATGTTGTAATGTTCTGTAGTACTTGCCCACAGCCCCGTACCAAAATCTTGAAAACTGTGTGCACATAAAATAATTTTAACTATAAAGCAACTGTCTCTCAGCAA
The DNA here is from genome assembly GCF_017654505.1 of Polyodon spathula. NCBI lineage: Eukaryota > Metazoa > Chordata > Actinopteri > Acipenseriformes > Polyodontidae > Polyodon > Polyodon spathula. Next base: position 6,289,192 of record NC_054541.1, on the reverse strand, counting down.
GCCCTATAACTTAAAAATGCTAATAGAGAAGTGTGTTTGATAAAATGGCTAACTGTGAATGATATTTAATACAAAAGGTTAATTGTGTTATGGGAAAAAAAAAACAAAACAGAAATGGTCAGGAAATGCTATCAGAAATAAATGTGATGGTATGATTTCTCATATTACATCTAGTAATAATATGACTTGTGTGCCTGCTCAAAACAGTAAAACTGTCAGAAGAAGTGGAGAATCTGGAGCCTGAAGTTATTTACCCCATAACATGCGGAGACATCAGAGGAAACCTGATCTGGAAGAAGTTTGTTTGTCCAGGGATTAACATCAAGTGTGTCCAGGTGGGTCCAGTGTTTCCATTTGTCATCCCTTCTCATTGTTTTAAAAGTGCTAACTAAATGTTTTAAAAATAAACATTTACCTGAAATAGAGGTAGAGAGTAGACAGGGAGAAACATACTGTGGGTTTTAAGACATTAGTTTTGATTGTCCGTTTTCATACACCCGTGAAAAACAAAAAATCCCATCACAATCTGCAACCCAGTTCCTATGTTTTATGTTCCTTGCAACATATTGCACAGCATATGACATTACTATGAGTGACCCAATATACTGAAATGTCATTGTTTATTTATTGCAGTATAATGAGCACGTGATCAGCCCTAAAGAATTTGTGCACTTAGCTGGGAAGTCCACACTGAAGGATTGGAAGAGAGCAATTCGCCTGAATGGTATCATGCTAAGGTATGTATGTACGAAGCATATTATATGCAATAGTATAATAGTAATGATAATTGTGATGATGAAAAACAACTAGTTTCCCTCTTGACAAACTGCACTCCATTCTTTCAGGAAAATCATGGATTCTGGAGAACTGGATTTCTATCAGCATACAAAGGTGTGCTCCAATACCTGCCGCAGCACTAAAATTGACCTTGTGGGAACCAGGGCCTCTTTTAGCAGCCAGCAGTCAACTGAGTTCATTCCCATTACCCCTGCGTCAGCAGACAGTAACTGCCTTTCAAACTTTCAAGCCCTCCGTGAGTGATTTATTTAAAATTAATTTTGTTCAGATTCAAATCTTTTCAGTCATACAATATATTTTGTCTCTATTATGCTAAACTATTGAACAATTGAATTAAACCCGTGTAAATTAAACCTGAAGGCTTGTTAAAAGATGTTGATTTGTTTTTGCTGTGGTGATAGGGTCTTGATAGGGTCAAGTTGTATTTATCTCGCATACCGTATACAATGCCTATAGAAAGTCTACAGCCCCTTGAACTTTTTTAACATTTTGTTGTGTCAGTGCCTCAGAGTTTCATGCATTTAAATGATTTTTTTAATACTTATCTACACACCATACTCCACACTGTTAAGGGGAAAAAAGTTTTCATTGAGAAAAAAAATTACATATTAAAAGTACACCATGCTTTACAGTAGAGATGGTGTTCTTTGGGTGATGCACTGTGTTGGGTTTGCGCCAAACATATCGCTTTGCATTTAGGCCAAAAAGTTCTATTTTAGTTTCGTCAGACCACAAAACTTTTCACCATATAGCTTCAGAATCTCAGAAGTTTTTTTTTTTTTTTTGCATACTTCAAATGGAATTCAAGGTGGTCTTTCTTGAGTAATGGCTTCCTTCTTGCCACCCTACCATACAGGCCAGATTTGTGGAGTGCTTGGGATATTGTTGTCACATGCACACTTTGACCAGTCTTGGCCATAAAAGCCTGTAGCTCTTGCAAAGTTGCCATTGGTCTCTTGGTAGCCTCTCTGATCAGTCTCCTTCTTGTTCAGTCATTCAGTTTGGAGGGACGGCCTGATCTAGGCAGGGTCTTGGTGGTGCCATACACCTTCCACTTCTTAATAATTGTCTTGACCATGCTCCAAGGGATATTCAAGGCCATTGATATTTTTTATACCCATCCCCTGATCTGTGCCTTTCAACAATTTTGTCCCAGAGTTCTTTTGAAAGTTCCTTGGTGATCATGGTTGAGTCTTTGCTTTGAAATGCACTACCCAGCAGAGGGAACCTACAGGAACGGCTGAATGTATCCTCAAATCATGAAAAACACTACAATTTAACACAGGTGGAGGCCACTTAACTTGGTGTGTGATTTTGAAGGCGATTGGTTACACCTGAGCTAATTTAGGATTGCTAGGAGGGTGGACACTATTTTTGATTAGTTTTCTACAAATCTCTAGAATATTTTTTTCACTTAGAAGTTGTGGGGTAGGATGTGTAGATATATATATGTCTATATATATATATATATATATATTATATATATATATATATATATATATATATATATATATATATATATAATGCATTTTAATTCCAGGCTGTAAGGCAATAAAAGGTAAACATTTTGAAAGGGAGTTTTGACTTTCTATAGGCACTGTATATGTCTCATGTGTTCAGTATTTGCTTTTTTAACTGAAACATTGTTTGATTGTCCTATATGCTTCATATGCATATTATCTGTAATTTCAGACAGCCATATTTACTTATGATTATTCTGTTTACAGTAAATGGTTCGCCTGCTACTTTTACAGTGGAACCATCAGACGACAGTGCTGAATGGATAACTACAATTGGAGGTAGGTGCCTCTGACAGTAGTGTATCAAGTTACACATTACCCAATTGTTGTTGTTCAATAGTCTTTTTCTGTTTTGTTTTTCTGTTTCTTTTGCAGAGGACACTGTAACTTTCTGGCGTGGGCTGAAGGATGCAGGGCTGTTGGATGAAGTAATCGAGGAGTTTCAGAAAGAGGTGAAGGAGAACCTGAAAGGGTTACAAGACAGGATTCAACAGCCTCCCTTACAGATTACTGGTCAGTATCAAACAGGGGTGGCCAAGCTGTGTATGTTCTTGGAAGGAGTTTGTTGTATTACTTTAATATTAACAGGTTCCCTACTTGATTAAGACGAATATCAGAAGTAGGGGATGCTCTCACTGTACTAGCCCATCACTGTGTTGAAAACTGCAGGGGAAAGAAATACAGTCAGCACTCACATATCCGACCCTATAACATTTTTATTTCAGTGACAGTTAAACGCGTGTGACTCATATCTGATTATTTCATTTTGGCCTGTTCCAACCCTTGTATCTTTTTTTGTGTTCTCTGAAAAACTGACAGTTTCAAAAAATATCTGAATGGACTGTGTTTTAAAATAAGTAGGCTTCTATTTAGATATACTTTATTGGTTTTGTTGGTACAGTACTATATTTTTTTGTCAAAATTAGTATTTTAATATAACTAATACAGTAGAAATCCGGTACGTATTGTAGCGGTATGTAAAAATTCCCATTAACGACCTAACAGCAAAATTTAAATCTAAATGTTACCTATGCACAGAACTGCATAACACGTAAAAGGCAATGCAGTTTAGCAAATTCAAAAAATAAAAAATAAGTTTCCAGAATTAACACAGTATCCCAAGTCAGTATTTAGAATTATACAATATAGTGCTCAATAATTCTAATGTCACAGTTCATGTGCAAATGAAAATGCACAAAAGCAACAAAAATCACAGATAAAAGAAAACAAAAAAAAAATACATCACAGTATCTAAAACTGTTTTAATGATTATCTGTTACATTACCCTAGCTTGTTTTGGTTGCATTTTCGTCAGGTGAAACTAGAGGAAGCGCTGTGTAACTGCACAATACAGGACAGACTAGTTTGACACTAGAGAGAATTAAAAAAAAAAAAAAAAAAACATGCAGGCTTTGCATCAAAAAACTGGTGATGGAGTTGTAAATCTTGTATAACAGGTAAGTGCATTATTTTGTTACATGTATATAATGGGGATTGATTTAATTCCTAATACAAGGATGGTAAAAGGCGACCTGAGTAACGAATATCTGAGTGCTGACTGTATTCTCTAAGCAGGACAACAACAGTTTAATATTGGACTTAAGACATTTACAGAATAAGTATTTGACTTGTCCAAACTTCCCTGCAGTAATGTTCCTTTTTTAATCTCTTTAACTGGATTGATAAAAGCAGTTTTCAAGATAGCACTTTCTATTTAGAAAATCAGATACAATTGCAGCGTAATTGCAGTGTACAAGTTAGCTCCGTTAGTCAAAGAAATGTCCCTGTAGCTCTTATAACTCACTTTTTGCTAAGCAATTACTTTTCACCCCCTGCAGGGGACGCACCTTCATGGCATGCAGGTTCCACCTATACGTAATCCAAACATAAGCCTATTACCAAACTTGACTCCATAGATGTAAACCAAGCATTGCACATATTGTAATAATTCATCTGTTTGTTTTTTTGTTTGATTGTAGATGCTGCATTGTTAAATAATATTGTGCAAAACTTTGGAATGTTGGACTTGGTAAAGAAGGTATTAACAAGTCACAAGAGTCAGATGGATCGTTACAGAGAACAGTATACTCGTAGCTTAGTAGGTGAGTAAAATCCACAGGGTCTGTTCGATTGATCTAAACTGTTGTGGATCTAAATACTGCGACAGCTTAGATCTGAGCTAAAAGAACCATGCTGACAAAAGAGCCAGACACAGACACAATTTAAAAAAAAAAAAGAAAATGTAAACACTTTAGACTGAAATACGTTTTGATTTACTAAAACTACAAAGCTGACAAAATGTTGGAAAAATGTTACCAGGTTAAGCCAAGACATGGTCCATTTGTCGTCTTTTGACTGTTCAGCTTATCAAAGACATCGATGTAACCGTGCAGTCCTACTTTGTCTGCATGCCAAACAAATACATTCAATTTCATGACTGTAGATGTTAAAATGGTGGTATTGTTGGTAAATGTCAATCCTGTATAGTTGAGCAGCATTTGGAAATACTTCTAAATGTTATTAATATCAGTCATAGGTAAGCTTTCAGAGTTTAAAATATATCTGTTTTTAATGCTTGTGTACTCCAAGTACCTATTTATGTGTTTCGTTGTTTGAAAATGTAGAGAAGCATGTAGCCTGTGGTTTAATAGCCTATGGTTTAATTTTATTTTGCAGCTTTGGAACAGCAGTGTGATGAGCACCGCAAAAGAGCCAAAGAACTGAAAAGCAAATCTCAGCACCTGAACAATGTTCTGATGACTCTGACTCCAGTCTCTACTACTCCCACTCCCAAACGACCACGGCTAACACGAGCCACGTCAGGACCTGCCTCTGTGGCGGCTCATGTTTCAGCACATCCAACCCAGATTACACTGACTTCCGCTCTGCCAGTGACACAATTAACAAACCTGCCTTTGGGGAAAGTGGTGTCTGCAGTCAGTAACGCCCCCCAACAGACCGCCACATTCACTACCACCAACTCTCCTCTTCTGGGAGGCTATACAGTGCTGGCTTCACCGGGCACAGCCATTCCGAACGCAGTAGAGATCCAGCCAGATGCATCAAACTTGACTGTCCTCAGCACTGCAGCCATCCAGGATGGCAGCACTATTGTGAAAGTGATGAGCCCTTTCCAGTTACTCACATTGCCAGCTTTGGGAGCGACCCTGCAAAACATGGCAGCTGCCGGAGGTACTTTAATGGCTATGCCGACAAGCACCATTGAAACTCCAGTCACCCAGGCAGAGGAGTCTGCTGTGGTTGAAGTGAAGGACGCACAAGGAGAAAAGCAATAGGACTGAAAGAAAAGGGGATTGTTTCTGTTTTTTGAAAACCTTGAATGCTCTGAATTTGCATGGATTGGTGAGCTGATTTTTGGCAAGAAGTCTGAAGCGTCTATGTCATGTTACATATTTTGATGCTGAAAATATAAGCGTGTAGTCCTAATTGTATTGATGCATTGCAAATTGTCTTTTTTTTTTTTTTTTTTGTAACGAAATGCAAATTCTTTAAACATTGACCTTGTTGAGATTGTGTGTGTATATTGCTACTTTTAGAAGATATTACCAAACCATCAATAAGTAATTTGATCTATCCAAAGTCATTTGTTTATCCATCAGTTTAACTGTAGATCAATTCTAAGTACCCTGGCAAATTGCAACATTTCAAATGGAACGGTTCTCATTAATTACTCACTACATTTACTGGCAAAGGTATTCTGAAAACTCCCAAATAAATGCACTCTGTATTCTGTTTGCTAAAACCAGAACACAAGGCTAAGCACATACCCAGAGATACTCAGAATATGATAAATTTGTTCCTAGCTAGAATAAATTGCAATGCAGGAATACTCTTTTGAGGTACTCAGAAATGTATTTCGCACTCAACAACTGTGTGAGTTTATTATTTCATTGTGGTACAACAAACTTCTTAATCTTTCAGACTTTTATTTGTCAGTCCTAAATAATTGTATGTACAGTGGTCATTATTCAGTTTATTTATTTATTTTTAAAACCTTTTTAAAATATATATATATATATATATATATATATATATATATATATATATATATATATATATATATATATATATATATATATATATATATATATATATATATATATATATATTTTTGTAATTTGCGATTGCTAAATAATTTTAGTCACAGCTTTAATACTCTAACTTAAACTTTTAAAAAACCAAATCAAACACCTAAGCACAGGAATTATTTTCAAATGCAGAAACAAACTATAAACCCCAACCCCAAATTGAATTGCAAAAATGTGTCACAAAAGTGGTAACAACCGTTTGTCCTTTTTTCCAATTAATGATTGAACTGATCATCAAAGCTTTGTAAAATGGCACGTTGCTCAGTGCATTGTTGTTCTTGTTTTCACCCCACATCGTTTTTTTCACTAAATAAATTGGTCAATCTTAATTTTTTTAATGATACACATCAGCCCTTTTCAGTGATTTACTATATTTATTTCCACTTTAATATTATTCTAATAAAAACACACAATGGCTACTAAAACTGATAATTAGTAAATATATTAGTACATGTTAAAAGCTTGTTATTTCTTGTGCATAACTGTTCAATAAGTACAGCTTGCTTTACTTTTCAGCTGTGTAACATAGCAAAACTATTAATAAAAATACAGTATTTGCATTTGGTTTACAAACAATGTGTACATGTTACAGCTTATAAAAAAAAAAAAAAAAAAAAAAAAAAACATTGTGCTTCTACAAGAATTGTGTTGTCAAAATGTTCGGAATGCCTTAAAATATGTTTTTAAAAAATGACATTAAAAATGACAAACATTCTTTATTTAATGTAGGCTTTTGTTTTACAGTTTAACAGATAGTGAACAACATTGTGTTTTGTATTTGGTACCAGTTTCACAAAATGGATTAACAAAGTCTGATAATAAACTAGACAGTTCTTACAACATCTTGTATTTGTTTTTTTTTTTTTTTTTTTTTTTTTTTTGTTTTTTTCTCCACAAGAACAAATGCAGTAAATAATATTGGTTAATTTAGATAAGAATATACATGCACTAATCAATAGTTTTGAGGCTGTACAATACAGCAGTGCCTCTCTTATGTGGAGACTGACTGGTTGTCTTATATGACGCGTTGACCGGTTTAAAAAAAAAAAAAAAAAAAAAAGGTTCGTGGCAACTTGGATTGTTTCACATTTATCCCATTTATCTTTTCAAATGATAACACAAATATAACAGTCTCTGCATTCTGAATTCTCTACCTCCCGTCTGTCAACATTCTGTCAAAGATATTGCCTGCTTCTGTTGTCTGAGGAGTAAGAATCAGAACTTCCTGTATGCTGTCTGCCTGTATGACGCTGACAATGGGGGCGTTGACCACAAATGTATGTGGCAAATGTGAGCCGTCTCGGGGGACCTCTGCATTCACAGAACAGACCAAAGCCATCACAGAGCCTGCTTTGAAGTAGGCCCCTATTAGGATGGCTGGACCTGTGCTGAATCTTAGAGTTGGCTTGTAAGTGGCTAGTGTAAATGGGGTATCACAATTGTTTGGCCTACACAATTTTGTGTAGAGATCCATTATTCCAGTTTATTAGAAAGCCCTTTGTTGCAGTCCCAACTTCAATACATTCACAAAAGGTTGAGCTATATGCTTTAATCATACAATACAGTGGGGTATGTGAAAATGGTTTATTAATAGTTACTGATTCATTTAACTAGAAGTCAACGACAACATACTCGGCAGCTTTTAATATTCATGGCTTGTAAAAATTATTTCAATACTATCATGCAGGCAACTTATGTTTGATACCTATGCTGGAAAAACTTTAGTTTAGGGATCCGATATAAGTGATTATAAATCATTTATAAACATGTTATTAATTATGCTATTAGCAGTTATGGAATATGATTAGAAATTATGAGAATATTATTATACACTTTTGTCATTGTATTTTGTGCTATTGTTTATAATCGCTTATAACAGATGTAGTCTGACTTTTCAGGTCTTTTTGTATGCTATGCCTGTCTCACCAATTGTATTCGGTTGCTTTGTTTTTGCTGTACAGTTATTATACACTGTGTGGTGTTTGCAAGATGAGAAGGTTATTCTGCAGGGATGTGATTATTCCTCAGTTACTGCCTCTAATTCCTTTGTGGATGTTGGGGTGGAATTGTTTGCAGTGGCCTGTTTTCCAGAATGGTAAATAGACTCATCGCGTTCAAGGCTGTTTTGTGCAGTCTTGGAGATACAGAAGTACATGCAAACCAAGCACTTACGATATACAGTATACCTGTAAGCTGTTTTGTGTTGAAAACTGAATTGGAACAGGGATATATATGCAGCTTTTATAAACTATAGAATACTCCTGTATAAGCAGTACAAAAAACATTACCTCCACAGCTCACAATATTATTATATATTATTATTACAGTAATAAAAAAATATATTAATAAATCAAAATGGTAAAGTTATGGAAATCTAAGGGAGAGAAATCCAGGTGTGAACTTAGAACATTAATTATGGTAACTGAAACTTCTTGATTTTATTTCATTGTTGTCAGTCCTAGAAAACTGAGTATGTCGAAAAAGACTATATCTAAAATTTCGTGGCTTGAGAATTATTTAAAATATGGTTAGTAAAAAAAAAAAAAAGTACAGTACTATATCACAACAATGTGTGCATCTGAATTGAAGATAAACATGCTTCTGAGCAAGGCTTCAAGTAACGTTAGCTGGTGTTACCTAGCTCTTAAGTTTTGTCAACAGTAATTCAAATGCAATTGATTGTAAAGTATGTGTGGTTCTCATATTAGCGGCACTCTTTCTAGTTTGCAGAAAGTAAGTGGCAGTGACAGAAAGTGTTGTTTGTTTTTTTATTGAACTCAAGCTGTAAGTTACGTGGCCTGTTTGGATGCTTGCCATATAATGACATCAATTTCCTTGTCTCACTTTCACTTTCTACACTTTGATTAGCATTTCGTTTCTTATACTTTTTATTCAAATGCACTGTAAGTCGAATATTCAGTTAAAGGCGTCCGAACCACGTCTTTTTAAATTGGTCCTTACCGTGTGTCGCGATGTATGGTTTTTGCTTGTTTTATATCATTTAATTAAGGATCTTTCAGAAATACATTTTGTGTAATAAAAACTTCCTGGCATTTAGTGACTTCTTATATGTAGGTCACATGGCCTGATTGCCAAGAAGAGCCAGCAGCTTTTACTTGTGTCCCAAATTGAAGTATAAAACGCAATGAACAACTAGATCTTCAATAGAAGGAAATGGGATCTGGTCATAACAGTGCTAATGTTAATAACACAAAAGAGCTTTATTTGGTTAGTACTCCTTTAACGCAGTAACATATGATTAGCTACATAATCAATGGCTGAAGCTAACAAAATTGATAACAAGCTAATAAAATAGATAAGTCCTGTTGTGAGCTTCTTTCTGATCCATCAGTCTCAAATGTTGTAAAATGTTACAGCATGTATGTACTGTATTTTCATTTGTAAACATTATGACTGGCACTGTATTAGGTTTGCTATGTTTTAGAATGTTCCAAGTTTATACAGTGCTCAGTGAGGAAAGCATGGCTGTATGTGGTACAACAATCTGAACTTTAGCAGGTAGCTGCTACTCTGCCCTCTTGTGGTTTGTATATGCATGCACAAGCATGCTGTCAAACAGTCACAAATAAACCAAGTTTCTGAGTCATGTGCAGACAGGGTGGACATTTTACAACCTCAGAAATCAAAACAGTCAACAAGTGTTTTCTGAAACACATGACCATACTTAGAAAGAATAAAACTGTATCAAAACTACTCATTGGTCCAATAATGACAGTACTTTAGATTAGATTAGATAACATTGTACATACTGGTAACTAGCTATGTTTTATCTTACTATATGGTAACTACTGTTGGAATAAGTGTGTATTAAGTAGAAATGACCCATGCTATGGTGTTACCATGTAATTGCATCAGGTAACAAAATGGGCCATGGCTATTTAACTGTGCAGAGTTATACGTTGCTAATTACCAGATTATTACAGTGTAATTACATAGTTATTCATGTCCTGTAAATTAAAGTGCTACACACAAAAATAGTAAAACATAGACTGGGAGATGTTTTATTAAAATGTTAACACACTGCCTCCAAGAAACAACCTTCCCCAATACACTAGACATATGTTTAGATGTTATATGAAGCCAACTGTGAATGTTTAAAAGCATGTAATAATCTATTGAAACATGCAGAATGATAATGCTCTTGTGTGTGCTGTCCATATGTGTAACCGTCTCTGCTAATCATAATGTTGTTTCTTTTTAGAGACCACAAACCGTTTTTTAGCTCAGGGATCAAACTGAATTTTCACCCTCTGCTTTATTTGATAAAATCAGTGTTGAGATCAACAGCCAAAACAACATATTTCTGCAACTGAACCAACCTGCCTTCCTTCGACATTTTTATTTTTTCTTTCTGCAGTAGGTGCATGATTAAGTACGGGCTTCTCTCCTACCAGGACAGCTTACTGAAGGAGTACAGGACTTGCTGCAGTGAGGTTCTCATTGTAAGTCATGTGCTGTTTAGAGACAACCATGTGCACACTTTTACAACACAGCTTTATCCTTATGTGCAATGAATGTTTACCCTGCAGTCTCACTTTGGTGTGTTTTATCAATTGTGCTGCATCAGTTTCTACAAAAAGGTAAAATGACCAGATTTAAAAAAAAAAAAATTAAAAGTTCAAAGAAAAGTAAAGTTTGGGACGCTTATAAGCAACAACTCGTTTATATGTGTCCATCCAAGTTAAATTTAGGATTTGTTTGTTCATAGTTTTGACATATTTACAGGCTCAGAGCTCCAAATTGTCATTTGCACAGTGTTTATAAAGTCACCAAACTACAAATACATTTGTGTATGTTTTAGCAGTGTAATTGATTTATGTTTCCTTTCTAAAAGAAACAATTTGAAGTAAATAATATATATATATATATATATATATATATATATATATATATATATATATATATATATATATATATATATATATATATATATATATATATATGCACTATGTAACACAATTTTTGTTCCTGGGTAGTAAGTGTTATTTCCTAATTGCTTATGCCTCAAAAGTATAGAAAGTGTCTATTATACCCCACAAACTTTGCTTTTGTGACCAGGACAGTGATAGTTTGAAATTTACCTATTTCCAGTGAGAAAATGGGCGAATTTGTGTCTTTTCGTTCACATAAAGTCAGAAAAAAACAACATATGAATCCAAATTAACATGTATTTATACTAAAGTAATACAAAAATGACTACAAAAGATTTAGAAGTGAGTAGTTTTTCGAGATTTACGATTATACTGTAAATCATTTTCACGAATCAGCCCCCATCATGTTCTCGTTATACTGTCCTTGGTAGCGGCATTCAAAGTCCAGTATATCCTGGTGGAAGCGCTCGCCTTGAACCTCCGAGTACGCTCCCATGTTCTCCTTGAATTTATCAAGATGAGCATCAAGGATATGGACTTTGAGGGACATCCTACAGCCCATTGTGCCGTAGTTCTTCACCAGAGTCTCAACCAGCTCCACATAGTTTTCGGCCTTGTGATTGCCCAGGAAGCCCCGAACCACTGCGACAAAGCTGTTCCAAGCCACTTTCTCCTTACAAGTGAGCTTCTTCGGAAATTCATTGCACTCCAGGATCTTCTTTATCTGTGGTCCGACGAAGACACCGGCTTTGACCTTTGCCTCAGACAGCTTAGGGAAGAAGTCTTGAAGGTACTTGAAGGCTGCCGACTCCTTATCTAGAGCTCTGACAAATTGTTTCATAAGGCCCAATTTGATGTGCAGTGGTGGCATCAGCACCTTCCGGGGGTCCACCAGTGGCTCCCACTTGACGTTGTTCCTCCCCACAGAGAACTCGGTCCGCTGTGGCCAGTCCCACCTGTGGTAGTGCGCCTTGGTGTCCCTGCTGTCCCAAAGGCAAAGATAGCAGGGAAACTTGGTAAAACCGCCTTGGAGACCCATCAGGAATGCCACTATTTTGAAGTCTCCTATGACCTCCCAGCCATACTCATCATACTTCAAGGTGTCCAGCAAGGTCTTGATGCTGTTGTAATCCTCTTTGAGGTGCACCGAGTGAGCCAGGGGAAGAGACGGGTACTTGTTACCATTATGGAGCAGCACGGCTTTGAGGCTCCTGGATGAGCTGTCAATGAAGAGGCGCCACTCATTCTGATTACAGGCGATTCCGATTGCCTCGAACAGACTGGTCACATTGTGGCAGAAGCAGAGCCCATCTTGACGGGTGAAGAAGCTGGAAAAAGGTTGGTGACGCTTCCTCTGATCTGCGACTTGCACACTTTCATCCAACAAGTTCCATTGCTTGAGCCTAGACGTCAAAAGCTCGGCATTGGACTTGGTGAGACCAAGATCTCTAATCAAGTCGTTGAGGTCTTTTTGGTTGGGGTAGTATGGGTTTCTCTCCTCAGCTCCACCTCTGAAATTGTCATCTGGATCTACAACGTCTTCCTTGCTCTCTGACTTGCTGCTCTCTTCTAAAGACGGCTGCTCTCTCTCCGGAGGAGTGGGTACGGGGAGCTCATGGCAGTGTGGCACCGGGGCGATGGATGAAGGAAGGTCCGGATACATGATAGCTGGTGCATTCTTGCCAGTCCGACGTTTGGAAGGGTCCACCATGCAAAAGTAGCAGTTGCATGAGTGGTCAGTGGGTTCCAGCCAAATTCTTGGGATAGCAAACTTCATGGCTCTCTTTTCCCCTCTGTACCATCCTACAAAAATACATTTATTTCACCCATGACTAATGTGTAAGAGATTCTCGCAACATTTTTCATATATGATATATTTTTTCAATAACATTGAAAATTGTAAAACATTGTAAAATTAAAAACTTTTATAATTTTAAAAATTTTAACAAATTTTATAACATAAAATTCCGAGCAGCATTTGTCCATCTTACCTTCCAGAGTTTTTTTGCAGTGTTCGCAGGTGAAATGAGGTGCCCAGGGTTTGTCTTGATCTCCGACAGGCATGCCGAAATATGCCTTGTAGGCCTCACACATCTTAGCAGATGCTTCCACGGAGTACTTTTTCGCTCTTGTCTTGATAAATTGACCGCAGACATAGCAAAATGCGTCTGCCAGATGCTTGCAGCCTCTTGATGCCATCTCAGAAAAATGCAGATATGTATCCACTTAGGCAGCTGGAACTAAACTGAACTGGTGGGCTTAAGGCCCCTGTATTTATACTACTATTTATATTACTGGAAAGTTCTAGAAGTTATTTCAAGTTTACTCAGCACTGAATCTATCTGGAATGTTCTGGAAAATAGGTAAATTTCAAAATATCACTGTCCTGGTCACTAAAGCAAAGTTTGTGGGGAATAATAGCCATTTTCTATACTTTTGAGGCATAAGCAATTAGAAAATAACACTTACTACCCAGGAACCAAAAAAAAAAAAAAAAAAAAAAACTTTTACACAGTGATATCGATAATAGATCATAGATTTCTGTTTTTGTAAGGCTACCAAAGGAAACATGTGGCAAATATTTCTTGAGCTGCTAACACTGTACGTCTGCCAATTGACATGTAACAAAATCTGGCAGCCTTGATCATCCAATGAAAGCACGATTCAATTCACCACACTGATGATCTGTATGCTGTGTTTTACTATATGATGGTGTATTATTTTGCTACTGTCTCACCATCCAATGTGTACTTGCAGATGTCACAGCAAATAGAGTGTGTGTCCATCACATGTGACAAGGAACTGATGGTTCAGTGTGAGGAGAGACAAGCACAGCAGAAATGGAACTTTAAGGTTCAATCTGAGGTAATAATATACATTTATTAAGCTTTATTGCAACTGTAGATCCCATTAAAATGAATGGTCTCTATTTTTGCAGTTGAATAGTTTTTGCGTCTTGCAATTGCATCAGGACTGCAAATGGAGGAGTAATAAGGAACCCCATTCACAAAAGTTTCAGGACTCCTTAAAGGAATGCACTGTTAAGGACACATTAGATTAATGTGTTTGAAGTTTTTTTTTTTTTTTTCACATTTTCCAAAGCAGTTTTATTTATTTATTTATTTATTTTTTAATGTCTTTGATGTTTTGTGAATAGGGCCCATGGTGTGTAAATGCCAGATTTAAATGCTTTGCAGTGTCACTTAATGAACCACAGATGGTGCCCTAACACCAGTGTTACCAATACAGTCTTAGGGCAAGCAAATGAAAAAGCTGAATGTCATCACTTTATTGCACTCAAACTAATTAGCCTTAGTAAAATGATACGCAAAAATAAGTTTGCACTGAGAGCTTTGTACAGTGTATTTGTGACAGTATTTTCCTGTCAAAATTGTTCTAGTAATAAGAAGCCATATTAAATCAAGTTGACTTTCTTAAACAGTGATCAGGTACCTTTTTTTAGATAAAAAGCAGGAGTTTTAATTTAATAAAGATGTATTTCACAACAAAACTTGAATGAATGTTTTTGTTCATTGGTTCAGCCTGAATTAAATACCATGTGATAAGGATAATCAGTAAGTCATCTTTTAATGTGCAGTTTTTTGTCCACATCAACTTATTCTCAGAGGCCACAGGTGCATGTTGCATTGCTGAAACAAGAACCTGGGGCCACATTTACTCTGACTCAAGATGGTTCACCACAGGTCCGCTCTTACGGTTTTTCTACCTCGGACCGGACCTTTCTGATTGAAATCTTCTTTGAATCTGTCAACTCTGGGATCTACGAACAGTGGGTTGTCTTTGATATGACTTTGAGACCAGTTCTGGTCCAGAAGATTCAGGTGAGGGTTGGTCAGCAGAACTTTGTCCAGCCAGACACGTGCTTGGATGGGAAGGAGTCCAGTTTTGCAGAGCTGGAGTGCTGGAACAGTGGAATCCAAATGATCATCCCCTGTTTGAGAAGACAGAGGCAGAGCAACAACTGCTGAAAAAGTACAAAGCCCCAGTGCTGACCCTGCAGTACAAACAGAGGACAGGGGAGAAGACAACCATCACACAAATGAACTACAAGGAGCAAATGCACAGCTTCCTCAACTGAGAAGAACAGGCAGAAGAGGAAGTGCTTTCCAAGTATGTTTCAATACATTTTTCATGGCTTTTATATTTTTGAAAAATACAACCAGTTTAATAAAATGTCTAGTTACAGAAACATGTTACACAATAAAGCCAAATGCATTACTTCAAAGTGAAATTTGCACATTTTTATTATGCAAGTGAAATCTGTTCAGACCAATAAGAATTTTATCCCTCAGGTAGAATAGCTGTTGCAATACCACAGAACATGATTTAGAGAGGCATACTAGGCTATCCCACTTAAGAGTAAACGATCCACTGTCTGTTGTTCTGCCTCATTCATGATTCATTAAGACTGATGGTTTTAAATAACTTACATTTCATTTTGTATATTTCCCTATCACAGACTCAGTCAGAAAGTGGCCATCTCAACGACTGAAGTGATGTTTGATCCTCTTTCTGGGATGAAGATCGCACCTTGTGGAGACCTCTTTGCGAAGGTCCCTGTGGCTTATGCCTTGACCCCCGACACCAAAGAGGGGTATCTGCTGAAGACAGCAGTCCAGCTAGCTCTTTTTGCCCCCAATCCTCTGATGAAGAACAAGGTATATGCCAATGCTGAGAAAAACATCTGTCTCCAGTTGTCTAAAAGGTGCTGTTCAGATCTTGACCTTCAGAAGGACAAGAAATATGATGTGGGGGTTCAGTTTCAGATGCATCGTCTCTTGACATCTGACTGTGGACCTCCTTCCAGAGGTGAAGATAGTGCTGCCAGATTTTGCTGCCTGTTTCGTTCCTGTGTCCGGTGGAACATTTCCCAAAGGAAATGCAAAGTAGCAAACAGCCATTTCCTTCATTGTTGGGGACATCATTGGATCATGACGAGTTGCGCCACTGCTGATTTATGGACCATTTGGGACAGGGAAAACTTTCACACTGCAAACGCAGCCATGGAAACTGTGCGGCAGCCAGGCACCAGAGTACTGATCTGCACTCCAACAAACAGGTAGGCAGAATCAAATCATTGTGTGTTTTCAGAAAACAACACATTTCTGAACAGTGTATTTCTTTTTTTAAAGCTTTGAGTTAGTTTTGGAATTTACACCCAGAAAAATTTAACAATATCTCAGGCAATAATTTGATCTCAATGAATAATTAAATTATACCAGTTAACCATGTTACAAAAAACAAATAAATAAATAACAATGGTTGGAATAATATTTGTTTTGCATAAAGAAAGTGTATTAAATCTTGTTTTGTTTTAGTGCAGCAGATTTGTATGTGAAGGAACACCTTCACCTCTATGTCTCTTCCAGACACCCTGAGGCAGTACCTCTAAGAATAAAATATGAAACACTTTCTCTAAACTCCACTGATGTCATCACACTGCAGTACTGTCATCTCTCTGAAGATCTATTTTCATTCACCTTCCCAGACAGGGTGACATTGGATTCCCTTAGGATCATAATAACAGCCACTGTGATAGCCAAGCATTTCCACGACCTAAAGCTCCCACGAGGATACCTCACCCATATACTGATCGACGAAGCTCCACAGATGCTGTTGTGTGCTGCTGTAATGCCCTTCAGTTAACACGAGCACCACAAGGTTTTTGCTTGCTGTGTATCACATGCAGATGTCACCAAAGCTCTTTTCGGTCGGGGGCAGCCGGTGCTCTGACTACACTTTGCTGAACCGCCTGTTCCACTTCTACCAGAAAGAAAAGCATGAAATAGCTAAACAAAGCAGAGTCATCTTCAATGAAAACTATCGTTCCACTAAAGGCATCATTGATTTTGTGTCTACTCATTTTTATATTAAGGGGGATCCCATCAGTGCAAGTGGGAATGTCCCCTCTCATCCTTGGTTCCACCCGTTGATGTTCTACCATGTCCGTGGGACCTACACTCCCTACATATTGACCATGTCTGAGGAGATTAATCAAGTAGCAGAAACAGTGCAGGGCCTGCTTAAAGATTGGCCTACTGAATGCGGAAATCCTGACCAAAGGACAATTTGTGTTGTTTCTAATGGGCCCCAGGTAAAAATAAAAAAGCCTTGCTTTTTTTCTTTCCATTTTGGTTCAATAACTCATAAAAAAAAAAATAATAATTTAGACTATAGCATTCTGAAAAAAATTCTCTTAAGATACTGTACTTTTTTCTTGTTTGTCTTTTTTATTGTTTATTGATTTCGGTGATATAATTACTGTAATTATAACACTTTTTAAATGATAATTGGCTACTAATTAGTCATGGATAATTATTTATTTTATGACATTTTAATATCAGGTAACCCTTATAAGGACTGAGAAATGGGAACTTGGGTAAAGTGACAGTGGAGATATAGAAAAGGATTGCATTCCCCTGAGATGTCAGAGTTATCCAGATTGTCAGCTAGTTAGCCAGCTAAAGAGCAAATACAGACTCCTAATACCTTTGTCTGTCCACCTTACCTACCGATGGTTTGGTGGCCAAACTGGGAATGACTTTGAGGACTCCTTCCAGCAACAGGAGCAATCTGCAACTAACAACACATTCTCTATACTGACCTCCGTATGGAAGGAACCTGGCATTCGCAGCTGAAGACAGACATTTCCAAGATGATCGGCCTGATTTCTACTGATGACATTCATCCACAATTGCCGCCCATAGTTTCAGAGTTCAGGAGACTGCTTAACAAGTCATATACTATTCGCTCCAGCTCATCACCCCAGTCAAATGTTGGCCACTATTCCTTGCAGCTCGAATTGTACACCTTGTACAGTGTCAAGTGCAGTTCTCTCCCAGACAACAGTTCAGTACTCTATCCAAGAAACGGATCATGTTGTGCATGGAGTTTACACCAAAGAGTGGGAACTGATCAGCATACGAAAAGAAAGCTCACATGCTGAGTCTCGACTCAAAGCTGAAAAAACAAGGCATGCAAAAGCTTGCATTTGTACTTATTGTTCAACCAAAGGGGGGAGGTTTCATGGTCTCTTTTCCTTTCAATAAACATACATTACCAGAGTCACACTTTATAAACTACAGGCATATGCAGTTAGTGGACCAACCGTTGTTTGATGAGGAGATGAAGTGTATGATTCTGAAATGGAGATGAAGAGTGTATTCCATGGAAACCTCCAAAACCAACATGGAGCTAAGAGGACCACAGTGTAATCCGTACACCACCCCTGTACAGATAGATACATGGCAGCACATTGTGACAGCATTAAGTGAAGAAGATTGGGACAGAGTAACTGATATCTTCAGCAACATTTTTCCAGTTGAGAGTAGTAGTGACCAAACTTCAAAATTAGTGGTGGATCACAAACCTATCCAGAAAACTATCAGCCAAACTATAGAGTCCTGGTCCACCCAGAAGAATGCCTGGAAGAGCACTGATGGAAGATCAGAGAATTTCTTCAAGGATAAAACTAACTTTGATCACTATGTTAATCTTTCCCTAAATCTTAAGGCTGGAGATACTTTGCAAGTGCAAATGACTACAGATATAAATTGTGGGTTGCTGGTGCCAGCCGTGCAGCTGCTGAACATACATCCTAAATTTGAGGTGTGTTCAGACCATGCAAAGAATCCTGTTGTCTGCTTTTTCCAAGTATGCGGTACGTGCGTCAAAAAAGAGTGGCAAGAATATCAGATCTGGAAATCATTGTGTGAAATGGAATAAGCCTCAAGTGCTGTGGGAGAAAATGATAGCATAATCATTGAAGATATGAATCTAACATGTTTAAAGGAGAAAGGTGGAAAGCAGAGTGGCACTTTTGAAATTCAAAAAGCAATGGTCTATTGAATGTGATCTCAACAAATGCTTTTTATGTATTCGATGCAGAAAGCTGGAAAACTGAAAACTTGAAAGAGGATCCTTACTGCTCAGAATATGTGGATCCCAACAAGTTTACACGGGTAGCTCACAGAATAACTACTGGCAAATTGGACCAATCTAAGCTGAAGAACCCTCGTCCTATAAAAGTGCAATTGTACATCAATCACATGTCAGTGGAGAATACCCCAGTGTGTGTTTTTCAAGCAGACACAGAGTTCACTGTGGAGCTGATCCCATAACTTCTACCTGACACATGAGTGCAACAGTACAGCCCATTTTAAAATATACCTTTGGTAATCGACCCACCACTAGGCAGGACTGAAGAGTTAAACATTTTGTGTAAAAGGCCATTTAACATTGTGTCATGCACAGTCAATAATAATAAAAAAATGACACAGCATTCACTTAGCATTAAAGTACAATAGTGTGCAATACATTATTTGTAGATTCAATAACATTTAAATCAACGTGAATTCTTCACAACACATTTTCCATTTAACCTTTCATAAGAAACGTGAATGTTTTTTTTTTTTTTTAATTTACATCTTACAAAGAGATGATGCATTTGCTATTTTAATGCTAGCAGAGGAAACCTTGTTATTTCCATTTTTCACAATCATTATGATCACATTTTCAGATGCAAGGAAGATGCCATCGCCAGCCTTATGGGAGCCAATGAACTGGTAAAGAACATAGCAGCTGGACACACAGTCTCTCCTCAGGGTAAGACACTTGGGGAGTTCAAACTGTTCATTTTGCATGACAGATTTTAGGGAAAGGAACCATTACAGCATAACAGCATTAATGTTGTACCCAAAGCCATCGCTGGTCCCGACAAAGGAGCACATGAATATTGCAATGGATAACCAGTATATATTGGTTTCTCCCATTTTGATACCACTTAGTGCTGCTTGTGGGCTTAAGCAGGTCACAGAGGATTAGGGACTGTGTTTTCACAGGCTTTCAGTTAACATCTTATTGAGAACAATCATGTAAAAAGTACACGAAAGTGTTAGTGTGGGTGGAAGCTTCCTGTATGTACTTCTACAGCAGATTTTCAAAAGAACCATTACTTCATTCTTAAGGTAAAATAGTTGATGCATTTTTTACTGTTGCTCGCTGCAAAGCATAGAAATATATTCATTTTACAGCACAGCTGACCTTGGAAAAGAAAATATATATATTTTTTATGCTGTATCTTTTTAATCCTATTTTATAGCTTCAAGATCTGCAATTTCAAGATACAGGACTTTCATCATTCAGAGTCCTGGGCTCCCGCAAATGAATGAAAGTCAAAACAATGCAATAAGACAGGCCTTTAAAAATTATTTTGCGGTAATCCAGGGCCCACCAGGTAAGAGAAAAAAAAAATCATTCTTGAACATTAGATCTGACACAGAGTACAATTGGTACAACATCTGTGCAAATTAGAGATAACGATAACACATGTGGAATGAATACTGTAGTATCTTGCTGGGAGATAATGCATTGGAGTTATAATTTAGGGTAACCTTTGAGAACTAAAATAACATTACTGCCCTTATAAAAGTGAAGTGCAGTATAAGTATAGTCTAGTCAATCTAGATAAAGCACATTATTATAAAGCAGGCTGTCTGCTGAGAATGATGGTTATAGAGGAGGTGCTTGAGTGATGTGAGCTTTAAACTTATATCCAGGGACTCTTCAGAAGACAGATTCATTACATTGTATTACAGTTTAAATGATGCCACTGGATAGTATGGTTCAGATTTTTGACTGTCTTTACACCAAAATGCAATTTGTACCTATTTTTTGTAAATGAAAATCACTGAAACTGTTTATCATACAAAACCGGTAACAAACTACTCAGGCCTACTTTTGAGTCATTAAATTAACCTGTTACTCTACTATTCACACAAAATGGAGCAAATTGCATGTTGGTGTAAAGACTTTGCTTAAACTATGTGTGCGTTAAGCCATTTTTAAAGATGAATGTGCTGTGTGCTTGTTTTTCAGGAACTTGGAAGACTGTGGTTGGAGTTCACATTGTTTATTGGTTCTATAAGCTGGATTTAAAGGAGAGCAAAGCCAAAAAGCAAGAGAGACGAATGAAGCTGATGAAACAAAGTAAATGTGAATCCTTTACTGGGGGCTTCCAACAAATCTGTTGATGTTGTTGCTGGTATGTTATTATGTGCTGTGCCAGTTTAAAGGCTGGTTCATTCCACTAGGAGACGGTCGTGATCAAATTGAGCTGTGGCTACAAGTCTCCCTTAGATCGCCATTCTAGAAATGTTCCTCAGGGACGGTGGCAACATTGAAGTATAAACCCACCACAATGTATTTATTTAGGAATTGTTAAATATTTGGTCCATCAATCAGTTGGTTTGCGCTGCAGAGTATCTGAGGAGATTCACAGAGACCTTGCGGCCTCTCAGGGTGTATAGTGAGCAGATGGAGATCATTGAGTTCCCATACCCTGGCAGCAACTTACAGCTCTCCCGCAAATCCATCAGAGAGGGGAAACCAAAGGCAGGGCTCAGGTATTCCTTCCAAAACTCTTACCTGCAGGGCTTCACCTTTTACCACGCGCAGGAGCTTTCTGTTCTTAGATTGCATTCATGTTCTGAGACTGCAGTCATGTTCTGAGATTGCATTCATGTTCTGAGATTGCAGTCATGTTCTGAGATTGCACCCATGTTCTGAGATTGCATTCATGTTCTGAGATTGCAGTCATGTTCTGAGTTTGCACCCATGTTCTGAGATTGCAGTCATGTTCTGAGATTGCACCCATGTTCTGAGATTGCATTCATGTTTGGATATTGCATTCATGTTCTGAGCTTGCAGTCATGTTCTGAGATTGCATTCATGTTCAGAGATTGCAGTCATGTTCTGAGATTGCAGTCATGTTATTTTTAAGTGCGTTCTGAGAACTCTATTGAGGCCTCGGGGAGGTGTATATATATATATATGCTATAGTTAACATAACTGATAATTCATACTCATACAAAGTTGCCATTAAAAGTATTGCAAGTATTACAGTAAATGTATGGCTAGATGAGGCAGCATTAGTTTTTCTTATCTATTCCAGCAATACATTTGTGATCTTACCCATAACGTGCGAGCAGTGCACCTCTGTATTCTACATTGGGTGATTTTCCTATCCCAAACGTATATTTCAGTTTTATTCAAGAGAAGAAATTCCCACAAAAATCCTGCAAGCGTCTCTTTTAAGAGGTGAGAAGGTGAGATCCTATTCACAGATGTGTTTGCATAGGACTACACATACACCTCACTAACAGGTAGAACATTATAAACATAGTTGTGTTTGGTTAGTCTAGTAATAAAGTGTAAGTTTTCATTTCAGGTCCATAACCCTCCATCACAGAATCAGAATGCCTGAAAATCCACTCTCAACTAAGCTTTGAGACAATAATTCAAAGAGAAGAGGACTTCACAGATGAAGAAGTTGAACAGTAAGTAGAAATTAAGCCTGTCTTGTCATTGCTAAAGATGTATTATATAAGAATGTAGAAGATACACTCACAAACTGTATCATTTCTGCAGTAAGACTGAATATTTCAGAACAAAAATACCCAGTGCTGTGTATGCTATGGTCACAGCTTTCTTTAATTCTCCAGATACAAACAGACACTGAGTAAAGCCTGCAGTATGAACTGGAACCGCATGATGTCATCCTTTGCACCTACACTGCAGCTGCCAGTCCCAGCTTGAAACTCAAAGTGAACCCCAGGGAGATTCTCATTGAGGAGTGCGCCATGGCAACCGAGCCGGAAGCCCTCATACCTCTTGTCAGCTATAAACCTGAAAAGGTCAGTTCTTGAATTTACAGTTTCATTTACAGTTCTTGAGTATACAGTGCCGCTGGTTTGCGATTGAAATTATTTTAAAATTATTTCTGTATCTGAACTTCTTGATATTGATAATAATAATTGGTATTTGAAAAGTGTTTTAAAATATGTTCCAATGGTAACTCATTATGGTGCTGTCTTTTTCAGTAAAATCTGCAGTTCTGAATTGTCCTGTAAGTAGCGCAGGTGGCTTGGCTGGAGCATGAGTCTAGCACTGTGTTACTGACATCATGTCTACGTGTGTATTTAAGATAATACAAATAGCTCCAGTGGTTAGGGGTAATTTATTAATTTCTCACCTATTATACATTCTCTTAAACCTTTAATGAAAAAAAAAATGTAATTTATGAGATATGAGGCTCTATTCAGTGTATCAAAATAGCAGACACTGAGTGAGATTATATCATTTTGAGTACCAAGGTTATGAACATAATAATAATAATAATAATAATAATAATAATAATAATATAATAATAATAATAATAATAAACCAAATAAAACTGTGCTTGTGAGGCTCTTAGTACATTTATCTCTTATTGAAGGCAGGGGGTTTATCTTTCAGTGATTTAAAGGAAGGCTGCATTTAGATCTACCAATATTTAGATTAATTGAATAGCTCTCCAGGGGTCTATTTTAATGATCTAAATGTGCCAGCTTCAGAAAACAAATCCTGCAGCGGATTTGGGACTGATTTTGTTTTTTATTAAATAACTAACATCATAAACACTGAATATATCTCTAATTAAATACCTTGTAGTACATTTGTAATTAGAAATAGTAAAGCTATGGAATAAACACATAAAGTGGAATAAAACCTGTTGAATAATGCTATGTTAAAATATTGAATTACATACCGCTTTGTAGTTGTCCATATACTTAACCATAAACTGACAAAGAAATGAAAAAATGTGACATTTCAAAATCTAACATGAAATACTGTACTCTATTATGGCTTCTGGTAGACTTTTGCCATATCATTTTGTAGTTTCTTATATTTGTATTTTTATTTATTTGTTTGTTTATTTATTCTTTAACCAGGAAAAAAAAAAAAAAAAAAAAAACATTGCGACTGAGGCCTCTTACAAAAGTGTCCTGGCAAGACGAGTAGAAACAAACAGCAGTAAAGTCACTTCCTTAAAAATAGCATCAAATATAATTAAAATCAAAACATGGATTAACTTATATATATATATATATATATTTTTTTTATTTTTTTTTTTTTTTGTCTCAATCCTAAAATTCTAGGTAATTCAAATCATTTTGCTATAGATGTTGTCCATATCACTGGTGGTGCATTTTTTCTTTTCAGATTGTTTTGTTAGGCAACCATAAGCAACTATGCCCTATTGTACAGAATGAACTACTTCGGAAGCTGAGCATGGAGAAAGCCCTGTTTGAATGCTATATGGACCAGGCTGCGATGCTTGATACACAGTACCGTATGGTATGGATCTACTGCTGGTGAATTAGGGGAGAGTGGGAATGCATTAGGTTCATTTACTGCTTACTTGTGACACTAATTCCAGGATCAGTCACTGACAGCCACTTTGGAATGTGCCACCTTGAGAAAGTCTTTATTAAGTCATTCATTCATTCATCCATTCATATTCCCAACCTTGATGATTTAAATTGCAGGTCTTGGCTTTCAATAATTTTTAAATAAGTGACTTCTAAAACAGATTTCTTAAAGCCTGATATTGTTCCTGTACAATTCACATAGAATGGATCATAACTGCATTTCACCTTGGCATGAAGAGATTTGTGCCTTTCCTTCAGTGGAGTTTTATAAAGGCCGCCTGAAGACGGATGTTATTTGCCCGACGAGTGTCCTGCATGCAGAATGGAAAAAGTGCACCCCAATACTTTTTGATCACGTCGTAGGAGAAGAAAACAACCTGGTGGTTTCTTCCGAAAAGGGGAATGAAAACTCCAAGGCAAACATGAAGGAAGCTAAAATGACTGTAAGTGTGATTGTTAAAGGGGAGCTAGTCGCCATTTTTAAATGAGTTTTCAATAGATAGATAGATAGATAGAATTTAAGTTCTATTTGAAATTTTAGAATTGTGCAATAAAACCATCAGTGCAAGTCCATTTTGAGGTATCAATGTCCTAATTTAAACATTAGGCACAGAACTGAGGTTTAAGTGACCATTGGCAGACTTTGTCCTGTGGTTTAAAAATAAATAAATAAATAAATAAAACTGCTTTTCCCCCCTGAATTGTCGTCTCCTCTTTCTACTTAAGAATGGGAATGTGTTGCAGCATGATTATTTTGTGAAATACCAGTAATTAAGCCTTTTTTGGTTTTAATATACTCTAAACCTATAGATTCTGATTTTAGGATGAGTGCTAATAATTCAGACCTGTTCATGTTGCAGTTGACTGTATTTTGTTGCTAAAGCAGCACACTATGATTCCCATCTCTGTTATTTGATTTGAACAGTTATCAACAATACTAGAAAAAAACAATTCATTAAACTAATTATAAAATATTTTTCAGCATTAAAATAATAAATAAACTCTGCATAAGAAAAAAACACATAAAAACAGAAGCCCTGTGTATCCCTAAATACATGTACAATACAGAGCTGGCAGGAGGAAGAGGAGTTAGGGTTTACAATACAGAGCTGGAAGAGGAGATAGGGTTTACAATACAGAGCTGGAAGAGGAGATAGGGTTTACTTGCTTGTGGTAACTGTCATCCTGTTTCCCTCTCCCACCCAGGAAGCGAGTTTGGCTATGTGATTCCTTCCACCGTGCGCTCTCTTCCCTGTTCAGAGATTGAAACAGAGCCTACCAAGGCATGGATCATGAAAAACCTGGGATTTGTTACTGATCCCAACCAAGTCAACGTGGGGATAACAAGAGGTCAGGAAGGACTGCATCATAGGTAATAGACAGTTAATCTAGACCACCACATTGTTATAGGAGTTTTACAAGGTATTGCACCTCAGTTGCAGAAGTGTAAATGTTACAATTGTGTTGCTGCAATGCAATGACAAAGGAAACAAGGTGATATGTCACAATAAAACAATGGGCTTCTTATTATCCGGGGTCCAAGGACATGCCAGTTTTTGAAAACCGAGATAAAATATATGCTTTATTGGATATGCGATCCAGATGTCATGCACGTTGAACTTACTGATTTACATGTCTTAGTTAACAAAGTTAACAAGGTGGACATATCCCATTTTGCTTTGTTGACATTCCCAGTTGGAACAGAGTAATAGCATGGAGGTTTTACATTAAATTAAAATGTTACCTAATAAAATAAAAGCTGAAGCTGAAATAAATCATTTGACAGAACAAGTAAAAGATAGATGGAGACAATATCGTTTCATAAGTAAAAAAAAAAATAATAATTAGCTAAAAGTAAAATAGAGAGGCTTGGGTTTCTTTAGTGCAAAAGAAACACATAGCATATTGCTCCATTTTAAAATGAGGTACAAATCTAGCCTTAAAACAATGCGGGGTGCGGGGGGCTCCCGAGTGACGCAACCGGTAAAGGCGCTCCACGTGGAGTGCAGGATGCTCTTCTGGAGGTTGCCGCTTCGAGTCCAGGTTATTCCACTGACGACCATGGACAGGAGTTCCCAGGGGGAGGCGCAGAATTGGCCAAGAGCCACCTGGGTGAGGAGGGCCTAGGTTGGCCAGGGTGTTCTCAGCTCACCGTGCACCAGCGACCCCTGTAGACTGGTCGGGCATCTGTGGGCCTGCCTGTAAGCTGCCCAGGGCTGCGTGGTCCTCTGGAGCTGTAGCTCTGAGGTGGCTGCATGGCATCCAGAGTGAAAATAAGAGGATGGCTGATGGCACACATTTCGGAGGACGTGTGTTTCCATCTTTGTCTCTCCCGAGGCAGCGCTGGGGTGGCAGCAGTGAGCCGGGTTGAAAGAAAAATAATTGAACATTTCAAACTGGGGAGAAAATAAGAAAAATAATTGGCGTTTCCAAATTTAATTAAATAAATAAATAAAGCAAGGTGAAATATGTTGATTGTATTTATTTGTTCTACACCTGCAGATACAACATTGACTGTAACTGTTTTGTGTTCTCCAGGGAACCAGCATTTGTTAAACTGCAGTTCCTTGTGGAAGAAGCTACTGAAACATTACACTGCTAAGAACTGCGTAGTAAATGCAAAAGATATTACCGTACAGAAGCCACGAGCATGCTAACCAACTCCTGCTGCACTAGCACTGGCTGAAACAGTAGACTCAGTGAACATACTAGCTTATTGGATCTGGCCATCTTGGGGGACACTATGGCAGAGTCACGGTACAGCCTGCGGCACTGGAAGTGCTTTGTCTCAAAGTGTATTTCTTTCAAACAAGGAAAATTGTATTTATTCTTTTCCTGTAGGGAATAATGCCAAGTTTATCAGATACACTTTCCAGCACTGCAAGTGGCTTGAGGGTTTTTAATTTTTTTATTTGGAAAGCTGGTAAAAATTGATTGCAAGTGCTGTGGCCATTGCCACCATTTTGATATCCTGTCTGCTTGTGTTGTCTACAGTGACAGAGTTTATTATTCTGATAGTAGTTGGCGCATGTAAGGAATGCTGCCTCGAGTATGCTCCTGGGAGCTCCTTGTGTTGTGATTGGATGTGACTCATCAATCGGAACTCTCAGAGGCTGATTTTGAACCTCACATCTAAACAAACTGACCAAAGCACTGCTTTCAATCTTAATCTATTTCAGATAATGAAACCAGCAACAATTGAGAGCTAACCATTGCACTGAATACATGTGCTCTGAATGTATAATAAAATACTGGAACCACTTGGGTCCTTTTATTAATTAAATGTTTTTATTTTTGCATTTATGGCAGTTTTACTCGATTACATTCCTATTTTTAATGCAAATTCGTACGACAATTTATAATACAGGTGTTTTATCAAATATTCCATAGTACGCTATTTTTTTAAATTATTTTTTTATTTTTACACATCCCGACCATTTTTATATTTAAGAACGTTTTAAACAGGTTTTAAATTCTGAATGTTAAAAATATGTTTTTGTTGAATTTAAAAATGTAAAGCTTAACGGTATAATCATAGGTGTTATTAATAATTTACGTGATTTATACTTTATACTTTTAAATCAAAACTAGATTAAAATGAAGCAATTTCCAATTGCTGGTTTTCACAAGTTTAGAGTAACAAATAAAAGTGATCGCTCGATATGTACCTGCCCTTAGAGATGCACGAGTGTTTTATATCTTTGAATAAAATAGAATTTTTATAAGTATTTATCAACTCTAATAAAACCATTTCTGTTTAATGTACATGTCAGGCATTTGCCAGTTTTTATACAAGTGAAATATATTTGGTCAGTTCTTACTATTAAGTTTTCCATCAAATTAGAGCTGACAAAAAACATTTGAATGACGATCTCATTTTCAGCACGTGTTTATGATTATTATTTATGTGTTTATTGTTGTTTAAATAATGTGGGGGAAATGAAATCTTTACTCTGCTATGCTGCCACTTTTTAAATAAAAATAAACACACATTTGATTGATGAACTTGGAAATGACCCATAATGTGCACAGGATGAACACCACATCTATAGTGAATCTGGACCAGGGGAGTGTAAATGCACACTGTGTAATGTTCACTGATTCAGGAATAAAACCTCTACATTAATCCTATAATTATGTAATTACTGTCAGTACTATGGCACATTATTAAAAAAAAAAAAAAAAAAACTTTAAAAATTGTTTTAAAGATGTTTTTAAAATCATCTTTAAAACAGACAAGATGTTTTCTGAGGAGTGTTTATAAACATTCTTTTAGTTAAACAGTGCCTTGTAAACCAAGAATAAACTTCTAGCCTTCTGTAAAACAGTTTAAAAGGTTTTGTGAACAGCAAACTGGATGAATAAATCAAAATCAGTTTTTTTAAAAAAACACAGTACCATTCTGTAAAATGTTTATTATGTAATTTTTGCAGTTAATTATTATTATTTATTTTTTTCTTCCTAAACTTCATCTTTTTTTTATTTTTGTGTTGTATATGTAGATTTTTGTATTGAAACTTGATCATTGGTAAATGTCTGTTCCATAAGGTGAGGCAATTTGGATGAGAAAGTCAGTATGAGAGAGAAATACAGAGATGCTGCATGGAATTAAACTGCTGTATTTTGTATTTTGATTTCATAGTACAATTTTTTTGTGTTTACATAAATATCAGATTGGTTACTGAAACAGCATGTTGAATTTTGTTGGACCACATCCATACTCCATTCTCGGCAACATTACGATAAAATTGTTTAATTTATATAAACACTACAGTTTAGGACATATCTTCACATTCCACACGTTAGGGTTCTTAATATATTTGCACATTCAACATGTCTGCTTTTAAAAAATACCTTGTTATTCACTTTGAATAATTGAATGAATTGTAGAATTATCAGGTTAGTCAGTACCTAAGCATGTTTCAACATCTGTTCTATTTAATTCTCTTCCTTCTTGATACCTGTTGCTTCAGTTGTCAACTAAAAATATTTTTTAATAGCTGATGAACCAAATACATCAAGTCATTGCACTTAAGAATAGTCTCAACGATGGTGTAGTTTAATCTATAACACTCATAACCTAATTAGAAAATACAGACGTGTTCAAACTGGCCATACTCCAAGCAGTGTTAACTTTTAATATCAGTTAAATCTCAGTTTTATAGCATCTATTTAAAACAACATTATCTCAGGAGGCTTAACTAAAATCCTATTGTACCTGAAATGACTTAAGTTTGGCTTCTCCAGATTCAATTAAATTGTTATCCAATTTCACCACAAGGGGGGGCCTACAGTACTATTAGATTTCAAGCAGCTTCAATCAATCTCATGGTCAACTAAAAGTATTCATTGATATATTTTATAATGTACGCTTCTTTGCATTCTTTTTCATCAAAAACATAATTGCTTTCCAGTGTGTTTACTGCCTCCCTCCTTTCACCTTGTCGCTCTGTCAGACTCCTGATATTACCTGCAGCAGTAGGTGGTTATATATATATATATATATATATATATATATATATATATATATATATATATATTATATATATATATATATATAGCGCAAGTTCAATACTTCAATACGTTTTCTGTTACAACTGACAACACTGTAAATCTGATTAATTTCCGTGGACTGATCACAGGAGCGAGGTACATGCTTCAGTATAAACTAAACTAATCAATCATTGGAAACTGAATTTTTTGACTAGTGATCATTCTGCAAAACAGGCATTTGCTGCTGAAAATGTCCTTGGATATACAGACTCATTGTTTGACTCTAGTCTGAGTGAAGTTAAGCTGGTCTCAGCTTGAATAAACATCTTTATAACTGTCACTTAAAGATAACTGGCCAATAAAATATTCTGGAATGGGTTCTGTGATTGTCTACTGCAGTCAATCCAGTTTGATTTGCTTTGCATAGCAGTACGGAGCAAAGCTTTAACCCAAGCTTTGCTTAAACACTGTAAACATTTCTCAGAGTTTGAGTATTTAGAAACTCAAACACAGACAACAGAATTTGAATTACAAAGTAAATTCAGTCTTTAAATAAAGTGTGTGCTCCGCTGTTTTGTGAATAAAACTCAACACGTGCTTTTTTTTTTGGTTGCAAACAAACATGTGTTGGAAGAATTTAATTAGAATCTGTTTTCTGTGCCTAATCGGAAATGTGTATAGCTCACCAGAATCTAGCTGGGGCTGACACTGACCCCACCTCAGGCAGTCCTTCTCAACATACGCCTCTTCCATTTTAACTTAATTGCTGTCAGATTACAAAACACATTACCAGGGTGGTACCGGAGTTAGTGCAAATCCCCACGAGCCATACCATGGTTAAGGTATGAATGAGGATTACTGCGGGAAACATCTATTGACTTATTATTAGATAGAGTGCCGTGAGAAAGTATTTGCCCCTGTCTGATTTTCTACATTTTTGCATATTTTTGACACTGAATGTTATCAGATCCTCAACCAAAATCTAATGATAGATAAAAGGAACCCTCAGTGAACAAATAACACACACTTTTGATACTTATTTATTTATTAAAGAAAGTTATGCAACACCCAATGTCCCCGTGTGAAACAATAATCACCCCCTTAGACTCAATAACTGTTTACCCCACCTTTAGTAGTAATAACTGCAACCAAACGCTTCCTGTAGTTATTGATCAGTCTCTCACAGCGCCCTGGAGGATTTTTGGCCCACTCCTTCATGCAGAACTGCTTCAACTCAGTGACATTTGTGGGTTTTCGATCATAAACTGCTTGTTTCAGGTCCTGCCTCAACATCCCAATGGGGATTAGGTCTGAACTTTAACTAGGCCATTCCAAAACTTTAAATTTCTTGTTCTTCAACCATTCTGATGTAGCTTTGCTTGTGTTTTTCGGATCATTGTCTTGCTGCATGACCCAGCTGCACTTCAGTTTCAGCTCATGGACGTATGGCCTGACATTCTCCTGTAAAATTCTCTAATACAGAGCAGAATTCATGGTTCCTTCAATGATGGCAAGTCTGCCAGGTCCTGATGCAGCAAAGCATTCCCAAATCATAACACTACCACCAACATGCTTGACCATTGGTATGAGGTTTTTACTATGGAATGCAGTGTTTGGTTTTTGCCAGACATACTGGGGCCCATGTTGG
Source organism: Polyodon spathula (assembly GCF_017654505.1). NCBI lineage: Eukaryota > Metazoa > Chordata > Actinopteri > Acipenseriformes > Polyodontidae > Polyodon > Polyodon spathula. Next base: position 6,257,461 of record NC_054541.1, on the reverse strand, counting down.
CCAAAAAGTTCCACTTTTGACTCATCTGTCCATAGAACATTGTTCCAGAACTCTTGAGGATCATCCAAGTGCTTTTTGGCAAACTTGATGAGCATTAATGTTCTTCTTAGTGAGCAGTGGTTTCCGCCTTGCTACTCTGCCATGAAGCCCATTTTTGTCCAGTGTCTTTCTGATGATGGAGTCATGAATACTGAGGCCTGCAGATCCCTCAATGTTGTTCTAAGGTTCTTTGTGACTTCCTGGACGATTTTACACCTTGCTCTTGGAGAGATTTTGGCAGGTCGTCCACTCCTGGGTAGATTCACTACTGTCCCAAACTTTCTCCATTTGGACAATATGACTCTGACTGTGGTTTGGTGGAGCCCCAGAGCTTTAGAAATGGCTTTGTAACCCTTTTCAGACTGATAGGCATCACAACATTTTTTTCCGGAGGTCTTCAGGAATTTCTTTTGATCATGGCATGTTGTGCCTCTAGAACCTGTGTGCTGACAACTTCACTCTGATGGTAAATGCCAAAGTTAGTCAGATTTATATTGTGCAGGACTGGCCCAAATCAGGCCTCATTGTTAACCAAAGTATTCAAACAGCTGACCCAAACTATCCCTTTAATTGGGTTGAGTTAACTAGGGGGCCAATAACTTTCTCTCACCTGAAGATTGCATGTTTGATTACCTTGCACACCAAATGCATACCTTGAATAAAAGAAGCACCAAACTTTGGTGTCATTTTTTTCTCTCAGACTTCCTCTATATATTACTACAACCCACAAAAAGATGTATTTATTATGCGCAAATGTCTAAGGACAAAGCAAGTATTATTGCAATATGTGTGTGTGTGTGTGTGTGTGTTTTTATATATATATATATATATATATATATATATATAACAAAAAGCTCATCTAAATAAAACTAACAAGCAGCGCTACTGAACGAGTTATGGAGCTGATACAATTATTTCACCACCACGGTGATCATATCTTTCTATGCTCTAAAAAGCTTGAAACCAACTAAAGTTCATTGCATATTAAAATGATAATGATCTCCTTGAGAAAGGTTGTTTGTAGAACATGAAGAGCTTGGGGCTAGAAAATGGTAACGCTTTTAATTAACATTGATATAATAATATCACTAACAGGCTATGCCGTTGTACTTTAACCAATCTTGTGACAAAGTTTAGCTCAGGTGGTGATATTCCATGAAATGCTTTTCATTTACAATGTGGATGTTGTTTGCAGCTACACAATGCTACCCAACACAAAGAGCACTATCCATATATACTATTTATAGGTATGTGTTTGGGTAAAATGAACATTTTTGTTTTATTCTATAAACTACTACAACATTTCTCCCAAATTCCACATAAAAATATTGTCATTTAGAGCATTTATTTGCAGAAAATGACAACTGGTCAAAATAACAAAAAAGATGTAGTGTTGTCAGACCTCGAATAATGCAAAGAAAAGAAGTTCATATTCATTTTTAAACAACACAGTACTAATGTTTTAACTTAGGAAGAGTTCAGAAATCAATATTTGGTGGAATAACCCTGATTTTCAATTACAGCTTTCATGCGTCTTGGCATGCTCTCCACCAGTCTTTCACATTGATGTTGGGTGACTTTATGCCACTCCTGGCACAAAAATTCAAGCAGCTCGGCTTTGTTTTATGGCTTGTGACCATCCATCTTCCTCTTGATCACATTCCAGAGGTTTTCAATGGGGTTCAGGTCTGGAGATTGGGCTGGCCATGACAGGGTCATGATCTGGTGGTCCTCCATCCACACCTTGATTGACCTGACTGTGTGGTACGGAGCATTGTCTTGCTGGAAAAACCAATCCTCAGAGTTGGGGAACATTGTCAGAGCAGAAGGAAGCAAGTTTTCTTCCAGGACAACCTTGTACATGGCTTGATTCATGCGTCCTTCACAAAGACAAATCTGCCCGATTCCAGCCTTGCTGAAGCACCCCCAGATCATCACCAATCCTCCACCACACTTCACAGTGGGTGTGAGACATTGTGGCTTGTAGGCCTCTCCAGGTCTCCATTTAACCATTAGATGACCAGGTGTTGGGCAAAGCTGAAAATTGGACTCATCAGAGAAGATGACTTTACTCCAGTCCTCTACAGTCCAATCCTTATGGTCTTTTGCAAACCTCAGCCTGGCTCTTCTTTGCTTCTCATTGATGAAGGGCTTTTTTCTAGCTTTGCACGACTTCAGCCCTGCCCCTAGGAGCCTGTTTCGAACCGTCCTCGCTGTGCACTTCACCCCAACTGGCGTTTGCCGTTCTTTTTGTAGGTCACTTGATGTCATCCTACGGCTGCTGAGTGACATTTGAATGAGTTGTCGGTCATCCCGGTCAGTGGAGAGTCGTTTTTGCCCTCTGCCAGTCTGTAGCTTTGTTGTCCCCAATGTGTGCTGCTTGACCTTGTTCTTATGAACCGCCGTCTTTGAAATTTTAAGGATGGAAGCAACCCGATGCTCACTGTATCCCTCTGCCAGTAAAGCCAGAATTGAACCCTTATTTTCCTCACTCAAAACTTTCCTTTTCAACTCTTTGGGCATGGCCAATAGTTATTTTTTATTCCAATTACTTTTGAGGTACTACTAGCACTGTTTTGCCATCCAGCTGGTCCTATTGCAAGAGGATAGTGATGACCATAGGAGTGTTTTTTATGCTTTTCCTTGTTAATTAAGATTTGGTTCAGGTATTCCCCTAATCAGTACCTCATTCAGTAGAATGAGGTATGCCTGTGTTGGAATTCAACAGACACTGGAATGGAATGGCTGCCATACATGTAGAGATGCTGATTTAAGAAAAATTTGAGGTGGTCTCTTAATTTTTTCCATATATATATATATATATATATATATATATATATATATATTACAGATATATAGAGAATAGAATAGCTATATATATATATATTATAATATATATATAGATATATTGTTAACACTGTGGACATATGGATTCAACAAGTTTAATGCTCAATCAATTTGATCTCTTTTTCAAGTTCTTGGAACCATACGGCTCTATCGATAACAGTATTGTAACATCTAAGCGTCAAAGTGAAAGAAAAGAAAGTCTTTTGATATAGAACACATAGGAAGGTTTTTTTTCAAGGCTTAATGTTTTAATGAGATGCATAATCATTAAGCTTCCTGTCATGAATACCTCAAGTCTATGCTAATGTGATTCAGATTCAGATGTCAAAGTGTTAAGGTGCTATTTTGAAAGGAGTGTTCTTTAAATGCAGTTCTAAAAAGTTAAAAAAAAAAAACACACCAGACACACATACATTGTCTTTGCAACTTGAACACAGAAGTAATTGCATTTATTTTGATTAAACAAGCATCACTGAATTTGTTAATTTTTCTTAACAATATACAATAAGTAATATTTTGCAAACATATTTGTTACACTTGTCATTTTTACAGATACAATGAAAATGTCCCTGGAGTCTCATTCTTTAATGCATGTCTTAAAATAATACTGTCACAGGCAGATAAAGTGGTGTACAATACCTGCTCTTTTAAGCAAAAGCATAAAAACCTTGAACATTTCAGTGCATCTGTATTGGAAGTCTTAGTGCCAACAGTGATAGTGCCTACAATCTATAGATAATAAACTTCATCTGACTATAAACCTGGTTCATCATCTGACTGAACTGATTTTTTAAAATGGCGCCTCAGAAAACCACCATATCTCTTCTGGTTGTCCCACTTGAGTTTTGGCCTCACTCTTCGCATGAATCCTCCATATCTCTTTTGCAACTCTTTTTCACTGCTCTCTTTCCCAGACTCGAGGCTTCTCTTGGGTCCAAATTTACGCAAGAAGCCTTCATAACGTTTGACTTTGTTTACAGTGGTGGCGTCTTCAAAGACCACATCCTCATTTTCCAATGCCCCGCCCCTCACTTTTGTACCTTGTAACATATCCGGGATGTCTCTTTCACCAAACTTTCTTAACAAATATAAGTATTTCTTAGCAAGCAGACTTTTGATGTTCGAGTTCTGTTCAGGGGAGCTGTTATATTTGCTCTTGTCAACTTTCTTTAGGAAGCCCCCATATCGCTTCACTGGGTTGCTGAATGGCGGTTCTCTTGGTTGGTCTTCCTTCTCGGTTTTGGCTTTATCGTTGACGGCGAACAAACGAGCAGAGTACATCTGAAGAACTTTTTCACATTTCTGTAATTCAGTGGAGGATGATAAAGCCCCCTCGCATTCTAAAGTGCAGACCTGAGGGGAAAGAAATTAATTAAAAGTGATTCAAAAAACATATCTTATATTATGCCAGAGCAGACTATTATTATTATTATTATTATTATTATTATTATTATTATTATTATTATTATTATTATTATTATTATTATTATTGTTATTATTATATTGCATTCAATTTAAACATCAGCCTTTTTTTCTTAAGGGCAAACATCTAAGGAGGTTACAGTTAGCTATTTTATCCTGCAAAACTGCCAATTCAATAATACCACATGCAAAATATCATCTCTCTATTCCTGCCACAGTAAGAAATGTCTTTTCCAGAGGTCAATGAAATGATAAGGTCTTACTCGAGTATTCACGAAGATTATGAGTCTTCATGAAGATCACATGTGCGGTGGGCTTAGATTTTTGAGTCATAAATAACTTCAGTATTTGTAAACAGCTGGAAAGTGGAAATGTCATGAATCACGATTGATTTGTTTCTTCACTGAGCGCTGACCCCTTTTAGATAGGTGGAGGACAAAGTTGTTGGCTGTTCGTAGTATTCTCCATAATATTCCTACTTCTTCAAAACTGACCTTTGATCCAGCTAAAAGGCTTTTGAAACCGAGCTATGCATAGCCACGAATCAAACACTCAATTCTTGTGTAAATAATAAAGTAATATATTTTAGTAAGAGTTTAACTTATGCTTTACTCGATAAATGGCAGTTAATGTTAAAAACTCTAACTACTTTTTATGGCCATTGAATGATTTCCTAATTGCGCCATCAAATGGTTTACCGCGCGGTGTAAAAATATGAGTTACTCTCCATGGTACTGAAACTGAGACCGAGGCGTGTGGCGGGCGATTTTATTTATTTATTTATTTGTTTTTAAAGAACCTTGAAAAAGCAAGTTGCCAAGGGCAATAACCTTTTAACAATATGTTATGCTCCTTCGTGTTGGTAAATTGTTTCTTTTAACACCTTTACAGTTGTTTTTATAGTTCATTCTCACGTTCTTCAAAGCTGCGCGCTGTTTGTTTGTTTAGCTGAATCCCAGTACAATAAAGTATTTAAAAGTATTAACAGTACGTAACATGCGTTTCGTTTTTCAGTAGTGTCTCTTACCAGACTGTTGATCTGGGTGACTTCATTCTGGGATTGTTGAGCGCACTTTACACACTGCAAGGAGCAATCATCCTGGATTGAGGATGGCAAACTCAGATAGAGAGCCAGCATCAAGACATGCCACTCCATTCTTTGTGTGTACTCAGTATCCTGACAGCTGAAACAACAAAGCGCAGACACATTAGCGATTATGGACTGGCTGATGATCCCTTTGAGTGGACTGTTTAAAGCAATGAATATTTACCTTTGATAATTCACCATTGAACAGATGTAAAACTTGATGAACGATCGTTATCATGGTTTCAAGTTAAATGAACAATTTTGAAATATGAAAGGGGGAGTGTAAGGAAATGATGACAGGTGTCACCAGCGAATTAAAACTTAAAGTGACGCCACCATTATAACTACGTAGAATATATATATATATATATATATATATATATATATATATATATATATATATATATATATATATATATAGATATATATATACATACACACACACACACACACACACACACACACACACACACACACACACACACACACACACACACACACACACACACACACATATACAAGCACAAGCCACACGGGGGGCTAACTTTTCTACTAACATTAAATGCTATTTCGTTGTTGTCGCGAGCGGTGACACATAGCTACTGTGTGAGCTGTCAATATAGTGGGCTACATTATGTATACTTGGATCTATATTCCTAAATATAATTCCTTTACAAATCCTCCCTTCACTTACACTTTTTTTTTTTATCCACACACTCTAACAGATTTGCCTCTCATATTATTAATCCTTCAAGATATACTGCTGGAGCCGCTGATAATTTACTGTGCGGTTTCGTGTAGCCAATTATACGGTGTGCAATATATGTGCAGTATAAGCATAGCTTGAGGAAATGTCTTTGATTCAACCGCGTGCTTCATTAATTCAACACAATTAGCACTCTATATGGTATATAAAGCGATTCCTCTAGTTTTAACTTAATATATCACAAAACCGTAATACAAACAGCGCTACTATGCTACTACTACTACTACTACCACTACTACTACTACTACTACTACTACTACTACTAATAATAATAATAATAATAATAATAATAATAATAATAATAATAATAATAATAATAATAAGCACTCTCGGGTGCTTTACTTTTCATTGTGTAACGTTAAACTATACTATATATATATATTTATATATATATATATATATATATATATATATATATATATATACACACATATATACACACATGCCCTCACGTATAATTTTATTTTATTTATTTTTTTATCTCCAATACGCAGTAGTACGACACAACTTGAAGCAACTGTCACTTTAAAACCTCTACAGTCTATCTGCAGAGGCAAATAACCCCAATTAACAGCTCAAGAGCACGACTAAATGATGTGTGAATGATCGTGGGCTTTCTTCCAAGGCGTCTGCTCTGAACATTGAACACCGCACAGTACTTTGCACTATAGGGTTTTAAAATACTCTTTACGTCCACTATTACGTTATTATTAATTTTAACTATAAAAATGCCTGTTTGTTAACTTTCTAAGATTTTTATACTTGTTAAATGGTATTTTAAATCATACCATTTTTGGTAGTTTCAATAATACAAATCAAAACAATCGCTATATTAATTTCAAATACAATTAAGTAAGGAATGATATATATATATATATATATATATATATATATATATATATATATATATATATAGTAAATTATAGTTATAGTAATTTCGCAATATAAACAGAATTCAATACAGTTATTAAAATACAAAAATAACTTAGAAACCCAACAATAACTTATTACAAGCGTACACCTGTAACAATCAAATGCTTTGATAAGAAATCAGCTATATTACCTTACAATAGCAAAATATGATGTTTCTAATCTGTCTTTTCCAACTGCAAAGTGATGAGACTGAAGTTGTGTTTGATCCGGTAGAAGATCTCCTCTGGTTTTGTATTAAACCTTCTCATGCATCTTAGACTGTTAAGTTATGCCGAGATACGGGTCTTTCCTTTCTCATGAATATATTACCTGTCCGTGACACACACACACGCACGCACGCGGGCACACACACACACACACACACACACACACACACACACACACACTGATACTGCAGCATTTGTATTTTTTCCTCGCGTGCATCAGAAATGGTTTAAAAACATTGCCATTAACTATAATCAGGATGGATTTGAAATTATTGAATTTATTGAAATCCCTTGAAATTTAACCACTGAGGAGGGAACAGGTGGTTATTAGGTTTACAATGCAAATTAATCCAAGGACCTATTTCATAGAAACGTTATACGATCAGGCAATTTTAGAATACAAAAATAACATATTGAATTCAATGTTTATTAGTATGGTCCCGCCAAATATATTTTAAAGTGTTGTAACCTCGCACAATGTCATTGGGTTAAGTATTCATTATAACTGGTCAGATCATTCTACTCATTTAAAAGAAACTGGTCGAACAAATAATCGAAAACAATTGAACCACAAGACATAAGGACCTTTAGTGAACTAAACAGAGTGGCTGCGTTTAAAGAATATCAAGAGAAGTGGCGACACAGCAGTCCACGAACTGTTAAATTAATGATAAGACGAAAAAACATAAAACTATGCTTTAATTAGCGTGGACTCGACGGTTTGGGTACGCACACACACACACACACACACACAGCTCTGGAAAAAAATTAAGAGACCACTGCAAAATTATCAGTTTCTCTGGTTTTACTATTTATAGGTATGTGTTTGGGTAAAATGAACATTTTTGTTTTATTCTATAAACTACTGACAACATTTCTCCCAAATTCCAAATAAAAATATTGTCATTTAGAGCATTTATTTGCAGAAAATGACAACTGGTCAAAAATAACAAAAAAGATGCAGTGTTGTCAGACCTCGAATAATACAAAGAAAATAAGTTCATATTCATTTTTAAACAACAAAATACGAATGTTTTAACTTAGGAAGAGTTCAGAAATCAGTATTTGGTGGAATAACCCTGATTTTCAATTACAGCTTTATTATGATAGATGCTCTTAGAAATGCAATTACTTCTCCCGGTTAAATAATAAATAAGAATTTTTCATCTTTGATTTTTTTGAACATTTTAAAATGATCATCAACATTTAAACTCCTCCTACCCCTCTCTGGTTTTTTGCTATAGTAAAAGCATAGAAGATGTAATAAAGTGTAGTGAATGCATGATAAAGCGTAGGTAAGCATTGCAAAGCCCAAAGAGGTATAGTAAAAGCATTGTAAACAATGGTAAATGGACAGTATTACCATGGGGAAATGATGGCAAAATTACCGTGCAAATTCCCTGTAGTAAACACTTATAAGAGTTGTTTGTCAGAAGTGATCATAATACCTGTTCACAGTGCAACAGGTTGTAGCTTCACTACATAATAAACTGTTTTATTCAGCTCGAATACTGATTGGCTGGGTGTTACCAGGTCGAGCGTAAGCAAACAGAGGGATGTCGTCTCAACTCAGAACCAGGTGAAGGAAAGGTTGGACCAATGTTCTCTTTAGGGAACTTGACTGTTTTATTTGTAAGGCCTTTTATGACAACATCAAGTCATATTAGTCATTAACGGCAGTCCATGTCACACATAAAAGGTTTAACGTTTTGATATACTGTACATTTGAAAAAAGTAAGTCAGTGCCACAGATGTTGTTGTGCCCTGTACGGGGATTGTTAATGTTTAGATCTCATCTTTCTCTAGGCATGACAGTGTTTTACGAGCTGACTGTCAGCCTTGACGCTGGTACTCCATGTGGATTGTTATTGCTTCTCAAAGACTTACAATATCTTTACGTGTCACAGGGCGATCTCTTATCATTATAAAAGTCTCTCGCATCCTCCAGCGTCGCGGGTCTTACACACAAACAATGCACAAGCTGTTATTCTTAAAACTACTAGATATTATCACAAAAGTTAGTTTTAATATTTTTTTTTTTTATCGTAAAAGGTAATGATCTCTACAACTTGCCTTTAGTTTTCCTCTATTTAAAATGGAAGTGTTTCATTTGCATTGCAGTAAAAGCAGAGTAATTCTGGCCCAAAATGTGTTTGATTAGACACAGTTTGTGTTAAATAAATGTTTAGACAACACAGCGGGCCACATCAGTCAATGTCGTTATGCCAGTGCAATTTGCACTTTTTTTGTCAAAGGAAAATGTGGTTGTTAATATTATTAAAACAGCAACAAACGTCTACTATACAATTCATGCAATTTCCATACTGGAGTTGGGTTATCTGGCTGTCAAATCTAAGACAGGCTGAACCCTTCTTAATCAAATACATTAACCTATTAACACTAAAGAGAAAAAAGCATTTTAGAACATTTCTTTTCAAGTAAGGACAATAAACAGCTCAGAGCCATTACCTTGAAGAGCAGATGAAGTAAAAAAGGTTCTTCTTTTGTCATTGACATTTTGACCCCTCTTCCCACTTGCAATACTCGGATTGTATAGGCAGCTGGACAGAAGGTGTTCCAGCTTTAAAGCAGCTGCTCAGTCAGGGCCCGAGACTAGTGCATTTCCATTTGATGGCCTTTAAGAGTGTTGTAAAAAGAGTTAAGTTGATCTTAATGGATTGTATCATACCAGCTGTTTTTTTTCACTGCTATAATGTTTGAGTTGAAAATGTGTTGACTTATTTAGAAGTTCAGAAATGCAATAATTAAACAATAGAACTCTGATAAGAGTGCATTGCAGGCTGGTAATTGACTGAGTCAGTAGGTCATACAGACAAGGTCAATTATAAGGGTTATGGGTTTTTATTGCGATTGGAAAGTCTCAAATACACAGGTATTGTTTTCATTGTATTTTGCTTTTTTAAAGCTCTGTGTTCTCTCTGAAGGTTCCGCAGTCATCACTGTGAGGTAATGCCCTGCAACGGTACATCCTGATTGGTGAACGAAAGATGGGCGGTTTCTAATATTTCTTAAACTATTAATTTCGGTATATTTACAGTATTAAAAGTCATAATAGCGACTGCTAGCAGCTGCTCTATTTCAGAAATCAATGAAGAAGAGAAATAAAAAGCCATCAGGAACTGATGAACAAAACAAGATATCCAAAGTGCTTCTAAACACCAGTAACACATTAGTTAATAGATAGGCCAGATCTACCAACCTCTCCACGGCCTGAATGATGATATATGATCTTTTAAAACTAATAAACCTCACAGCTAGAATGATGATTAAAATAGCCATACAGACTGTATTTACCACTTTAACATCACATATGGAATACAAACTTCCTGCACATGAGCATTTTTCAGGGACAGAGAGCATATTTTCTTAAAGTGGGAAATGTGCTATTTCAAACCCAAAATGTCAAATTCGGAAGTGCTTTGATGCAAAGAAGTCTGCAAAGATCATTGTTCAAAAGATGATGGAACGCACAAAGATTTGACTTTCATTGTCAAGCAGTCAAACTCCAATTCATTTTTACCTACCATTATCAATTCAGAGCACACACTATGTAGCCAACTGATAAAAGTCAAAAGATTTATGACAGCAAGCTCAGTCTGATTATTATTACGGAGAGGAATGGGTTTATTGTACCTTGAATATGTGCTGAATGAATTGTACAGGCAGTTTTAAGAATGAATAAGAGCAGACCGTTTTAATTAAAGAATGCTTAGATTCAGTTTTATTTCTTTTTTCCTCTGAAGCCTTGCTAAAACTAATTATTTAACTGTCAAATGTTGCTTTCATGAAATAATTTAGTTTGTTTTTTATTTTATTCGACCATAAAGTCTGTCAAATAGAAGCAGGTGGCACTTATTCATGGCAGTGTCATTAGGTGCAGTAAATATGGATTCTTCACCAGGGAAACAGAATTCAGGTGAGATAGTACAAACAAGACTTTAACTTGGTCATGAAACAAACTGTTAAAGCTGTAGACCATTCCAACTTAATCAAAAATCAGCCTTCAAAAGACAAAAAAAATAACACGTTTACAAATATTTTTCTTTTTAATGAGGCAGTTAGTAAGAGATATGCAATTTTAATTTACTTGACCTCGCAGTACCTCAGTCAGCTAAAATTAACAATCAGTGTCACGGTTTGAAGAATCGTCTCACCCCAGGATTCTGCTGAGTCAACGTTCTAGTTTGAGCAATCGCCCCACCCGAGGATTCTGACGTTTCAAAGCTCCGGTTTGAATGATCTCCCTACTCTGCCGTGTCAACACTCTGGTTTGAGCAATCACACCGCCTCAACTTTTGAAAATCTAATTTTCATCATTCATTTCTGTTTTTTAATAGCCATGCTCAAATAATGCCCGAAGAGAAATATCACAACTCATCTGAAAAAGTGCTTACAAGTAGTTGCTCTGTGCATTCGGGGTTATCTTCGGTTCAGATATGAAGGAGTTCTGAGGTTTCGGATCAGATGATAAAGACTCTACAGCTTTCCTATTTTTAAATGTAGCGACTTTTATTTGAGAATTTTGAGAGAGAGAGAGAGAGAGAGAGAGAGAGAGAGAGAGAGAGAGAGAGAGAGAGAGAGAGAGAGAGAGAGAGAGCTAACAGGAACATAGCATTTTTACTCTAACACTGAAATGGTTCTCAGACAAAGCCTTTCTGCAGCACTGTGCATCAAGAAGAATTCTTCTGAGGGGAGTGAACAATATCAGCACATTCATATTACTGTAGTGTAACGGTTCCATTCATTTTGACCCATTAAAGAAAGTAACTATGCACAGTATTGTAATGGCATTGTGAGTCCTGTCACTACTTCAAATTGTGCTACCTTGAAGAACTGCTAGAGCTTTAAGATGTGTTTCAGCAAACTATTAACAGGTCCTTTACCCAATGGATTCAAACCACTAGCTGCATTATCTCTTTGGATCTTTGCTCAGTATACTATACTTCTGAAATGCAGATATAACTCAAACAGGTTTAGATATCTATTATAAGTGATTATATGAATTATGTAATATTATAGATAACATTCTTGTACTATGTCACAGAAGTAAATGCGGATTGCTATTTGTGTTGTTGTTTCACAATCTGTTAATAGCATTATTAATAACATGTTCATAGCTTGTACAGTGTGCAACCCCTTATAAGGGATGCCTAAACTAAAGTGTTGCATTTTATTATAGCTCCTGTATTATATAACAGGCATTCAAAATCCAGTGCCAGACCTTTAAGCACAGTATAGAAACCAGTACTAGAGGAGAGCTGGAAAAGATGGAGACAGACTTGGGACAGGGTAGGAGAGGTTACTTGACCAAGTTTTGAGATCAACCTTCTACTAGGAACTGGCATTCATGGGCAGAATAACTACATTAATTTGCTTTTTATTATACATATACTGTTTCTCATTGTTGCTTTAAAATCTGTGACAGAATTATTTCAGATCTCAGAAAGCTGTGATACATATTTAGAACTGCTTATTTTGCTTACGCAAGCCTGATTAATCATTCATTTTATTATAACCTTGCTACATCTGCTTTTTTATTAACAGAAATCAGAATTACATTGGAATGAGAAACCCCAGATGGAATGCAGCCTGTCCTCTGGGAATTACGTAAACATTTGTTTTCTGGTGTAGATGTATGAAACAGGCAAGGAACAATTTACAAACCAAGGACTTTGAACTGAAATAATGAACATCAAGGAGCAACAATTACCACTTGTCACCATTTTGAGAGTTGAAAGGCACCATTGTGCCTACAATCACTAGTGAAGAAAAAAAAAAAAACGTCTTATATTATTTTGTTTTGCAGAATGAAGCTGTGCATTCTGTAAATAAATAATGTTATCATCAAAATCATAATTGGAAATAGGATAAACATAATTTCAGTTTCAAATGTCACTGCATTCTAAAATATATATGAGTTACAGGTTGCATTTTATTAAAATTTGTATTAAACATTTACCACCAATGAAATAAATAACTCTGGAGGTATGAAATAATTTTAATTTTATATATATATATATATATATATATATATATATATATATATATATATATATATATATATATATATATATAGATATACAGGTTTGTTTGTATATACATATATGCTGGCTTACACCTAGTTAGAGTAATGCACATACTGTATCATGTTTTATATTATCACTAACAGTATACATTGACATCTCTCCAAGCAAAATGTAACTTAGCTGATTTCCAATCTATTCTCAGTTTAACGTCTCAATTGAATTTTGTAATGCCCTGGAAGAAAAGCTATTATTATGTAATTAGATGCCATTCCTTTTAGCAAATCCAAAATTGTAGATATCCAACTGTGGCAGGAAATGGCGTTGCGGTGACTCAGACCAGAAGGAGGGACAACAACAGATGGGTATGGTGCAATGGCGAGTGCGCAGTTTTATTTAAAGAATACAAAAATAAATAAAATATTTAAACAAAAATAAACACTGCTCACAGAGCAAAATAAAACAATTAAACAAAATATTCTCGAACACAAATTAAATGCTAAGGTCAGGCTGAGCAGCTGCCTTCACTGATCCTTATATTCTTTTAGTTTTAAATTTCTCTCTTGCCTCTCGATCTCCCTTTCCGAACACCCACCCAGAGCAGGGAGAGCTGCAGGCTTAAATACAGTAGCCAAGGGGTTTAACTAGTTTGTAATTATTCTATTACCCCCTCGGCCACAATCTGCACAAGCTTATTAATATGTGTGACTGCCAGCTAGTTTACCAATGCACTAGCCGACAGTCACACGTTCACACGAGGTTTTTAAATATAATACAGAACAAAACAAAAACGCACGGCCACGCCATCATATATACAAATACAAACTAAACAAAACACACAGTTCACCGACATCTATAAATACACAAAATAAACAAATACAATAAATCATAATACATAAATAACACAGGAGTGGAATGGGAGACCCCATTCTAAAAATAAACAAAATGTATTAAACAGCAGGGTTCTCCTACCACCCTGCTACACCAACATATACTACCTTAGTTATGAAAATGTTGACTTTGGAGGCTGGATTGTAAACTCAATATACTGCAGAGATGGGCAAAGTATTGTCTCATATGGGATAGACCAAAAGGACATTGCCAGCTTATCAGCATGGCTCCATTCAGGAAACAAGCTTTTCTGTCTTTCTTCTCAAAGTAAGATCCATGAGGCATCAATTTGGATGGTAAGCAAGGCCACATGTATGCAGTTTATACAGAAACACAAAACTGCTTCTTTGACAAACACTGACAATGCAGAAGCCTTGAAGTGAATCTGCTTTCTGTGTTATTGAATGCACATAAAACCATAGACCTCAGTCATATAACAATTGCTAAGATGGGTTCTTAAGAATCCACATACCCCTCCAGTAATATATATGGCATAGAAACTCAGGTCTGCTACTATGGTAACTACAGATAAACATTAATCCTACACGATTCAGTGCCATGAGTCCCCACCTGGACTGATTATGCAAAAAGCATGCCTGATATATTTGTAATAGCTGACAGCATTCTGTATTACAGTGCCTATAGAAAATCTACATCCCCTTTCAAAATTTTGCCTGCAAAAGTTTCACCTTTTGTTGCCTTATAGCCTGGAAATAAAATGCATTTAAAAAAATGTTAATTTTAAATTTTAAAAAATAAATTAAAAATAAAAACTGAAATAGCTTGGTTGGTTAAGTGTCCACCCCCCTTGTAATAGCAATCCTAAATTAGCTCAGGTGTAACCAATCACCTTCAAAATCACACCCCAAATTAAGTGGCCTCCACCTATGTTAAATTGTAGTGATTCACATGATTTCAGGATAAATTCAGCAGTTCCTGTAGGTTCCCTCTGCTGGGTAGTGCATTTCAAAGCATAAACTCAACCATGAGCACCAAGGAGCTATCAGAAGAACTCCGGGACAAAGTTGTTGAAAGGCACAGATCAGGGGATGGGTATAAAAAAAAAAATATCAAATGCCTTGAATATCCCTTGGAACATTTTCAAGATGATTATTAAGACGTGGAAGGTGTATGGTATTGATCCTGCCTAGATCAGGGGAAATCCCTCCAAACTGTATGACCAAGCAAGAAGGAGACTGATCAGAGAGGCTACCAAGAGACCAATGGCAACTTTGCAAGAGCTACAGGCTTTTATGGCCAAGACTGGTCAAAGTGTATAATATCCCAAGCACTCCACAAATCTGGCCTGTATGGTAACCATTACTCAAGAAAGCCCACCTTGAATCCCATTTGAAGTATGCAAAAAAAACACTCAGGAGATTCTGTAGCCATGTGGCAAAAAGTTTTGTGGTCTGCAGAAACTAAAATGGAACTTTTTGGTCTAAATGCATTATGTTTGGCGCAAACCCAACACAGCGCATCACCCAAAGAACACCATCCCTACTGTGAAGCATGGAGGTGGCAGCATCATGTTATGAGGATGTTTCTCTTCAGCAGGGACTGGGGAACTTGTCAGGATAGAAGGGAAAATGAATGGAGCAAAGTACAGAGAAGTCCTAGAGGAAAACCTGCTGTCCTCGGCAAGAAAAGTGAAACTGGGACAGAAGTTCACCTTTCAGCTTGACAACAACCCAAAGCACACTGCCAAAGCTACACTGGAGTGGCTAAGGAACAAAAAGGTAAATGTCCTTGAGTGGCCCAGTCAGAGCCCTGACCTAAATCCAATCAAAAATTTGTTGCATGACTTGAAGATTGCTGCCCATCAACGCTCCCCAAGGAACTTGACAGAGCTTGAACAGTTTTGTAAAGAAGAATGGTCAAATATTGCCAAATCTAGGTGTGCAAAGTTGGTAGAGACCTATCCCAACAGACTCACAGCAGTAATTGCTGGCAAAGATGTTTCCACCAAGTATTAAGGAGAGTGGAGACTTATCCACTTATGATCTTTCAGTTTTGTATTTTTAATATATAATTTTTTTCTCAATAAAAACTTTTTTCCCCTTAACAGTGTGGAGCATGGTGTGTACATAAGTGGAAAAAAAATCCTCATTTAAATGCATGAAACTCTGAGGCACTGACACAACAAAATGTGAAAAAAGTTCGAGGGGGTGTAGACTTTCTATAGGCACTGTATATAAAATCTGCCTTTGGTTTTCAGACTTTTTGGATCAGTATTTTTTTTTTTTTTACTTCATTTGAAATGCAACCTATTCCCTCAGCTCTGCATCCCACCCACTGATCAGAGTATTAAAGATGAACAGCCTAATCTGTGCTCCTGCTGTCAAGCCATTTGCCTCTTTGGGTATAGATGTGTTACCAAGCTGCTGGACCCTGGAGGGGGTTGCTGAACTATGACTTGCTAATTTTATATCCAAACACACGGGAGAGCAGTGTGGTGTAATAGGGCCTTGTTCACATTTATTTTATATGTGTATGTTATTATTATTTTTATAATGTTATCCACAATTTGATTAGTTATGTTGGCTTTTCCACCTGGTTTCCTGGATCTGCCTTATTGGGCACCGACTAAAAGTGTAATTCATCAATTTATTCACCTGAATATAAATAGCCCATGTTTTTACAAACGGGGTGGCCATCCTAGGGTTTGTAACGGTCTGTCTGTCTGTCTGTGTGTGTCTGTCTGGCTATCTGTCTGTGCCAGAGTGGGAAAGCAGAGTCTAGAGTATGGAACGACGAGCAAAGCCTCTTTCACACTGTCATGCTCTACCCGGGTCAGGACCTGGTGTCATCCGGGTTGGGTACGCGATTTCACACTGCTTTTGATAAAGCAGGGTTGACCTGGGTGACAAAAGCAAACACCTACAGGGCTGGCCTTGTCGTCCAGAGGTCAATAGCTCGCTGACATCCACACTTGAGTTACTGGGTGTAAAGGAGGAAGCTGGCTTGGCTTATTCATTGGATCGGAGGACACCCGTTGAACCTTCAGGTCTCCTGACCTGTGTGGGGAATTTCTGCAGTTAGGGGAAAAAATTATTGGACATTCCAGTGGCGGTGGCAGGATTTAATTCCTGGCTGGGCCCCAAACTTTCATTGACGGGCTGTTTATGACTTAATAACTAAACAAACGACCTAATTACCAATATGCGTACTGAGGACAAACTATACTGTCAGAAATAGCACCATACTCTCCAAGAACACAGACTCTACTAAAACATTTTGACAGTCGGACATCTGATTTACCGCCAACAGTCATAGCAGCACAAATTCTGCAACATTAGCGAGCTGCAAGCCACTATCACACATAAAGAAAATGATTCTGACAAAAGCTCTCAAACGTGTATTCGACTTCCCAAAGTGAGCTTAAATTTAAAAAGCTCTCATACAGTGACTAAAAGTGAATGTCAATACTTCCGTTTGAGCTTTAGAAAAGTGTCAGTTACATGTGAACAAAAACAAAACAGGAATAGAGGCATGAGTTGAGCATAACACACAGTACATCTCAGCTGCATCAGTCAACTGAATTCAAATTGATAAAATTAAATGTAGGTACTTACATTATTGGCACATTTGTTGTTCGTCAGCTCGTTTTCTTTATACAAAATTTGTCGGGACATAGCTAATGCGTAAGACACAAATATAGCTCGGGCCTACTGCAAAGTTGGTTAAACGTTCTGTTATTATACCTTAGCAGACACCATTATCCAGGGCAACTTATATTTGTTACAAGATATCACATTATTTTGTACATACAATTACCCGTTTATACAGTATAAATAACTAGACAGCAGCTGCACAACCTGGTTGCTTGCGTGCCTTGCAATGAAAGAAAAGTTCCGTATGTTTGCTGCCGACGCGCTTAATTTCGATACTATACTATCGAAGACGCAAGATCTCATATCTCAGCCGTCCAATCACCAATCTTTTTTTCATAACCATGACAGCAGTACTGAGGTGGGTGGGACGGATGTATTTTTTGAACCACGAGGATGAGCTAGACTCGCCGCAGCGGATTACAGTCTGAGAGCTCTATTGAGGCCACAAGTGCTTTAAACTTCTTGGTTTAAAACTGGCTGAAAAAGAAAATTGAACAAAGTGACTGAAAACAATAAGAAGCATATGTCACTGTAATATGCCTGTGCCAAGCTGATCTTTATGTTGCACTTGGCATATTGAAGATGGAGTGCCATCTTAACCAAGCAGCTGGCTGAGGGATTGTACTGAGCGCCAGTCACCAAACTGTCAGAACAGTTAATTAGAATTTAAGGCAATTGCTAAACAGAGATTTTTAAAAGTAGGCGTCTGACTGTGCTAGCACTTCAACTTTAATTCCATGTACACGCTGGAGAAATGTAACTGCTCTCCTGAGATCTCCTTGCATCTTTTGCTATCAAAATTGTTTTTTGTAGAGACACGGTAAATGCTGAATAGGGCAGTAGTGAAATATTATCAGGTTTCCACAGTGATACTAGGGCCAAACAAAAAATGTAAAAATGTACTGCAGCATGAAACACATATGGGTCGCAAGTGAAATTATGGGTAGTTTGGTGGTCTTAAATTGATCCTTGACAGTCAGAATCACAAAACCGTTGCTTACTTCGACACAATAGGCATAGGTTGTGTAAAAAAATAGTTCAGTTTTGTATGAGCGAGGCAGGGTAAATATGTTATCGTAGTATAAAGATAGAAATGTAAAGAAATAGAATAGAAATTCTCACATCTGAATTGTAAGACACACACACACACACACACACACACACACACACACACACACACAAACGCACATTTGGTCCTTGTTTCACACCGTAACATCATAAAATATTGTGCCACATATAGAGGCACTGGGCAATGGTTTCACACAATGAACTTTATACCAGTTCAAACTGCATGCGTTATTATGACAACATTACAATTTTCAAACGAATATAATATATATATTATATATATATATATATATATAATATATATATATATATAATATATAATATATATATTATGATACACTCTGCAGATTACCAATGGTTCAAAATATTGTAGGAGTGAAAACTTTACTAAACTGAACATGATTTTACTTAAACATTACAGATAATAAACCCTATTCGAAAATGTTCACTGTTAAAGTATAAACCCTATTCGAAAATGTTCACTGTTAAAAATGCTACAAAAATAAAAAAAGATAAAATTAAAAAAAAAAAAACACATAAAAATTGCATGTTTTAATAGGGGCACTAACATGTGTGTCTTTCTAGGTTTCATAAACACACACACACACACACACACACACACACACACACACACACACACACACATATACCATTCACCTTAGTAAAGTAAACACTACTGTAAAGTTTCCAATTATAGCCAGTCAAGAAAGGCTAGGTTTGGGTATTGACAACCTACTAAATGTCTTGATATGTAGTTGTGATTCTTTGCTTAATGTTAGCATTACAAGGGAAATACTGATTATTTTGTCATTAGTACATGACCCCAACATTAAAAGATGTTTCACAGTGTTATATATAGTATAGTATGTTTCACATTGGTATATAAAAAGAGAAACTTAACTAAGTATACCCATGCTAAACCAAGCATTAGGAGATGAAGATGATGTAGTTTTATTAGCCCACAATCTAGAAATCAAACAATACATCAGATGTAATGTTGTATATTTATGGATGCTTATGTCATTAGGTACAAGTGCATCATTGTATGCTGGTATGATGACTTCATATTGGCAACCATGGTAATGAAAATACATAAACATGCAAAAACAGATTCCAAACCCTTCAGTACGTATCCAGTTTATAATATGAAAAAAAAAGACATGCAAGCTAGTATAAAAAAGTGCATTCAAATACTTATGGTTACACAACAGTTTGTACTTGTGAGATACTGGAAATAAATCACCTTTATTAAACATAAGCTATTGTATTAGTAAAGAGTAAGTATGTCATATTAATTTCTTTTGTAAGTTTACTGTACAATGTATAGTGCTTGCATAGGTGGGTCTAGTTATTAGGATAAGTACCTATGAAGCTATTTAAGTATTTATTTGTTGTTTTATTTTCTCTTTATTTTTGCTGTCATTAAGAAGCACGTGTCAGGGTTGGCGTTTTACATCTCTAAAGATAGCTTTTCCTAATTTAAATAAATAAATAAATAAACCCTCTAACATTTGAACAACAATTCTCTGTTAATCCTTCTTGTTCTTGAAATACTGACGGTGGTCCTTTGTGTTGTCATAGAAACCATAGAAAATAACATCTTCAAAACCGCAAACAGACAAATGAGTCATGAGCAAGTGTTACGTCCTTGAACCTTGTTAAATATTGAATTTATAACAGAACAAAATGTGCCCTGGTTAACCTTGAAAAGAAAATAAGAAAAGAATTGACAACATTTATTATTATTATTATTATTATTATTATTATTATTATATTATTATTATTATTATTATTATTATTTGCCTCAGACATTCTCCAAGTAGGTCAATATTATCAATGTTTGTATCAACCAGAAATGACATGTGCCACGAAGAAGCATCAGTGTAATGTTATTGTCTTGAATTATTCTTATTGTTCCGGGTTCCTTACTTTCAAACAGTGACATCTGCTGGTAGGGGAGTTATAGTGCATTTTTTAAGATAATTCACAGCCACTTTTACCATGATCTCCGGCTGGCTCTTAGCAAACCCACTTGAGACTCAAAGAGTTGCACGTAAAACCCAGTGAGATCTTGAACAAAACACTTGGCTTTATTACACAATACATTGTTGGTAATATAAATCTACACAAAGTAAAACTAAAGAGTTAACAGATTATTGTGACATCGTGTTATCAGCAGAGAAAATAATCAACTGACAAACAAATCACAGCAGGCACTTTTCAAATGGGTTTTGGGGCACAGAACCGCTTAGACTTTCCATTCACTCTTCTTTTGCCCACTCAAAGTGCTGACAAGAAGGGTTTTTTCCATAAGAGGTATGGTTAACTGCACAAATGAACATACTAAGTAAGCATTTTGACTATATAGGTCTCTTTTTTTTTTTTTTTTTAAAGAAACATATGTTGATTTCCATGTGTAACACTTCTTGAGCCATTTTGCCACAGCAGTGTCTTCTGGATCAAAACATGTTATTGGCTGAACACATGGCAGCCATTAGGCGAAGTGTTGTAGGGAGGAGATAATTGCATTCTCCAGCAACATAGCCAAGGAAGTACAACACTACCTGAAAGCTATCCAGATATCCTGTTTTAAAATGACATGCTCAGTATAACATATGCATCTTTCCATACTGCACATTTGAGATCAATATAGTGAATGAAAGTGACAACAGTTAAGGTTTATGAATATTTATATTAGCTAAAGCCATGTTAAACAGTATTAACCCAATTGAACAATAACGCATTAGCAAACCAGATGTACTATTCGGACCAAGTTTCAGGAAGATTAAATGTTTGTTTTACCCCTGGTGCCTATTGAAACTGAAACTGTTATAATAGTAATATCTTTATTTTTATATAGCGCCTTTCATAGTGGACCACTATCACAAAATGCTTTACAGATCATATGCAGTCACTTAAATTGATTTAACATCTCAGTGACTTGCTCAGGGTCACACAGTGAGTCAGTCAGTGGCAGAGATGGGATTTGAACCGTTGACCTTACAAGCCCTGGACTTTCACCTCTGGACCACACTGCCTCCTAAATTGATGTTATGATGATGTTGTGTATTATTGGACCCAAGAATTGGACAGCTTTATAAGAATGTAAGCATACAATGGATTGGTTTTGAATTTCCCAGCCTAGTTCACTGGCGACACAAGCTTGTGCTTGCCAGCATTCAAGACAATTCTGCTTATTTCTTTATCCACTCACCTTTTTGGAAAAGGTGTCTGTTTGAATCTCTCAGACATTATTTGAATGTGTTTTTCCACTTTACTATTTACTTCTATTTTGGTAACTAAATCTGGAGATCCAGGTTGCAATAAGATTTGATGCGGCTGTTAACATGCAGCACATGGATTCAGGAAAATAATCCTCAAGAAATCAATGAGCCCAATACAGACATATGTGTTCCTCTCCTTTCAAAGCTAATTTAAGACTAGAGAACATGCTTTGAACCTGTACCTCTAAGTTAAGTAGATAATCAAGCATCTAATGGGGATGACTTTTGACTCTAGTTTAATCCTGCTAGGGCTCCCTACTAGATTTATTGATTCCCTTTATCAGTAATCCAATATACATACAAGGATTCTGCCTCACTTCTCCCATGCTACTTCACTGCTCCGCTCACAACACTGGCTCCCGATCACCGCTCGCATCCAGTTCAAGACTTTTGTACTCGCCTACCGATGCCTTGACCAGACTGCACCCAGCTACCTCCAGATCCTTATCTTTCCCTACAGTCCCACCCAACCTCTCCGAGCACTAGAAGGCTGGCTGTACCTCCTCAACACTCCCCTGCCTTCAGAGCCTGCTCCTTCTCCACCATCGCCCTGCAGTGGTGGAACAACCTTCCTGCAGATATCAGGACTGCCCAGTCCCTGACTACCTTCCAGTGCATCCTCAAGACATACCTCTTCAGACAACACCTTTAAAACTCAACTCTTCCCTTCTGGACGATATAGCACTCTGCCTTAGTGAACTTTAACTTGTACAGATCTGCTCCGCATTTTACTGTATTTAATCCTGCAATTAACCCAATCTGTAGTATCTTGTATTTCACCTGCACTCGTATCTAACCCTGATGTAACTATCAACACTGTTATCTGCTCTTGAACTGCCCCAATATCAAATCATATTGTGTTTTGTATTAGCTCTTATTAGGACTGAAGTCATTGTATTTTGTATTTTGCTCTTAATTGTAGTGTAATTCCGTGTATGTATTTTTTTTTGTATACAACTGTAAGTCATCCTGGCTAAGGGCATCTGCTAATAAATAAATAATATAATAGACATACAGTGGGATGAAAGCAGGTTTAAAGGGCGATGGTATCGAGCTTTGAGCGTTTAAAATTCAGGAGGATATCAAATCATTCCAAAACTATTCATATTATATCAGATAATGATTTTTGGTCATTTCTTGAGCTGTGCTTCAGAGTGCAAAAACGTTGTTACCGGGATACTACGTGACTGAGGGCCATGCAGGAAAATAAATAAATATATATATATATATATATATATATATATATATATATATATATATATATATATATATATATATATATATATATATATATATATTTCCTGGACCAAAGACTGAACTGCAGGGGGAGCTCCAAAGCATAAATAACATGTACTTAAAGTGACAGTTTAAAATAATAATAATAAAACAAAACTTGATCCCTCTTTTCCCCAGTTCCTTTCAGAATTAATTTCCACGCACTTAAACAAGATACACTACTGCACTAATTAATTTATATAATTGCATGTTATAAAAAGTCAATTAAATTCAACCCCATTCACAATGTGCTTTAATCTATCTATCTATCTATCTATCTATCTATCTATCTATCTATCTATCTATCTATCTATCTATCTATCTATCTATCTATCCAAGCAACTAAAAGATCCCAGTGCCTATTAATGACAATTATTCAGTTTTGGAGATTAATTATTTATTTTATTGAATGAAAATGCAATGTGTTAATTAATTTGCCTTCTCTGGTGGCTCTTGCATTGAAGAAAAAGCTATGTTTTGGAAGAAAACAGGTCAATAAAATAACATTTTTAAACGCCCTGTTCATGTAACATTAGAGATTGCCTTATAGTAATACATACAGGGGTTGGATTATATATATAACTACCCGCCATATGTAGAGCACACTTCTGTAATGCAAAGCCTGTCCCTTACATGAATGAGTTTGAAAGCATTTCAAAGCTGTATCACCTTGCTGCCATTCAGCAGACCTGAATCCCACCCCCACCCCACCTTTAATCAGGTGTGTTGTTAAAAAATGCTGGTGCTATCAAAACTAGTCAATCATTTTGTTTAGCAGTTTTTCCAGCTCCTATTATTCTTTATTGTTGCAGTCTAGTATTACATTTTTAATATATTGTTAAGCTTAGAGAGTATACATGTAATCACTTTAAGTCACAAAAATGCGTTTTTTTTTTCTTTTGCTGCATGTATTTACAATTGTCTACAATATCAATCAATTTGAAAATTCTAATTAAACACGACAACGTTCACACTGCATGCCAGAAAAAGAAAAAAAAAACTGCTTTCGTCCTGCCAAATACCCTGTAGGTGCCTGTCTGAGCCTTTAGTGCATCATATGCATGTTAGAACAAACAGAAAAATGTTAGTATCTTGTGAGCACGACACAGTATCTTGACTACAGCAGACACCTGGTGTTCTTGTGGATAGGTTAAGGAGACAGTCATAGTGTTTTCCTGCTCCTGGCACAACAACTATGCAAAACTGGTGTGTTTTTAGAGATGCAATTTGAACAAAAATAAATGATGTACTGTATCCAATTGTATTCCCTTACTGTCTGGAACATTTAATGCGGTTACAAAAGCAAATGCGAAAGGATTAATTTGAGTCATATTTCAATTATAACTTATTTATCTCGATTTATCATAACGAAAAACCTGCACATATATGCCCTTTATATTATAGAGGAGGTTACGTCATACAACTGCAAAGCAAAATGATGGCTCATCTACCAGAATGGCAGTATTGCAAAGACTGAGAGAAATCACATGAGGTTATCACAATCCCTTACAAGTAGAATTAACTCGTGCTCACCAGTTACCTACCTTTTGTTTATTTCCCATCCTATCCCTTTAGGGGTTCCGTATCGTTTCACTCTGGGAACTTTAATTAACTTTAGCAGGATACAGCAACATACTTCCCTCATAGTGGCTGTAAATTCAAAATGAGAGCTAACGGTTTGAGCTAGCAGTTCTGTAATGTGAATTGGGAACATGTAAGAACACGTTGAGATAGAGAACATAATATATGTTTTATAAAATAAACTTGCTGCTTACTGGAACATTCTTGTTTGCTTTCTTTATTACTTGCTTTATTGTTTTACTTTCGTTTTATGACTTTTGTCCTGTTGCAACAAGACAGAAATAACATTAAGAGTTTCTTCTCTATGTTATCTTTTCTTTTTTCTTTTTTTTTTTTTTTTTACTCTGATCTAAAATATATTGGACTGTCACATAGAGACATGAAAAAAAACATCACACATCAACATTTGTTCTGCTGCAGAATATACTGCAAATCTGGTTTAACCCTTTAAGGCACAGGACACACACACACACACACACACACACACACACACACACACACACACACACACACACACACACACACACACACACAAAACTAACTTTCTTATTGTTACAATGAGGTGCATGAAACAGGGTTTAAAATGTGCTGATGGGTTAGATCTGGTCATACTTGTGATTCTAGAGCTGCTCTCAAATGTATTTTAAGAAGAAACCATTTAAACAGCCATTCAATTCCTTATGTACCTTAAGGGGTTCATTATAAAACCAAAGTAAAATGAATGAATGTAGGATGAATGACACACAGTGGAACTTCTGTGTTGTCCTGGCTTTAACAATGAGCTGCACATAGCGCAATTAGCATTAACCTCAGACTACCTTACCTTAGGGGTTAGGGGCTGTGGAGGTATATGTCTCTATCATCGTTTGTGCCTCACCAAATCATGAGTATTCATCCAATAGGCTTATTCATTTCTTTATAGAGTCAAGCTGGAATCTGTTATAGAACACATTAAAACACCTATAGAATTTGCATGTGGTTGACTTTCGATGGAACAGAAACTATGAACTAGCTCACTATGGTAATATACATATGCAGGTATAATAACATAGAAAAAGCATTATTCAAGTGTCAGTAACATGTAATCTTGTTACCATGACTTGCATTCAAAGCATATATTATAACATTGTACATGTTATTCAATTAAGCCTGCTGAGTTTGAAGATCGTCAGTATTTACAGTGCCAAAAAAAGTGTGAACCCCTTAAGATTTTCATTTATTTCACATATTTCAAACCTAAAATGTTATTAGATCTTAATCTAAGTCCTAATAGATAAAGAAAACCTGATTAAACAAATGACACAACAACATGATACTTTTTCAACATTTGTTTATCCACAAAAGATTCAACATTCAATATCCATGTGTGAAAAAGTATGTGAATCTTTAGATTCAGTAACTGGTCACCCCCTTGAGCAGCAAGGACTACAACTAAGTGTTTCCTGTAACTGATGGTCAGTCTCTCACATCGGTCTTGAGGAATTTTGGCCCATTCCTCCTTATAGAACTGCTTCAACTCTGTGACATTTGAGGGCTTCCTTGCATGGACAGCTCGCTTCAGGTCCTGCCACAACATTTCGATGGGGTTTATGTCAGGACTTTGACTAGGCCATTCTAAAACACAAAATTTCTTCTTTTGCCACCATTCTTTTGTAGATCTGCTTGTATGTTTAGCATCATTGTTTTGCTGCATGACCCACTTTCGGTTCAGCTCATGGATAGATGACCTGACATTGTCCTCTAAAATCTTTTGATACAATGCAGAACTCATGGCTGTGTCAATGATGGCAAGCTGTCCAGGTCCTGAGGCAGCAAAGCAGCCCCAAACCATCACACTCCCACCATCACACTCCCACCACCATGCTTGACGGTTGAGATGAGTTTCTTCTGTTTGAACGCAGTGTTTGGTTTTCGCCAAACATAACGTTTCTCATTGAGGCCAAAAAGTTCTACCGTTGACTCATCTGTCCAGACAACATTGTTCCAGAAGTCTCGAGGATCATCTATGTGCTCTTTGGCGAACTTCAGACGGGCAGAAATGTTTTTTTTAGAGAGCAGTGGTTTCCTCCTGGCCATCCTTCCATGAACACCATTCTTATTCGGTCTCTTTCTAACAGTTGAGTGATGTACGCTCACATCAGTGAGAGTGGCCTGCAGATTTTTGGATGTTACTCTGGGGTTCTTTGTGACTTCCTTGATGATTTTATGGTTTGTTCTTGGAGAGATTTTAGTAGGACGACCGCTCCTGGGTAGAGTGATTGTGGTCTTGAACTTTTTCCATTTGTAGACTAGCTGTCTGACAGTGGATTGGTGGGGCCCCAAATCCTTAGAAATGGTTTTGTAACCCTTTCTAGACTGATGAGCATCAATAATTGTTTTTCTGAGGTCCTCAGAGATTTCTTTTGATCGTGGCATGACATGTTTCCACACATCTGTATGGTGAAGATCAAACACAAAGTTGGTAATCTTTATATAGGGTGGGGCCTCCCAAACTCAGCCCTGAAGATCTGCCTAATTATTTAAACACCTGATGCTAATTATCCCCTTAATTGAGCTTATAAAACCAGGGGTTTAATTACTTTTTCACATACCCTGAATCTTAATTACTCATTGTTTGTCTACTTCATTCCTCACTTTGTTTCAAAAGACATGGAATTGGTTAATATAAACCCTTTTGGATATTTAAGAAAAGACTGGTTTTGAATTAAGAAGGCTATCATGGTAAAACTATGGAATTTTCATAATTATCATTAGGGTTCACAAACTTTTTCTCGGCACTGTAGAGCAGACACTAAATACCCCACTGCTGTAGATACTGAAGATAAAAAAGTACTACTTGATCAGATTAATATTCATTACATTTTTAGACATGTTCAGATATAGAACCTTATATTTTATATGGTCCCTTTGATTTGGGCCATGATTTGGGATAATGAGCCAAAAAATATATATATATATATATATATATATATATATATATTAATATATAATAATATTCTATATATATATATTGTAACATGTGTAACTTCCGAAGGCATTTGAAAAAGTTTTTTTTTTACATGTCTTGTTCGAATTTCTAAAATTTTACACATGTGAAAATTTTAAACTTTTTCTGTACATTTAAAATTTTATGTTCATATATATATATATATATATATATATATTATATATATATATATATATATATAGATATATATATATATATAATATATATATTATATATGATTACAAGTTTTCTACCCCTTTCTTTCCACACTTCTGAAGGGCTTTTGTCCGAAATGTCCTTAAATAAATGCATTTTTAATCATTTAAAACTTGTGTCATGCATATACAGCCAATTCTTGTTAATATGAATTAAAAAAAAAAAAAAAAAAAAAAAAAAAAAAAACTATTATCAATGATTCATATTCAAGTCTAAGCCATGTGCATAGGGTCAGTTTATACTGACGTTACAGTAACAATGAAAAGTATCATAGATTTAAAAGTGATGTGTATTGTATTGAAAATACAGCTGTGAGTGAACTTTTAAAAAGTCTACATTGTAAATTGCATTGAAACCTGCATGTCCCGTTCGGATCACGAGCATTTTATAACCAGAAAGGCAAGGCGTTTTGAGCTATACTTGAAAGGACTAATGTTTGCCATGTGTGCAATCTAAAACTGCACAAACCCAGCTGATGAGAGTTCGCCTGCTTTCTGTACACTTGCCCCCTCCCCCCCAACAGTCGCAAGTCAATCACATAAATACAAGAATTCTGCACAAGGACTTAAAAGTTAATTTGAAAAAAGGACAAATAAAATAACATATAGTTTAAACTTATTAAAACGTAGAAATAGCATCCACAAACATAAGCAATTTCTTGGTTTGCCAAACCATAAAGACATTCTGAAACATACAATTACAAAAACAAAAATTCAAAACACTGCTCCTTCTCGGCATCCCGGCGGAACACTGAAAGAAAGAATGGTGGTGGGGGGAAATATGTTGGAAACAAACAAAATAAATGCTAAAGAAAACTTTTGTCTATAGATCAGTGTCAAAAGTAGATGTTATTTACATACAGGCTGTTATTTTATATATGGCTTACTTTCTCATTACAAATGATATTACATGTTTCAGAAAAATATCTCCACCCCACGAGCAACAGTGGAATTTACCAAGAGATACTGTTGGGGAAGTACAACGTATCAAGAAACAAACCACCTTAATCCACAAACAGAAGGTGTTTAGAGGGTTATCACTATGGAATAAAATCACTTTTTAAAAATATAAATATTTTTAAAAAATGCGCTCTTCTAGCTAAAAGGTTTAAATGATATTTTACAGTATCCAAACCCCCCTTCAAAATGAGTGGAATATTCCATGCAGCCCCGCCCCCTCCATTCAATGGTGAGGCTCACCATGTTTATCTTGTTCAAATTAGTTAGGGGTTGGAAAGCGTGAAGAGGATGTAAAGGTTTGATTAATACAACTTAAGAAAAACAATATTTAGTTTAGCGAAAGATAATATATTACATAACACATATTATACAACCGCTAACTAAGTAATGAGGAGAGGCAAACCAAATCTTTTGATACAGTCGGTTTTAACGAAAAGAAAGCCATGGATACAGTGGGTGACGGGGAGAGGAGAAGGACAAAAAGTATGCGAGCCTGCAGGAGAAATGGGACTCCAAATGCAAAGTTGAAAAGGGACGTTGGTAAAGTTTTAAAGTCTTTGACTGGGGGGGACGAGGAGGATGAGGAGGTCCCCATGGAAGAAGACTGTTTGCCTAGTACTGTTATTAGAACCGACAACCCTGGACGGAGAAGACTTGGCCCGCGTTACAGCCTGTTGCGTGAGGTCGGCAGGGGTAGCTACGGCGTGGTCTATGAGGCCTTATCTAGGAGGTGTGGTACACGGGTAGCTGTAAAGAAAATCCGCTGTGATGCCCCCGAAAACGTAGAGCTGGCCCTCGCCGAGTTCTGGGCCCTGGCTAGTCTGGAAAAGCGGCACGAGAACGTGGTGAAGCTGGAGGAGTGCGTTCTGCAGAGGAACGGCATGGCGCAGAAAATGAGCCATGGCAACAAACGATCTGAGCAATACCTCAGACTGGTGGAGACTTCACTCAAAGGTATAATGTAGTAACTGCGGCTTAATAGGTTTGGGGCTGCCTGTGCTGTTTTAGATCCCAACCCCCTCCCTTCTACCACTGTGGTACCATTGCTATTGTTGGCGTGGTCTGTTGTGCAACACCATTTTTTACATGTATACCAATGAACAAATCTATATCCTTGTTATCACACACACCTAAACATTATAGTGTACAATGTGTGGGGCTTGCATCACCTCGGACTGAGAACTGCATCTGTTTTTATGGCCGCTAATTTTAATTGTATAGCTAGTAGCCTTAAGTTAAGACGATTTGCAGGTCTTTCAAGAAAGTAATGAGTTTATACAATAATAATAGACAGAGTAGTGTGTAAATGCAACTCTACTAAAAGTTTGACTACTACAATTGACTGAAAAAAGGAAGACTGTTCCTCCTGGCATTACAAGTCCAGTGTTATGTGTTTTACTTTTTTATTGTTATCCAAGTCAGGTCAGTTGTACTGGTATAGACTGGACCCCAAACAATTGGATTTGTGTTCTAGGTACCGTATTTTTGTGTGATCTCAGACATGGTTGGTATTCATCTTGCAACAAACACTGCATTCGTGTCGTTGTTTTAGGCTGGCATTCTAAGCACCTGCATGGGATTATGCAGTACTCCTCCTTATGTGTTGAAGGGGGAGGTTTTTTTTTGTCAGGATTCTGCGCAGAAGTTGACATCACGTTCAGGCAGAGCGAGTAGCGTTTCATTTTTTTTGAGTCCTGGAGCTTTCTTTCCCAGAATTTATGCAACTCTTACATTTTAGGCCAAGTCACAGATGACCTGTTGATGTTGACCATTGTTATCCCAGGGTTGGTTGGAAATGGACGGACATTCTCCTAGTCTGCACGTTCCAGGCAAATCATCACAGGGCGCAGATTGCTGTAGCAACTAGGGCATGTTCAGCATGGCTATTTATTTTAATAATCAGATTCAAGCTACAGAAGAAAGTTTAATCTCTTAATGACACTGATTTTATTTCTAGTTTGGCTATTTGTTCATATGCAGTTTGCAACTGCAATTTATATTTTACCAGATAAAAAGATATAAAGGCACAGTAGCTATCTCCTTTAACAGGTGACCCTGGAGGCTATGGCACATGCAGGTAGTTGCCATGTGCTCTGTGGCTTTATCACCTATAATTTTTGGATTGAGACATTATATATAAAATTAATGATTTTATTTAACATAATTTAATCAAACTATTAAATGGTATCCCAAAAGTCTTCAATTTGTCAGTTTTGTATAAGTATATGTAAAATTACAAAGCGATTGTAATTCAATATGTTAACGTAACATTATTCAGCAGGTTTAATTCGACCTTTATGAAGCAAAATTAATTAATTCTAGAGGGTGATGTAAAACATTTGACCATAGCTGTGCTCCCCTTCCTAATCTCTGTTAATAGGAACTTTTTCCTATAACCACAGCAGTTCCAATAAACGTGGAGTGCACATTTCTCAAAACAATTTTGGGACCAAAAAAAAAAAAAAAACTCTTAACTATTTCTTTGTTTGTTTAGTTTTGAAAAGTCCTACTAAATATTCTTTACATTCATTGAGTATTTACACTATTTGATATTTTTAGATTGAAACAGCCAACAGTTGTTGGTGAGAAAAATCACAGAATGTAATGTCTTTATTGATTATTACAAAGTCAAATGTATTCATTCGGTTTTAGCTGCTGAAAAGATGTACTGTAGCCTAAAGCTGGCATTTTTCCAGGAAACCAATTAACTCTACTTTTCTATGACATAGTGCCATGAGATTTAATATCCACAAACTAGACGTGGCATCTGTTCATGTTGGTACCTTCAATAGTGTCATATCCTCTAGAATGTTGCGTCAGTCCTGATCTGGAGACTTCTCCCCTTTAAGCCAACAAACTGAGTTCCTTTAAAACCTGTCATACAAGTGCTGATCAAGAATGTCCCTTCCAGGTTTCAGTCACCGTGTCATAAACCAGTCCCATATGAGACTGGTTTTGTCTCATTATTATTATTATTGCTGGTGTTTGTTTCTCAAGTGTGAAGTTGAGAGGTAGGGTAAGACACCAGAACTGCATCATATGAGAAAGGCCCCTGAGGTGTGAGGTAAGTACTCATCATCTTTCATTTGGCTTTTATTAGGTTTAAGGTGCACGTTATGGCCCATAAAAACTTTGTGGCTGCCCCCGTCCCTAGTTGCTTGGTAAGCTTGAAGTTCATTGCAGTGGGTAAGGTAACTGGAAATGTTAAGTACCTATGGAAGGTGCAACTCTCCAGGGAGGAGACCTTTCTCTGGGGGACAGTTCTTTTTTTAAAGTCAATTAAATGGACCTGTTTTTCCTTTCACTGATCTTATGCTTTCAGTTTGTTTGGAGACGGGTTATGATGCAAATCTTATGTGGGGATTGCTGAGCTTGAGGCAATTAGCAGCACTCCTTTCATGGTCACTACCAAGGGATAACTGAGCTGCTTTAAACTGGTTCTTCCTGAACTGTTTGGATTGCTGTGTCCTTTTTGAAAATGTTTCAGCCAGCTCATTATTCACACCTTCAAAAATAAATAAATGCTTATGTAGATTTATTATCACATGGAACTTTGATAAAGTAATCCAAATGAATTATTTTGAATTAAACAATGTCTCTAGCAACACTGTAAATAAATCATGCAATTGTAATTTGTGTGGTTAGAAATGGTTAACCTTCTGTGAAAGGTAATATCTGCTGTGTTTGTGATACTGATCCTTGCATAAAATGGACGTTTTGATGCTTGATATTCTGTTGGCTGCAGTCTGTGTTGTCCCTGTCAATCCCCCCCCCCCCCCCCCCCCCCCCCCCCCACACACACACACACACACTCTCTGCATAATCAACCATGCTTAAAATAGCTCATCAGGTTAATATGATTACAGTACCAGTCCTTCAATACTGTTATAGGTTAAAAAGCATGCTCTGCTCATTTGGTATGGTAACTAAATCAAACTTTTTTTTTTTTATTTTATTTTTTTTCAATTTCAGGTGAGAGGGTATTGGGATACCCTGAGGAGCCCTGTTACCTCTGGTTTGTTATGGAGTTCTGTGAAGGCGGGGATCTAAATCAGTTTATATTGTCCCGGAGACCCGACCCAGTGACCAACACTAGCTTCATGCTACAGCTTACCAGTGCTGTGGCCTTCCTGCACAAAAACAACATTGTTCACAGGGACTTGAAACCAGACAACATCCTCATCTCGGAGAAGTCAGGGGTCCCTGTGCTTAAAGTGGCCGACTTCGGGCTTAGCAAGGTCTGTGCCGGCTTCGGTGGGCGAGAGAAAGCAGGGCAAAATGGGAACAAAAACGTCAATGTGAACAAGTTCTGGCTCTCGTCTGCCTGTGGCTCTGATTTTTATATGGCCCCGGAAGTATGGGAAGGTCACTACACCGCTAAAGCGGACATCTTCGCCCTTGGTATTATAATGTGGGCCATGATTGAGAGGATCACATTTATCGACTCCGAGTCGAAGAGAGAGCTTCTTGGCACATACATCAGACAGGGTACTGAGATCGTTCCTGTGGGAGAAGCACTGCTAGAAAACCCAAAGATGGTACTGCACATCCCTCAGAAACGGAGGACGTCCATGTCGGATGGAATCAAACAGCTGCTAAAGGACATGCTAGCGGTCAATCCACAGGACCGGCCGGACGCCTTTGAGCTGGAGACCAGAATGGATCAGGTTACATGTGCTGCTTGAATCTTAGATGCTGAGAAGATTACTTATTTCAGGTACTGGTACATGATTTTCTCTCTGAGACACTTGCAAGGGGGTGGTTTAAACAGTATGAGATTAAGTGTGTGTATTAGAACAAGTGGTTTAGAATGAGGCTGGACTTTATGGTCAGATTTATTGTTATTATTTTTTTCATCCAGTCATATAACATATAACAAGTCAAGCTAGTAAGTAATGACGAAAGCACAAGCCAAAACACTTTGCGTTTAAAAATAAAATGGCTAAAAGTGTGCATGTTTTATCAGTCTCTGGTCTTAAATTAAGAAATGTCCCCATACATTTATTCCAGTAATTTAACTTGCCATTCAAAGGATTGTTTTTCAGTTGTTTTAAATACTGCATAATTTAGCCTTTATTTAAATAAATTGAAATATATTGACTTGTGTATTACCTGAACAACATGACTGTCCCTTTTTTTTTTATCTGATGTTGGCAAACATTCTGCTTGCGCTCTCTCTTCCTTTTGGCCAATCCAAACCCCACCTGCTTATGTTTTCATTCGGCAGTGGTACGGTAGTCTACGGCTAAGAGAACACCCCTCAGGAAACAAGAAAAGCGATCTCTTTGCCGAAGTATTCTCCAAGATGCAGTTGACCAGACAATAATAATAATAATAAACTGTCAAACTAATTTAACACAGCACCCTTACACATGTTAAATACGGTAGCAGCTCTACATTAATTATGAATATATGTATAGGTGCAATATTCAAGATTCTCATGGTTTTATTTAGCAGAATGGGGAAACATCATATTGCTCAGCAGCTTGTGCCTGATTCAGGTTTTTTTCAGGAGCTTGAACAATTTCCAACTTTCTGTAGCGAGAGAAACAGCGGCGGGCTTTGCTGTTTTGTTTACATGCCAGTTTGTAGCGATGAGATGCACTTGTGGAAATTTAGAATACGCAGTGATCAGTTGAAAGATTGAATAAACCAATCCATGTTCCTTAGACACTCTTGCAGTAAGTCGGTAGATCAAGTAGGCAGATCCACACAATTTCATTGTGTTCATTTTCAGTTAAGTAAAAAGTTAGAAGGAAGGATAGTGAGTCGGTTTTTGCAGCAGACAGTCGCTTGTTGTAGTAGACTAATGAAAAGCTCCCAGTAGGCCATAGTGGTAACTGTACGTAATGCCTTTCGGTGCACAATCTTAATTCCTTCACTGAAGAACATCCATCTGTTGCACCCCCCACCCTATTCCATCTCCCCATTAGCCTTGGTCCCGATAAGTCTCCTAAGGATGCCTTATCCAAAGTGTCCCTGTGTATTGTACTGCTCGAGTACTATATCCCTAGTTTTTGTTTTAACCCTTGTAAATCCTGTCTGTGGCTGTCCTGGGTGCAATGGAAATATACGGCATAGTCGCAACTAAAAAGTCTGTGGCTACAAAGATTTGAATTTTAAAAATATTTATTCAAGTAATCATAGTGCTGGGACAAATATGACTATTCAATTTTTTTTTTTTAACATTTATTCTAATACAAAAATCAGATGTTCTTATTCGCTAGAAATGACAAAAAATCATTGCAGTTATTTACCACCTCGCCAGAAATTGCACGACAGTTTCGAAAATGGCAAATGAAAGAGAGTTCTTTGTGATGTGAGATTAATATATAAAAATACAGGATCAACACATCAGCTCTTGAATCTCTATTTAAAAGTTTTAGACAGCAAAAAGTAAACAAATCAGATTATGCGCGTGCACCCATTGAAATCAGTGACATTTTAATGTGAGCTGTTATTTGGCATCCTTTATTTTGTAGTTCATTCACTGGGGTAAAGTAAGTCCTGCATAGTCTTTGTCTATTTTACACATCTGTGGTTTTGGTATTACAAGATGTACAGGAAAAGATTAGAAGGATCGTTCTGCATTTACACTGTTGACAGGTTAAGCAACTCTGAACGACTGCAGGATCCTCAAAGCGGGGTGTATGTTTCTGCAGAACTGTAAACCGCCCTCCCTTTTAGGCTTTGCATTATCAAGTGTGTACAGAGGTAGATTTTCTGCAAAAAAGGCTTTGGTTAATTTGAAGTTTGTTTTTTTCTAAAAGCTGCTTCCTCCGCTTCTGATTTTAGTTGTTTTGAACTTCATTTCGCACCTACCTTTTTTTTTTTTTTTTTAATAGTTTAAGTATTGTCCTTTTTATTTGACATTTCCTACATTTTAACTTTGCACTCTAACCAGTTCAAAAGACATGAACTGCTCCTTTCCTATTTTCACTTGAGTGGAAACAAATGTCAAAATTCATGGGTTCCGTGACCACCGTGACAATCACATCCAGAGTAATAATTGGTTACAGTCAGTCTTCTGATTTTGTGTATTGCTGATGTACAACACTATAGTAGTGGTTTGAGTTTACTCTTGTCAAATGGTGTGCCAATACTAGTGTTAGGCCCACTAGCATATTGCCTTACTGGAATGGCTGGCTTGAATTTTTTTTTTTTTTTTTTTTTTTTTTGAAGGATTTTTAATTTAATGAACCACATAGTGCTTCAACTCCTTTTAAGGTCTAATTTATTAATTTACTGTCAACTGCAGTAGTTACAATGAAGACATAAGCAACAAGGTTTACGGTACAGTATCAAGGCTATTAAAATGCATTCAGTGTGTTCATAACAACTGTCTTAACCTTGTATTGCATTCTGAGTGGTGTTTGAAAAAGGCATGAGCTCTGCTTCTACAGAGACAGGGCGCTGAGATTGCAGTGGTTATGTAACCGTCCCGTATCCTGCAAGGGAATCAATCATCTGTCAAAGAAGCAGATTAAGGGTCAGATGCATGCCGAATGGTACGCAAGTGCCCTGAGGACATTGTCTTGCTAAATATACCAAATTGTGCACATACTGTAGTTTTTAATCTTAAATATTTTTGTGTAAATGAAGCCTCTTACTAAGCTTGTGAAACTACATTTGGGTCTTTCCAGAAGTGTATGGATCAGTGGCTCCCTGGCTGTGTGCAGTAATACAGACTCTGGCATCTGCTAGTTCTTGCGCAGCAGCCTTCATTCATGATGTGCACCCCTCACCCCCACACTCATGTGCACGTAAACAAGTCTGTGTTTTACTCCTTGGTATTGCAGGAATTGTACTGTGTGTACAGTAAGGGGTCAAGTGACAGCAAGAACAGCCCTTGATAGGATGACCTCATAGGGTTGGTTTCACAAATAATTTATTTTGATCCTGTTTCCATATTCACTTAGGAAAGCTCTGCAGGTTATGGCATGTGGTTTCTGTAATGTAGGGTGCTGTTGTTATGCTGTGTGTGTGTGTGTGTGTGTGTGTGTGTGTGTGTGTGTGTGTATAATATATAAAGACCTGTACAGCCCATTACAAACTCCATTTCAGCCTGTGGCGGTTCGTGATTTTGACTGGTCACAACATGCGCCAATGACACTGCTGTACTGCAACTTTTCCACCGGTGCCTCACAGACCATGGTTACCGTGGCAACACCCTCATTGAGTGACTGTGGTGAGTGGTAAGTTGCCATGGTGACCAGGCAGCTTCATCAGGCACTACGCGCTCCGTGCTTCAGTACTGCAATCTTTCGGCTTGCTGCGCTTTCACAACCTGTGAGGACGAGTTCAACTCGCCAAATTGAGACATCTAAACATTGCGTTAACTTATTCATATACACGACTAACTGTCCTTAAACATGTATCAAATATATTTATTATTCAAATCTAAAAGAATACGCAATTATTGTTCTACATAGACAAGGATTTTAATCACAATCGCTATTCTATCCTGCTTCATTGAAGCCAGTAGTTTAATTCCAGTCATAACCTATATATGGCAGTATAACACCACAGCTTTCTAAGCCGGTTTGCTATCACTGCGACTCTCGCGCACACCAACTTTTCTATCCATTCCTGCTGTTCATTGTCAGTCATAGGGATTCACAGGAGTTGCCCTCCTGCCTCAACCTTTTACCTATCTATATCAACTGACATTCTTCAATTTCAACTTTTCCCCTCTTCAAGGACCTGGTCATGAAACAACGTGCTCAGCTGCTTTTTGAGATGCTCAGAATCTACCATCACATTAACGTCCAGCTTTCCTATACCCAGAATCCATTCCTGTGATTTCCCCCCCCCCTGCTCTCTACAGCAGACCACTGCACACTACTGACAGCACTCCATAGTTTACTTCCTCAGACCGCTCTGTTCAGCAGATCCCGCCCTCTACTGTTATTCGCACCTCACTACAGCAGATCTCTGCTCCCTATTCATATCTGCTCACTACTGCAGCATGAAAAAGTTGCTTTAGTTTACTTTTTAAATCTGCGACTGCACTTCTCCAGAGCTTCCAATGCTCTAGCTTTACTCCAATACACAGATCGTGGCAGCATTTCCACAATCAAGGCTAACGTTAATCCCCTTCTAATCATATACAGGGCAAAAAAATAAACTGAAAAAAAGAAACTAGGACCAGGGGTCACATATGGAGATTAGACAAAGGGGCATTCAGAATAGAAAATAGGAGACGCTTTTTTACACAGAGAATCGTGAGGGTCAGGAATCAACTCCCCAGTAATGTTGTTGAAGCTGACACCCTGGGATCCTTCAAGAAGCTGTTTGAGATTCTGCGATCAATAAGCTACTAACAACCAAACAAGCAAGATGGGCCAAATGGCCTCCTCTCATTTGTAAACTTTCTTATGTTCTTATCTCTGTGGTGCATGGGGCTATCGGATACACCCTTTTTTTCAGCTTCATTCGGCTCCTTTTGGTCTCGGCCATTGAAAGGTTTTCTCGGCTTTTTCCAGAGAAAGAATGACTGGAGACCTGTGCGCTATGTCTTTCCGATGTCATTTGTATTGGAGAATATCACAGGAGAACGTAGTTATGAAATAAAGGACATTGGTTCTATTTCTGAGAACCATTTGTTCCTGTTTTGAGGATACATATCCCCACGTAAATGTCTTTACATAATGTACGGTCTGTCACATGTTTAAGTGATGCATACATTTCAAGATGTATGGATAACAATTGATGTACAGTTGTGATCTCTGTAAAGTGGTTCATTTACCTGTAACACAGGAACGATTAGGCCTAGTTAGTGAACACTGAACAGACTAATGATTTCAGAGGTGCTGCCCTTTTTTTATTGTTTTAACCAAAGTAGTTTTCTGCAATCTAATGGATGGTGCCCTGGCAAGTAGTCTCTAATGAGCTTTTAAAGCTTATGCAAGGTGTTTAAAATTTTATTTTATTGGTTTGATGAAAGCAGAGCGATTCACTGGCAGTTACTCTCACTTTAGCCAGGATTTACAATCTGTCTTAATTAAGTTTTTGGATTTATCTAAAGGAGACCCATGAGCAATCGTTTTTGTGGTGTTTTTTTAGTTGATTTTTTTTTTTTTTCCTTTAACAGCGTCAACCCAAAGTGTTTAATCCGAGCAAGCAGATTGTTTTTATAAAAACACACAAAAAAAAAATCACCTTTTGTGTGGTATGCCACTTCCTGGCTGCTGAGTACTGTTCTTCTTATGTGCCAAACTATTTAGTAATGGTTTTATTTCCTTTAGCATGAGGCTCGAGTTAGAAATCTCAATAACCATTAAAACATAATCATTTTGGGAGCCATTTCTGGGGTTTAATATCCACCCAACAAAAGTACTGTACCATGTTTCTCTTGTAGCCATAATTGCACTTCAGGGCTGCTATTGTCATGACTGTATAATCTTAATATTGGACTAATTCCCCTTTTATAAATCTTCACCTTCAACTCGACATTCTGCCATTTGCATTTGTATTATTAATACTTTGAACTATTCCCAAGTCTAGCAACATTGTCGGCTTTAATAAAAGTAAGATTTTGATTTGCAGCTTAAGCAGAGTTAAGTGCCACCCTCCCAGAGAAACCTCTGAGAAGCTTGTAAATAAGGCCCATATCTCCACATTTGGAGCATCAGTCAGGCTTTTGGGGGTACAGTATACTGTATTCCCAGGTTGAAATAAAGTATCCACCCTAAGAAATTTTGTTAAAGCATAGGCCAGAATCATAGATTGATCCTTTTTTAATTAATGTTCTGGCTGCTTACCATTTGAACAGAAACTTGTCTGAAGTCAGTGGAATCCTAGCCTAACTGGAGGCTACTGAGATATAGGAATCTATGCTCTTAATACTTTTGCAAACCACAATTAATTATTTTTTTTGTGTTAATATTAAGAGGGTATACAGTGGAACTTGACTTACAGCCATATTTTCAAAGAGTTTACCTCCTATTCTTTGAAAGGAGAACAAGCCTATTAAGTTTAAACTGCTTGTATAGAATTAATGTCACCTGAAGGTCTCTTAAGCAAACACAGGTTGTTTTTCCCTGTTTTGCACATTTTTACTGTTTTTGAATTTTCATTTTCATTAAAAAAAAAAAAATAGGAGTTAGACAAGTACATGTTTTGAAAATCTTGCCCTTTTAGGTTTTTCTTGGGTTTCTATATCGGGGACAGGCCTAGTTTAATTTCCTATTGCTACCAGTTACTGATTTTAATTAAGCTGTTAAACTCTAAGCACACAAAAAAAGAAGGTGTCATCTTGACTGACTTTATTTCCAAAAAATAAAGATTGCTGTTTACATGTTTCATTATATAGAGGAGCGATTAGCCCTTGTCTGGAAAGCAGTCTGTTCTGGTATTCATAAACAAGCCCTTCATTCTGGTTAGGTAATGCTGCCTGTCTCCAAGTAGGGTGGGTGGAGGCGCACAGTAAGGCTCTGTGAGCAGCTGTTGATGTAACCTTTGCCTTCGTTTTATTGCAGAAGTGGTTCTTGCATGTTCCATACTCAAATGTTTTATTCGAAGTTTTGCTAAATCTAAAAAAAAAAAAAAATAATAATGAATTGTGAAAGGCAAAAAAGCAATAGTGAATCACTTTTCTGTCTGCTGGCATTGTTTCTTACTCTTCAGCCCTTTTTGGTAATATATATATATATATATATATATATATATATATATATATATATATATATATATATATATATATATATATATATATATATATAACATAAATACTATTTTTTACATATACAAGATAACGTGCCACGAAAAGCCTTTAAGAGTGACGTGGCCCGAGATGCTCTTGAGATTTCTCCCCAGCACAGTGCCTGTTTACCGGCACAAGTTGCTTGATAGGAATCCATTCAAAGTCCAGCAATACTGTCGGCTTTAATAAAAGTAAGATTCTTATTTACAGTAGCCATTAGTCTGGTTTTGGGGGTGCAATATTATTAGTGTAATATTCTACCAAGGACTTGATTGCCTGTTTAAGTGCACTATACAAAAATGTGGTTCGTCTGTAGGGACTGCATTGAGTTGATGAATTCACAGTGCCGGGTGGTGCCATGGGAAATGCATTATGCTGTACCACAGGGGGTTGGACAGTGATATTTTGTCCGGATTGAAAGCACCATACAATTTACTTGGTTTAAAACCTGTTGCCAGAGTGCTCATATGCCCCACATAACAAAAGAACCATCTATTTCCATATCTATTTGTGAGCGAGTGTGTATGGTTTCAGAAGATACAAGCAACAGGCTTTGTCTGAAGTTGAATGATTAGTTTATTGCGTTTGCTGTATGATTGAGTGTTGGTATTAGAGTCGTTGATGCACATATTGAGATTCGGTACAATGTGCTGCAGTACAGTTGTTATCCCTTGCAGATCCAGACGCTGATTACAAATTTCTATTTATAAACCACTCCACTGGTTAAAGTTCTTTTAATTGCATGCGTCGCTTTTTTTTTTCTTCTTCAACATGGTAATCAACCTCTGCAACCTTCAATAATTTGCAATTTTTAGCTAATTGCAAGATGAAAAATATGAATGTGTGTCTTTTGTGCAGTGCAAATATTTAGATATGAAGCTTTGCAAAGTCACTCGGTTGTCCTTTCCACTTTTCTGCTACAAAACGGGTCCAGACCCACCAGCAAGCTTTGAAAAATGTAATCTTGTAGTTTCTGTCTATAAATCTGTGCTGCTGCTGTGACCGTTGTATTATGCCCTGTCAATAAATCCCTCCAGATGTCGTAACTTTATCCTTAATGGCACTTTATCTTGATTTTTACTTCACCTCCTGAAGTTATTTATTCCTAGGAATAGTGGTAAACTGAAGAATTAAGGCTTTAATCCATTTCAATAGAAAGCCTTACCAACAGGTCTACTGTAACCTTTTCTGGATATCTTATGGGTGGAAGAGTAGGCTTTATAGTTTACCAGGAAATTGACTGGGGAGGGGGCTTGGGTTGATATTTAGGAATTCAATATTTCAGT
Organism: Polyodon spathula; assembly: GCF_017654505.1. Lineage (NCBI taxonomy): Eukaryota > Metazoa > Chordata > Actinopteri > Acipenseriformes > Polyodontidae > Polyodon > Polyodon spathula. The sequence goes on along the minus strand of NC_054541.1, from coordinate 6,215,253 downwards.
AGATGTTGAAATTCCTGTTATGCTGTTAAAAAAAAAAGTCAACCACAATTTATATCTAACATTTTGTTTTTTTTTTCTTCCCAGAATTACTTACTAAGGACCTGGTATTCCATGTATTACTGCGATGGCGTGGAGAGAGCAAGCAAGAAAGAGTACTCTTTGTCACCTAACTGTTGAAGCCTCCATAAAAAAGCTGTAACGTGAAAAAGAAAAAAAAAGTTTAACAAATGCTTAAATTGAAATGAAAATACAGGAACGCTATGCAATACACTATGCACAGGTCGAGATGTGTTTTATTTTTTCCACCCTCCAAACCCTTCAATATAAATTATTATGCAATTGTGTGTTTTTAATCCTTGTTTACAAGTTGACAACTTCAACCTGGTGATCTTGGGGCCACTGGGTCTCACTTGCTACCTTTTAAAACCTAATATATATTATATTATATATATATATATTATATATATATATATATATATATATATATATATATATATATATAAATATATATACTTGAAACATATGAACAGTGTAACGGGTGTCACTCACCACCTGTTAAATATAATATATAGCTTCTGTTCAAGAGTGCTATTTTTTTTTTTTTTTAAAAAAGGGTTTTTTTTTGTTTGTTTTCATGACTTAAGAGTTTGGCTACTGTTTGGTAAGGATTTTACTTTACACTGACAATTTTGCTCAGGTTGGTTGTTTGTGTAGCTTTGATTTTTGGCCTTTTGCGCAACAGCAGCGAAGCAGTGAACCTTTTGGAGCAAACACATTTCAGGAATGAGAAATAAATCTGCCTTTTTAAAATTTAAAAATGCCTTCCTTAAGTTGTCCCAGTGTACAAAATGCATGCCTGATGGCAACTTTTAACTTATAGTCAAGAAATATTGGAGATTTCGTCCAGGTTTGGCCCTGGCAACATCAGTCATTTTTAAAGTTAAACTTGGTGATTACACTGAAGACAACACCCATATGATTTTTGTCTGTATGTGTAATTCTATTTAAACCATTAAAGGTGCTTATTTGGTGTAGATTCTTGGGCTGGAGTGCAGCCACTACAGTAGCTAGTGGTTAAAAAGGGAACTTATCCCCTCCTCCTTTTGCTTTAAGCATGAAAGTGCCACAGATGATTCACAGAAATATGTTGCCTTATGTATGGGAGCAGTTGCCCAAGAAGTTCATCTTTATGCAAGGAGCAGCTTGAATAAAAATACTCTAGGTCATGATCCCAGGGAGTGACCTTAGTGCCTTATGCATTTATTTGTATGTACTTTTATTGGTTGGATGTTTGAGTGATGCAAGTAGGTTCTATTGAAAAAGATTTAGTACCCCCCTTCAAAAAACATTATTGTTGTGTTTTTTTTTTACAGTAAACATCACATTATTTGAGAGGATATACATGCATTAAAAAAACTGTCATTAGATCAAAAAAAATGTCTAGATTGTTGAGTGACAAAATAGCCTTTGATCTTTACCACCTTCTTAAATTGGACCAGATTTAGTTTTTAACATTCCAGCCACTGAACAGTACCTATGTAAGGCTACTCTGGGTTCAATACACAGGTCATTTTTGCAGATTAGATTGCATTTAGGTTTGTTAGGTTGGGGTTAAAAATAAATCAATAAAAAAATGTACTCTTACATAAACACTATGAAAAACCTCAAGAAAGTATATTTGTCAAAAGTAATATGTAAAAGTTTTCTCTTTGTCATGGCTTTCATGCAAATATATGTTCACAGGAGTTTCAGTAACAGGAGTTTCTGGATGGGTAATGGATAATTCACTGTTTTAGAAACCAGGTCCTGTTTTTCCTTTGGCATGTGTGATGATGCTGGAACTCACAAATTGAAGGACACTACGTCGAGTAATTTACAGACGTCTTGCAATCCAAAAAAATGCACCTTTTGTGAAAGTGGGGCGATATCTTTTTTTTTGTTTTATAAGTCCTATAATATATTTGGTTGATCTGCAATTTTTTACTGAACAAGTTGCCCTTGTGTTTAAGTTGATGAAAATGCCATATTTACAAAACCTTTACATTAAGTTTATTTATTTGTGTAGTGTGCTTTTTGAGTTTGGACCATCATGTCAGTAATGTTAAGGCTTGTGACCTGATATCGCCTAATCTGTAATGCTGAAAATATGCAACGTTTGTGTTGGTCTGTCTAGGTAGCCCCATCACCAGTCTTGCGTCAAAGAAAAAGTCACCATTATTGTGTAGTTTTGTTCCAAAGCAATTACAAGGTTTTCTTGTAATATGATGAACATTGATCATGTTGTATGGGCAAAAAAAAGCAAAGGTTTTTAAATGTATGTAAGGTTTTGAGAATTCAAAAGTGGAACATGTAGACTATATAAAATGAGAAGTTTTGCTTCTAAACATTAAAATAAAGGAAGTAACAAAATCCTGCAGTCCATCACAATGTAATGTGCCACTATTTGCTTTCAGAAACTAAAAGTGAAACTCATGATATTGGAAAATAAAAGAAAATGCTCTCTTCTGGCATACAATGTGTTTGTGCTGAAGTCCAAATGTACATCCCATTGAAAGAAAAATTGACCATGGCTAACCAGCATTAGATGAGAACTCCATGGCGGCACCATTGTGCTGGTCTGAGTTTGCACTGCAAAGGAGCCGAAGAGCGTTAGTTGCACAAGGGATAGACTTGTAGTGGCTGCTAGTTAAATATGTTGCACCATGATTTTGATGCAGCTCTACAATGTAAACAACTAAAATATTGTCATCAAGCACATTGTACCAGCCTCAGTCAGTGATACAATCTGCTGTAAATGCAACCAATGTTCTTCATGCAGCTGATTTGTATAGTGTATCACTTAATATTCCCTTTAAAGCAGCTTTTACAGTTCCATGCCTTTATACCACGTTTAGTTATGCAAACTAATATTAACAGCAGTTTTTACCAGTATTGATGGGTGTTCAATTCAGTCTTCATCTATTAGATAACACAAATAATGTATGTAACTTTTGCATTTTACAACTACAACATGATATGTTAGTTTGTACGAGACAGAAGTACGTCTCAAATTGCACATTTACTACAGTTGGGAGTTGCAAAGACTGGTGTAGCACTTTTACATATTTACTCACTCCAATATGTGTTGGGAACAAGTAATAGGTCAATAGAGGGTTTCAAATGTCACTCCTAATTATTTTGGTTTGTTTATGGATGAAAAGTGGACAGAATTCATTTTTAGTGCATGTGTTTTGTTTTATTGGGAAATGCAGTGCTCATTAAACTGGGAACAAAAACCGATTGCAAGTATTATACGCTGGACTTGGTGCTCTGCATAATAGCTGAAGCAGCAATTTATTTCAAATGTATTGATGTTCTGTATTTTCAGCCTGGCTGGAGTTAAACAAAATATTAGTGTGTTTTGCATTTTATAGATCAGCCTCCAGGTGTGTGTGTGTGTGTGTGTGTTTTTTTTTTCCTCCCTTTTCAGAGCAACTACTGTTTGCTGTAAAACAATCTGATGAGGGAGTATTAACTCTACTGTCGAAAGGGTCCACTGTGTTTTCAGGGGGATTTGAACTGTTTTAGGACCTTATACTGATCTCTTATTGCCAAAAATGCATTGCAAAATCTTCTTTGGTGCTACCTCATGCTTAGAATGCTTGTAAACTGGATAACTCTAATTGATCACCCCCCTTCCAGATCTTGGTGACTTTGATGCTTCCTTCTGGGTTAATCATTTGATTTGGATTCATAGGATTGTTCATTTTTAATACTCCAGCCTACTTCACTGAAGAATCTCAGACAGAATATCTTTTGCCAGATATTTTAATACAACTGAAACACTGTCTTTGTTACAAAGAGAAACGTTTCAGCTGTCTGCTTTTAGACTGAAAAACAACCATTTATCAACTGGACTAAAAGACGAGAGAATAGACGTACTCCGTTCAGGTGTTAGTGTGTCAAGGGCATGTTTTAATTTGAATCCTGCTACAAATTTAAAACTTACAGGAACAACATGACATATCAAAAAGACAAAAATCAACCTTCCTGTCGATTTTGTCATTTGCTAAATGCAAAGAAATCCTAAAATTGGTAACGTGACAAACTATTTGAGACAAATTTGTAATCTAAAGAAATTTAAATAATAAATACACTGTCAAATGTTGGTCAGTTTCTAACTATTATCCAATTGCAGTATATTTCAGATTTAGTGGTATGGTATATTCTGTTCATTATACCCAATGGAACTGCTGTCACAATCAAGTATAAAAATGCTAAAAATGATTAATGTTCCAGATGTGTGGCAGTAACCCCTTAATCTACAACAATTTTGGACGTAGTTGTCTGCAAATTAATGATGGTATTCATTATTTATCTTGGTTTTAAAGAGACCAGTCTGCATTAATACATGAACAGTTATGGATGCAAGAAGGCACACTGCATTTGGAAACAAACATTTCTGGGGATTCACTAGAATTTCATGAAGCTGTGAAAAGTCGAGGGTGTGACAAAATAAAAGAATGAATGCGGTGACATGTTAAATCATTTACAAGTTTACTTGTATGTACTTTTGGGAATTTATTTTGTATGTATTAGATTTGAAAAGGAATATGTTGCAAATGGGATATTTTGTTTTTTGCCAATTTTAATTTTAATCTGCCAATTGCAATTTCTTCCAACAATAGTTGGGTTGTGTGTGGGGTTTATTTTGACAACAAATGTATTGTTTGTAGTTTATGTGCAATCTACAACTTCCTTGACAGCTGGGTTCATGTTTTCATGTAGAGAATCTAATGAATTTTGTACAGTAGATTAGTAAAACATGGTGTCTCACCCTTCTTCAAACCCTTTCAAGTAGCACTGTTTGATAGCATCTGTTGGAGTGTTTTGTGCTGTCTGGTATCTCACTGTAAATCCACAGACTTTGTTCTATTCAAACATTTTCCTCACAATTGTCAACACTGATGAAGAAAAAGAGAAGTTATTTATTAAGCTTCCTGCTGGCATTGCTTGACATGGACCAGCACACCTTTTTAATTTTTTATTTTTACTTTCTGACCATTTAGTAAACTAGAGCCATTTTCGAACTTTTAGCAAACTATCCTGTTGTTTTTGTTGTAAATAAGTTGGATAATTTTGTTTCCTGCAATAAATTATCTAGTTTTAAAATGTATTTATGAGGTGTTCATTTTATTCAGGCATAACTGATACATTAGTGGACCTTATGAGAGCACGGGTGTTTCTCTAGTTCTGCACAAATATATTGTATCTTATCTTTCCCAACATGTTCACGAAAGCTTAACAAGCAAAGAAATATAAATTCTCAATCTGCTAGAACAGCAAATTAAGTCTAAAAGTCCCTTGAAAACACACAAAGGGAAGAAACTTTTCAACAAATCTCCAATCTGAAAAATAAGATTTTTAAATTAAAATAACACTAAAGGTAAGTCTTAATTGATTGATAAATATGTGCTGATAACTTCTTTTAAACCAGGACAGCTTCAAACTGCAAGTCAGTACTGTGTGAAATGGATAGAGTAAAGGCCTTGAGATTTTCAAGGAAATTCTCATACTGTTGACTTAAGGCTATGGGTGAAAGTGAACTACATTGCCTATAGAAAGTCTACACCCCCTTGAACTTTTTTAACATTTTCTTGTCAGTGCCTCAGTTTCATGCATTTAAAAGATCCCCCCCCCCACTTACCTATACACCATACTCTACACTGTTAAGGGGAATATATACAGTGTGTGTGTGTGTGTGTGTGTGTATACATATATATAATATAAATAAAAATACAAAACTGAAAGATCATAATTGGATAAGTTTGCACCCCCCTGAGTTAATACTTGGTGGAAGCACCTTTGGCAGCAATTACAGCTGTGAGTCTGTTGGGATAGGTCTTTGCCAACTTTGCACACCTAGATTTGGCAATATTTGACCATTCTTCTTTACAAAACTGTTCAAGCTCTGTCAGGTTCCTTGGGGTGCATTGATGGACAGCAATATTCAAGTCATGCCACAAATTTTCGATTTGATTTAGGTCAGGGCTCTGACTGGGTCATTCAAGGACATTTATCTTTTTGTTCCTTAGCCACTCCAGTGTAGCTTTGGCTGTGTGCTTTGGGTTGTTGCCAAGCTGAAAGGTGAACTTCCGTCCCAGTTTCAGCTTTCCTGCCGAGAGCAGCAGGTTTTCCTCGAGGATTTCTCTGTGCTTTGCTCCATTCATTTTCCCTTCTATCCTGACAAGTACCACAGTCCCTGCCGATGAGAAACATCCACATAAAATGATGGTGTATTCACATTATGGGTGGTGTTCGGTTTGCACCAAACACAACGCTTTGTATTTAGGCCAAAAAGTTCAATTTTTGTTTTGTCAGACCACAAAACTTTTTGCCACATGGCTACAGAATCTGCTGAGTGTTTTTTTGCATACTTCAAATGGGATTCAAGGTGGGCTTTCTTGAGTAATGGCTTCCTTTTTGCCACCCAACCATACAGGCCAGATTTGTGGAGTGCTTGGGATATTGTTGTCACATGCATTCTTTGACCAGTCTTGACCATAAAAGCCTGTAGCTCTTGCATAGTTGCCAATGGCCTCTTGGTAGCCTCTCTGGTCAGTCTCCTTGCTTGGTCATCCAGTTTGGAAGATCGGCCTGATCTAGGCAGGGTCTTGGTGGTGCCATACACCTTCCACATCTTAATAATCGTTTTGACTGTGCTCCAAGGGATATTCAAGGCCTTTATTATTTATTTTTTATTTTTTTAAATACTCCTGATCTGTTCCTTTCAACAACTTTGTCCTGGAGTTCTTTTGAAAGCGCTTTGATGCTCATGGTTGAATCTTTGCTTTGAAATTCTTACAGGAACTGTTGAATTTATCCTGAAATCATGTGAATCACTACAATTTAACACAGGTGGAGGCCACTTAGCTTGGTGTGTGATTTTGAAGGTGACTGGTTACATCTGAGCTAATTTAGGATTGCTATTACAAGGGGGGTGGACACTTGTCCAACCAAGCTATTTCAGTTTTTATTTTTAATTAATTTCTACAGATTTCTAGAAAAAATTTTTAAGCACATTTTATTTCCAGGCTATAAGGCAACAAAAGGTGAAACTTTTGCAGGCAAAATTAATAAATTAAATATATATTTTAATGAATTTTAATTCCAGCCTATAAAACAACAAAAGGTGAATATTTTGAAAGGGGGTATAGACTTTCTATAGGCACTGTATATCCCAGAATCCAAGCTACTTCTCCCCTTCAAATATACATGCAAGAAATGCGTCTCTTACCATAAATGCACTTTCATTGCTGTAATATCAGTTTATTCTGCTCTTTGGGAAAGTTACTCCCATCGCAGTAGGAAGGGTGCTAATTCTTTCAAGGTTTCAATGTTATGTAGCGTTAAAAGAAAACAGCATTATTCTGCATCACCCTACTGGTTCAACTGAAATGAAAACAATCTAGTTCTGGGTAGGTCCTGTCTGGTGGGATCCAGCTATGGTGTAATATCCATTGAGAGTGCATAAAATGGTAACGACTGAGCCTGGTGTTATAAATAACTTAAATAACAGGTGATTGTAATACTGTTAAAGCACATTCACAAAGGCAAAAATAGACCTTAACATTTCTTGATCATAACATGAATCTGTTTGTTAGTACTGTGTCATTAAACCTCTATAGTAATAAACTGTTAATGCTTATTAATCTATAGCACATATCAATGCTTTTGAATAGATCGTCAAACTAAAGTAGGCTAAAGCTCCTTTCTAATTGGATACGAGGAAGGAACTGCTATCATAAGTAACTTTGAATTGAATAATAGACCTCATTATAAGAACATCATAAAATACAACAGGCAATGTGGTGCAGTTGGCTCATTCACTCGTCTTTCGTTGTACCTTCATGTGTGTTGACCTGGATTTGAATCTGGCCCTGGTCCATTAACTGGTTAAGTGTCTTACCAATCTATAATAGTAGTTTTAAAAAACAATACAATACTAACAATGGAGCATGTGCCATTCTAATCTCTATACAAGCACAATTAATAACGAGCAAGAAAAATAGTGATTCCCTCAAAATGGCCTACAATGTGATTTCTTATTATTCATGACTGGTGGCAGTGAAGCACTCTTTGAGCTTGTGCTAGTAACAGCTATCCCCACAAGTGCTTGGTAACGATTGTTTGCCCCCCACAACTGAGACCTGAACCCTCTTTTGCACATAACAATTAAATAATTGTCAATAAAATCGGAACCTGCATTTAAATGTATATACTGTAACTCAATTAAACATCCATAACTATAGGGGAGAGGTCAGCCAACACAGTCGTCTTTTAGGCCAATCAGTCTGAATTTAACCTCTGCATTTGAGCTGTTTGTAATATCTGGGAGTAACAAAGACTGCCAAATTATGCAGCTAAACAATATTATTCCTCTTTTTGCTCAAACACCTAGGTCTGCTGTAATGCTACAATGCCACAAAGATCAAACAGTACCACAATACACACAACTGCATCCTGGCATATATACAGATTACATAAATGCGAAATGTGCAGCATAGACTGAAGGCAACATGGAAAGTGCATACAGCCGTAGGGGGTGTCACCACAGGGGATAGTTAGCATGGTGACTGCAAGTAGATGCTAATCGAGAGGAGGGGGAGGGGGAAACCAGCCATAAACAACACCCTTGCCAATTGACATGTCTGAGCTGGAGTAGGCAATTAGATCTGATATCCTGCCCAAGGGTTCCACTCTGGGGACAACAAGGTGGAGGAGCGAGGAAGCACAAAAACAAGGTGAGAATTACCCCAGGAGAAATGAATTTTCTCATGGCAGCAGTCATTGCTACATGCCTTGGGCAAGCATTTTTTTTATGTAATACCTGATCCACACTACCTAAACAGTGCTTGACCCACACGCATTGAAACTAGTTGTTTGCCGTTTGCATGCGTAGGAACATGAGTGCAGACTATCGCTGTCGCTTGCAATTATGAGGGGATAAAACTGGCGGCCAGCTTTCCCAGGATGTTGAGAATGCCATTTTGACATATGGTTAGGTCATATATGAAAATGTATTCATTATTCAGCGGAGGAATGTAAAAGTGAGACATTACATAACAGTAAACTGACATCACCCTATTCTGTTACCATAGCAAAGTGAGTCTGTTATTAATTGTGTTTATTTTAATAGCTCTGGGAGTGTTTCTACTGATGAAGTGTTGCATCCCTGAGGGCTAGCATGTATACATATTGTATAAACTACAGGAATAGTGGAGGAAATTATATATTTTACAAAGGGAGAAATTGATTTCATAACAAGAAAACAAACGATAACTGCTGACACTCATGCATACAATCAATAACAGGTGTTTTAGATGCTTTTTTTAATCTATTTTTTTAATACATTTTTATAACATGGGTCAAGCGTGACCTGGTTCAGAGGCTTGGAGAAATGCTGCAACGCTTCTGGGCAGAGTCGCTAACCTTGCCAGTTATAAACATTTCCTTATAGGACTGTTACTATTTCTCCCCTCCACCTACCCAGCTCTGTTGTGCACAGTGGTGGTATTACAGAGTTTTGCCTTGTATTATAACAACTTAATTCATTGCAGTCGCTTTCTAGTACTTGAAAGGTTGAACCCACTTTGCTTGCTAGTGTAAATGCAGCCAATCTACTGATACACTTCGCTACCAATAAATCTGTGTAGTCATTAGGATTGTGATGAGTGATACACCCAAAACTGTATTCATTTTCTAGCAATACTAGACCCCTTTCTCATTAAATATCTTGGTATTATTTAGGCATACCTTTCGACATAAATCAGCTATACTGGAAGCATCTACTTACAAGCCAATGGATTTTGCCAAATTAATCTGAAACAGTATTTTTGTTTAGATGTTCTGCAGCTGACAGCTTTTCTGCATGCCTTGTTTTGCGTTCATTTGTCAAGCTGAGTATCATATTTGCATTGCATTATAACTCAGCTGGCTGTTCTCAACCAGTGATATTAAAATATACTGACACCCTGCTCTACCATAAAAACCTATGCTGGTTTATGGTGCTTTGCTGCCTTGGTGACAAGGGATACACAATTGTTTCCTCTACAAATTCATGCAAAAAATAGAGATGCAGTGAGTGGCCCCCTGTGTATTTCCACTGTAAATTCACAATGAAATTCATATGTCCTCCAGATCAGCGTGCCACAATCATTTTTTAATATCATTGACACTAAATTAAAACCTCCAGTGCTTTCCTGATAAATTGTCACAGGAAACGCTTATTTCCTAGTAATGGAAATTAAACAGGCTCAATTAAGTCTTGCATGTGAATATTAAGATATAACCCCTGTTTGAGGAAAGCAACAACTTATATCAGAAATCTAAATGTTGGAAAGGTTTTTTATGGGAACAGACTTTAATGTTTCATTATTAGATGGGGCAATCTAAATAATAAAGATATCCATAGTAGTAGAATGGAAGTCCTCAATGTTTTAGAAACTCATGAGCAGGTGGGAGTTTGGAGAACAGATACACCACCTGATCGTGATTGTGCATATTTTTCCCCAGCACATCAGACATACGCACACACACACACACACACACACACACACACATATATATACACATATACACTGAGTGTACAAAACATTAGGAACACCTGCTCTTTCCATGAAATAGACTGATGAGGTAAATCCAGGTGAAAGATATGATCCCTTATTGATGTAACCTGTTAAATCCACTTCAATCAGTGTAGATGAAGGGGAGACAGGTTAAAGAAGGATTTTTAAGCCTTGACACAACTGAGACATGGATTGTGTATGTGTGCCATTCAGAGGGTAAATGGGCAAGACAAAAGATTTAAGTGCCTTTGAACAGGCTATGGTAGTAGGTTCCAGGCGTGCCGGTTTGAGTGTGTCAAGAACTGCAACGCTACTGGGTTTTTCACACTCAACAGTTTCCCATGTGTATCAAGGATGGTCCACCACACAAAGGACATCCAGCCAACGGCAGGCCAGTGGTCGAAAACGACTCATTGATGAAAGAGGCCAAAGGAGACTGACACGAATTGTGCAGAGCAACAGACAGGCTGGAGTTAGTCAACTGACAGTCCAGTACAACATTGGTGCCGAAAGACCCATAAAAGAATGCACAACTTGTACCTTGACACGAATGGGGTATGGCAGCTGACGACCTAACAGAGTTCCACTTCTTTCAGCAAAACACAAGAAACTGCAGTTGCAGTGGGCTAAAGAACGAAAACACTGGACAATGGAGGATTTGAAAAACATTGCCTGGTCTGATGAATCCTGGTTCCTGCTGTTTCACGCTGATGGGAGGACTAGGGTATGGAGAAAACCACATGATTACATGCATTCATCATGCTGTGTGTCAACATTTTTCGTGTGTAACCCTGTAACGTACAATGCACTGGTAAGACCCCATCTTGAATATTGTGTACAGTTCTGATCACCTCGCTATAAAAAAAGATATTGATACTCTAGAAAGAGTGCAAAGAAGAGACACCAGAATTATTCCGGGCTTAAAAGGCATGTAATAAGCAGACAGGCTAAAAGAATTGAAACTGTTCAGTCTTAAACAAAGAAGACTACGTGGCGACCTAATTCATGGTGAAAACACGTCACAAATGGAGTTTAGAATAAGGGGCGGTTCATTGGGCCCCTTGATAAAAGTGGAGCAACGTTTGAATGCCACAGGATAGCTGAACATCATTGCCAATCAGGTGCATCCCTTCATTGCAGCAGTGTATTCAACTGCTAATGGATTTTTTCAGCAGGATAATGCCCCATGCCACAAGGCTAGGATTGTCCAGGAATGGTTCCACGAACATGACATTGAATTCAGCTTACTGCAGTGGCCTGCCCAGTCACCAGATCCCAATCCAATTGAGCATCTGTGGGATGAGATGGAACGAGCTATTCGGAGTAGAGATCCACTACCAGCCAACTTGACACAACTGAGGGCAGCATTGGAGTCAACATGGGGCAGCATCCCTGTGGAACGCTTTCGACAACTTGTAGAGTCTATGCCCCAATGAACTGAGGCTGTTCTGAGGGCAAAAGGGGAGCAACTCAAAATTAGGAGGGCATTCCTAATGTTTTGTAAACTCAGTGTATATATATTTTAACACAGGTGGAGGCCACTTAACTTGGTGTGTGATTTTGAAGGCGATTGGTTACACCTGAACTAATTTAGGATTGCTATTACAAGGGGAGTTCAGTTTTTATTTTTAATACATTTTTTACAAATTTCTAGAATATTTTTTTCACTTGGAAGTTGTGGGGTAGAATATGTAGATAAATGAAAACTTAACACAATAAATGTATGTGTTTTGGTTCAAGTACAATCCAGAACTGATGGAGTTGAATTTATTTAAAGCCTGATGGAGTTGTACTTACTTAAAGCATTTATTACAGCAGCATTGTCCATGCATTGCATTTGTTTTAGTTTGAAAGGAAGCTTTCTTGACGTTTCAGAGTTGTTGGAATCTTAATTTGCACCAGGTGCCACACAGATCTGTCACATACTGTTTGCCTAAGTGAGGTCACAGAATCCAAACAGGAGCGAGGTGGGAAAAGCCTTACAAATCTGACAGATTATTAAACAATGAAAGAAACATGGATTAGGTCTGTCAAGTGTATGCAAACAGCATTATCATGGTTAATGCGATGAGATTGAACGCTTCCATTGAATACGATCTGTCAAAACAAACAGGTCTGGCAGGGATACACGACTCGGGGAAATTCCAAACTTGAGAGCCATCAATAAGACATCGTAGGCCATGGCTGCTAAAATAAAAACATTATGAAATACAAGGTAAGCATTTTGATGGCAACCCATCCCTATCACTGCCGAATCTTTACCAAGGTACTGCTACGGCTGGATTGTTAAAACAGTTTAAAAATGGTTCTGCTCGTGCAAGAAAAAATCCAGTATAGAAAATCAAACCTTGCTTTTCCTCTTTTTATACATGTCCACCTACTTTGCAGCAGCTCATATATTAATCTTTTTTTTTCTGTAGTCTGTACTAAGTGGCTGATTTGATCAACCTATACCATGCCAGTATCATTTTTTTTTTTTTTTTTTGACATTCTACAGGATGAGGGAATCCCCTATGATTGTAACAAGCACTTATTTTTTTGGAATAATCCCAGTATATCCATAGATAGGTGATGGTAACCCAGGGTGATTCCCCAGTGCTGTAAAATGCTCTAAAAATCCAACTGTTGTTTATCACGGCAGAGTATGGGTCAATGAAATGACTCCTTAATATTTGCTCCAGTAAAACGTTTAAACACTTGCTATGATGTTTAGTTTGTTTTGGGTGGCTGTATGACTGCACCTCACAGAGAATGGCCAATAATTAAATCATCACTTTTGAGACTGTTCATCATGATTTCCATTACATGAGAGTAGATGTTAAAACTTGCTGATTTGAACTCAGCTCTCACCAAGATAAGCACCAACTAAGGCTTAGCTTTATATTAAACTAATGTGATTGCTCTGCATCTCCGTCCATTTGTGTTTCTTTCCATCTGATGATGTAGATATCCTTCTGCCTGGAGTTGATGGCTGAAGTGTAATGCTGGCTCCAGGGATCAGCTTATTTGCCTTCCCAGCACATCAGCACACACAACAGCTGCGATGCTGGCTCCGGGGATCAACCACAGTGCGGTCTCTCCAGCGTATCAGCATGACAACTGTCTGGACTGAGCTAAGTAGGGTACATCTCTGGGGTCTTCAAGTGAGCACCTTCCGTCCTCTGTGTTTCATCAACTAGCCCATGACACCTCAAGAGGGCTTGCCAGTGATTCTGGTGTCTCAGCATCACCCCTCTCCATCCCCCACTCAGCTCAGCCCAGCTTACTTACCCGTACATCAGCATTAATTTCTTTCTATTCTGCTTGAGATCGACAGCCAAAATCTCCACCACAGCCAGTTGCTGCTGCTTTCTCCTGCTTCAGATAAGTTTTTCACTGTGCGACGCAACTCTTGGCCACTGAACCCAACATCTCTGAGAAACCGACTTCCACTGGGTAAACCCAGACTCTCCATCCTTACTGTTCCGCTTCAGCAGCTAGTTGAGTGTATCGAAGTTTCTTCCTCTCATACGCCTCATCCACAGCATCCTCCCATGGCACTGTTACTCTACCAGATGAACATGGCATGCTGATCCAAACCACAAGACAATGTCTGGTCGAAGGTTAGTGGTGGCAATCTCAGGTGGAAAAATAAGCCGTTGACCAACATCTACCAGAAACATCAATAGCTTCAGGTAAAGAAGCACTTGCCAACCTACCATCTACTTTCAGCATTAAATATGTGCCGGGGATAACATTTGCATGACAAATTAATCATTTTAGGGATAGCCCATTTACACAAACATGTACATATTAAAGGACTTTTTAACTGCCTGTATCTACCCTTACAGTAATTCTTTTAAAAGCACATTAACAGCCCACTGCTTATCTACTTTCCTGACACCATATAGGAAATAACATGTCCAAAGGGATGTGTGTTTAAAGTGCTTGCAGCTGACACAATAGCTTCTCATAAGTCTTACCTGTGGTGCGTTTGCTATATAGGTCTCAAATATTCTTTCAATAAAGCAGCAGGAATGTTACAGTATCTCAATCTTGGCAATCCCAGTACATGAGATAAGCCTTTGTTCAAGTTTTTCATCTGTTATATATATGCTAATCTGTCATCATACAAGTAAGCTTGCTATTAATTGGCTCTGGCATCGTTGAGGGTGAGACCCAGTCTCAAACAGATGCTTCATCACAAATTGTTGTGTGGGTCACTGTTAGTTCATATAGTATATTACTGTGAAGCAGCTGGAGACAGCACAGTTGAAAGGTCTACTGGCATAACAAAACATACCCCTGAGAACCACAGGCCTGAAAGCCAGTTAGCTTTTTAAAAAACTAAATTGTACTGCAACAGAACCATTCTGAAGGATTGCAATCATCATAACAAGGTCTTAGAAATAGATTACTGGGAAGATTTTGCAAACGTCTTGCTTTAGAAATGCTTTAGAATTATTTCAATATGCTTTAACTGTGCTGCAGTAAATATTGGCAGAGACCCTTTTGTGTGGTGGGGACTGTTGCTTGTGAATTTGTTTTTTAACTCTTAGCCAGAACATAGGCATTTGGCAGCTATTCTTTTCACACAAAAACAAAACAACATCTCATTCGGCACTAATGGACAACTTTGCTTTCAGAACCTCGAGAGAGACTAAAAATGCGTTATTATACACAGTGAGCTGGTCCCTGCAGGGCACGCTGCTCCCAGGCAGGGCAGGGAAGCTGTTGTTACCTGTTCATACCACGGTGCTCTGCGGGCTACAAGTAGACAATTCTAAATGCCCTGGTAACATATTTGCTTTGTCAGGCTAGTTTGTACTAACATGCAAAATGTTTTGTGTTTTAAGTCTACACATTTTCTCAAGTCATCTTGAATTAGACTTTGTGGACCATGCACAGTATCCACCCAGCTTCTTGTCATGTCAAGTAATACATTTATACATCAAATCTGGTAATAATTCACAGCCACAAGCAATGGCAGAGGTAGTGTGGTAAACAGTCCAGTAAAGATCTTGCAGGAGTAACAAACAGTTGTCAATAGCCTTCTCGTGTTACATAACTAAAGCTAAATCTACAATGGTGCCCCCTCCCCCTGTCCTCCATTTTATACTAAACATATGTAATCGTTTTCTAAATATTTTCATTGCTTACCCTTCTGTGTACTACGTACCAGGTTTCCAGTTTGTATATCTCCCCTCTCACCCAGTGAACAACATAGATATACTCCTGCAGGAACAGATGGTCATGAACATTATCTGCAAACTCTCCTATAGCTCACAGAAGCAAACCCCAATGGAAACAATGCCATTATAATTCCATAATAGTATCTTAATGGAACCACCACAGTGTATTGTACACACTGTGGTTCTGATACGCTAGCATGCTGATACCAACATGCTATCATGGTTACTGCAATAGAGCACCTGTGAGTATTGGTATGTCTAAATATTGAAAAGTTACTGTGTACCACTAGGAGAATTGATGCCTTCTCTGACCGGACCTTTTTGAGAATGGCCGGGAGTAATGGCAGAGGTGGGAACACGTAAAGGAGCATAAGTGGGCTAGGGTGTCGACACCAAGTGAACTGCCTAAGAGGTGCAGGGAGTACCACAGGGGGCAATGTGTCGTCTCCGTCGAGGTGAAGAGATCGACCTGCGCCTTCCCGAACTGTTCCCAAATATGCTCCACCACCTGAGGGTGGAGCCGCCACTCCGATGGATTCGGACCGTCCCTCAAGAGGAGGTCCGCCGCCCAATTGTCCACACCCAGGACATGCATCGTCAGAAGGGACAGCATGTTTCTTTGGGCCCAAGTCCAAAGCCTGAAGGCGAGGCAATGCAACCCCGGGGACCGAAGGCCACCCTGGTGGTTGACATCTGCCAGCACTGATGTGTTGTCCATGCGGATCAACACATGCTTGTTGCGCACCACAGGTAGGAAGCGCTGGAGTGCAAGGAAACCCGCCTGTAGCTCCAGCTTATTGATATGCTTGGACGTCCAGTGGCCCGACCAGGACCCGTTGACTCCTTTGCCTTCGCAGACTGTGCCCCAACCTGAGTTGGAGGCATCCGTCATCACTACCTGGTGGGTAGAAACTACTCCCATTCGGACTCCTTGGCACAGGTGAAAGGTCGTCCTCCACCAGTGCAGGGCCAGAGAGCACGCAAGACATACTGTCAGCCGACTGTGTCTGTTGTGCTTGGGATGCAGATGAAATGCATTGAGCCACGCTTGCAGCGGGTGCATGCACAATAAGCCCAGCTCGATGGCTGATATTGCTGCGGCACAAAACAAGGGGCACCCTTGATCCATGTCGAAACAGGGATAGTTGGTGCTGGAGAGCTGCTAATCTGTCATCGTTGAGGGTGAGACCCAGCCTCAAACAGATGCTTCATCACAAATTGCTGTGTGGGCCACTGCTCCTTCCTGCGACTGTAATTCATCATCCTGGTCACTTGCAGCCGCAAGGGAATGAAAATGGCTTCCATGCCCTTTGAAAATGTGCGGGAGTAAGGGGAGGCCGAATCACAGCACGGAAAACCCAGGACGCTCCCCTGTAAGGCAGAGTGGAGATACTTCCTGTGTGCTGGACCCATAATAACGTGGAACACGTTCTTTAGGTCCAGTGTGATAACCCATTTGCCGGGCCAGACAGCCTGGCGAGTACAGCAGACGCCAGCATCTTGTTCTCTACCTGCCGAGGTGCCTCACGTTCTCGGTGGGAGCACTGCCGCAATTCCTCAACCGCTGGTCCAAGTAATGGTCAGAGCATGTAGGGGCTGCTTTTGAAGGAAGGAGCCACTTCCAACGCCATGTACAGCTCAGCTGTTTATTGAAGCACTCAGGCACCAAGGGTGCAGATGCACTGAGGACATTGACTGAGGTAGAATACACTACTGGTGCACCAAAGCGTGCAGGTGTTATTGACATGCTGTTGTGCTAAGCACCGAGGCATTGACTTGTGAAATCAACACAACCCGGGGTCGCACATAGCATACACCGGGGAGGATACACAGGCTCGAGTGGCTGCGGTAGGCAATCAGTAGAGCAGTACAGGGGAGTGCACAGTGCTGCACCATGAAAAGGCAGAAATAGGAAAAAAAATACAGGCTGATACACACAGCCATTAGGGGAATACACATTCACCATGGCAGGCGGGTGACCAAGCACCCGGGCTAAAATAAGCGCACTGAGAGGGCGGGCTGAGGCAGTCCAGTAGAGTCAACTCTACAGCGGATCACGGCAGAGCCAGGTTTGACGGAGGATCACACGTCTCTTTTAAACTGCAATAGCAGAGGAAAACACAAAACAGCGAGAGCTGTAAGTTTTTAAGCAGACTGCAATCGCAAAGTGATGTAGGCTATTACACAGAGAAAGAGTAAACACAGCGTAGTGGCTGGACAGGGGTGTCTAGCCTGGACTACGTGCAGTCACACGACCGGGGCAGCGCGTAGCCTACAGCGGAGTGGAGCACCGTCTACAGGCAGAAGGCAATGAGGCACTGTTGCGTTAGGTCTGAAGCAGTGGCCAAGCACCGTGTGCACTGAGTGCACCGTGCAGTCCGCGCGCTGCGCGCAGAGTATCCTGCACTATGTGCAATGTGTATGTGCAGCACTGCGTTTCCACACTAGTGCTGGATAATGTGCGCACCGCACCGTGCGTACCGCGTGCACCGAATACCGTGCGCACCACATGAACTGAGCACTGCGTCGTGCAGCACTGGGTACAATGCCATGTGCACCGAGCACCGTGTGCACTGAGTGCCGTGCAGCACTGGGTACAATGCCGTGTGCACCGAGCACCGCGTGCACTGAGTGCCATGCAGCACTGGGTACAATGCCGTGTGTACCGAGCACTGTGTGCACTGAGTGCCATGCAGCACCAGGTGTATCGCTTGCACCGACTACTCGGCGCATTGCCTGTATTGCATACCTTGTGTCAATGAGCACCGTGTACACCGTGGTACCGAAGTAGCATGGGCCGAGCATGCACCACGGTATTTAGAAAACACCGGGGACAGCTATGCAATGGTGCCTACCCTAACCGCGTGGTCACACACCTGGGCAGCCCGTAGCGTACAACAGAGGGACACAAGGGCCGAAGCCGCGGCAGGCGATTGACAGGAATACAGCAAAACACAATACAATAATACACTACAATAATAATGCAGCAGTACAGATGAGGGAGAGCACACTGTCTGTTCAATTGTAAGGCCTAACACACATGGTGCTAGGCCAACGCAGCCTGAGGGTATCTCTCAACTCAACAACGGGGCTGGCCCCAGTGAGGAGTACATGGCTGGTTCAGCTGTAAACAGCCACACTGCAGCTACTCCTCTGTGCAAGCACGGGGACACGCAGCACAATCAAAACAAGGCCCGAAGGCGGATGGTGGATTAACTTGACAATGGAGACAGGGCAGGCCTAGCCCTGGTGGAGTAACATCGTTCTCCCAGGTAAAAAAAAGGTGAAAAACACACACTCTTTTAATAAATACTGCACAGACAGTTGACTCACAGACAACAGACAGAAAGACAAGCAGACTGACACGTGTAGCGAGCAGGTGCTGAAGACATTGTAAGAAATAGAAAAAAGGCTACGATTTAGGAGCTACTGATTCAGTGAAAAGTGGCAAGCCAGTTTTCAGCACGAAGTGCAAGGGAACTAGCAACAAGCTCAATGCAGCACTTTTTAAGGAATAAAAAGGGCTCAATGCAACACAGATGGTCTTACCATACCAACTTGAGAAGTGAAAAGAGGTAGATCCTTCCCTGCATGACGATTATATTCCCTCGGTATGCAGGACCGAGGAGGTCATCGAGGGAAGGGGGCCTATCGGCAGCTTTGATAGTAATAGCTCAGTGATACCTACCAACAGACAGGCGTATATTCCATAAATAATGTTTAGTGGCCATCTTCGAATTGAAAGGGAAGAGCAAAACACCCTAATATGTGCTTCTCAGATAGCTGCCGTTTCTCTGACTTCAGGTTCCTATTTATGTGTTGTTTTGTTGTGAAGTATCACTCATATAGTGTGTTTGGGAAACACCATCTGCACGTCTGAGATATGTGTGTTCTCCCGAGCGTACTGTTTACCTCCACTCACATCCTATGAAAAGGCATCGCTTTAACCCCAAGAGCAACAGCAGATACAAGGGAGTATTGGAAAGAACTGCAGTTTCAAAGTGTTGTCTTTTATTATACTCTCACTCACAACGCTAGTTAGCAAAATGCCCCCCAGATGTATTAGTATTGTTGGAAGATGAGACGTTGTTTTTGTTTTCTATTTTCTGTGTTGCTAGGCTTTGTCTGTGTATTTTCTTTAACTCAATGTAAAGGCAAGCTTGTAAAAAGTTACTGATAAGTGTCTTGGAGCAATATATCTTATTAGCAAGGTGTGTGTGTCAAATACATGGATTGTGAGTATGTTTATCTTACAAAATTAGAAGTGACCAGGAGTGAAAAAAAGTACCAAATCTGGACCTGCTAAATCTGCAAGATTCATTCATTGTTTACAGTAGGCCTGGCAACATGAATAGCTGCTTGTAGAGAACATGTAGGCCTCGATTTCAAAAACTCAACGTAATTATGTTGATAGGTGACTTCACATTTACCTTCACACAGCCTTTTGCACTTTTAATAATTATATAAAGTATGAAATGAGAAGCATAACCGGTTTAATAGCCCTAGGCTATCTGATCTTTTATTTTGACAGCTAACGTCATAATCTGGTTACTTTTCATTACACTGTACTGTACTCTCAGTTTGAAGTGTAATTAATGGATTTCAAAATACTTCAATACTATAACAATAAGCAAATATTCGTCAGTTAAAGATCAACCTGGTATGAGAGTAAAATAGTAGCGTTATCTAAATTAATGTATTCTTATTGTTTAGATTAAATCTGTATCATTTTCTGGTTTAGTCATCATACTCGGGGGACATTTTAGAACTTCAAAGTTACAGTAAGCAGCCCTGAGGCCTCAATAGAGCTCTCAGAATCCTGTCTCCAAGGACACCCGGTACACTAGAGTGTAACCATTAATCTGTCCCCCTGCCTCCAGTGAGTGTAAGAAACACATCTGTATCTGCCAGGGACAGGGTGTTGCAGCGGGACAGGTTAATGGTTAGGCTGTATCTTAATATTTGTAATTTAAAGGGTTTGTATTTCTTTTTCAGATTCCAAACATACAGTGCCTATAGAAAGTTTACACCCCCTTGAACTTTTTTCACATTTTGTTGTGTCAGTGCCTCAGTTTCATGCATTTAAATTAGTTTTTTTTCCCCACTTTTCTACACACCATACTCCACACTGTTAAGGGGAAAAAAGTTTTTATTGAGAAAAAAAATATATATATTAAAAATACAAAACTGAAAGATCATAATTGGATAAGTCCCCACCCCCCTGAGTTAATACTTGGTGGAAGCACCTTTGGCAGCAATTATAACTGTGAGTCTATTGGAATAGGTCTCTACCAACTTTGCACACCTAGATTTGGCAATATTTGAAGTGCACTACCCAGCAGAGGGAACATACAGGAACTGCTGAATTTATCCTGAAATCATGTGAATCACTACAATTTAACACAGGTGGAGGCCACTTAACTTGGTGTGTGATTTTGAAGGCGATTGGTTACACCTGAGCTAATTTAGTATTGCTATTAAGGGTGGGGTGGACACTTACCCAACCAAGCTATTTCAGTTTTTATTTTTAATTCATTTTCTACAAATTTGTAGAATATTTTTTTCACTTGGAAGTTGTGGGGTAGGGTGTGTAGATAAATGAAAAAAAAAATCAATTTTCATGCTTTTTAATTCCAGGCTATAAGGCAACAAAAGGTAAACATTTTGAAGGGGGTTTGGACTTTCTATAGGCACTGTATCTTGTGTTGTGCTTAGCTACTGTACAAAAACAGCTAACATAACAGATTGAAGAAGTGACATTAAGTTTTTGCTTTTTTAAAAAACTTTGTTCGATCCTTAATCCCTGATGAAGCTGTTAGTACAATAGTAAGTCCCTTCTAAATGAGAAATAATTTCAAACAAAAATTGAGAGCAGTTTGCCTGTTATTTTTTGTAATCTTTTCACTGGGTTTTTGCAATTTCTATAAGTTCAGCATAAACAAAACACTATGTATAATGAAACTAAACAATGAAAATAAGAGAGTTTAATTCATTGCATTTACCTAAACCAGTACGTCAGGATGTCAACTTAAATTAGCTTCTATAAATAAAGATTGGAGTGTATTATAAAATGAATTAGAAATGTTCTAGCAGCTGAGAGCTCTATCGAGGTCATAATGATAACCAGGATGGGATAACTGTACATTAAAATGAGACAAAGTGAACATAAACAACAATGATAATAATAAACTACATATGCATAACAATGCACAAAGCAAACTCTTTCTTTTGCAGTGACAGATCATCTGAGTCTGAAGCAGTGGAGATGACTGGTTGAAGGGAACGGTCTTATGCCCTAATAAATAGAAACAGATGACTTAAAGTGGTTTGAGTTCTAACTACACAGAGAAAGATTATTGTACTTCATTATCATTTTTACATTCAGTTTCTCTTCAGATTTTTTTAGATTTGTGCAGATGTTCTCTTTACTTTAAATAATATTCATTGTATGACATATAAAAAGAAAAATAACAGACATGCACACGCAAACAAAATGTGTAATATGCTTGCCTAACCTTGCTTTATAATACACATTTATTATGATAATCGATGATCTAATTCAGTAACAAAAAATTAGCATAAGGTGCGTTAACATCGTAAAATATATATATATATATATATATATATATATATATATATATATATATATATATATATATATATATATATATATATATATATATATATATATATATTCCAAGTTATCCCAGGTAACGAACTTTGGAGAATCTATGTCATGGGAGACACATTCAATATTATATTAGTAAGAACAAGAACACCACAAGATTCTTCTAGCATATTACAATATTAAATATTATAGGTTCTTTCAAGGAAACAAATGAAAGACATAATTTAACAGGTACAGATGGACACTTTAATCACAGACAAACACTACAGCAAGAATATGCTTCATTGGTAAGTATTTGTTTTTCTTTTGTTTTTTTTGTTTTTTTTGTTTTTTTCTTCTCATATGTATGTATCCATGATCTGCACTGAGGAATCGGTTGGAGAAGAGGTGGCGAAATTGTTATTCAGTTTGGTTCATTGCAGTACTTTAAAAAAGTTGTCAATATTGCCTTCTAGTGGATATCTAAGGAAACACAAATATTATTATCTGCTTGTATGCTTACAAGGCAAATACAGTAACAAAAATCGTATGTGCCTAACATCAGTGAAAGGCTTACATAATTAATACAATTGCTGGTCTTTAACTATATCAGTATACATGTGATATTACAATATAAAACAATTATATTTGTAAAATGAAATTATTTTGACAAGGATGCCGGCAATACATATTTAATAAAGCAATGACTTTCATGTGGATTTCTTTACATGTGTTTTTTTTTTTTTTAGATTCTCCATTGTCTACCTGCACCTGAAATGGTTTCTAAATATGAATACCTTTGAAAATGTCGTGTGTATTGTGCACATGTGTGTAGTGTGTGAGGATTTATATTTATACTTTAAATCACTAGGAGCTTTTTCAAAGGGCTAAAGATTAAGCACAATGGATCTATGCTTTATGATATCAAAAAATGACTTATATTACTCCTTCTATAACCCACAGTTCATTTCTTTGTCTACAGCAGCCAATATTTTCCTCAGTCAGTCAGCAGTCATTTTTCAACTGAGATTTCCAGTTGTGTCCTCTGGTCCTGGTTTCTGCGCTTAATGAAGAATGGGTTAGGGTTAACTTTATCAATTCCTTTTAAGATTTTATGGACTTCAATCAATTCTAAATATATTCAATTCCCTCACCTTATCTTCATAGCTCATTCCTTTAAGCCCTGGGATTAGTGTGGCTTGCTCTCTATAATGTGGTGACCAGGAGAGAACACAGTATTGAAAGTGCTGCCACATACAATCAAACGCATTAGAGCTTACGTGATTGTGAGATACAGGTGTTTTTTTATTTATTTGCAGAAATCCTGCAAGGGTGAATTCCACTGATTTTCAGCAGTGGAGAATAATGTAGCGTATACGGGGGAATTTCCAGCAGCAGGACTGGTAGGTGACATAATCACATACAAAGACATATGCATGATATAAACGCCCTTTGGAAAGGAGCCGGCTGTTTTGTACAGTGGTATCAGCGTTATGCTTTAGTGCGAAAGGTCCCAGGTTCGTGCCTGCCCTTGGCCTGTTTCTGGTTTGCTTCGCCCTGTGTGATGAGCCTGCCCCTGTGTGATGAGCCTGCCTGCAGGAACTGAGATTACTATAACATGAACAGAGTAGACAAGTAGACAAAATACGTTTGGCAGGCTGTAGATTTTAATATATAATGGTGTCAGTACTGTTAATGGCTTTTTCTTTGGGTTAGAGGACAGGCTAAATCACATAAGATGTGTGGTAATCACGGCGCCTGTTTGATTGTTCTCAATGCTCCCAAGAGTCCTCCAGTCTGGGTGACGAGAAAAATTAATCCTTGGGGCTCTAGTCACTTACATTTCATTTTACTGAGAGGCATTTAAAAACAGGCATGTTTTCAAAGGCTTTTATTAATTTGTATTTATAAAGGAGAGAATTGTAATGTCACTTTTCCTTTTGACTCTGCTTTTGTAAAACGAGCAAGTGTTTTTCTCCATCTAAAAAACTCAATGTAAGACTAAAGTAAACACATTTCAAATATTCCCCAAGAGTATCCTAAATCTGTAAGCAACAGTACCATGCACAGTAACCGAATAATTAGAATAAGCCATTGATGTTTTTAACTGACCTTCACAACAGCACCACAGATAATATTGTAATAATGGCTGGTCAAAAACTAGAGAATGCAAATATTTAGTAATCTCCTACCCTATAAATAGATGTGGTCTCTTGTCTTGTATTCTATCAGATCTGTGTTAGAGTTATTTGAAACTATCTAAAACAATTATGGTAAAGCCAAACGGTCACAATATTTGATGCAGGTTTAACGTAGTGGCTGCGATAACCAAATTGACCGACGTGTGTATGAAGAGTCTTAGGTTGTTCCTCGAATGGCAACGTGGGCAGACTCCGGCCACAAGCAGGTCACAATGAGTTGAACCCACCGAGGTGTGAAAAAGGGAACTTTTAAAACTAACACTAAAAAAAAACAAGGATGACACCTGCCATCTACACCTCTGCAGCTTCCTCCTTATCTCATCTGACTGCTAAATAAATTGCTTGACATCAGGAATCCTGGCACATTGAAAATGAAACAGCATGTTTAGATTATCAGGGACAGAAATGTTCTTAGCACTCAGGGCTAATCTCATAATAACAAACAGAGTGTGAGGAAAGTCTGAGTAGGTGTCAATTTTCTTCATTTTTGAGATGTTCTACCATTGAATTGACTTGATTAAAGTTAATAAAACAAAAATGATTGCTAGACCTCATATGTTTTACCATTTTTTTTTTTTGTATTCTTCCCTTTTACTTATTTATTGTTTTGTTTTGCTCCATGGCTTGTTTGACCTTTCAATAAGTATATAAAACCTAAAACCCAGCCTTAATCTAGTTTTACAAAAATTGTTCTGCAAAAGTCCTGGCAGTAGAATGACCTGGTTGAGAAATGTGATAAGGCCAGCAATCTGAACAATTCTAATCCTGCACGTTATTCACCCAACCTACATAATGCACCATCATCATATGTTGAAAATGAGATTCACGCAGCACGCATGATTTTCGCAATTCACATTACCTACATCATTTATGGTTTGAAAACAAGATAGTATGGTCTGCTGTGAATTCACGAAAGCTGTTACATGAGTTATGCAACCTGCAATAAGTCTAACCTGAGTCTGTAGGTCTTAAACTGAATGCTAAATTGATGGAGGATGAAATCTATACTAGGCAACTATGGGTGGGTTAACATAGGCCTCCAGGCATCTATTTATGTTAGTAACATTTCTCCACAAGGTAGTTCTAAAGGCCAGGACATCTACTGAAGAGAATCTCTTCCACTACTTTGTGTGAGTTTTCTATATAGGGATGTTTGTTTACAAGTGGTTTTACCTTTACACCGCTGATTCAAGCTTGTTGTTGTGTTGGAGACTTGCTTCCTCACAATTATTCATTGTTTCTATGGTTCCTGAACATTTCTCTCTTCCCATTTCCACACGAATGTTATACAAAACAGAAACTGTACTTTATAAAAATAGAAGAACGATCTAGTTGTTTTATTATTCGGTTGCTTTTCACTTTCCCTGCAGCACTTGCTCTCTGTGAAGACTCACAAGAAAACTCTCCCCCACAATGCACTGCACTTGCGTTACAATGGTGAAGAGGCACATAATTTAAAGCTTGAACTGTAATATCAAACTAAGATTAATAAATGTATCACAATATTACTAACTGTGTTTCAGTTCCATTTTAGTTACAAATTTAACATTGCAATTAATTATTATTTGCATTTTACCCAAAGGGTCCTACACATACAAAAGACAATTATTGTTCAACAAAGATCATTGTACCACCCACCTTCTTGACTGTCAAATCCATTGATGAAAATGTACACCACCTTCAATCCTAAGGCTACCCCTGTATTCATTATGAAGTCAGCAATCCCAAGTGTATCAGACCAGGGGTGGGAAAAAAGACCCCCCAATTGCACAGCAATTTGATCCTGGTTTTATCATGTGTCCAATAAGGCACAGAGCTTGATAGTGACAATATACACTGGCTAATTAAGCTTGTATTACAACTTGGAATGGGTGAAACTTTTACTATATAGGAATCGTATTCCCATCCCTGCAGAACTATGGAATTACCTGTATAATAAAAGAAACAACCTGTAAACTATGAAATGCCTTAAAAAAAGGCTGCTTGTATGCATCAAATGTAACTCATTTGCACACTTCAGTGAGAAAAAAATCTTCAGAAGCTAAAACTGAAACCTGACTAAAACAGTACATCAGAACAGGAAAGTATTAACCAGTCTTAACTTTTAAATAGTCAAAATCTTATGGAAATATTTTTCACTCTACGTGCCCTCAGAAGTAAGGCTACCCCTCAGATGACCAGATTACTCTTTTTAATTACTTTCTTTTATTTAATCACCAAGGGGTTTATATTCACTTTGTAAACTTGCCAAAACACTATACAGTCATGGCATTTTTTTTCTTTCTAATATTCACATGTTCTTACTCACCAGTGTTCCTGCTGTGATGCGCAATCAAGTAGGTGTTAGTCAGATCTTAATACAATCTCTGACAGCCAACTAATCATTTTACAAGATTAGACTGACCTACATCGAAGCATGTTCCCAAGTGCTGGCAGCTGATACAAAATATATCACTTACGTTAACCAAGAACTGTGAAACTGAAACTTCACCATGGTAGTTACTAATAAGGAAGATAGACTTCTTCCAGATGGGACACATACACACACACACACACACACACGCACGCACGCACGCACGCACACACACACACACACACACACACACACACTAGTTCAGTTATCTAGTCTAAACCCTTTGTAAACACTGGCTACTAACCAGGGATAGTAATTACAGTAATTACAATCACATTTGCCACATCATATTGTTTCTAACTTTCTTTATAATAATCACGTGTATAACATAATCTTTAAACTAAAGTAGTCCATTGTCAGTGGTTATATACAGTCTATAAACCTGTAGTTAATTATGATATTAACATTTATAGAAACAGTCCATTATGATTTTGACTCCCTAGCATCACAGCCATAATGTGGGTCCCCCAGCGAACCAGCAACTTTGCACAGCCAAGACGTGACTGCAGGACTCACCCTGCACACCACCAAAGTGTTACCTTCAAATGTGAATACAAATTTTAAACTATGTTTGTGGGATGATCAGAAAGAAAAATTGCTCCAGGGTAGTTTGCATCAGTTAATGATACACATCTCAAATAAAATAACCTCTTGTGTATTCTATTACAGAAACCGTTCTTCTGTAAAAATGAACTAAGATGCCCATGCTCCATTTAATAGCAAAAAACGAACTGAGATGATCGGCCACTTTGAGTGTGTTTGTCTAATTGGGCTGCACAAGTTGAAAGAACGTCACATGCAGAATCAATAGGGAGTAGAGATCTGTAACCAATTTACTTATCAAACAGGTAATACTCTACAATGATCAATGCATTGAAAACACGACACTGGATCAATCGATCAATGGATATTTAATTGAAGCTTGTAAAATAAAACCTGCATTAATTATTGATGTAATCATTGCATTTTAAAAAAGGGTATACAATTGTGAATGTCTTGAAAATCTTTAATGTCAAAAATAGCTTTGTAGGGTGGCCCCATGCATTTACTTGTTCCTTGCAAAGCAGTATCGGTTTCAGATAATTCTTTCTTAATTACTTTTACTGTGCTTTGGTTGCTTTCTTCTGTATATTAGAGAAAAATGCATCTGCCCTATTGTTCATTTAGGAGAGAACAAAAATATTACAAAATATATAAGCAAGGTTCATTGGGGTACTACTTGACTGATCATTCTAGTGCTTCTTTTTAACATCTGATTGTTTTAGGTGCAATCAGGCCTGGGAGACCTAGACACAGTCTAAAGAATCCCACACAATCTGATTTATGAGTCAGTGGGTTAGTCACTGTAACATGTGTAGGAGTTATGTATATTTCATTTAATGCCACCTCATTTTCTTGTTAAAAAGTTGTGTCGGGACTATGCAGTTTCCTCAGACTTTAGCCAGAGAAATGTCTATAATATTAATTACTATAATACGGTCTGACATGAAAGAGTCAATCATTGTTTAATATTATACTAAGCAGCCTTGAGGCCTCAGTAGAGCTCTCAGAATCATGTCTCCAAGGACATCTGGTACACTAGAGTGTAACCATTAATCTGTCCCCCTGCCTCCAGTGAGTGTAAGAAACACATCTGTATCTGCCAGGGACAGGGTGTTGCAGGGGAACAGGTTAATGGGTCTGTATTTCTTTTTCAGATTCCAAACATACAGTGCCTATAGAAAGTCTACACCCCCTTGAACTTTTTTCACATTTTGTTGTGTCAGTGCCTCAGAGTTTCATGCATTTAAATGAGGATTTTTTCCACTTATCTACACACCATACTCCACACTGTTAAGGGGGAAAAAGGTTTTATTGAGAAAAATATTATGTATTAAAAATACAAAACTGAAAGATCATAATTGGATAAGTCTCCACCCCCGAGTTAATACTTAATTGAAGTGCATTTGGCAGCAATTACAGCTGTGAGTCTGTTGGGATAGGTCTCTACCAACTTTGCACACCTAGATTTGGCAATATTTGACCATTCTTCTTTACAAAACTGTTCAAGCTCTGTCAAGTTCCTTGGGGAGCGTTGATGGACAGCAATCTTCAAGTCATGCCACAAATTTTCAATTGGATTTAGGTCGGGGCTCTGACTGGGCCACTCAAGGACATTTACATTTTTGTTCCTTAGCCACTCTAGTGTAGCTTTGGCTGTGTGCTTTAAGTCATTGTGAACTTCCATCCCAGTTTCAGCTTTCTTGCAGAGGGCAGCAGGTTTTCCTCAAGGACTTCTCTGTACTTTGCTCCATTTATTTTCCCTTCTATCCTGACAAGTGCCCCAGTCCCTGCCGATGAGATACATCCCCATAACATGATGCTGCCACCACCATGCTTCACAGTAGGGATGGTGTTCTTTGGGTGATACACTGTGTTGGGTTTGCGCCAACATAATGCTTTGCATTTAGGCCAAAAAGTTCCATTTTAGTTTTGTCAGACCACAAAACTTTTTGCCACATGGCTACAGAATCTCCTGAGTGTTTTTTTTTTTTTTAGCATACTTCAAACGGGATTCAAGATGGGCTTTCTTGAGTAATGGTTTCTTTCTTGCCACCTTACCATACAGGCCAGATTTGTGGAGTGCTTGGGATATTGTTGTCACATGCACACTTTGACAAGTCTTGTCCATAAAAGCCTGCAGCTGTTGCATAGTTGCCACTGGCCTCTTGGTAGCCTCACTGATCATTCTCCTTGCTTGGTCATCCAGTTTGGAGGGACGGCCTAATCTAGGCAGGGTCTTGGCGGTGCTCCAAGGGATATTCAAAGCTTTTGATATTTTTTATACCCATCCCCTGATCTGTGCCTTTCAACAACTTTTTCCCGGAGTTCTTTTGAAAGCTCCTTGGTGCTCATGGTTGAGTCTTTCCTTTGAAATACAAGAGTGAACATACAGGAACTGCTGAATTTATCCTGAAATTATGTGAATCACTACAATTTAACACAGGTGGAGGCTTAACTTGGCGTGTGATTTTGAAGGCAATTGTTTACACCTGAGGTAATTTATGATTGCTATTACAAGGGGGGTGGACACTTATCCAACCAAGCTATTTCAGTTTTTATTTTTAATTCATTGTCTACAAATTTCTAGATTATTATTTTCACTTGGAAGTTGTGGGGTAGGATGTGTAGATAAATGGAAAAAAAATATTAATGCATTTTAATTCCAGGCTATAAGGCAACAAAAGGTGAACATTTTGAAAGGGGGTGTAGACTTTCCATAGACACTGTATAGGTCAAGATCCTCATGCTGTATACAATCATTCAGTCCTTGTCTTTGACCAGTTTATAAGTGAACATGCTGTATTCATATCAAGCATTTTTAAAACAACAGTGTAAACCGTTTTTTTACCTTGCATATTTTCTTTATGTGTAAAAAGGACATTTCTGTGAGTTAATATTAAGCAAACTTATCTTATTTCATTGGCTGTTTTGTTTGGAGTTTGTTTGGAGTAAGAATCTTGATTTTTTTTAGTTTTGCTAAAGTTTAGCAAAACTATTCAGAAATAATTTATGAGTTTAAAAAACCATAAGGTCAGTTTTGATTACATTTACTGTGGGGGTCAACATTTTGCTGTGATGTCTTTGAACCCTGCAACCCCACACACCTTGTACAGTAATGTGCCCCTGAGTCAGGAATCATCCTTTCAAACCTTTTCTGAGGAATACAATCATTAATCATAATGGAGTCTTTTCAGCTCGACATGTTATTGAGTTAAATTCTAAAATGACTGAAGGTTAAAGGGTTAATGAAATGCACTTTTATACCTGTTGACTTTCCCAGTCAATAACTATATTATCAACACGTCGATTCAGTTGTTAGGCTGCCTATACTCTATCAATGAAAGTGTTATATCCACTCGTTGAGGGAAACGCCTGAAACTAATTCTAATGTCTTGGTATTTTGATTGTTATTTGCTAGGATATTATATAAACAACTCAAATTGTGTCTCATAAGGATAGTCTGTTGTCATTTGTTGTTGCTCTAAGCTGTAAAACACAATGGAACTACCATAGGATATATATTGCAGTGTGGCAAAGTGCCCCGCCCCTGGGCTATTTATTTGTGTTTTATGTTGTATGTAGTGTGTTAATGTTGGTGTATAGTTATTGGTACACGGGATATAAATGGGTCTGTGTAACACAAGTGTTTAAAATGTAGATTTGTATTTAGGCACGAGGATTGCATAGCACTTCACGTACATGTAAAATGTAATAATATGCGAGCACATGGAATTTCACTTTTATTAATTCATGTGCAGTTGTACTGAGACTCCAATTGAATGATTGATTAGCAATCAAGTCTCGGTACAGCTGGATAAAAGCAACATGTTTTCACTCACTCAGGGTTGTGTGTTCGGTGAGTGGAAAACGTGTGTGGAGAAGGGGAGTAAACAAAGTAAAATAACGTAGTTAGACCTGTCTTGACTCACCGTGTTTGTTTATTTGTTAGTCCACTGTTTGTTTAGTGTTAGTCCGTTTTGTTTCATCTCTTTGTTTTGGCTACCAGTGCTGTGTCCTGTGTTTTGTTTGTCTTACAACGTTTTATTTTCTGTTTATTGATTAAACTGTGCAACAGCGCAATTCACATTTCACCTGGCAGTGTTTCTTCCAGGTCAGATGTCGTCATACACGCCATCATGTTACAGGCAGACATTGACTTGTTTATATATTCTTTAATGTATTAATTGTTGCCTTATTTGCATCCTTTTATAATATGAGCCTGATCTCTAAAAAGTCTTCAATGTTTAATGACATCTATAGTTATATGTACTTCAAAGCCTGTTTTTTTTTTGTTTTTTTAATCTCATTATGCTTTATGTAAGATTCACAGTGTCTAACCTGGAACCAAATTAATAACTGAAATGAAATGAATATCTGTTTAGAGATGGCCGATGTTATTTTTTCTCTTACTTTGAAATTATGACTGTGTCAATATGATAAATGGAAAACAGATTAGCAAATTAATTAACAAAGCACTACTCTGCTTTATTAATTAACAAACCTTTCAACAGAGGCACGAGATTCTTGCATATGAAAAATACCAGGTAATGAGAAAAACACAAAAATAAATCAATAATTATCAGTCCTGTTTCTCTTTTCAGAAACTACTCGCAGCTGCAGGAAATAGAAGTCAAAGGACAAGGTGGAAGCTGTTTCACCTTTAATGGAGAAAGAACTTGTCTATTGCAGTTTGTCCATGTGTGTTGATGCTACATAGGCCCACTTGCTCAGTTTTTCTTATTCCTATTCTGCATTACTTTTTTTAATGTGATCACCATTTTAAACAATATAATCTTTTCATTTTTATCAATGCACATAGTGCTAAGCACCAGACTGAAGATTGAAGTTTGTTAAGAGGGGCTGTTCTGCTCACATAAAAAAAAAAAAAAAAAAAATCCTTTAAATAAATGGACCTACAAAGGATACGATACACATGAAAAATTAAGAATGTGGCAAAAGACACGATCATTTCAGCAAATATATCTGAAGGCGAAACAACTTCCTTAGATAATATTTCATTTCTGGCTGTAAATTGTAAGCAAAATGAGCCTTGTCCTACCATCAGTAACAGGCCCGTTAGTCTTTTAGTACCCGTGTCTTATGTTTTTCAGAGCTGTTTGAAGCATTTAGTTTGTAGATCACTTTACAAGGTAGTTGCAGTCGCTTGCTGAGAAGCTGCATCCCCTCACTTCCATTCTCCATTTCCTTGTTATTTGTGACTCACGCTATAGGCTTCATTTGCTAACACACATTAGCACACTACAGCAAATGTGACCATTGCATACTCTCTTATACAGGGAGCCAGGCATAATATAATGGCTTTCAGTTACAGGGCTGCACCTATTTCAGATTAATTACAAAGCCACTGTTGGTAACACATTGCAGCTACTGTAACCATGAAGTAAATATCAAGTAAATAACTACTTAATAATTAATGTTACCATGTAAGGAAAGTACTGTACCTTGTACTAACCAGGTCCTGAATTACTCGACATTTGGTTGAATTAAACCATTAAAATTGGAATGGACTGGACTGGAAAAGCCTTACATTAGAATTGATGTCCGATATTATTCTTCGCCTCAGATTATGTAATATAATTGCTGGTGGTCTTAGCCTAAAACTTCCAGAAAAGCGCAACCAACACAAACTGGATTTAAAAATCTGCAGCTATTGTGTGCACCACTTTGCACCCTAGAAGAGGCTGTTCTTCAGTGATTCTGTTTCAACAGCCACTTTGAGGTCTCATAAGGATAAATAAAAGGTGTTATATTGTGCATATCCTCTCCATGCTCAGACCACATTGATTTATTTTTTACTGGAGGAATAGAAAACATCTTTCTATTGGCAAACCTGACTATTTGAATCTGAGCCATCATATAACAGTTAAAATGAGTCTTAAGCTGCTACCCTGGCAGGTGCCTACATTTGAACATGATAAATATGCTGAAAAGGAAGGAATGCAAGCTTTCTATTGATTTAGTACTCCATCAAATTCAAGCCATTTAACATGATGCATTAAGTTGATATAGTCTGTCAGAGCAGGGATGATCAAAATACTGCCAGTACAATATATTATATCACAGAAAATCAATTTTTTTCTAACTTTTTTGGCTAACTCATCATTTTGCGTGAGGTAGATAAGTAAATCATTGATATGCAATTACATATTTATTGGAGTTCAGTTAAACATTTGTACTAGTGTTAATCTACCATTAAACTGCTATTTCAATTGTGTGTGTGTATTCCATATGTATGTTGCACAAAAGCATTTAGTTACTAAGTTTTGGAATAATAATGACATATGGTTATTGCATACCTATTGTCAATTTATAAACATGCAACTGAACTTCAATATATTAGTAATTGCATATCAATAAAATACTGAAGGCGTGTTTTTATAAAAGCCCATTTGGATTAGCTAATCAAGTTTGTTGATTATTTAATCAAGTTTGTCATGTTTTCTTTTTTCTTTTTTTTTGTGGAAGAGGGTTAAAATTCAATTTTTCCAAGCATGGTTTAACCTGAGAGAATATTGATAAAAACACTTCAAAAAACAATCCTTAAAATAATCCTTAAAGTTTCTTGATTAAAGCCAACTTTGTGTGAAGCAGTGCAAGTGCCTGATTAGAACTGAAGATCTGAAATCGAAGGTGTCAAGAAGCTATTGTCATCACAGCCGGTCAGCAACTTTAGCTGGGTTTTTTTCAATCCCACAGGATGAAACGCTTGCTTTAATTGTTTTTGAAGATAAATTGATTGCTCCTCAGTCATGTCTCATTATGGGAATGCTAATAGTGTTTCTCCAGACAGTCCTTCTGCACTGAAGTTTAAGCCATAATGTGAATTATATTTTAATTTAGTCCCCTTGAATATTTTATTATGCCTACTCCAGTACACTGACTTACACTGTAACAGTTATTCGATAAAAGCAGTACACAAACATTTTCACCAGGTGTATTCATCAATGCTTTTTCTATTCATATTGCTCATTAACCTTACCGTGAGTTTGAATTTGCATGTGTCCGAAAAGGATTTGAAGTCCGGTGCTGCATTATTCTGTCATGATGATGTGTCACGGTCACACCATCTCAGCATATTGATGATACATCAATATAAGGTGTCTTCTGTTGGTGAAATGGTCAACTATTTTAATTTATTGTCAAGCAATAAACACTGATAATGGAATCTGGGACCACTGTGTATTATTAGTTCCAAATCTATTGGGTTGCCATTGATGGCAATTATGTGGTCTGCTACCAGTCCTCTATGGTTTACTGAGAGTAATAGTCTAGTATTTTATTGAAATCCATATGGGATTTATAAAACATTTCTATAAGAAAAATCTTAGTCCTTGATTCTTGATCAATTCTAAGTGGAAGAGAACATAATAGTAATTATACAAGAAATGGTTCAATATTTAGGACTTCAATATTTTTTTTTACTACTGATTGGTTTTATTGATATTTTGGTAAAAGTCTTCCAGCCATTTATGACTTCATCAGAATAAACCAGTATTATATGGGCTAGCATCAATACCAGGTCACCCATCCCTAACCAAAATCAGGTGTGTTCAATGATGCACAGCCTAAAAACATTTTAAATATATTCAGAAATTCAATGAGTTGAAATGGAAGTTTCGTGGTACCATTGTAAAATCTCAACAGAGTTCTTTGAAATAAGTCACATTGGAGCTCTGTCATGAGTTGGTTCAGTCTGCAATTGCAGATACATTGAACAAGAGTTTTATATTGGAAAACAAAGACGATATAAAATGGAAGGTAGTCATGTGGAATTGTGTTAATATACCATCTAGGTTTTCGGAATATTTAATTCCTTACCTATAGAGCAAACTTTAATTATTCCAAGAAGGAGTCTGAATGTCCATTGAGCCCCTAAAGGCCATCTTTACAAATAACCACTGTATTCTGTTGATATAATATGTTTAAACCTAAATAAAACAGCAGAACTACTGTACTTTTCCTAAATCAAGCTCAGAATCATCTTAGCAATGTGTCCTGTTACTCTGTTTAAATGAATGCAAGATGGATTATACAGTGAGATCCATTAAAAATATAAACCTTTCTCTCTCTCTCTCTCTCTCTCTCTCTCTCTCTCTCTCTCTCTCTCTCTCTCTCTCTCTCTCTCTCTCTCTCTCTCTCTATATATATATATATATATATATATATATATATATATATATATATATATATATATAGTACATCTATTCAGCTGTGTTTAATACGAAACAATTATTCAATGTTAAGTCTTTCAATCAATCAAATCTTTATTTTATATAGAGCCTTTCATAGTGGATCACCAACACAAAGCACTTTACAAGAAAATCCACAATACTTTAAATACAGAGAAATGCATAACACATGCTATACAGTAAAAAAGAAAAAGAAAATACATAATACATTAAATACAGTGGACATTTCATTATATATGATGCATGATAGTAGCATAATACATGAAATAGTACATTAAATACAGTCAAAAGTGTATAATACATGAAATAGTAACAGCAACACAGCAGCTACTAGCAAATATGAGGCTTAAAGAGCATGGAAAGCAAAAGAGAACAGGTGGGTCTTGAGGGTTGATTTAAAGCGAGCGACGGTAGGAGCATCACGCACCAATACTAACTCTATTGTATCACATTACTGTATGTGGTTGAAAAGTTTTTGCTGGAGTTGTTAATAAGCATGAGAAATAATGATATAAGCAGGAACAACAACAGAGAATAACAGAGAACACCCATAATAGGATAATAACAGGTTCTTAATAAATATAATAAACATACAGATGATAAAGTATCTGTAAGGATATTAACTAATGGTTCTGCTAGGGATTTTTATAATCTTGTAATAATTGACATTTTATTAGACATATAAGACTAAATGAAACACAGTACAATATTTAACTTATAAAGTCAGGTAAAATGCACACATAGCAACACATAAAAAAGGGTTATAAAAAATAACTGCTGGACCTCTTTTCTTGTTTCTCTGCAAGAGAAATTATATTTTATGGAGCTGCCCACATTTATTGATTCACAACAATTGTGTGCAGTAAATCACAGTGTCCTTCTGAAGGACTGCCTGCACTGTATATCATACTACCCACTCCTACAGCAAGCCAAGTCAGCAATGTACCCTTTATAAATAAGCGTTCCATGATATATGAGAAGGAAATGCAATCTAATATTATCTAGACTTCTGTCCAGAGATAATTGACCATTGTCCAGGTCTAGTTACGTTTTCACTACGGCATGCTGCAGCTCTGAGGCTGAGGGTAATATTTTGTATTGATTGATGGTGTCCTGGATTCGGAAGATGCCTATAGCCGCATCAAATCAAAGAAGACTTTCCTTTTACTAATCTAATTCCTCAAGTCGTATCTGATGTCAAATACATGTAGGCAATACGTCAACAAGGATTCGGACATCCTGTGTACCAATATTCTCCCAGAAATCATATGTGCCATTGTAAACTCTCACACCTGTGTCCTGTTAAAACCTACAAGAAATTGTCACAGATTTTGTAGATGGAACCGAAACTGGAAAAGAAATAATGGAACTACAAAATCCATGGTTCTGTTGATGTCATGTAAGGTGATTTTCCATCTGGTTTGCACAATGGCCGCAGGTCACTCCAGATAAAAGAAACAAATAATGTCACTGAGCCAGATGATTTAGAGAACAATTATTCTACTTTTAGATAGGTTTTATGGAAGAATCAATATTTATGTATATTCAAGTAATATGTGAATGTGCTCAATAGCTAAAGCTAATCCACTATCAAAACTTACTGAAGTGCAGTAAAACATGCTACAGCATAATTACCAAGCCATAGGAGTATAACCGATCTGGTTAATTGTCTAATTTATTTATTTATTTATGG
This sequence comes from Polyodon spathula, assembly GCF_017654505.1. Lineage (NCBI taxonomy): Eukaryota > Metazoa > Chordata > Actinopteri > Acipenseriformes > Polyodontidae > Polyodon > Polyodon spathula. Next base: position 6,177,808 of record NC_054541.1, on the reverse strand, counting down.
TTTGCTGTGCTAAATAATTTAAATCCTGTTTTTAGACAATTGTGTTCCCTCACCGCAGCTCCCTGTAGTAATGTTAGGAAAAAGTCTTGTCTGTTTTCAAAGTGATTCTCAACGATTGTGCACGTACATTGTTATATAGCTTATGAAATAAAGTATTACCCCTTGCCTTCTACCGCTGAGTTTTGATATTTTACCTGAAGACCATTACCTAGGATTGGCTATGGTTAAAAAGCCACAGAGTATATTTTAATTCAGAAAAAATTACTGTCCTGTAGTCATATCCATTTGCAATCTAGTTACACACTATACTTTTCTAGTAATCACAACAAGTGACTAAAAAGATCACCCAAATCAGTTTCCCTTTTCTGCACAAACCAGTCAAGGGAACCTATTTAAAGCTGAGGTTTAATATTTTTATTTCAGGTGCACACAGTTCTGGGTTTAATCAGTGGAAACCATTCATATTTCTATAAACTGCACATTCAGTAGATATTTTAAACCAATTATGAGCTGAGCACACGTGTCTGTAAAAAGCTAGCATGTGATTTATTTCAGATGGATTAATATCTCTGTAATATACCGCGTTGCCTACAGTGATTATCACAACAACGAGGAGCTGCTGCTTAGGGCTGCAGTCTGTCTCTGAGGTTGATTCATAGGGCATATCTGCTCCTGCTGGCGCCGACACTGTTTATATTTTAAGCCAAATCGAAATGATAAACATTAGTAGTAGTAGTCATAGCAGTCGATCCCCACCCCCCAAAATGGGAAGGAAATCAAAAGTTAAAGGAAATTTTTAAATAGGGTTTTAAAATAAATTTAAAAAAAAAGAGCAAAGAGAAGAAAGAGAGCTCCTGATCAAAAGCACAACTATTGATAAAGCGCTAGCATCTTCAAATGACCTTTTCTTATTTTTGACTTACTGTAACCTGATGTTTTCAATAATTTTGAGTTAATTATTGCAGTTACTCAGTGCAGTACACCTGCTCTTCAGTTCTTGTTGCCTGACATAGAGTACTGTAATGTCAGTTGGATCAGTCAAAGTGTATTTATATTAGGAAGCAGCAGCACCATCTAGTGCACAACTGTGTACTGCAAGCAATACAAAAGGAAACTGAATCCAAAGTAGAGTTCATTACATTGAGTTGGATCTTCCTTGTACAAAGAAGATATGACTGATGTAATTTCTTCTACAGAGGCCAATGGCATTCAAAGCACCTTAACACAAACAAAACAACACACGATATTTGAGCAATTACAATAAGAACTAGCATGTAGCTACTTCCTCTACAGCTTAAACAGGGCATGTTTTTAAGCAAGAAAAAGTGAGATAACAAGCAAGGCAGGATTAAACAAAAAGGGATTATGTTTCATTTCTAGCTTCACTCAGTCTGCTATCTTGGAAAAGGTTTTAAAAAGGGCACACAAAACCGAATATGACTCCTGTTTGCTGTGTGATTTGAACACAGGTAAGCATCAAGGAACAATTCACTAAGCCAAATGTGAAGGATAATCACAAACCACACTGCACGGAAAGCTTCTTACTGTCAAGACAATCTTTATCTCGTCATCGAGAGGACTTTGCTCAGCGCTGTTATTTATTTGAAGAGATTATACAGTTGTTATCAGGCGTGTTTCATTTTCTATTGAACACTTTACAAAATGAATCAAATTAACAAAAGACAAAGCAGTGAATTGGGTTCTGTTAAATAAATACAGTGATTCATCACTCGTCACTCACTGAGACCTGAATGAGGGGAGAGAGAAGGGGAGCAGGCTAAACATAATTTCCTTCACCGATAGGATCTCTTTAAAAATAAAAGAATAACTCGCTTTAGATTTAATGTTCTTAACATTTAATGTCAGATTCCACTGTGACTGTATTAACATTTAGTTGTGTTTATGAATAAACCCAGAGCAAACTAGTGATGTGTCTTTGCATTTTTTTTTTTAATCTCAACTGCAAGCCTTTTAGCCATGGATTGCCAATAATGACTGTATTTCAATGAATATAAATCTGCTAATGTGCCCTTTCCGTGTTGTTTAATGGGATGCATAGGTTAATGACTTGCAGGTGGTTTTTTTGTTTTGTTTTGTTTTTTCACTAAAACCAAGACACATCATTTTCAACAGACCAGGACAATCGAATGGTAATGAGATGTTGTTAATTGCAGAGCTTTATGAAATGTCAATACTAATGAGATAACAGTGTGTTTCTTTGTTAAGCAACATTAACATTTTCTAGCTTTTCTAGTTTCACACTAATACAAGCCAGAAAACAAAACTTACCTGAAACGATAAAGAAATATGAAAAATTACTTTAGATAGTTTGACCACTGATAGTTTGTATTACTATTAACATAAATCAATTGGATGCACACTTTTTTTTATCTTTTGAATTTTGTTAGATGATAATTATCAATATAGAAAATAGCAAGTAGCTTTGAGGTCATTTTATTTATTTTTTCACCTTCCCCATTTGCAATTATGATTCTGTGTTCTCTTATTATATTTGTTCTCTATATCTGCCTCTCGTTAATTTGGAGAATTGCAACTGCCTAGGACTGAACAGATTTCGTTACTCCATACAAATCATGTGGCAAAACAACCTTTTAACAGCAGAGTTGAAAGGTCACGCGTCTGATCCACACACAGAAAGTGATAAGGCACCAGGAAAAAGGAGTTTAAACTACATTTTAAAAAATTCATTGAATTTCAGCACAATGATAATAGGAGGAGAGATAAAGCTGCTCATGCTAACAAGAGGTAAGAAAATGGTTAAAATAAAGCCAATCTTAAAGTATTACTCTTGATCAAAAGACTGAATGCAATTATTAACTGTGACTTTTAATCTTATGACTGTTCATTTCCATGACAGATTTATCAATAGGTGTCAATCAGACTCATAAGGAGACATCCTTGGTGACATCTGAAGTAATTTTATCAGCATCTTTTGCTTAGCAGAGTAAAACCTGTCATACATTTAAACAGTTTCCTCTAGACAAGCAAATAGATGAAAACAAGAGAAATAGATGCAAATTGCTGCTGAATGCAAAATGTGAATCCAGGATGGAATATATTATTGCAAATGAAGTCTGCTTTCCACAACTTACCTTTTGCTACATTTTAACAACCCTGGTCCACTTGTGCTGGCGGATAGAGAGACTGATTCATTGCATTAAAGAGTACCTTGGTATGGGAATTAAATATCCAAGTTATTTTAACTAATGCACTGTGTTCTTCTTGTAGTTTAGATTCACTGAGTATCATTTTCCATTTCCTGGTGAAACTCCAGAATGTTTAAGCACCCCTGTGACAGGGTTTCTCAGAATCATGTCTGACCTCCAAGTACATCTGGAACACTCAAGTGTAACTGTAAACATGAACCTGTATTTGCTCTGTGCGGTATTTCTTTTTGATGTATTATTTCTTGATGTGTTGCAGAGGGATAGAACACTTGTACTTGGCATGATTCTGAAAGCTCTATTTAGGTTGCAGGGAGGCTTTCAACTTGTGAGTTTCAGAATGGGATGACTGAAAGAAAAAAATGATACAAAAGTGAATTAGAACAAAAGAAAGCATGATTGACAGTATGCAGTTTATGTGTATTACCTATTTTGACCTGCAGAGGTCAGGCTCAGATTGACTCTTAATCATGTTTGACACAGTGCAATATATTAAAATGTAATAACTTGTAAAATTCCAGAGAGATTAATACAAATCTTTTTTACAAGGAGATGCCCCACCCACTCCCCCAATAAACTTGAATGCATTTAGTTGTTTTTGAGGATCTGCCCTGTCCAGTTCATTACAGGTGCATTGCAGTCATCAGTTAAAAGTCTACAGGCTATACAAGGTCTACTAGCTTATTGTCCCAAGTCCACATTGCTAGCTGTGGATTCCTTTTCAAATGACCACCTCCGTTCCTACATAGTTTTCTAAGTGCTTTATAATAGTTTTTTTCATCCCAAAATATGATCATCTTCTAGTAAATCCTGTTCTCTGCCTTAGAGATCTTATCAATAGACTGATCTGACTATAAAAGAGCATGCTTAATGTACAAAATAAGTGTACAATATTTAGGCTGAAGCATTTGGTTTTAAAGCAATTACCGAGTGTGACCTCATGGCTCCAAGGACAGTTTGAGACCCCAAAACATTCAGATAACAGTTGGAAAAGTCAAGATCCTGAGATAGATAATCTCGTATTCTCGACATAACAGTGGTTCCGCTTGTCCTTTCTGAGTCACCGTAGAATAGAGGTATTTTAAAAATAACCATGGTTATAAAATCAGATGGAAGCTTCAGCTAGGAGTCTATTGTTATAAAGCTTCTTTTTAGTACCGGTATTGATTGAAAACTACTGATGAAGCATTGTTAAATACTTTTCATGTCATTTAATGTTACCACATTTAAACAGTTTGTCTGACAGAAATAATCAGTAAAAACAGTTAGAAAGGAAATGGCAAGCTGTAGAACAGAAGAGAAAGACACTGCTGTATGATTGCTTTTCTTTCCAATTAGCAACAGACGAAACAATAATAAGACTAGGGCTGGGGATTGTATGGCCCCTGTTTCCTCACTTAGACTCCTTTCTCACTAAATATTTTGGTATCGCTGAATAGATAATTGTCTCCTCTTTCAAAATATTTTAATGAGCAATCAGTCTCACCAGTTCAGTGATACCCTCAATATGATTCATTCACTACAAATGCTGAATGACTGGGTGTAGCATTTTTTTTCTATTTTATCCCAAAAACAAAATTCCTGAGTGGTGAATGGTCAGACTGGTACAATATTCAGTGTAGCGTTGTCCTTGGCAGCCAGAAAATGATTTTTGAGGTTGAAATGAAGAGAACATGTCAGACCCAGTCATTCTGCATGGGTAGTAAGAGAATCATATTCGGGGACCACTACACTTGTGGGACAGACTGTGCATCACAATCAAAAGTGGAGACAATTGTCTATTCAGGGATACCAAGATATAGTGATTGAGTAGGCAAGGTTATCAGGGAACAAACCCCCAACTCCAGAAGTACTGCTTTCTAGTAAAGGGAGAACATTTTGGGGTATCATTATACATTATATATGGGATGAATTGCTCATTAAAATATACCAAGGTATTTAGAAAGTAAGGGATCTCTGAATGAGGTAAAATGGATAAATAAAATCCACACCCCTATACTATTGCTGTAAATCATTTGTTGTCTCCATAACTTGTGTGGGTACTGTATATGTATATGTATGTACACACATATCTACTGTATACATCTGTATTCAAAGTTTTAGAGTAAATTGAAATTGGTTAGTCATTAAGTAGTATATTTAATAAAACTTCACTTCATTAGCACACATTTGAAATGTTAAAATAGTTAATATGTGGGTATAAGAAGCTACCAAGGCAGGACGAGCACCGGTCTTGCGCCAGATGCCTTGGGCCAGAATACGTGGCCAAAGCACTGACAGGTGAGCTAGACTGCTCTCCCTGTAGGAAGTTCTCAAGGAGAACTAAGCGACGGAGAGCAGCCCTATCCTCATCAGTCTCTCTCCTCAAGCCATGGGAGAATGAGATCAGTGGTCCAAGAGCCTCTGTAGAGTTCATCCAAGACCCCACCTGCTACAGTGGCCATGGCAGCTCCCGTCGCACAAGGACTTCCTGAGCCAAGCGGAGAGGCTGTTATGGCACCCGAACCCAGCCCAGCTCCAAGGGTCTGGCCGTTGAACGGAGCTGTCTATTTAGACGAGGTTTGCCAGATGCAGTAGTAGAGACACTACAGTCTGCTAGGGCGCCGAACACTAGAGCCCAGTACACAAATAAATGGAAAGTTTTCCAAGACAGAGGCCTTGCCGAGGGTAATGATCCTGTGACTTGCCGACTGAGACGATATTAACCTTCTTACAACACTTATTTGACGCAGGAAAATCAGCGTCCACTTTGAAGGTATACCTGGCAGCAGTATCAGTGTGCCACGACAAAACTGACTCGGTGTCCCCTGGGGCACATTTCCTGGCAGTGCAATTTCTGAAAGGGGCTCAGAGGCTTTGTCCTTCCACGAAAAGTATGGTCTCCAAATGGGATCTAGAACTGGTACTGCGGGACCTTATGGGTCCCCCATTTGAACCCTTGGCGTCAGTAGAATTACGCTCTGTTTTATTGAAAGTGGCATTTTTAATAACCATTATGTCTGCCAGATGAATAAGTGAGCTGGTAACATTAAGAACAAATCCATCCTTTTTGATAAAGGTGGTATCCTCATTCCATATAAACCAATCAATGGTTTTGGAAACTTTCAGACCTCCCCTGCACGAGTCAAATGAGGACCATAGACAACACACGCTATGCCCAGTTCAGACTCTGCGCTGTTATTTGGATATGACCGCGACCTGGAGACAGGTCCAACCAGCTGTTTCTCTGCTATGGGTCCCGCTCTAGAGGTCAGGCCCTATCGAAGCAACGTCTAGCACACTGGGTGACAGATGCAATACGCTTCGCGTATGAACAGACGGACTCTTCGTTACCAGGGGACATTAAGGCCCATTCTACCAGGGGCCAGGCAACTTTGTGAGTTTTCCTTCATGGCGCCTCCTTAGATGAGTTATGCAATGCTGCTACATGGACAGGTAGTCAGACATTTGTGCATTTTTATCGCCTCAATGTTACAAACTGAACGAGACCCTCTCTGGGCTCTAGAGTTTTGCAGGCGGCATGCCCTTAGGCGTCATGTGGGCTCTATTGCTATCGCCATTGGGCTGTACTGTTGGTAATCTGGAGCCACGACAGCTTTGGTACAGCTTTCCCATTCGGTAATGGTTGTCATTCAAATTGAAAGGGAACGTTAGGTTATTAACATAACCCTGGTTCCCTGAAAGAGAATGACAACCATTACACTTTGAGGTTGTGTCCCCAGCTGACGCCTGTTTTCGAAAGAAAATGGCGATGTGCTACTGTGAGGACGTCTCTCTTCAACAGGAGGTGGGAGGGACTTCCCCCTCACAGCAGGGCCCTGATAGGGCAGCTTTTTAATATATGCTCAGTGATTGATGGTCAGAGAGGCTCTTCCCATTCGGTAATGGTTGTCATTCTTTTCAAGGAACCAGGGTTATGGTAATAACCTAACGTTTTTTCTTTCTTTCTTAATCGTTCAGTAGTCTGTAACCAGAATATACATGTTTACCCAGAGTCGACCATGAGTAGAAAACAATAAACGGTTACACTACTACACTTATCAAATTCAGATAACGTGTATTGCTTCTACCGTATTTGTTTCATTCCTGTGCATTTAGTGACCGCTCCTGGTCAAATGTAGTATAACATTTTCTTGCATCTTCAACTTTTCGAAAGTGAAAGAGGAATGCAGTAACACAACTATGAATGCACGAAGAAAGAATAACAGCAGGTTAAACAGTTATTTATTATTATTATTATTATTATTATTATTATTATTATTATTATTATTATTATTATTATTATTATTTTGGAGGGAGAGAAGCCTGTCCACGCATTTTGTTTTTGGAGTAACTATTGTTTTATACTGATTAAAATCGTCGGATTACATCACAATGCTAAAGTTACATCAGAACACAGAATGACACATCCTGGTTTCTATGATGACGGCAACCAAACAAAACGCTTTAAAAATAGGTTTGCGTAGTTTTGCCCTAAATATATCCAAGAAGGCAATGTATTGCAGGTAAGTCAAAAGTGACAAAATAAATAAAATATAAATAATAATAATAATAATAATAATAATAATAATAATAATAATAATAATAATAATAATAATAATAATAATAATAATCGCTTTTCAAAATCCAAGGATAAAGCAAAACAACTACAACTCCTACAGAACGTTTCTTTTTGTAAATGGGGTAATGTTGAATTCATATCAAATTAACTACTACACACAACAGAACAGCTTGTGTCAGCAATTGGTTTTGATTGGATCTGATGGTAGACCCTTAATGGGCCAATCTCAAAGAACACACGTTTCTGGAAATGTGCAAATACGGTACTGGAGATTCGTTCCACTCCAGGGCTAACAGGTGGAATTAGATCATCTAATTCTGGGTCAGAGGTGTTAAACTCAGTTCCCGGAGGGCCGCAGTGTCTTATGACTTTCGTTCCAGCCAAGCTCTCAAATATTTAATTGGTCTAATTATTTGATTAACTGGACACATGTAACACTTCTCTTCAGGCCTCAACATGTTTCCCGGAGAAGTCCCCACTTTTCAAAGTTTCCATACATGGCCCTTAGTCGACGTAAAAGTAGTTTGCATTTTTAAACTTGCCTGTTCCACTTGGGCAGTAAAATAGTTACTACAATTGACAAACAATTCAACTTAGATTTGATGTTCTTCTGAGACTTTAAGTTGAAATGAAAACAAACTGTGGGACCCTGCAGCCCTCAAGGACTGGAGTTTGACACCCAAAACGACACCTTGTTGAAGGTTCCTTTTGCGGTTGGAACAAAGACCGTGCCACTGTGCATGAAACGATATAATATATATATATATATATATATATATATATATATATATATATATATATATATATATATATATATAGTAACAGGGAGAGATCTGTGCTGACTCTGCTGGCGTGTTCACGGGCTGCAGGAAGAGGGCGGCAGTCACCCAACAACCGCCTGTGAGTCATGGCAGTGACACGGGGAGGTGGGAAAGTGGGTGTGTGGACTTTCCCCCTCTCTGAATGGCTGAGAGGCGGGTCTTGGGTGATTGTTGGTCCTATAAAATAACGCTCCGTTGTTTCCTCAGGTCTGCCCACTTAGACGCGCTAAGAGTGCGGAAGCTTTGATTCGGGACCAGGAATCAGCCGGGAGAGAAATAAAGATTCACAGAGAGAGAGAGCGGGGAATCCTTGGGCAGACCCCGGCGTATTGTGAAAGAGCAGGATAGATAGCCGATAGAGTAGGACGGTGATCCGGGTCGTGCGGGTAGCGGCGACCGGGATAACGCTGCCGAGTGCAGCACCTTTTATTTGTAGTTTTGTTACTGTTTTGTTTTCTCTTGTTCTTTTCGCCTTCTGTTTTCATTATTATTTCTTTGAGCACCTGCGAGTGCATTTGCTGTTTGTGTACCAGCTGTGGTATTTCCGTGGTGCTGTCTATCATCGTTGATAGGCAGCCCACGGTCAACAGTGCCCTCTACCGGAGAAAAACAAGAACTGATCTAAAATAAAACTGGGTACCTGTGTGGTGTTTTCAAGTACACCTGTCTGTCTCCTAGTCAGTGAATTACCCACACCCCTTCCACAATATATATATATTCCTTCTACCAGGAGTAACTTTTTGTGTCTCATACAGCCCTATTTGGATGTTACTCCTTCCTGCAAAGTTGATACCATAGGCCTATTTATTCATGTTCTGTTTGAAACCCTTACACAAACCTTTTTCTGCATGGCCTGTCATTCAATTACTGAAATAGTGTGTTTGTATTTGCTTGTTTTTTCAGTGTTCAGGTGCTCTCACTGGAGTGAGGAGCTCCACTTCAGTTCCAATGATCTGCTACTTTGTTTTTTGTTTTTTTTCTGGCCGTACACAGTGCATTAGATCATTCTGGCTCTACACAGCACATAGATGGTTCTGCCCCCTTGTGACAGGGTAGCGTTGTAGGCCCAGGTGGTATTGGCAGGCAAAGAGATTCAGAGGCCCGGAAACTGCAGTTTAAGCTCGGCTGCCCAGTTTAATAAACAAAAATAATTCACAAAGTAGAACAAAACACTCCTCACAGAGCAAAATAAAAGGTTAAACAAAAATAAGTCACAAACACAATAACAGAAATAAAAGGTTTAAACAAAACTGTTCAGGCTGGGCAGAGCCTTCACTGAACAAAGCCAAGGCACCAATCACCTTAAGAAAAGGAAAAACTACAGTAAAAGCAAACTAATACAACTTCATTTATAGATATTTATTTAAGATTTATTTTACTGTCAACTGTGGGGAATTCCACTGCACTGCTGAGAAACCAATGTCTCTTAAATGAAGTCTAGACATTATAGTTTACTTGCGTGCAGGGAGAAAAATGAAAACAGATGATAAGAATCTATGCACTAACATCCATGGATGTTTGCAAACCCCATTTTAGAATCTCACAGAATTAGAGCCTACAGGGCTCTGTCCCGTTTCACCTTTACACATCCTCCACTACCTATTCATACCTAAACCAAGGGAACAAGGTTCATTTTTATAAGATAAAACTAGAAGACAAACTATTAATGATCTTTTGTAAATGAGAAATATACAAATTTTTTTCTTTTTGATACTAAGTTGTTTATTTGACAGTTTCTCAGTTTTATATTTTGATTTTGATTGAGTGTTTTTTGAAATGATGGGCGAGATGCATGTTTGTTTCTAATGTGGTGGGAATCAGCCCAGATTCACAAACAGATCCTGTATTTATAATTCAGTAAGCATTGCCGCATAGTTTCATTTTCTGCATGCAGGTAGGTTGTTTATAAAGGATGTGGCAATGTGTAGGTTCTTCAACGTCAGTGGTTTGGACCATTTGATCAACAATGCTGTGTTTTATCAGCATTTTCTTTTTTAGATTGAGCTGTTTTCTTTTTGGGTTGTTCACTAGAAAGTCATCTTATTTGTTTTGAGTACCACTCTAGAAACAGAACAGGAATCTTAAAAAGAACCCTAGTACTCTCTTACATGTGCTGAATACTTGTCAGCGAAGGCGGCAGGGACTCCTCCTCTTCTGGCAGTGGGGGTGGCACGCAGTCCTCCCAGGGAGGTGGAGGTGAAACCAACAGGTATTCTCCCTCTGCTGGTGGAGGTGGGAGTGGCACGCAGTCCTCCCACTGAGGTGGAGGTGGAACCAGCAGGTATTCTCCCTCTGCTGGTGGAGAAGTATAAAGTTGTGTTTCCATGCGCATGCTTGTGCGGTCATTTCACCATATGTGTCTGTAACAGGGTGGGGAGCCCTGTACATTTTTTATTTTTAAAACAGGGTCTCCCCCTCCAGCCCCTGTGTTATTTTGTATTGATGTAGTATGATTTATTTATTTGTGTTTATTGTTTATATATAAATGTCGGCGACCACCATGTGTTTTGTTATTGTATTTATGACGACATAGCTGTGCATTTTTGTTTTGTTATTGTTTTTATTTTGAAACTCTTTCTGGCAGAGGCGAGATTAGTAAACTTGTCCTCTGCCAGGAGTGATTAAAAACCTTGTGCAGAAGGTGGCCATCTCCTGAATTAATTAATTGTGTAATTGTTGCTAATCGGGAGATGGCCACCTGTATATAAACCCACAGCTCTCTGCACTCCGGGTTAGGTGTTCAGAAGTGGAGAGCGGGAGAGCGAGAGAGAGGGAGAGAATTTAAAACGAAACTAAACAAATTATATAGGATCCATGAAGGCTACTGCCCAGCCGGACCTGTGTTTTAGTGTTTGTGATTTATTTTGTTTAATTATTTATTCTCAGGTCAGAAAAAGGGTACTGCAGTTTTTTTCATATTTTTTACTGTTCTAACTTTTTTGAGTGAGGAAAGAGGAGGATGGGAAGGAGACAGCTGCAGCAGCAACAGCAGGCACAGGAGGAGATCAGCTGGGAAGCCCTCCTCCACAGCATAAGCAAGAGCTACTGTTCCTGCATCTGTGGGGAGTGGGGGCATTTCCCAGTTAATTGCCCCCTCCCCGAAGAAAAGTGGTATTACAGCTGCTGGAGAGTGGACGCAGAGCTGGGGTGGGAAAAGTCAGTGTGTCCACAGCCCAAGAGGGAGGAGCCCGAACATCCTGCATCTGAGTGGGAGGAGTCCGAACATCCTGCTGCCTGAGTGGGAGGGGCCTGAACGTCCTCAGCCCAAGAGGGGGGAATCGGTGCATCCACAACTCAAGAATGGGGAGTCGGTGCGTCCATAGCCCAAGAAGGAGAAGTCAGTGCGTCCACAGCCCAAGAGGGGGAAGGCCGAACATCCACAGTTCAGGTACCCACCAGTAGAGGGAGAATGCCTGCTGGTTCCACCTCCATCGCCATGAGTGGATTGCTTGTCACTCCCACCTCCACCAGCAGAGGGAGAATACCTGCTGGTTTCACCTCCACCTCCCTGGGAGGACTGCGTGCCACTCCCACTGCCAGAAGAGGAGGAGTCCCTGCCGCCTTCGCTGCCAGAAAGAGAGGAGCCCCTGCCACCCTTAGCCACCAGAAAGGGAGGAACCCCTGCCACCTTCGCCACTAGAAGGGGAGGAGCCCCTGCCATCTTCGCAGCCATAAGCGGAGGAGCATCTGCCGTCTTCACCAACGTCAGAGGGAGAGAAACCGGAGCTGCCTCTCTCAGCGCCCATAAAAGGGCCAGAACAGGATGCTGGTAGTCCTCAGCAGCCCCTCCATAGGTTGCTGAGGGAAGCACAGGGAAAATCGCCCGGCTGCAATGGCTGTGAAGAGGGCCAACCCCAGCACAACCGCTAGTCCTGGCTTCTCCCCTGCAATTGCCTCCCAAGGGTCCGTTGCCATCATCACCTGGGGATGCCAGTTCGCCATCACCCAGGGTGCCAGTTCGCTATCCCCCGAGGAAGCCTGCCTCGTGCTGCCCAGGGATTCCTGCTTCGCACCGCCAAGGGATGCCTGCCTGCGCTGCCCAGGGATGCCTGCCTCGCGCCACCCAGGGATGCCTGCCTTGCGCCGCTCAGGGATGCCATGTCTGGATCGCCTGGTGTGGCCTGCTGCTCCACATCGTCTGGGGTGGCCTGCTGCTCCACAACAAGAGATATAATTTAAAACAAAACTAAACAAAATATATAGGATCCATGAAGGCTACTGGCCAGCCGGACCTGTGTTTTAGTGTTCGTGATTTCTTTCGTTTAATTATTTATTTTTGCTCTGTGAGCTGTGTTTGTTTTTTTTTAAATATTTTATTTTTGTTCTTTAATAAACAGCGCACAGCGCGTCTTTGAACTGATGTACTGCCTGTTTGTTTTGCTTCCTGCATTCTGGCCCGACATCACCACTCAGCGTCTTCCTGTCACAGTGTCTGCCAGTTTTTTTGCTTATATTTCAAAATGAAGAAAGCAAACATTACTTTCGTGCAGTTACAGCTTCAGTTCAGTAATGACTGCGAAAGAAGTAGCATTTCTATTTTTTTTTCATTCATTAATTTATTCATGTCACAAATGTTGTATTAAATGTCAGTGTGCGTGGAGAAAACTAATAATTTATAAATATAATTAAGTGGTTTGAAAAAGCTTGAAATATAAAAATAAATTGATCCATAAAAAAAAGTCTGTGTCGCGTTTGTGACCAGTGACTTCCATATTAAACTTTATTAGAGTGCAAAATGTTTTGGAATACCATGTTGGGCCAGATATGTGAAAGGGAGCATACTGCAGCAACACTGGGCTTTAGACTCCCTCAGTGTTCCCATATCAATGTCTAGTAATTTTTCTGCTTGTGTTTAAATCTTTGGTGGTCTTAAGCCTTTTAAACACTGGCACGCTGTACCCAGGTCGGATCCTACCCGGTGTCATGCGAGTCGGCTAATCAGTGTTACACTGCTTTTTGAAGAAGCAGGGTCGACCTGGATGACAGAAGCAAGTATACAATGCCCCAGAAGTACCTTGTTATGGATGCTTCCATCCAAGCTTCTCTGGATTGAGTCGTCAACCCAAATGTTGATTAGAGGGAATGTTTCTTCATCCCTGCTGCAATCTGTGTCTAAACCGAATAAATAGAAATGTTAATTGTGTTTGCTACTTTGTCCACTTAACAACAGCCATTGTACATTTTGTCTCGCGTGACCGGTTAAAGCATGTCGACCCACATCCTGAGGTAGGTGCTTGCCAACCTGGGTCAACCCATGGTACTTGGTTTCAAACTATGTGGGATTGTGACCCGATTAGCTAGAACCTGGGTAAGAGTGCCAGTGTGAAAGTGGCTTTAGTGTCTCCCCAGAGGAGCCAGGTGTACTTGCTGTTTTGAGCTGATCAAATAAAATCAAGAAAGGAAGGAAGGGCTAATTAAATCAATTTCCAGGTGAAACACACCACAGAACAAAATCACTGAGTGTAAGATTGTTTGCATGAAGTGATATAGGTGGTCTACCCCTTATCCGTAAATATAATGTTCAAAAAATGTCAGAGTCATACACTGTGCTACCAAAAGCATCACATATATGGTCGTCACAACTACAGTGTAAGGATGGGACCCAGAAAATTCACCCAATAATATGCATGGCTAACTTTAATGTAGAGATCATAACTGCTATGTTTTATTTGTTTGTTTTGTTTTTGTTTTTCTCAGTAATGAAATGGTTTGAAAATGCCTTCATACAATGAAAGAACTGGACTTCAGCCACTGACAAAAAGCAGTTTCATCTCGAAAGATAACGGCCAGCTCGGGGAACCCTAGAAAAAGTACACCGAACAGAAAAACAATATTGTGGGATTTATCAGTTCCCAGCTGAGCAGCGAAGCTCTCCGAAGGTAGAAGGTGAGAGTGGACAAAGTGACAAAGTATTCGCACTACATGGACGTCATGTGGAAATATTTATCATTTGGTGACCAGAACTACATGACAACTTCCACTATGTTTCATCTGATTGATCTGTGGAAATTTCAACAGATGAAGAAAATAGGAACCACCCAGATAAAAATCAAGCTGCATCTTCAAGAATAATTTTAAATAGAGATCAAGCACGGGAAGGAGCAACTGGAGACCATCTTATGCCCATACGACATGGAGACATTCTCGTTGGAATGGGAGTCTATCCAAGAAAGGCTTGCATACATCACCAAAGCGCTTTCAGATTTCAATTCCGTTCTGATGCCAGGCAAGCTTCACACAAAACATCGTCTCATCTGGTGGGACACACCAAAGTCCCACACATTAAAAGAGTCACACTCTTTCCAAGAGAGTGCAATGCTTAAGTGGTCTATAGAAAGCCAGTCAACTCTCCACCACTCGTAACAATCTGAAGTCAGTTACAAAGTAATAACTCCAACCACACTGGAGGAAGGCAGTCGGTTTGGGACCATTACTGCTTCTTCGTTCAGCATTGAGATCGAAAACTTCTGTCTGAGAAAAGTTACAAGTTTACTATTAAGAGGATAGAGACCTACCGTTTAGTTTATGGATTCTGGAATGACACCATCATCTTGAAAACAAAACCCAGCCCAACCATGTGGATTATTTTTTTTTAAAAAGCCAGCTGCTCTTTTGTGTAGAATCTTAATTAGCAAAGCCAAATCATATCTTGGTTGAAAAACACTATAGGCTTGGATGCAAAGACTAGAGAACACAGAAGGATATTACTGGTATTTTTGGGGTAGATATTAAACATTTAAATACTTGTGGATTAAGATATATGTTGCAGTCTGGCGTTTATCGAAGATCTGCAATGTTTCAGTCTATTGACAGTAAGCCTATAAATGGTAAACATTTAAATGATAAAGGGAAATACAAATCCTGAATGGCACAGCATTTTTCTAATAATTGTTATTACCCAGACTTACCAAGCTTCTACCTATTAAAGCCTACAGCCGCTGTAATTCTTATGCTACCTGAAGATGGCAGAAGCTTAAATGGTGTTGCTTTTCAATGCTGCAACTGGACCTCACACTTTGTACTATGTGGCAGTTCAGCCAAAACAATTGTATAACTCATGAACTAATCCAAAATAAACCTGTTGGACACTTCCATTCGCCATGTTGGTCACCCATGTGCTGTTTTGAAAGCCAATGGGCACGTCAATAACATGCCTCCCCTGCCACAGTTCTGGATTCAAAATGAGAGCTTTCTGGAACATGAACAAGTTTATCATGATTTATAGTCAGGTGCCTTCATATGCCCCCAGTTCTACTACTCTCAAGAGACTGTGCTAAAGCATATTCAGACCATCACTTCTGTAAAAGCACTTCTGTAAAAAAATTATTGCACTAAACAATGTGAAACCATTTAAACGACAATACAATAACAGTTATCTAGATCTTGAGGTTATGATCAGTAATTTGTTGTAACAAAGTCTGTAAGCAAGTTTCCTGTGGTGTGGCATGAATACGTGCACTCAAATTGACCTTTATACCATAAATAACACCTAGCAGATTCTAGTGTGAGAACCTGTATAGATACATTCTCTGATTATTGTCAACTGTGGAAACAACATTTAGCTTGTTAGACAGTTAGAGTCTGTAAGATTATTTTATAATCTTCATTAAAGCGTAAACTGCACAATAAAGGGTTTATAAAAAACCATAAGAGTGCAGGATTTTTGTATCAATTTCTGTCTTTTCTTACTCTTATGTTTGTCAGGAGTGAGAGCAGTTTTGACAGTGTCGATTCTGGGTTTACTGTCAAGAGCGTGAGATAAGCAGAGACAAAATTCCACAGTCCCATAACATCATGAAAACGTATCGTGCAAGAACAAAAACAACCACAGCCATGCTGTCCTGTCTTCCATTCTCACAGTATATTATCTGCTTTTATTTGCATATTGTGTAATAATAACATATTTCTGAAAAGCCATGTATGTGGAAATTAAACTGATTATTAATAATCATATGTGGACATTGTTTGTATTTGAAGTGCTGTGCATGTCTTGTGCTTGAGGGATGAAACTGTTCTGTATAAATGATGACACGACCCACTGCCTGGAGCTCAGTTACATCATACTAAGACCAGAGCCTCCTGCCCTGTTTCTACTCTATTACTATAATAACTAGACCTTTTTTGACTAGCCTTTTTGGATTAAATTTTTATCAGGGTTTATTGGATTTTCTATTTGATTTAAAACTGAAATACTGGAGATGACTGTATTCATTATCTTTAAACTTGAGCTTGGTTGTAGCATACAGTGATTTTTATAATGCAAAATTTTACAGATTTCCAAAAACACTGAACACAAACAATGGGTGAACTAAAATGTTAATAGGAACTTGTTGGTAACAGGCTTGTAGATTAACCAATAAATCTACCAGGCACTTGCAGGAGAGGGTTGGGTAAAATGGGATACTTGGTATCAACATTTCTGTAGGTCAGCCCAGAACAACATTCGCTTTACAATTGCTCATAAAACTCAAGAGGGCTTTGCACTACCATAAGAAAATTGCAAAATAAAAAAAAAAAATTAAAGTATTAAGTGAGCAAATTTTTTTTTTTTTTTTTTTAAAACCCTTGCATTTTCGCATTTTACCCAGACTATGTTGACAAAATGAGATACACCAATGAGGTAAAATGGGATACACAAATGTTAATGAACAACAATGCATAACCTTTACTACAGGAAAAAAAGAGACAAAACATGAAAACAAAAGTATGCTGAAGGCTTAAAGTCTACAAGCACAGTTCCCTTTTAATTCAAAGATGACCACCGCAACATTAGGTATGAGATATTCCTGCTCTTGGGGTAGGTATTGCTAAGCTCTCTATACCAGAGCTGCCGACAGACCCCTTCCTGGGATGATGCACTCGGTCCCGCCCACCGAGGGAATAAAACCGTCATCCAAATGAGGCGCTTCCTCTTTTTCCCTCTCAAGATGATATGGTAAGACCTCTGTGTTGAGCTGAGTTGGTTGTATTTCCCTTGCTTTCGTGTTGAAAGTCAGCTTGCCGCTTTCCCAGAATCAACGACTTGAAAAAGACCAAGCCTTTTTGCCTTTCTGTCTTTCAGCAGCCTCCCTGCTTGTGTGGTAGGCAGCTCTATATATCTGTCTGTCGTATGTGAGCGACTGCCTATGCAGTCATCTGCGAGTGATTGTCTAGTCTTCCTGAGAGTATAGAGTTCCTCCACAGGGCTATGCTTTGCCGTACCCCCGCTGTCTAGTAGACCCTGCCGGCTGCATAGGCCCATCCACCTCTGTGAGTCGGGCCTTGTAGTTCCTTGACTATCTTTCTGCCGTGTTTTGCTGTCTGCTTCAACTCACCCACCGCTGCTTCGGCCTTGGCCCGTCCTGTCTTTGCAATTAGAGAAGAAAAAAAAGCAGTACACTTCTTCCTGCCTAAAACACTGCAGTTCCTTGAGCCTGTGCTCCACTCTGACATACGTTATGCGCTGCCACGTTGTGTGATGCACACGGCCCAGAACCAGGTTTTCGTCGCTCTGCACCATGGTGCCGCACTTTACACTTCCCTGTACTGCTCTCCTGATTACCTACCGCAGCCCCTCGAGCCTGTGTATCCACCCCGGTATATACTATGCACTACCCTGGGTTGTGTTGACTTCCCGCGGTTCAGCAGATTAGGAATTGCTACAGCACTCCCACCAAGAATGCAAGGCGTCTCGGCTGGTAGAGAACAAGATGCTGGCATCCGCTGTACTTGCCAGGCTGTCTGGTCGGGCAAATAGTTTATCACACTGGACCGAAAGAACTCGGATTCCACATTCCTATCCATCCAGTGCATAGGAAGTATCTCCGCTTTTTCCTTACAGGGGAGCGTCCTGAGTTTTTCCGTGCTGTGATTCGGCCTTTCCTTAGCCCCCCACACGTTTTCAAAGTGCATGGAAGCCATCCTAGCTTTCTTGAGGCTGCAAGTGATCAGGGTGATGAATTACTTGGACGACTGGTTGATCTGCCCAGTTGCAGGAAGGAGCAGTGGCCCACACAGTGATTTGTGATGATGCATCTGTTGAGGCTGGGTCTCACCCTCAACGATGCCAGAACAAATTAATACTAGTGTAAAGTACGGTCTACTTGAGTCTCTGACTGGATTCTCTTACAATGCAAGCCTAAAGTCAAGAAGCTCTTTTTAATTCAACAGTTTTATTTTTTTAAACAGGGGTGGCAACTTGTCCATACACAGACACGCTTGTCCGTGGCTAGAGTTATCAGGGTCTGTGCCAGTGAATATGGAACACACACAAACACACATGTCATTGTATATAAATTCTGTTTTGTTTGTCTGTGGACAGTATGTTGTTTTTTTTTTTTAAATGTCCGTTTTCACTCAATATGGTGCCGACTCGTTTTAGCCATAATTAAGACAATAGCGATACCTGTTGAAATGAGGAAGGATAAAATCTTAATTACTGGCACCTGCAGCTACAGTAATACAAATGTCTAACATCTGCACATATAAATGTGAAGGATATTACCACTGTTACATTTTTTTTTCAGAAAACTTTCAAACCTCTCCTGGGCCCTCTGAGTGCATGGGCCCATGTGCAGTTGCAATGGCTTCTTGGGCTATATCCCATTTTATCCATTCCCATGCTGCCATGTTCCAACAGATACTGTGTACACCTGAGCCCAAACACCACCCTAGCGCTATTTATTAACTTGTTTGTAATCCCTAAAAAAGTATTTATTATATTCTCTCACTATTTATTGACACAGACACTATGTTTGCAGACCCTTCTTTTTATAGTAGACCCTGCAAAAATCAAACAAACTCACCTTGTTTACGCACAACGTGTTTCATAAGCAGGATGACATGATGGAATGGTCACAGGGAGTGGCTGTATCATTCACACTCACTGTGGCAGATGGCTGCATTTTGTAGGGGAGAAAACACTGGTGGCCTGTATTAGGCAACCTTTGTCTACAGTAGATTTCCTGCCTGAAATCTCACAAGCTTTCTAATAACTTTTTTTTTGTTTTGTTTTGTTTTGTTTTACAGGTAATGTAGTGGCCCCTTCTTTGAACAGTCTTGAGAGAAATATTAGGTTTTTCATATTTGTGTTTCTATATTTGTGCCACTCCAGATATTGTTTTAAACCTAGTAATTGTTACTCTTCTGTCACACTGGGTTGGAAACATCCCTTGATTGTGGTTTGGTCTCATTAAGTTTGTGTGGACAATGTTGTTAATGCTTGTTTCCCTATTTGCAATGCCTTTTTCCACTTTTAAAGCCTGCCATCTGTTCTACTCCCAAAGCAATTCCCTCTGTTTACCATTAACTCGTGTAGATGGAATTACGGTCCTTGTATGGTCATATTATGCTGTCAGACTGTGTTTTTTTTTTTATGGTGTTTGATTATAAAAGTTTTATTGTATTCTTTTATGGCAGGGGTTGGAAACCAAATGAAAGTAGATGACAGAGAAATTCCACTCATATACTATCTAGTAATATGTTTTGAAGAAAACTGATTTTAATACCCTGGTAATCATAGCTAGAAAGGGTGGTTTAATAACTGAATTGATTGATTGCCACCTATACTTTTTGCACAGCATTATTTTAGTAAGCATGGTGCATAAATGTCTGGGGAAATTCAATATTTCAATATCCCATGCATGACAAATTGGGGAAAGGTAGCCTTATGGTTTCCTCTAAGTTGCCGCTCTTGGGTGTCGCACAATGCGCTCGGACCCCTTTCCCTTTTTTAAACAGTTTTTTTTTTGTTGTTGTTTTTGGTTTTTTGTTCTTATTTGGTTTTGTTTTTTTGTTTTTGTGGGTTTTTTTTTTAATTAAGATACATAGCTACTGTAATGATCCAGCAATGGGGTTGCTAAATAAAGTACGCTGGGGGTCAAAATTATGGATCCAAACACAGCCCTTTACCTTCCCCTGGATGAAAGAGGAGGCCACGCAAAGTTTGTTTGCACTGGCTCCTGCGGGGTCTGAATGCATAAAGGAACAAACAGACAGACAGACAGTCTTCTTTGTATATTAAGATGATAGAGAACACCCATGATAGGTAACACATGTTCAATAAACAAAATATCCCCCAAACATGGGATGATAAACCCTGAAATTGTGCAGAGCTTTTTTTACTGGGGTAAGTCTATTTATTTTTTCTGTTCAATTTAAACTGCAATCATTTTGATTAGACGTGACCTTGGTTCAACATGTGCAGTCCAGGGATGTTTCTCTGATCAGAGGCTGCTATACTCCCTGAGCTTCCCTGAAAGTGAGTCTGAAGGTATGTGCAGCAGTTGAGCTGTTCAATAGAAACAGTTAACATTCCTTTACTGTTGAGCAACAGTAATTGTTGTTAATGACTTCCTAGTAACATCAGGAACGCAATTTATTTGGAACACAAAGAGTAAACAATGACTGTTACACCAGCCTGTACCAGAATCTGGAAACAGAGATGAGATACACAGTACACTGCTGGCATTGCTTTTTACAGTAAATCTCTCCGGGAACTTGATTCACCGGCACGCAGCAAAGCAATAAAGTGTTGCCTTAATAGTAAAACAAGTAAGTATTGTTTGCCCAGGATGAGTAAAGAAAAAAACAATAGAAAAACATCATTAAATGCATTAAAGCTGCTTCTAGCTGGTTTGGTATATTTCTTTTCCACATCAACTGGAGTGGTAGTCTAACTACCCTGAAGTGTAAATTACTAAATTCAAATTCAAATAAAACTCCAAAATGATAACAAACAACTTAATTTTATTCCAGTCTCTTTTGAACAGGGCCAGTGCTATGATTTACTGGGCCCTGGTGCAAGAGTGTGACCAAAACCAGCCCCCCCGCCCCACCAGAAATAAAAAATAAAAAACACAACTCAACCCAAAATAAATCTAATTAAAGTTGTGTTCCAAAAATGAGTACAATCATGTGTGATTTTTGGGGAATTCAACGTCAGTTTCTTTAGCTTTCATGATTTTAACTCTTAGCTCTTCAGTACAAAAGTCAGGCCAAGTAGCTAGCTCATAAAAATCACATACAGGTGACTGACTGGGTACCACGTTTACAATACATGATCCAGTACCTTGCATTTGCTGTTGTACATTTTTCGCACAGAGAATTAAAGTTGGCTGATAGGCCATATTTTTTTCAGAAGTATTTGTGATTCTGTACCTTGTTAGTAAATGTTAGTAATCTTTATAAACAGCAGCTGTGAAAGAAATGCAACCCCCCCCCTCCCAGTAAATTGAACAGGCTGTTGTTTTTTAATCAAACTGACCTATTATAAGTTTCACGCTGAGTCCCACCTACGCAGCTCTGATTTGATAATGTGTTTTGACTGACAGTACAACTTTGCCACATTTATTTTTCAACCACCTGGAGAACAGTTTTATGTTTTTGTTTTTCGATAATGGAAAAAAGGATTAGTATGGGCAAAGATATTATAGAATATCTTTGGTATGGCCCCCAGGAGAGGCTGGGCCCGAGTACAGTCACATCCCCCGAACCCCTCCCTCTGATGCTGGCCCTGCTTTTGAATCCTGATAGTTCCTTAAGGATAGACCACTTGTGCAATGAGCTCTTTTAGGTGCTGTTTGGGTGCTTTTATCGTAAGCAGATCTTTAGTAAACTGCTGCAGACATCCACTAGTAAAAGCAAGGCATGTTATTATAAGCAGATCTGACTGTATTTTTGCGGTCATATTTTACACCTGTCTTCTATTGGCACTGACTTATAAGAGTCTCAACAACATTACTCCATCTTGTTTATATGTTCATATGATTAAAATGTCTATGGTCTTTAGTTAATATTTAATGTATTGGCAAACACACTTGCTAGATAGGTACAGCATATGTAACTATGTCATAAACTTCAATTGAACTTTTGGTTTGTAGTGCGATTAATAATATTTGCAGTAAAAACCATCAGCAAGAAAAGGTCAATTTGACACATGTTTACAATATATAGACTAACATTGCATAACACACTCTGTTTCATTGCTAATTGATTCCCAGCCACCTGAACTACATTCCCAGTATGTGGTATACTCTCTTGGGGGTGGGGGTGAGTGGGGTTATAATCCCTTCTGCAGATAAACCCTTTCAACCAGGTTAGAAGTTGGGCTAAACAGTGAAATACTGCCACTTCAACACTTTATTTCTTCTGGGGTTTTCTCCCAAGGACTATTGACCACCTTATTAACAACACTAAATGCTGTTTTTATGAGACATTAATATACTGGTTATATCAATGAAAGACACTTTAAATTCTGAAGCCCTCAAAAACTGTCGCCTTTCACCAGAAATGGAAGCGGTACTCTTAGATTGTTTAGTTCCAAATAAAAAACATTGTTTACTTGAAAAAAAAAAAAATACATCAGTGTATTGAAATTGAACTGGATGTTGATTGTGCAGGAAGTTGAAATGTTTTGTTTTCCCAGATGATGCTTGTTAATACAAGTTTTGTAATTTGAGGTAAAAAAAAAATTCAGATTTGGCAACAACAAAATCGCATCCATTTCGGAGTTTTTAACATTCAGGAGACTTGTATGGTTAAATTACTTAGTGTATGATGTAAACTATTGAAATAACAACCAGTTCCAATAATAATACTGCACCACCTCTAAAATGGAAAACTTGGAATATTTCAAAACAAGAACTAGCAAGCTTGGAATGTTGGTTTAAGTGCTCATTATGTACATTCACAAGTTGTTAATTTCTCATGTTGAAAAATGTACATTTTTAATTGGTTTAGGAAGAGAAAGTGCCCCTATTAGACTGTTAGGTTCCCAGTCATTTGGTATTTGTTTTGATGTCTGCTGTATTACCAGAGCTTGGAATTTAGAAGATGCTTGGGAATCATAGCATGAACGCTGATTAGCTACAGAAACATACCAATCATTTCTACACTCTGGTGCCAGCTTTGAACAAGCGCTTCACAAGACCTCATTCAGGACACTTTGACGTACAATCTTTACAACAGCTCTTTTATTATAGTTTTGGTCCAGAGCCATTTCCAATAGATGTGCAACTTGTCTCAGAAAGATCCTTCCACAACCCACTTCTAATTTTGTGTCCACTGAAAATGGAATCTTTGCACTCCAGCAGTATCTACACACAAAGGGCCTGTGGCAGAGCAAGAGCCCTGCCTGTAAATCAAGTGTTGGTGTTTATGTGTTTTGGTGGTGGTTGGCAGGGATGGGGCTAATTCCTCTTCTTGCCAAATACATGTGAGAATATAGAGAACCCAAAGCTCCAATGCGAGGGAGTTGTCTGAGCTGCAGGGAGGGGGGGAGAGAGAGAGAGAGAGAGAGAGAGAGAGAGAGAGAGAGAGAGAGAGAGAGAGAGAGAGAGAGAGTATGGAGTCAGTCCTCCATTTATACTGAAACTCGTTGCGATAATGCCAGACTTGGGTGAGGGATTTCTGTTTATTATTTGTGGTGCGTGATTGTTTTGTTTAGCCTTTTTATTAAGGCTATGTGAGCTGTGTTTTTGTTAATCACATTTTAGTTCTAAAAAATAATGTACTTACAGCTCTTAAAGTTCAGAGTCTTCTTTATGCCTCGTGACCACTATAGACACCTAGCCACCCTGTCACAGGGCTCTTTTCTCACTTGGTTAATGCACTATTTACACAGTGGAAGAAGGGCTTTCACTGGGTGTGTAAATAGCACATAAACAAAATGAGAATAGGGCTCAAGCTGAACACCTCTGCAACACTTTTTTTTGTATTTATTTTAAAACATGAATGGTAAAATAAATCTCTATTTGCAAGCCTTGCTTTGAGATTGTCTTATACATACTTCGCCCTTTTTTCCATGGACAATCAAACGGTCCCACCCTTTCAGGGCCTCCTTTCCTGTCAGTGGCCAGCCAGCTGCTTCCTCTAATAACGGACATGCTTTACAGCCAATATCATACTTTGACTCAGAAAAGATTGTTGAGATATAGTGACCTAGGAAGTAAAGCAGTATAAGCCTCCCAGAAGTCAAGGCAAGCAAACTGAGAACTTTCTTTAACCTTGTACAGAAGCCAAAAAAATTCTTCAGAAAAAAAATATTGCTGTCAAAACTCTCATTTTACACAAACCACCTCACCATGCTGAATTGAGTGGTGGTTCAGTGATCTGTTAGATGTCTTATGACACTAAGTTAAACACATGTAATCCGTAAACCAGACCTTTATGTTTATATTCAAGAGCAGAATGAGTTTTTTCTAAAATACTATTTTTACTTGCTAGATTATATTGTATCCTCATGCTATTGTAGCAAGCAACCCTTTCTAAGTGATTTAACATATACAACGAGAAATGGTATTATAAAGAATAATTTATTATATAAATATATATATATATATATATATATATATATATATATATATATATATATATATATATATATATATATATATATATATATATATATTATGGGCATATACATATGTGCACACATGCATAATATGTATGCTGATACAGTGCTATAACTAAGTACGTTTGTGTGATACAAGCCCAGATACATTCTTGTACAAAAAAAAAAAAAAAAAAAAAAAATTGACTTAAGAGTTCAGGTGTCAGCAATATTTAAACATAAATAATAAAATGAAAATAAGGAAAGCATCATTTACATACAAAGCAATAAACATTTTCTGTAACTTGTCTTTCTTACATGGATCACTACCTTCAGAACCTTGGTTACAACAGTAGCCAATTATTACCACAGTGTGTGTCAACAAACATACAATGTAATTCGGGAGGTTGGGCAATAAAACAAAAATAAAAGATGCATCTCCCTGTTGTAAGTGACTTTCAGCCATGATGAGCAAGACAGCAATCTGATAGCACTGCTGTAGTTTGATGAACACACTTTTGATTTCCATCTCCAGTTTACCTGAAGGAAAGCTGTAAGTGCTGCGAGATGCATGTTAAAAACCTCTCAGACATTGAGGAAATGTCCTGTTCTGCTCTTCATTACACTTCGCTGGACAAGTATCTTGCGATTTCAAAAGAAAACAAAAATAAATTCAAAGCAGGCTTTAAATGCGTGGTTGTGCAAATTAGGACCAAATATTTCTTCATTTGAGTTTTGAAAAAATAAAGATTTTCTTGTTACAAAGTTCTGGTACTGAGGCAATGTATCAAGTTATCAAAATGTATGTTGTCTTGCAGGAATCTATTTTTCCATCCATTGCTTTAGAAACACTGGCGGGTGCACTGTCTGATGCCTTTAATGAAGGCATTAAAATATGTGCCTACTTGACTTACACACTTTAAAAAGCATCTGCTCTATAGAATAATATTGCAATGGTATTGCTGGGCGAATGAACAGCAATTTTGCCACCTGACAGTGACTCAAAGGATTCAGGTAAAGGTTAAGGGAAAACAAGTTGTGATATAAGAAAATGTGGACCGTTTGCAGTATTTTATTATTTGTCCATATAACGACTAGAACACATCTTAATCATAAAGTCAGAGTATTGTTGATTTAAAGTGAGTCGCTCTTGAGTGGCAATGTTGCTGAATCAAACTTCATAAGTGCAGTAATATTCCCTGTTTGAAATAATTTAATGCAATGATTATTTACAGTAACACTGAGTAAGCCAAATGAAATAGACTTATACAGTGCAATGGAGAAATGCTTCCGGTATTTTATATACAATAAGCACTATCGTTTTGTATTTATTTTCATAAACTTCATTTACCATAATTAAGCGTGATCTTCAAAATAGCTTCTCATATACAACAGAATACAGAATAGAGTACTGCACGTGCGCAAGCTGGCAAGAAGGCGGCGCGGCTGCCCAAATTCTGTTTGCATGCTGTGTATTTCTGCGCTTCGCTATGATAGAAACATATTGGGCATTAATTAACATCAGTAGTTTTCAATTCAGAAGCATCATGTTGCTCACTCGTCTTTTCAGATTTCACATCTGTTTATGTAAAATCCAACCTGTCCATCGACGACTGGGTGGATTTTCGAGCTACTAAATGCACCAGTGAACGTCTGGCCATTTTACTAACATCATGCATCTTTATAATGACCTTGTCATCGATTACCAAATAAACTAAGGGATTCAGAGCGCTGTTCAGACAAGCAAGTCCTCTGCTCACCTGATAAGACACATATATGTTATTGAAAGCGTCACTGCATTCCCCTTCAATTTGCAATACCCGTGTCTTTAAATTGAGGATCCTTAAAACGTGATAGGGTATGAAGCAGACAACAAATAAAACTGTGAGGGTTACAATCAGTTTCAAGCATCGCTGTTTCATCAAAGAGTTCACGCTGGGATTTTTTCTGTTGGTGAGAACGAATGCTACATGACCATAGCACCCCAAAATAACAAGCAACGGGATACAAAATCCAGTGATAGTCCATCTGGTGCTGTACGGAAGGTACTCGTATATTTCGTCGTTTGATGTAGTGTCGTAGCAGGAGCTAGAATTTTGATTTGATTTACTGAAGTACAAATCTGGGACAAGTTGAGCAACGACCAGAACCCAGGTTATGACAGATATTATGATTGCATGACACACTCTGATTCTACCCATTACTTTCATTGGGTGGACAATGCTCAAATACCGGTAAACGCTGATACATGTTAGGAATCCAATGCTCCCATATAAATTAAGATTGAAACAAAAGCGATTTATCTTGCAGAAGACGTGCCCGAAGATCCACTTTTCGTCCATCACATAGTAACTGACCAGAAAAGGTAAAGTGATCACATAGAGCAGGTCCGCAATGCCAAGATTTAGCACAAACACGTTGATGCAGCCGACTGTTTTCCATTTTGCTAGTAAACTCCGCAATCCCCAACAATTGCTGATGACACCGACAAAGAACACGATCACATAAACACTCGGCAAGAATACTGAGGTGAAGGTCTTGTCTACCACGTTGCACCTGCTCTTGTTTTCTGCGGCCGTGCTGCTTGACTTCACATTCTGAATAGATGCGTCTGCAGCGCTGAAGTAAAAACCATGCACAGCAACAGCCGCGAGGGAGAGAAGAAACATCTTGGTTGAACTGCTTTGTCAGGCTTCGAGTTCCAAAGTTTTGCAGTAGCACCGATTGTCAGGGCATTCAGTCCAATGGAACTCCTTGCTGGTGCATCAAGACAAGAGCCGTATTTATTCTAACACATGGCTTTCACCAACTGTGTATTAGTATGACTTGTGTTTTGCTTTCAAAAAAGATCCTGTTTACAGTGTTGATTGAGGTTGAGGTTCACTGATCGAGGCGTGTACGAAATTGTCTCAACACGTGTCTCAGAGCAAAGGAAATGACACGCTCTTGCTGAGTTAGAATACAACTGTACACACTTATGGCAAGCCGTTTCAACATTTAATCATCAATTGCTGATATTAAGAACTGTATTTTTGATATCAGTATTGTAATCGTATTTTTGATATCAAAAATGCAGTTTTTGATATCAAAAATGCAATTCTTGATATCAAAAATGCATTTCTTGATATCAGCAATTAAGGATTAAATGTTAAAACGGCTTGCCATAGACATTCACACTTCATGCAATACGTATCAGTGCGGTACAGTCATTCAAACTGCACAATACAAACATTCTGAAGGAGCTATAGGTATTTATCCAGATTTTATTGAAGTTAAAGAAAAAAAAAATGTGAATCTCATTTTGAATAATAAAGTGTATTTTTGGCACCATCTATTCTTTATAATTCAATTTAAAAAGCTATACTTAAAAAGTATTATTTTAGGACAGTAACAGGCATGATTTAAAATATGTAGTATATATTATTTAGGTATTTTCCATTAAAACGAATTAAAAACAAAATCTTCTTCTTTCCATTGGTTTCTGTTCTTAATCTCCAACCGGGTTATTGCTGCGAATGTTGCAGGTGTCATAAGCGCAAGTTTTACAAAGTGGACAACAAGACTTAACAATTAAAAAACAGATACAACAAACAATTTATACAGCGGGGTAAAAACGTGTTGTGCCTTTTACAACATGAAACAGCAAGAATAGATGTATTTTAGATATGCAACCTTTTACCTAATATTTAGTTAATATATCATAATCTATTTTGAAACTAATATAAATGGCAGCAAACATCAGACCCCCTAGGGTTAGTCTCCCCAAGTCAAATGATTCAGTGTGGGTTCAAAGGCACTTTACTGTAGTAGCGGTTTGCAAATCTGTTCACATGGCATGTCATTATAGTTCAACTGGTTACTTTATATTAACTTCAATTGTACAACCCTTGCTTATGTGCCCCTTTAAATGGTAGAGGAGTAAGAAATCATTGAAAGTCTGTCTCTCAACATTGTGATTTCCCTGTGTTTAATGTACAGCCTTTCAAACCACTGTTTAGCATCGAACAAATTTGTAAATCGTGCAAGTCTACACGTTACACCTCCACCTCGGGCCACATTGTTGTTTGTAACAAGATGTTATCGTTTAAAAAGTTGTTTCTTCCTTTTTATTGTAACATTGAAAAACCACAAGCCTGTCTGTGAAACCAGGCATGCAACTTGCATTTATATGCAATTCAGTCACAGGACTCTTCCTCCTATAGTGGGGAGAGTGCAGTTCTGCGATTGGTACGAATTATTAGGCTACACCTCTTTCGGGTCGGAACCCCACATCCTATGGGACGTAGCTTGTCCAGTATATCAATGGCTGAAACTATTGTTTTGGGGCTCGAAAGTCACCTGTCGATATGGTATTTGAGTCTCTGTCTCCATGGCAGCTCGGATACCATTTGAGAACTCAGGTTTGCTTACAGTATTGTTTTACTGTGTTCCTGAATACACCGTTTTGGTTTAAACTACCTGAATAAGACTATGGCTTATTATTTTTAAGAAGTAAACAAACCGTACATGTATTTTGTTATACATAATATAACACAATGATTACTGTTCACAATACAGCTGTCATATACTCTAGCTACAGCTACTGAAACAATGAAATTATCCTCATAAATAGCAAGTGTATTTCAGTGTCTCCTGGCTGGGATAACTCAATCTATTATAGTGTTATATTAATACATGGTGAACGCGTATCTTCTTGTTAACTGCTTTGTTGTACTGGTATGTTATTCATGTATGTGTTTATTTAGACAGTGATTATATAGTTATGTGTTATACAACATGTCTGTCCTTTACTTGGTAAAGCACACACGCTGACTGTAATTACCAGAGGTAGTTACACGCTAATTGGGTAAGGCAGATTTAGATTTAGAATAATTTAGCATTAGCTCTGGAAAGACTTGGGTTAACACCGCTATTATATTGAGAGCTAAGCCCCCTCCCTCTGTTGAAGGAGTCTTGCTGCAAGGTGGTGGATGGGAAGGTGGAGGATGATTTACAAAAGCAACAAGAGAATGCGGAAAAAGTTGAGTTCCAGATACAAGATGATGCACGGATTGGACAGAGCTTCTAGAACAACACCGATTGTAATACTAACAACTTTGTGTCCTGTCTAGTTTGGCAACGAAAATGTTTATGAACAAAAAAAAAAAAAAAAAAAAAAAAAAAAAAGAAATAACTTGGAACACTTCGAGAGCACATGTCACATGTCTGTTTACTTACAGTGCAGAACTATGTAAATTGCCACGTAATTACAGTGAATTTACAGGGGCTGCTGCCAGAGCAACAGAACGTGGACTGACTACACCTGGTGGCCCAACACCATATTAACAGTGTTGTAATGAAGTTAAGTCTTAATTATTACATTTAAAAAAAAAAAAAAAAACGAGTTAATTGTCTACTCTTAAACAAAAACAACGTACAATTACTTCTCTTTTTAAACTACTCATTGTGTCCAAACTTTTCCTTTGCTGTTGATTGATAGAAGTTAACATGAGAGCATACCCCTTTCCCACCACAAGATGTCGATGTTTGTTTTCATAAGGCGTAAGCAAACCATCGACATGCACTTCTATTGGTTCTATTCCTGCACCACCTCGTTCAATCTGGTTCATTTTCATTGCAAAATTAAGCAATTACAATATTGTACCGCTGATTACGCCCATCAGTCAAAAGCTGTCCATCTGCTATCAAGAACATGTCTGCTATTTTGATTAAAAAAAGTCAACTCTTGGCCAATAGCTTTCTGTTGTATCCTTACTGTGTAATATTTTTTTGGAAGCCACAAGGTGTCACATTTAAAAAAAAATATGGCAGTTGTGTTGATTATCGTTGAATATATTTGTAGTTATTTCTAAATAACTTAATTATGCAGGGTTTTAAGATATTTATAAATACGTGTATCTTAAGGTATCAAAAAAAAAAAAAAAAAAAGAAAGAAAAACACGCTGGTCTGACACTTTCTTTGAAAAACAACAACAAAAAATCCTCAATGTTAAAAACTGACTAGTACAGAATGGTCAGGAAGCAAAAAAAAAAAAAAGATTCTCCTGTGCTTTGTATCATTTTCTAGATTTAGATAAGGCTTTCAACAAGTCTTGCTTAGGCCAAAGGCCAAACTATGCAGTGAACAGACAATTGGAAAATGTGGGATTGGGCAGCATTCAGCTACATCCAAAATCTCAATTGAATTAAAAGTGTTTAACTATGTCTTTTTCTTATCATTTTTCCAGCATTCTGGTGATAGAAATGATTGTGGTTGTGGTCCTGGAATCATGTTCTTGTGAAATTGTTTCCACTGACAATACTGACAAATTAGATTGCTTTCCCGTCACAGCTATTCAGAGGAAGTATGTGAACCTTTAAAAAAATGAAGGCTGTCTCCTGATATTGCCAAAAACAGCTAGAAAGGTTCAGGTCGTTCTCTGGATGCTGTTTGGAAGTTGTTCTCATTTTCTGCCAAAAGCAATACATGTGCTTAACCTGTTGATACAGTTAACATATTCGAGGCTTAGACTGTGAACAATATCACATAGAAATTACTGACCACTCCCCCCCCCCCCCCCCCCCCTCTCAAATTCAGAGGTGTTTTATTGCCATGACAGCATTAGCGGTATTGCCAAAGCAGTTACAAAGTTGAATATATAACATAAAAATTCCATAATCATTATGAACATCAATATCAAAATTAAAAAATGAAAAGGAATAATTAAATAAAGAGGTAGGAATGTAAAACAGAGCACTCTCCCCCCTGTCAGTGCCCATGTGCAGAGTGCTCACTGTATGTCTCCCAGCCTGTGACAGGCACACGCACACTGGGCAGCCAATGTGGCTGTGTGTCCCTACCCCAGTAGGACTGTCACTGTCTCTGGGCTGCTCATGTACGGGAATTGCAGAAGAGAAATTGCAATTTTTTTGAAGAAAGTGTCCCTTGTTTGGTTGTATTTATTGCAGTATAGGAGAAACTGCATCTTTGTCTCGACTTCTCCCAGTTCACAGTGACCTGTGTCTGTGTCGTCCTGTTTCGATGGCCAGGTGGTGGTCACTGATTCTATAATTGGTCAGGATCTTCCTCTGCTTTGTGTCGTTCATCCTGGCCAAGTATTGCTTCTTTGTTCCAGTGAGTGAAATTAGTTTTTGAGGGGAGATATAACGTGGTTGACTCTGATTGGCATTGTTTTAGCAGTGTTGTCCAGAAGCTGGCCGATGTGAGTGCCGCTCAGTGCAGCGAGCTTCATGGCCAGATGGCTGAGGGGACTCTTGTCTGGGCTGAGTTCTTTGCTGGTCAGGGCTTTGTAATGGTAGGATTTTGGGTCACTGTGGTTTAAATGAACCCAGTATATTAGTGCTCTTTTTTAATATTAATAATCAGTGAGTAACTACTTAATTCAGCCCTGCATGAAAAATTCGCTGTATTTCTCTGCACTTTTAGTATATTTGTACAGAATTCTGCATGCAGGATTTGTGTTGGGTGTTTGTCCCACTTTGTATAGTCCTGGACTGTGAGTGGACCCTACACTACTACCATATAGGGCAATAGGCTGAATAACACTTTCAAATATTTTTTAGCCATATTCTTATGGGGGGATTTCATGTTATACAGTTTCCTCTTAATGTCGTTGAAAGCCCTGCATGCCTTTTCTTTTAATGCATTCACTGCCAGGTTAAAGCTCCCTGATGAAATGATGGTCAGTATAAAGGAGATGGGGTCTCCTGGGAATCTGGTGCTCTGAGTTGGCTCAAGGTACGGTTGTGTGTTCCAATTAAAGAACACGGAAACAGACTTTCCCAGTTACACTGATTTATTTTAGGCTGTGGTCTTTGAGCATTTACACACAGCAATAAACAAAAAGGTAGTATAGGTGAATGGCGAAACGGTAGCGAGAAAAACGCCGTCTTAATATCAACCACGACAAACGTAAACTGAAACTAAACCTCACGTCACCGGCTCGAACCATGGCAGCTCTGGTGACGTCACTTATGTGAGATTACTAACGAAGCGAACAAGTTATAACAACTTATTACAACGAGGTGGGCTTTCTTGGCTATGCCTCCATCTGCGATTTCCTAGAGTGTTGCTAGAGTGATAAACGAACTGAGGGAGTGATGAGTCATAGCGCCCCATCAGTAAGATACTAGGCATGATAGGATCTGGATCTGTTATTTCCGAAGAGACATAGCCAAGAGGCTTAGCATTTAGGATGCCCTCCACTTCCGTAAGGACAGTCCGGAGCACGTTTTATAAAGGCGCAGGCAAGCTGGTGGCAAGTCTGCCATCTTAGGCACAGAAGGATTGGCACGCCATGCCTGGCACTGCATGCAGGTGCTCTGATACCTCTTGATTGCTTCCCTCCCCCGCAGGATCCAAAACCAGCGACACAGTTCAGCCAGCACTCTCTCTGGTCCAGGATGAAGGAGTGTCTCAACGAAGTCCTGAATGATTAGCTTAGTCATAGAATGTTTGGGATCTAATACGATGGGTGGATAGAATCTGACTTTAGCTGCTCAGCTATACGCAGTCTCCCTCCGACTCTGAGGAGTCCTGTCTCCCTATCGTACGCAGGAGATAAGCAGCCCAAACGACTGTTGGTTGGTAGGGATCGCTCAGACATGAGATCTTTGACTTCATCCGGGAATGACTCTGATTGTGCCTGCTTTAGAAGGAGATTCTCTGCTTTGATGTAGTCAGCTGCTTCAATAGGTGAGCTAGAGCTTAGATCGACCGCCCCATGTAGGGATCGTGTTGTTGCCTACATGACGTCCTTCCATGTGGAGAACGTGCTGACATCAGGGAGCTGAGGACAGGGATTAACAGTCATGTGTCCGCAGAAGGCTGATTTCTTAATTTCGTTATCCTCTGGTTCCGGATAAGCTGAAGAGCTAGTCGGCCAATGGTCTTCGGTGTGACGCAGGAACTCAGGGCCTTGGTGCCAAAAATGGGGTTGAGACAGCTCCTTCAAGTTAATGCACCTTGTGATATCATCCGCTGGGTTGTTCGCAGTATCCACATATCTCCAGTTGCTCACGTCGGTAAGGTTCTGAATCTCAACTATGCGTGTGCCAAAAAAAAACCTTGTAGCGGCAAGATTCTGACTTGATCCAGTGGAGAACTGTAGTGGAATCAGACCAGAGGATAACCTTTCTGATGGGTAAGGTGATTTCAGCTTGCAGGACACTGACTAGTTGAGCACCAGTGAGAGCAGCACTCGGCTCCAATCGAGGCATAGAGAGTTGCTTCTTTGGCACTACACGAGATCTGGCCAGTACGAAGGAGACATGGACTTTCTTCTGGGCGTCTTCTGTACGTAAGTAAGCAACGGACCCGTATACCCTCTCAGAAGCATCACAGAATACGTGGAGATCTCTGATTGATGTTGGTGTGTTCACAGACGCTGGAGCATAACATCTGGGAAGTTCCATTTGGAGCAGGTCGGGAATCTCCTGTTCCCAGGCTGGATCAGGTCATCCCAGCTGATCTGCTCCTTCCAAAGGTCCTGGACAAGAACTTTAGCTTGTGTTGTAAATGGTACAATGTAGCCTAGTGGGTCATATTGACAGGCGAGTACCTTGTAGACATTCCTCATCGTGGGTTCGGCACTCTCCACCAGTCTATGTTTGTACCTCAGAGAGTCTCAGAGGCAGTCCCAACGTAATCCCAGGGTTGGCTCCTGAAGGTCCATGCTGGTTTGGAAAAGCCACAGCTCACTGCTCTCCAATCTGGCTTCGGGTGGAAGAGGCTCGATGACGGCCAGTACATTGCTGGTCCACTGACGTATATCAAAGCCTCCTGTTTGGAGCAATTGGCGCAGACCATTGACAAGGTCCTTAGCTCCATCATCTGAGTGGGTGCTCTGAAGGCAGTTATCGACATAAAATGACTGCTCGATAGACTTAACAAGGTTGCCATTAGGTTCCCCTTTGTCATGGATGTGCCACTGCAGGGCGTAGATGGCGCAGCAAGGGCTGCACGTTGTGTCGAATGGCAGGACCTGCCACTCATAAATGTTTGGCGCCTCAGTTCTCTGCATATTTTGCCAGATGAAGCGCAGTACTGGTTTGTCGGCTGGTAAAAGATGTATCTGGTGGAACATGCCTTTGATGTCATCATTCGCCTAGCAGGGATGGACCTAAGGTCAGTCCAGGGAGGAGAAGGTCATTGAGGGACTGCCTGTTATACTGGAAAGAGCAGTTAAAGATTATTCTGTCTTTGCCATTGTGCCTTACCATATGGTGAGGTATATATCAGGATTCTGGGGTTGCTTTAGCTACCTAGGGTGGTACCACTGCTACATAGCCCATCTTCTCTAGCTGCTGGATCTCCTGACAGTACACTTTGGCTCAGTCTGGGTCTTTGGAGAGTCTCCGCTCTGTGTTTCGGAGGCATGGCAACACTGCTTCCATAGGGGCTCGGAGGGTTGTGGCGTTGGCTCGACGAAGCAGCGGTGTAGCGTATCTCTGTATGCCATCAACATTGACCCTGACAGTGGATGCCTGAAGTAGGGTTATGGCTTGCTGATCCTGCTTCGAGCGGGTTACATATTTCTCGCTTATATAAGGAAGTATGTCGATCTGCCAGAGGCGCTCAACATTCTTGAAGAGCTCCGTGGTCGATGAGACCATTGTTGTGAACAGACATCGTTGCTCGGGGTTAGGAATTTGGTCAATGCTGATAGGGCCTTGAATAGACCAGCCAAGCTTAGTGTGTACTGCAGTGGGTCCGCCTGGCGGGCCCAAACGCACCGGCTCTATAGGTGTCAGAAGGTGAGGCATGTCGGAACCGATAAGCTGCAGAGGTTGTGCGCGGTCCACAGGAGGTAATGGTAAGTTGCGGAGGTGTTTATATCGCCTTTGGAGAGTCATCACTGGATAGGAGTGTTCGGAGAGACCCAGGTTATCGGATGTGAATGTCTGACATATATGATACGTCTCTGAAGGTTTCGGTAGGGAGGATATGTGAAAAGTAACGGAAGCACCATGGAGCTGTACTACGTCTTGGCGAACGGTCTTGAGGGTGATCGTTTCAGGCTCTGAAGTGAGGTTCAGGTGTTGTACAGCTTGTGGCAAGATGATGCTTTGCTCTGAGCCATCGTCGAGTACAGCATACGTCTTTAGTACTCGGTTTCCATTGTGAAGTAGGACTTTCACGACCTTCAGCATCACTTTTGGGGACCTGTTCAGTCTGTCTAAGTACACTTTTGTAGTGGGAGCAGTTACCATGAGCACACTCTTCTGGGTCTGCTGGACTGCATCATGCAGTACTGTCAGATGTTGCTCTTTACAGGTGTTGCAGGGTCGCTTGAGGGTGCAAGCATCGGGCTTATGAGATCGTCCACACTTCCAACACCGCTGTCCGTCTGTTATCCACTTCACAATCTGTCCTGTGTTCAGTTTCTTGAACTCTGGGCAAGCGTTCAGGAAATGGTCTTTGTTGTCGCAGTGAGGACAGTATGGCTTAGGTTTGTTTAAGGACTTGGGTTGTGGAGACCATCCTTTAGAGCTTTGGTCGTCACCGGCAGTGAGGAAAAATGCAGTAGATTTCTCCTTTGGTTTATTGAAAGCAAGTTGTTCTTTCTTTATCAGCTTGGGAGCTTCATGATTGTAGAGAGCTGCAGCTCTGCCTGCTATACGCTTCGCCTGGGATTTCATCTGTAGCCAGGACCCCAAGTCAGGTCAGGTCTGTGCCTGTCCGAAGAATACCTCGGTTCAGGCATTGTTCCACAAATCCATTGCGGTAGCTGGGGGGCATCTTGCTTAATAGTCAGTCAACATGGGATCTTAGTTCGTTACCGTTCTGTCCTTCCAGGGTCTTAAGCATGCCTACTGGTGATTGGATAGACAGGGCAAAGGCATCAAATTCAGGTGCCGGTGACTATTTCAGGTGCCGGTGACTATTTAACAGGTTGTCGAGGGCCATCTTAAGTAATGCAAAGTCGCTCTCTCTACCACTGTCAAAATTGGGCAACATCGGCTTTGGGATGCCGTAGGATGAGGCGATGAATAGATCTGTATCGGCTGTCTGTGCGTGATCTGGGTTGGACAGCATCCAGGCTGGAATGGTGTATAATGCTGCTTGATCAGGGTAAGTGGCGGCTGCATCAGGTTGGTAATACTGTGATGGATAAACTGGATATGGTAAAGGGCATGGTGCCTGGTATGGTGTAGCAAGAGTAGGAGCGGGGTGGTAGCTCACAGGTGCTAAATTATCAGGCATGTCTGCTGGAGGAGGAGCTACATGACGCACAGGAGGCGGGACCAGGGACGTCGGAGGAGGGGCTAGAGAAGCTGGTGGAGTAGCCGGACAGATATCTCTATGTGGCATCAGTGGTAGAGGTCTGCTGCTGTCAGGTAACAATAACCTGGGGGTTAATGGCATAGGGTCTGCCCTTTCGTCATCTGATGGAGATGATGAGGCTCTGGCACCATCCGGGTCCTCTGTTTTCTCTTTAAGGAGAGAAGTGACAAGCTTGGTTATCTCTAGCTTGTTCTCTCTCTTCTTTAGCTGTCGTCGTCTTTCCAGTTGTCTGGTTAATGACTCTCGGGCTTCCTCCTGACGCTGCTGAGCCTCTCTAGCTTGTGTGTGGAGTCGCTGACATTCAATGTCTGCCTGTAGGTCCTCTTCATATTGCCGCTGCAGCTCCTCGAGCTCCATCTGCTTCACTCTCTCTTCGAGCAGGGCTGTTTGTAGCTCTGAGAGAACATTAGAGGGAAATCTGCCTACTGATGAGTGTGTTGATCTGGAGCTGGTGCTCCACTGAGATGAGTTCCGCATTCGCTCATTGCATGAACCTTGGGAGGGGGAAGCCAGTTGTGTGCTTTGGGTTTGTCCCTGATGAGGGAGAGTTGCAACCACATAGTCATCCAGGTACGCTGAAGGGTGTCGTTCTCTCTGTGAAGCAGTGTGCAGATTGGGCCTGGTCGTCTGTATGTGTAGGTTCCATACCTTGGTTG
Organism: Polyodon spathula; assembly: GCF_017654505.1. Taxonomy (NCBI): domain Eukaryota; kingdom Metazoa; phylum Chordata; class Actinopteri; order Acipenseriformes; family Polyodontidae; genus Polyodon; species Polyodon spathula. The sequence goes on along the minus strand of NC_054541.1, from coordinate 6,139,990 downwards.
GTACTCAGAATCCGGCTCGAAGGACCATATAAAGGAGATGGGGTCTCCTGAGAATCTGGTGCTCTGAGTTGGCTCAAGGTACGGATGTGTGTTCCGATTAAAGAACACGGAAACAGACTTTCCCAGTTACACTGATTTATTTTAGGCTGTGGTCTTTGAGCATTTACACACAGCAATAAACAAAAAGGTAGTATAGGTGAATGGCGAAACGGTAGCGAGAAAAACGGCGTCTTAATATCAACCACGACAAACGTAAACTGAAACTAAACCTCACGTCACCGGCTCGAACCACGGAAGCTCCGGTGACGTCACTTATGTGAGATTACTAACAAAGCAAACAAGTTACAACAACTTATTACAACGAGGTGGGCTTTCTAACAGTCAGACCCAGGTAGGTGTAATTGGTGTTGTGCTCCAGTGTGGTGTTGCCCAGATTGAAGCAGTATCTGTTTCTCTGAGATTTGGCTTGTTTTCTTGTAGATCATTACTCTGGTCTTGTCCAGGTTTACTGCCAGTGCCCATTTCTGACAGTACTGCTCTAGTGAAGATCCTGCTGTGTGGGTGATAGCAGGACCAGGTCTTCTGCATCATGTAGAGTGTGTTGGGTGTAAAGCTGGTCAGAGGTGCAGTGGTTTGATTGGAAGCCAATTTGACTCTTACCTAGGGCACTGTGCTTGGTAAGGAAGGTCATTATGGTGGCATTAATTACACTGCAGAACACCTTCCCCAGATTACTGCTCACACAGATACCTCTGTAATTATTGGTGTCTAATTTGTCTCCACTTTTATAGATCAGGGTTATTAGCCCTTGGTTCCAGATGTCAGGGAAACACCCAGCTTTCAGGATGAGGTTGAACAGTCTGAGCAGGACTTCCTGCAGCTTGGGGCTGCTGTGTTTCAGCATCTCAGTGCTGATGCTGTCCTGCCCACTGGCTCTCCTGAGCTTGAGGACCTGGAGTTTCTCTTTGAGCTCCTGCGGATTGATTGTCTGTGTCTAGGGAGTTCTGGTTATCTATAATACATGATTCTTATCTTTTTAGTTTTTCTTGAATAAAATTCTGTTCTGCTTGATCTTTCTCTGGTGTTTCACTATAGAGGTTTTCAAAGTAGTTTTTCCAGATATTTCCATTTTGAATTGACCATTTCGTTTTTGTAGAATTTATATTATTCGATGCTCTGCCACTGTCCTTGTGAGCAATTATGATTTGACGGTACTTCATTTAAATTAGTAAACTATTTATTCAGAAACGAGATTTTACTGTATGCTAAGTTTTGACTTTTGTGATTAAAGAATGTATAAACCAAGGTTCACCCCTTAATGATTGATTCTGAAATTATAAGTAATAAAAATGAGCAGAAAGTATGTCATACAGTGACTCAAAAGTATTCACCCTCCTTGGACTTTTCCACATTTTATTGTGTTACAACATGTAATCAAAATGGATTTAATTAGTTTTTGCCACTGATCAACACAAAAAAGTCCATAGTGTCAAAGTGAAAAATAAAATCTACAAATTGTTCTAAATTAATTACAAATACAAAACAAACAATATTGATTGCGTAAGTATTCACCCCCTTGAGTCAATATTTGGTAGAGGAAACTTTGGCAGCTATTACAGCCATGAATTTGCATATCTGGACACTGCAATTTTTGTCTATTCTTCATTGCAAAATTGCTCATGCTCCGTTAAGTTGGATGGGGAACTTTGGTGAACAGCAATTTTCAACTCTTTCCACATATTCTCAATTGGATTGAGGTCCGGGCTTTGACTGGGCCACTCCAGGACATTGACCTTTTTGTTTTTAAGCCACTTCAATGTGGCTTTGGCTGTATGTTTAAGATCATTGTCCTGCTGGAAGATGAATCTTCTCCCAAGTCCCAAGTCTCTTGCAGAATTCAGCAGGTTTTCCTCCAGGATTTCTCTGTACTTTGCTGCATCCGTTTTGCCCTCTATCTTCATGAGTTTTCCAGGCCCTGATGCAGAGAAGCATCCCCATAGCATGATGCTGCCACGACCATGCTTCACGGTAGGGATGGTGTTGCTATTTTGGTCTCATCAGACCATGGAATCTTCTTCCACTTGGTCTCAGAGTCTCCTACATGCCTTCTGGCAAACTCCAACTGAGATTTAATGTGAGTTTTTTTTCAACAGTGGCTTTCTTTTTGCCACTCTCCCATAAAGGCTAGTTTTGTGACGCACCCGGGCTATTGTTGCCATACGCACAGTGTCTCCCAGCTCAGCCGTGGAAGACTGTAATTCCTTTATAGTTGCTATAGGCCTCTTGGTGGCCTCCCTGATTAGTGCCCTTCTCGTCCAGATACTCAGTTTTTGTGGACGGCCTGTTCTAGACAGATTCACAGTTGTGCCATATTCTCTCCATTTCTTAATAATGGACTTTACTGTGCTCCGGGGGACATTCAATGCCTTGGAAATGTTCTTATATCCTACCCCTGATTGGTGCTTTTGAAGAACCTTATTTCGGATTTGCTTTGAATGTTCCTTCGTCTTCATGATGTAGTTTTTGTTAGGAAATGTAATAACCAACTGTGAGACCTCCCAGAGACAGGTGTATTTAACTTGAAATCATGTGAAACACCTTAATTGAACACAGGTGAACTCCATTCAACTAATTATGTGACTTCTAAAGACAATTGGTTGCACCAGAGCTTATTTAGGTGTGTCATAGCAAAGGGGGTGAATACTTATGCAATTAATTATTTTCTGTTTTATATATGTAATTAATTTAAAACACTTTGTAGATTTTATTTTTCACTTTGACATTATGGACAATTTTGTGTTGATCAGTGACAAAAACTCCTAATTAAATCCATTTTGATTCCATGTTGTAACACAACAAAATGTGGAAAAGTCCAAAAGGGGGAGGGGGGGTGGTGAATACTTTTGAGAGCCACTGTACATGTGCAATGCAATTACACACACTTGTTTGTGGCTATGAATACAGTTACTAAAACTGAGGCAGCTTTGTTACAATGTTCCTGAAAGATATTCAGTTACTGGACTAATAGAGTAACAGATTATGATTAAGAGATCAATTAGTATTACATTAATGCCATTAGATAAATGTGATATAGATTATATACATTTAATAGTTACATTCATATTCACAAACTCCAAGTTTAAAGGCATCAATTTTAGTAAAAGTTGCATTAAGTATTACAAATGGAATCCCTGCCTTTGTCATCTTGTGATAGAACAATGCAGCACAGTTTGGATAAACAAACATTGCAAAAAGTCCATTGACAGCGTATTGCACACATCACTCTTTCCAGCAGTCTGTCAACCAGCTGAATGAGATATACTTTTTTTTTTTTAATTACAAACCAGGACCTTTAAACAAAGAAAGACCAAAGTACATATAACTAGAGGGTGCCACAAGTGTTTTATAAATAGGTTCATCTCCACCCATTAGGCTGTTGGAAAGGGTAGATCCTATTTAAAAACATCAGCATGGCCCCAATTTAAGTTTTACAAACATCGCTAGATCGGCCAATTCCAATGCTTTTCACATTATCAAACTCAAAGCTCTCCGCTGGTCTGTTCTCTTCTGGTGCAATTGTTTCTCAATATCCAGGTGCAGTACATGAGGAACACACTCCAGAATATGGTTGGAAAATCTCTTATGCAAAAACTTTATGATTCCTGCAACTTGTTTTCCAAGCCTCCCTAAAACACATCCACCCATTCCAAATCCTCTTCATCCCTATCCAAACACACGTGCCAAACCCACAGCTTGATCAGCTTAGTTCTACACCACCACTTGAAGAAAAACAGAAATGTAAAATCTCCTCTTGTGGTTTTACAAAAACAAGCACACTGGGATGGAATTTCCTTTAAAATGCTGAATAAATCTACTGCCCCTCAATGCTAGCGAAAATTCTCGGCTAAAAATATTGACAGATCCTCCACAAGCAAAGAACGAGGCTTTACAGAAATGCTGTTTTGTGACTTTATTTTATTTTTAGTAACGGTACTGAAAAAAGAAAATTTAGTCATTTGTTTAGTTTTTTTTTTTTTTTTTTAAATCCACATTATATAAGCAGCTCTATAAAAAATACTACCTATTATGTCCATTTTATGTGTTGTTTTTAAAGAAAAAAGAACTGAAATATTGAAGTCCAATTATACACATTTCTAAGCTAGTCCATATTTAGCGCATTGAGTTTCTTGATCACGGGACCCAAGATATTCTTACTGAAAGACATGAAACACCCACTTGCAAGACAAAGAAAGTGAAATAAGGACTGTGGATCCGAAATGGTTTAATAATTTGCAAAATAGCTACTCTTGACGTTATTTCTTTGAAACTGGGGATGGGGTGATGCTCAGGAATTGTTAAGCCATGAATTGGGCATTGATTCAACAGCAACTCTGGGGAGGAGGTTGCTTTTTTCAGATTATACTGGGGTGACGTTTTAGACTAGCATACTTGTTGCTCCCTTGATCGTTCATTTCATATATTTCCTATCTCTCAAACAGGATGACCTCAGCAATTACACCATAACTATTTCAAACCCTGATATAAGTAAGGCATTATGTGAAAATGTGAAAAAGGTCTATGGACCAATAATCATAGACCACAGGCGATGATCTAACCAATGGCCCTGCTAGGATTTACAAAGACCACACTGCCATCTCTACACCACACTGCGTAATAAACACATTAAAGATAATTGTCAAATACATAGCTGACAAAGTGAAAATTTGTCTAAATATTTATTTCCAAACCGTTTAATCCAGTCTACTCCAAAGAAAAAGTCCACCTTAATGTTACTAAAACATTTTGAGAGTGTGAAAGAAACCTTTCATTTATATCACTTAGTGTTTACTTGTTTTTTTTTCCTTTCAAAAACTTAATTGTTTAGCTAAATGCTTTGAAAACATACCCCCAATACAGTATATGAAAGTAGTTAATCCTGTAGTTAATAGGTAGTATTTTCCTGAGATTTTACTGCAGGGTTCAACATTTTGCTGTGTGGGGTCTTTGTGCCCAACAGTCCTACACTAAATACTTACCTGGTTCAAACTGATAATAATATTAATGGTAATTAAAATTATATTAATGGAAAAGGATAGAGCCTTTCTTCATATAAGTTTGCATGCTAACTGCTCTAAGAAATGCATTCAAGTAAGCAATTCAATTCAGGACTTGGGACAAGTGAATTCCAGTAATGAGTAATGCGGATCTTAATTAGTTTCCTGTTGTTGTCTGCACATCATTCCAGGAAAATGCCCATATGGAGCTCACTGGATTATCAGCAACTAATAAAGCATTACATTCTGTGCTCCAAAAATGCATTTTTTTATATACAGTACATGGCAATACATGAGTCTTTGCTATAATACAATTCAAAAGGACCGAGAGTGTGTGTTTGCCCGAAATTCTTTCAGTGTTTGTAATTTCCCTGACTGGATTGTATCTGCAATAACAAGCCAAAATATTTTATAACACGAGAAGTTGAATAAGTTCTTTCCAGCCAGACATTATTTTGTAACAGAATTTTATCAATTGGTTAATCAAAGGTTTTCAAATGAATTGGAGGAAATCCTCCTGTGCAATGATTTTTCTACAGCTGAAACAGTATTTGGCTTCAGCCTGCATATAAAAACAATTGTTTAAGATTAAGGGCAGTGAATTACTGTAAGGTTTAGTAAATGACAATTTACTGGTAATGTTGAATTGACTGAATTCAAAAACAATATTCTGGCTGTGTAACCATGAATGCAAACAAGCTTTTGCATAGTGGTTAGGACTGTTGTTTGTGGTCGCTGGTTCTGGCCAAACCTATTAATACTGTTCAAATAAATATTGCTCCGTATTTGCTCCCTTTATTATACAAATATATATTTTTCCAAAATAATTTATTCCAAGCTGAAAGGTTTATTGAATTGGGCAACTTCATCTTACTGAAAATACAACTGACCCAATGTTCATCCTGCCTTATCCTCTTCTGTCTCCGAACAGTAGATTCAACATGGAACTTACATGCATATTCTTTTTGGCTTTCTCAAATAATGTCATTGGCTCACCTTTCCTGTAAATAAAAATGTGACTGGTTCACCCAAAGCTTTCTCTGAGTAACCTGTGGGATTTTCATACATCTCTGACAGAATGCCTGGAATCTAGGTGTCACTTCCTTTTGATGAAATATGTGACCTGCTGGGTTTGACTCCTGCTTGCTTTCAATACTGTCTCCAATGTTCACGCTACATTTGGTCGGAAACTGTTCCAGCTGAATATATTTACTCCTTATTAGGAACTAAAATAAATAATATCAACACGAACAGAATTAGCCCCTATATAACATGCAAATACAACATACCATTAAAATCGTGCAATTAAATAAATCTGCCAAAATATTAAAATAAACCAGCAGCGTCACTGAGGAGTCAAACTTTATAACGTATGAATCAAATCACGGATAAGAACATGACGTTAACGAACAATAGGCCAGCTGATTGATCTCAAAACCTTGTCAAGTCGTGTCTTAAAGGATCCCAAAGAATCAGCATTAACATGAGCAGGTTACCCATAGTCTAACCCAGTATCTCTGATCTTCTGTTCCAATTCAATTTACAGTATTTACTTTCCAAACGTGTTCTCTGGTCCTGGGTACTGTACTGCAAACTATTGGTTAATGTAGCTTGTTCCACTCCTTTTATGATTTTAAAGGATTCGATCAAGCTCCCCCCCACCCCACCCCCCACCCCTACCCGTAGAATCTAGTAGCAGTGCCATAGGAACACATTATTTAACACAAGCAAGTCTTGTTTTTATGGTAAACCAATGCTACACAACAAATACATATACTGTAGAATCACTCAAAAGCAATTCAAGCACAGAGGACTTAACAGTACACACATGTAAGCAAAATTCTCAGTTTATATTAAAACAGTGAGTTTCAATACTGTTTATACACATGCACAGCTTCACACAAGAACACATAGCTAGTGTATATTCCAGTATAACTGGGCTGTTTTGTAGATAGACAAACATAGCATTAAAAGTTTCACATCTCTTTGCTTTACTTCACAGTTTTTGATTATGCTGTGAAAAGCATACAGTCTGGGAGAAGTACGTCACTCAAGCAGTCTTTATTGCAAGGTAAAGGTGCAAGAGTGCAATTAATGCTGAGTGTTTCCACAGTATCATGTTGACTCGCACTAGTACACCCTATAAAAGTGTTGCCATTGTATTACTGAATCGTGTCCCTATTGCATCCAGAAGTCTGTTAGATGGGTTTGTTATTTACCTGCAGCTCACTGTTAATATCTGATGTTTTCACAAGCAGTACGTGTGACTTCCCTACCTACAAAGCTCTCACTTTGAGCAAGAGGTAACAATGGCCATTGGTAACACTTTATATATTTATATATATATATCTATATATATATATATATATATATATATATATATATATATATATATATATAAATTTTTAAAAACTAATAATACCATTGTACAGCTGTGTTATATACAACTAATAATACAATTGTACAGCTGTGTTATATGTAACTAATAATACCATTGTACAGCTGCGTTATATATAACTAGTAATACAACTGCACAGCTATGGCCAAAGGTTTTGAATCACTTAGAATTTTAGGATCGAGACATAATTAAAGAAAAAACCTATATGAACATCATGGTCATCTTTTATTCAACATCATATAATCAAGGAAACTACAAAATGATGATATAGCAAATGTCTGCCAGAAGCCATAATAGTAGTACAGTGTTTCAGGTTAGATTTCAAAATGTCACATTTTAAAATTGTTGTCCGTTTTTTAAGTATATAGAAAGCTACAAAGCGGGATGTAATTCAACATGTTAACATAACACTATTATACAGTTTTCATTCGACTTTATGAAGCAAAATTAATTCATTTCTATAGGGTGATGCATTATTTTGGCCATAGCTGTACATTTGCAGTAGTAATAATAATAATAATAATAATAATAATAATAATAACCACCGTAGATACACTTCACGTGTGTTGGCGTGGGCCCACAAAGAACAGGATGGGTAACTGAGGCCCTTCCAGACCAGGCTTCTGTTCCAACCATGTTTTTACCTGCTTAATTAAACCAATTAAACCAAGACCCAGGTCCTTACACAATTAACTAGTTCATTATACTGTACCTTCTTTGCCTGCTGAAGAATGGCTCTCTCAGACCGGAGTTATCCAGGCCTGCCTTACAACAGCAACCTTGCCACAAGTGTGTAATTTAGTTATGGACTGATACCACTGGAACCGCAACCAGTTCACATTGTGCATATCTTTATTGCCATGGCAACATCCTCTCAATACCTCATGTTATTGTTACAGCCTGCCCCTGTCCTACCACTGCCCTATAGAAGAGATCCACTGCTCTAGCACTGAGGATTGTACTGGGCTTCATTCAGAAAAGGGCCAAATGCACACTGCAGGTGTGTAGCGACTTCTGAAAACAGAGACACTCACATGATCCCAAATTCACATGACACTCATATAGGAGACACACCTGTTAAGTTTTCCGTGTCTCAGAAATAAAGTCTTATTAATGTATTAAGTAATTATTGTGGTTTCTCCTGATAACTAGTTTAGCTTTCAGGTATAGGGCACATACTCATGCAGTATTAAAGTATACAACAGTCTGTATCATCAAATATTAGTGACAGTATCAATTACACATCATTTCAGTGATGGCCTAAAGGGGTATGTCTCTATTTAGGCTTTTTGTTGAGATTCAGATTAATTCTAATATTGAAAAAGGCAGCAGGCAGCAGAATGGAAGCAACAGTGACTTCATTGTGAGTTACTTCCATGTATCACAGTCAGTGTGAGACGTTTACTGTCTGAATCACATAAACAGCCTCTCACTTCGGAGAACATTAGGAAAGGCATAAGTCAGATACTGGCACTCAGGATTATGGGGGTATGATGCATTATACTTTAGAATTACTTTAAGACAGGGCTTTTCAGAAGAAAATATCCACAGAGGATTCACTTTGAGTTTAATATTACATTTTCAGATACACTTCAAAATCACTGTACATTAACTGTGTGTTGTTACACTGTAACGCATATGATGTATTTAACAAAGCTAGTTTCCTGATCATATAATTTGTTGTTTAATAACTGTTGTCAATGCAGTACGTTCCTTAAATAATGTAACCCAAGTCTTAGTACAGGTACTTACAGTGCAGTTAATGTATCTGTATTGTCAAAAGAATCCATTTATTTGATTTCCCTTGAAAGATTAAAAGCTGCTCTCTGGTCATTTCATACATAGTCGTTAACATTAGTATCAACATTAATCCAGTCATAACTCCCTCCCCATTTCCAAGCTAGGGTCCTGCCAAGTTCAGTGATGGGATTTATTATTGGATAATGGTGGCCCTTAGGGTTTTAGTCAATTCAGAAATGTAGACAAAGATTACATATGTACAGTGTATGAGTGACAATCACATGAATCCCTGAGGCATCTGTCTCACACACCTGAACTGAAATTATTAATAGTAACCATTTGTGAGGGATCTTTTTAATAGCCTGCAAACCTCTGCTCACGCAATACAATATCCTCAAGTTTCTTTAGCTGAAGTCCTTTTCGAAAGCTTTGGACAGATGAATAAAAATTGTACACGAACTCTAGTCCATTGCATTCAGAACACAAAATACTAAGTTTGTAAGGCAGTGGTAGTAGAATGTCCAGGTCAGAATGCTGGTGCCAGTGAATTCTGTAGAAAATATTCAGAGACTTGAGTAGAGGGGTCTTTATTGGTTTTATTTGTAAGAATTGGAAGGCAAGGTGTTAAGGAAATTGCCCTCTAGAGGAGAGGTAGCACATTGTTTATAATGTTTTATAAGTTTATAAAGATTGGTTAATTTTATATGTCTGGTTCTGATTCGAGACATCTGCTAAGCCAGTAATTACAAGTAATCAACAAAAAGAAATGTGGTTCACATTTGTTTGGTGAGGGTTTCAAAGTCATACCAAAAAAGGAAAGGATATTCGAAGTCCATAAAAATTTTGAAATCTTGCCTTGGGAGTGTTGCTAATACAAATATTTTGCACATTTTTGTAATAAAGTAAAAAAAAAAAAACACAACCGTCATTTCCATTTCTAAGGTATTTTAGATGAAAAAAAATAAGAAGAAAAAGATCTTTCTGTTCCACCCCAAAGGCAGTTTTTTTGCTGGTTTTGAGAGGATTGTATCTCGTCTTCCTTTTAATATTTTGTCTTTTATAGAAAGCAGGTGTTTCATTTTGCTTCATGTCTATGCTCCTGCCAAGTTGTTTCTCTACCTCTGCCTGGTTGTTTTTTGTTGGGTGAGTAGACCATGAATCAGACAGACATTTTACCACATAAAAATTCCTTGCACTTCACTCATTAAGTTATGTGTTTTCCTTGAGTTTTGCTATTCATGTACGGTAAGATGGAAAATGGTAAAAGACTGCAGTTTTAGGAAATAATAATAAGCTTCAAAACCAGCCTGTGGCAACCGAGAACTTGCTAACTAGTTAGAAATTGTATGTATCTGTGAAACCACTGATATAACAGCTTCCCATTATATTTAAGACTTCCAGCACTAAGTAACTTTGTAAGAAGACAACCCTACTGTAACGCAATTTGGGTTTGTCTGGGTTTTTTGTTGTTGCTAAGGTGATTTGTCCAGCAACCCAAAAAGTATTTGATCTTTAACATGCATACATTTGATTCAGTTCCACATCTCACGCAGATACCAGTTTAAGTAGTAAAATGTCAGTGGTGAACTAAAATACATACTGCCTCAGAGTAGAAATGCCATATCCATGGAAACTAATGTCAGCCTTCATCTTCCCTCTCCCATCTCTGTCGGCTTGCTCCTCTCCGTTTCTATCCTGCACTACAATTAATCAAGAGCTTTTGTGCGAACTTTCGTTCAGAATCCCGGTTAGAGCATGTTGAGATTTGAGAAGGTATGAGAGTGGAGAGACACCCAGTATAGTAGATATCCTAGTACTGGGCCTGTGTTTCAAGTCAATATAGCTAATATATATATATATATATATATATATATATATATATATATATATATATATATATAGATTATTATTATATATATATATATATATATATAAATTGTCCAGGTGTCGATTAAACAAAAGCATGAGTTTGATTTCTCAAGGGATTTTGCCAGCTGTTCTAAGTGTCATGCTAATATGCTGACAGGTAATAATGCTTTATTTACATTTTTATTAATAACAATGCAGCTACATTTGAACTAACATGTTGTTTCATACTACCCTACTGAACTTGTATATTGTTTCAAATAATTCATTTAACACTTGTTTATATTATATACCTGGTGGCAGTTCATGCTAATGCTAGATCAGATGTTCAGTATGAATGTGAAGTGTTTTGTTATATAATGTTTACTGCATCCTAATCTAAATGTAACTACCAAGTACTGTGTAGCAACATTGTTATCAACGTGACTTCAAAGTGTTGTACAGCAGTATAAAGTCATCACTCCAGCCCAATTGTTTGATGCAAATTGTACCCATGCAGCTGCTGAGAGAGCTGCTTCAGTTTGAATTCTTCTCCACACACTGGAGGCACATTCCAGGAGCCAAAACAGACAGTAAACTAGCAGCACAGTCTTCTTTGAAAGCCTCAGTGTTTACCGGAATTCCTCATCCACAAGGCCAAGTCTATCTCATATGACCTGGTTCCAAGGGTCACTCACCAACAATATATATATATATATATATATATATATATATATATATATATATATATATATATATATATATATATATATAATATATAGGACTGATAGCATTTACGTCAATATGACAGGTGTTATGTGTCAGTGAAAGACTGCAGCAAACTAATTTGAACCTATTCCCACTGCAGTTAAAAGAATTCAGTCTTGCACAATGAAATGTGTTTAAACTTAACACTGAATGATGTTTATTGAACTAGAATATAATTTCAAAAGAACAGTCTCGGTACATGCAACCAGATAGCTTCACTGTGAACGTGCCATTGACTCCTCCCTCCATACAAAAGGATCGTTTCAGACAAAGTATTTCTCTCACCTGTAAGTCAGTAAAATTGGGCAGCTTGACTGTGGAATTAGAAGCATTTCTGACCCAAGTCCAATTCTACTCATGTTTGCTCGGCAGTCTGCCTGTGACATCAGGACTTGGACATTATAAATATTAGAATGAACTCACACAGGCAGTTTGCAAACACCACTGCTTGGAGCAGACTGAGAGATTCATACCACACAAGCAGACAGCAAGTTCAACCAGATGAAGAGACAGCTTCAAAATATCATGCTTGCCTGGGCTCTTCTGCTTTGCATGGTAACAGAGGTAAATGGAAATGTGAACTTGCCACATTACAGTATATTACTGTGGAAAGATTGTAGTGCATTACTGTAATATTAAACAATACAGAATAAGCTTTTGGATTCGTAATGGATTATTTTGCATTCTTTGTGAGTTCAAATAAAATTGCATTTTTTTAGTAGGAGCAAAAAGTTTTGATTTAAATTTGATTCTTTCTCATTTCCAAAAACTCTTTTATGTTTTTTATTTCCAAAAATTCTTTTTTGATTCTTTTTGTAATATAAATGCATTTGTTTGGCATCCATTCAAGCACATTTCATGTTTTGCTTCCCTGGCAAGTATTTGGAATGTAAAAAATATATATTTTGACACCAGTCATACATATTAGATTTGTATGTAGAGGGAGTGTTAGGTTATTAAATTAATTATTGAGAAGAACTACTTTATTACTCGACTACAGAATTGTAACAGATGACAACACAATTGATTTGGAACAAATATTGCAAAGTTATTCTAAAATGACAGCACAACACTGCTCTGATATTCCAATGGAATATCGGTATGTAATGGTTCTCATACTATTGTGACACCTAAACATTGAAGGACATTGTACTACTGTAGTATCGTAACACCAATGGTTCAAGCCATTGTATCATTATAAAATTGGTTCTTATCATACAACCATTGGAGATAGTTTTGTAAGGCATGAGGACTGCACCTCTGCTGTTATATTGTAAAAAAATGTAATGCCACTAAAGTCAGACACATTGCTACACTATGTGTCAGTTTCATATAGAATAAATAACATCAGACTGTGAAGGACAGGCGAGCGAATTCAGCACAAGGAGGTGCTGGTTTGTATGATTGCTGTCGTAATTCCCAGTTTCTTGTTAGCTTGTGCAGTGAGGAGTCTGTTTGGCTTTGCTCATCTCCCAGGTGTGCTCTCAGCTGTGCCAGGGCCCCTGCTATTGCCCCAGGACTCTACCCCGCTGCCCCCCTGGGCGGCCCCTGGTCATGGACGGATGTAGATGCTGCCAAATCTGTGCCCGGCAGCAAGGAGAATCCTGCAACGAGAGATACTTGTGTGATCAAAGGAGGGGGCTTCACTGCGACTACAGTGCCAGCTTCCCAGGGGCACCAGGAGTCTGTGTGTGTGAGTACAGCTCCATATCCACGTGTGTGCTGCAGTGCCAGCTTCCCTGGGGCACCAGGAGTCTGTGTGTGTGTGAGTGCAGCTCTGTATCCACGTGTGTGCATTTGTTTTTTAGTAATTCCGTTCAAAATTTTCAAGTTATTTATAATGTCTCATCTTTAAGAACTCCTAGCTACCCTATTTTACAATGCAAAAAGGCACAGTTACACTAGATTTCATAAGTAGTGATGCTAGAAATTTCCCCCATGTGATGAATCAGAAAATATTCCAGAACAATATAAATGTATATAGCCTCTTTCGTTCCTTTAGGTAGCTAGTCTACTTCAGAATGTCAATTCAGCTTTAAATACATGAACAGTCTAATAATTTCATACTATATTCCTTTACTACTATCAATTCTGAGCCTTGATAAAGGCAGATTTCCCTCCCCATGAATCCCTCAGGATGCTACAACAAGAATCGGGGAAAGCTCCACAGTATTAAAGGAAGACACACAGAGAACATTGGCTCACTTTCTTAGTTCATAGCACCAATTCTTATGTTTAGCACTATATTGTATGTAATGTCCACATACTGCTCTGTACAAAGTGCATGGCGTTACAGAGGTACATTCTCGGTCTCTGCAGCCCAAGAGGACTCGAACTGTGAGCTGAACGGGGTGCACTACAAGGAGGGCCAGGTGTTCCAGCCCTCTTGTAAATTCCAGTGCCGCTGTTCGGACGGGGGGATCACCTGTGTGCCCCTGTGCAGCGAGGACGTGCGGCTGCCCACCCCCGACTGCCCAAACCCCCAGCGCAGAGTGCAGCCAGGGAAATGCTGCCAGGAGTGGATATGTGAAAAAATGGACAACAGCCTGTTCCATGATGCAATGGCAGGTACTGCATTGTTAAAGTGTGGCAAGGAACCAATGGCTGCAGTCAGGAGGTGTGCTAACAGGCTGCATGAGAGCTTCTATCACAGCTCTGAACCTCTGTATTGTACTGTATTGTGTTCTGCGATGTGGGCTAATACCCACCAGGGGCATACATTGATTCCTGGCTATAAAAAGACATTCCACACAATCATTTTATGCACCATTTAAAAAGAAGTTTAAACTGCCAAGACTATACTGAAAAAACAGTGCTGCTTTTGTAGTCTGCTTACTAATTATTTCTGAAAAGACTCCCAGAAGCTGAATTCGTAAATTATGTGTCTTCCACTTACTGTATACCCCTGGAAGTAATTTTTCCAAAACTACTGACCTACAAAAATTCAATTTTAAAGGAGTTTTCAGTTTCCAGTACACCCGTGGTTGAAAAGGACTGGTAAGCAATAATTTAAGCAGAAACAGCAACAGAAATCAAAACACACATAATGGGATATTAGATATTGTAATTGTTCCTTTTATGTTGCCACTTATTTATAATAAAGGTCCTGGACTGAACCGCGAGCCAGTAAAAGAGAACACGTAATCAGTCTCAATGTGAGGTTAGAAAAACAATAGAGTACTGTTAAACAACACTGGGGGGTTGAACAGATGTGAAGCTGTTGTAAAGACAAGTTCAGTGAACACTGATAGAACTCACAGCGCACAGCTTTAAAGATCAAAGCAGAACATTTAACAAAACTGCTGAAGAATGCAATATGTTTGGGATGCAGTGTTCAAGAGAACCTCCTGTTGATTATGTACATTTTGCATGGTAATACATTTTTGACTTGTAGGGCTCTCATCAACCCTCCCCTACAAAGCTAAACAACGTTTGTTCATCTGGAAGTTCTCAGGAAACTGTATCTTTTAAAAAGCGTTTTCAGTTCCATGGTTTCCTGGATTACAGCACGGCCTCATAGCCTTTCTAGTATTAAATGAAAACATTAAACAAATATTTTCCTAAAAACCATGAGCTCACATATGAAACCATTCATAAAAGCACAAAGGGCCCATGGGAAACAGTTTTATCAAACAACAACATTCATTTACTAATACAATACATACACATGCTGTAGTTTTTCTCCCCACTTTGCATTCTGTTCTCTTCTTATAGTTTTTGCTTGCCTTGCAATCCTTTGTTCAGACAGTTTAATGATGGGTTAATAAGGAGCTACAGTATTTTTCCCGCTGTCAATGCCAGCGGACCGTGTTGTTGATCAGCAGTTGATCATTTTTTGTTGCTTGTTTGTTTTATTTGATTTGGCACAGTATTTGCATTGACAAAGTCGAGGGCACATTTATTATCCAACCGGGATTGAATACCATTTGCTTTTGTGTGTGTTTGTGTGTGTGTATGAAGTCACCTTTGTAATGTGTTTAATTTAGCTAGCAGTAATGAGAATTTGTGCCTGCAAAACTCATTATTCAACCCTAGAAAGGTAGAGCGTGCTGAGATGAATGACTGATTCGGCTGAAGGCAGAGCAGCGCCAGACTTTTTAATAAAATACATTAAATGAAAGGGGCATAACATACCCATATAAAGCTATAACAAGAGGATGCATCAAACGTACATGAAGATGAGTCTCCCTCTCAAGCATAACATTTCAGACTAGTATCTTCTCATGCATTCAGTTATTGCTTAACTATACTTCGAAACAGAACAGTTTTCTCAAGTCTTGAGGCTTTTGTTTTTTCTGTATCAGCTTACAGGCCTGATGCAGCCAGTGGTGTGGATACCCAGAGCCAGGGTCTCTACCCTCCTTATAAATGCATAGAGCAAAGCAGTGAATGGAGCGCCTGCTCCAATACCTGCGGGATGGGCGTGTCGACCCGGGTCTCCAACAGGAACAGGGCATGCCGGCTGGAGACACAGAGCCGTCTCTGTATCATCAGACCCTGCCAGGACCGCTCCAGAAACACACCAGCTGTAAGTGAGGTCCTCTAGGGCTTGCTAGGGTTGTGTGTGTGTGTGTGTGTGTGTGTGTGTGTGTGTGTGTGTGTGTGTGTGTGTGTGTGTGTGTGTGTGTGTGTGTGTGTGTATTTTATTCACATACCTGGTGAGAGTACATTCCTTGGGCATTGCAAAATAAATCCTAAGAGATGACACTGCCAGAAGGGAATTTTGAAAGATGCATAGATTAGTCTAGATAGATGTCTTTTTGTGGTATGTGCATGGATCTCTGTAAATAAACCATGTTTATTCTTATACTGTTCATTATGAGGTAAAACTATATAATAATAATTTGTATTTTTATAGGAGTGCTTCATACCAGCTGCATTTTGGAATATTACTTTACCTGTGTAACATCCAATTGTGTGTTTCTATGATTCTCCATTGCTGTTTCTGCTTAGTTTATTATTTAGCTGGCTTTCTAGCTAATGTCCTTTTTCAACCACGGGGTTTTCTTTTGAAAAGCTTCTGAAAGCCGAACTATTAAGGTGAAGTGGTTTTAGAAATGGCCACTAGGGGCGGGCGACTGCAGTGTCATCTCCCTCTGCAACCTGGGCCACTGTTTATACTAAATGCAAAAGACACAGTCCCAGTTACACAGAAGACAGGCATTGCAGCTAAACATCCCAGTGTGATATTTGAAATCACCTTACTGCACAAATACACATATTAGAAGTATTTTCAGAAGCAGACCAATACATCACATGATAGCAACAGAAATGTAATACTAGCAAAATGTAGATGCTCTTTGTGTTCTAGGGAGCAAAAAGATGCGAACGCAGCCTCAGAGCAGCAAGACCAGTCCGGTTTGAGTACCAGGGATGCCTCAGTGCAAAGGCTTTTCAACCCAAATACTGCGGGACCTGCGCAGACTCGAGATGCTGCACTCCTTACCAGACCACAACCTCCACCGTGGAGTTCCAGTGTCCCCGCGGGAGGACCGTGCAGCACCTCATGATGTTCATCGACTCCTGCGTCTGTCACAATAACTGTCCACAGGCCTACGCGACGGGTTAGAGCACAGCGCAGAGCAGAGCAAACTGCACAACGAAGACGAACTGTTTCTGAAAGGAATACTAAGCGAAACTGAAAGTGTTTATACACAGCTTCTAAAAAATGTATTAAATGTAAATATATTGTATATATTTTTAAACAACATTATACTTTTTTTAAATATCTAAAGGTTTGTTTTTATTTCAATAACAATTGCACTTATTTGATGTCTGATTTGTAAATAAAGACATTAAGTAATTCTACAGATAACCATATCATTGTTTTAGACATTGCTGGAATGAACACTGTGTGTTTGTGTCTGAGTACAGTACAGTAATTCACACTTTTAGATCATTATATATATAGGTGTAAGTATAAACCCTACGGGTAGTGTACTGTTATTTTGCGGTAGCCTTTAAAATGTGGTACGCCGTTCACTGCATTTCCCGGGCATGCGCAAATGATTTTAGCTCAGAAAAATCAGGAAACCCTCATCTGAACTGGATACTATGTACTGAGTTATTTTTAAGATTTTTTTTTTTTTTTCACAATTCAGCAAATCTATGTGAGTTTAACTGACGAGCAACAAATATTTAAAATTGTAAAGATATATGATTTTGTGGGTGATCTAAAGTTTGTCTTGTTCGTAGTGATTTGTGCAGTCGTCCGTCATAGCACTTCCTAATCAATGTACTCTTAATTAGAGCCTTATATGGCTGGAGGTCGAATTTTAAAACGTGTCAATATAACTTTTTTAATTATTATCATAAGAGATGTGTAATTTATGTTTGTTTTTGTCCGTCGCTTACAGCCCTCTGTTAATAAATTCATTGAATAGTCTACCATTTTTTCTTGATTGTTCTACTCATCGTCCCCTCCCCCACCATCCCCCCCCCCCCTCCGCCTCCCGCATGTCTTTGATAGTATCAACAAACTATGTTTATAGTTGTTTATTTTATTTATTTCACTTATTATACAGAATAATAACATGTCTAACAGCAATTAGAATAAAATGTGCGCTGAGTGTATTGAACAAACGCTGTTCAAAACAAAAGTGCAAAAATAAATGAACAGAACAAAAAAAAAAAAAAAAAAAAAAAAAAAAAAAAAAAAAAAAAAAAAAACAATTTCTAATTTTCCGTAAATATTGCTGTTTTATGATATAAAATAAATTTATTTTAAATAATCGTAATTACCTCCGATGGGGAGACCGGACAAAAGCCTGTTTTCTTGCAAGTGGACATAGTAGGGTAATTCCCAGCAATTCATTTTTATTTATATATATATATATATATATATATATATATATATATATATATATATATATATATATATATATATATATATATATATATATCATAGGGATGCAGTACAGTATACTGTATTTTCCTATATTTTTACGCATTTCATGCATCAATATTGGAACTATGCTCTTGAACAATTACCAGTCCTCAGCTGGTAGTGTCTTTGGCCTGTATGGTGTATATTACGAATGTGTGCAATGCAATACATTGTAGGAGGTGTTTTCTAGTGTTTGGTGTTTTGGGCTGCAGTGAAGTTCAACGGCCTTTTCAGGATCCTTCATAAAGTGAAGGATCCTGAAAACAGGGAGGAGGGTAATTTGATTTGGTGTCAAATTTCGATGGCTTGTCACGTACATTATCTCACAAGGGGAGTCATAAAGTCTACCTAGTAAACTTCCCTGATGAAAAACGAGTCAGTTCATTGCACTATATGACACTCCCATAACATCAGGGCCAGGGTCACCTGTACATATTAACGGTGCTTCCATTTACATGCTAACATTCCTATATAGAGTTGTGACAGGCAGAGAGGGAATCTGAGCTGCAAATGTACCTCCTGACCAGGAAGGACTCAAAGTAAGGGTGGAGGCAGGCCTTCCTCTGTCTCTGTTTATTTTGTGACTGCACCCCACTGTTTAAACCCCTGCTGCCATTGCTGTTGGAGGGGTTTGTTTTGATAAAGAAATGGGACTGTTTTTTGAACTGCATCTACTGTTTGGGCATTCACTACTTACCACCCCACTCACATTCTGACAACAGTGAATGGATATCCTACAAACGCTATTTTATTTACAAACTTTATTATCTAGCTATAACCAACATAACATATCCAGTGTTGAGTCCTTGGTATACAGCACACATATGCAGCATGCATATACACCTCATTTAAGGCAATTATTATGTATTCTATCCATCTGTTTAAATGAGGGAACACAATCACATGTACACATCTGAAAATAATGTAGATTCCACAAGCTTAAATCTGCATATTTTTAAGGTCTGTAGCAACTTATGAACACAACTATTGTGAAATGTATATATTTAAAGCCAGCATACATCAGTAGCCTCTTCAATACTTTATTGTTTCACACTGTAATGTAGGCTATACCGCTATCAGTGTATATATTGAAAAAAGAATTGGTACATAAGTTGGCACATGCATTAAAAGACTTGAAATATAAACATACCACTTTTTGACAACATATCATTTTTTGACCTTATATGGGTCATGTTTTGGTACTCGCAGGCACGTAAGCAGGAATTTCAACTTTGTATACAAAGTTGCTAAGATGTCCCCCCTCCTCTCACACATACACACACACACACAAAATAAAAGCTGTTTGCCTGTGGTGTATACTCTATCAGCATATACGAAAGACAAAAGGAACCATAAAAATACAAGAACATTACCCTTCACAACAATTACACAACTAGTTAGAATTAGTTTATTTAAAACACCTAAACAGCGTGTTTTACAAGAGTTAACAACATTGGTACATAAGTAATGTATTCCAGCGATCGTCACATGGGTCGAAATCCTTTAGCATTTGCTTCACATCAACTAGAATATCTTGATACAAGTGCATGAGTGCCATGAGAAGTTTTCAATCTTAGTGCACTAAATGATCTTTCAGCCATAGCAACGCTTCGAAGCATTGTGGCCAAAACACAAATAGATGTGTTGATATGGGTAGAATGTGTCATTCAAACCAGACCATGTTGGGAGAATGCTGTTCGGCTTGTTTTTGTCTGTGACAGCTATCCACTTTGCCGTCCATCTCAGCAGCTCTGCTTTAAAACTTTCCAGATTGGACTGGGTGGAGAAGCCAGTCTTGTATCCATCACACACATCCAGCATTATGCTCTCAGTTTCCACACCATGCAATTTAGTTGCTATGAAGTTCTGAGCAAGCCAGTGTGGGTGGCATTCAATGAGTTGCTCTGTTGGTTCTGAAATGGCATGATCCAAGAAAGGAATAAAGATATTTTTGTTGTAGTAATCTAGAGGATTTAAAGCATGAACAGTGCTCCCCTTAATTTGTTTTCCACAAATCCGTGGCATGAATTCTTCAACAAATGCACAATTTGCTAGGCATTCCACCTCATATTAGAGTTTAGAAAAATTGGTGTGGGCATCCTGTCTCATGCTTCTTAGCATGTCAACTGCAACATTTGCTTTGTAACACATGCAAGTTGCAGGATTGACTGCCTCAAAGCAGGAAGTAGGCTATCTCTCTTCCTGTACCGTCAGATCAACTAAACAAAGATGCATAAAATAATCAGATGTGTTACTTCAAAGCTAATATCAGATAACTCGACTACTAATCACAGCTATCCTTATGTCTAAACAATTTATTTTAGCTGGAGAAAGAAAATGAACTAATTCTTAAATTGATTAAATGAAATGCTCGCTCCTGCTTTTACAGTCTATTTGTATTGCAGTAGAGCCTTAAACAAGCAAAAGCACTTGTTAGTTTAAATATTATGTTTCTTATTAGACCAAAATACTTCAAACAAATTATTTATGTTCAGAGAGTTTTGTCACTCTATTATTAGATCAGAATACTTAAAAAAAAAAAAAAAAAAAAATTAAACCGCTATGCTTAGTAACAACACAATCAAATAAAGTCAAATAGGTATTTTTAGTTTCAAATATCGTTCTGTCTAAAAAGGGTTACCCTTTTGTTTTTGTTAATTTGCAATACCTAGCCTCTGTGTTTAGTTCCCCCAGATGCTTGCTTCTTTCAAGGTTACTGGCTTCCAAGAGTGTATGTGCATTAATAACAAAGGCACATAGACAAGCTTTTTGTCTAACATTAACACTTGTTCAGTTTTCATAGTTCAAATCATTGTAACCTGTTTATAATTTGCTGCAATATTATTTATGCTGGTTTTATATTCTTTTAAACACAGTACAGTTATTACAATATTCTGACAGTGTCTGTTAGTACTGAACTTCTTTTATTTTTAACTGTAATATCTTCTTTCAACAATAATACTGTTATTTGTATGACAGTGTGGCAGGCTGGCGAGTGGATAGAGGCCCAGAGACAGACTGCAGTTCAAAAAAAATAACTATTTTATTATAAATAAACACAAAATGAAAGGGCACAAGGGCCAAAACAAAGCAATTTAAACACAAAAAAGATAAAAAGCAAAACTTACAAAAATAACAGTTTCCAGGCTGGGCAATGCCTTCACTGGATTCAAACTTTCTACACAACCAAAAAAAACCAACCTGCTTCCTCAGCTCCCTCTCCCCCAAATGAGAAGCAGAGGCCTCCTTTTATATCAGGTGGCTGGGCGCTGATTGATCGTTAATCAACCTAATCAACTAATCAACCCCAGCCACCTGAACATAATAAACCCAGGCAGGTAGGGGAAGTTAACCCCATCCCTGCCAATTTAAAGGGCAGAGCTTTGCTCTGCCACACACCTCCCCCCATGTACAACGTACACCGGCCGCAATCGGCCAACTCCCCCCTCCCCCCCCCCCCCCCCCCCCCCCCTCCCCCCAAGAGTCCAATTATGTCCCTTGGGTGGGCTGTTATGGTGGGTGGTGGTGGGCGGGGTTGATGTCGGAGCCCCCAAGCCTTCTTTGGTTGAGGGGGCCCCGAATCTCCAAGGTAGCACGGCGACGGCGGCCCGGGTCCCTCTGGTGGCGGAGGCGGCGACGGCGGCCCGGCTCCCTCTGGTGGCGGAGGCGGCGACGGCGGCCCGGCTCCCTCTGGTGGCGGAGGCGGCGACGGCGGCCCGGCTCCCTCTGGTGGCGGAGGCGGCGACGGCGGCCCGGCTCCCTCTGGTGGCGGAGGCGGCGACGGCGGCCCGGCTCCCTCTGGTGGCGGAGGCGGCGACGGCGGCCCGGCTCCCTCTGGTGGCGGAGGCGGCGACGGCGGCCCGGCTCCCTCTGGTGGCGGAGGCGGGACGGCGGCCCGGCTCCCTCTGGTGGCGGAGGCGGCGACGGCGGCCCGGCGGCCCTCTGGTGGCTCTGGAGGCGGCGGCCCTCCTCCCTCTCTGGCTCTGAGAGCGGCGGCGGCTCCTCCTCCCTCTCTGGCTCTGGGAGCGGCGGCGGCGGCCTCCTCCCTCTCTGGCTCTGGGAGCGACGGCGGCTCCTCACCCCTCTCTGGCTCTGGGGACGACGGCAGATCCTCCTCCCTCTCTGGCTCTGGGAGCGACGGCAGATCCTCCTCCCTCTCTGGCTCTGGGAGCGACAGCAGATCCTCCTCCCTCTCTGGCTCTGGGAGTGACGGCAGCTCCTCCTCCCTCTCTGGCTCTGGGAGCGACGGCAGCTCCTCACTCCCTCTCTGGCTCTGGGAGCGACGGCAGATCCTCCTCCCTCTCTGGCTCTGGGAGTGACGGAGGCTCCTCCTCCCTCTCTGGCTCTGGGAGCGACAGCAGATCCTCCTCCCTCTCTGGCTCTGGGAGCGACGGCAGATCCTCCTCCCTCTCTGGCTCTGGGAGCGACGGCAGCTCCTCCTCCCTCTCTGGCTCTGGGAGCGACAGCAGATCCTCCTCCCTCTCTGGCTCTGGGAGCGACGGCAGCTCCTCCTCCCTCTCTGGCTCTGGGAGCGACGGCAGATCCTCCTCCCTCTCTGGCTCTGGGAGCGACGGCAGCTCCTCACTCCCTCTCTGGCTCTGGGAGCGACGGCAGATCCTCCTCCCTCTCTGGCTCTGGGAGCGACAGCAGATCCTCCTCCCTCTCTGGCTCTGGGAGCGACAGCAGATCCTCCTCCCTCTCTGGCTCTGGGAGCGACGGCAGATCCTCCTCCCTCTCTGGCTCTGGGAGCGACGGCAGATCCTCCTCCCTCTCTGGCTCTGGGAGCGACGGCAGCTCCTCCTCCCTCTCTGGCTCTGGGAGCGACGGCAGCTCCTCACCCCTCTCTGGCTCTGGGAGCGACGGCAGCTCCTCACCCCTCTCTGGCTCTGGGAGCGACGGCAGCTCCTCACCCCTCTCTGGCTCTGGGAGCGACGGCAGATCCTCACCCCTCTCTGGCTCTGGGAGCGACGGCAGCTCCTCCTCCCTCTCTGGCTCTGGGAGCGACGGCAGCTCCTCCTCCCTCTCTGGCTCTGGGAGCGACGGCAGCTCCTCCTCCCTCTCTGGCTCTGGGAGCGACTGCAGCTCCTCCTCCCTCTCTGGCTCTGGGAGCGACGGCAGCTCCTCCTCCCTCTCTGGCTCTGGGAGCGACGGCAGCTCCTCACCCCTCTCTGGCTCTCGGGAAGGCGGCTCACCCCTCTCTGGCTCTCGGGAAGGCGGCTCACCCCTCTTTATTGGAGTGACCGGGGCATCTCCCATGTCTACCGCCAGGTAATTAACCACCATGAGGGCAACCTCTGGGAAGGAGGCCGGGTGGTGTTGTTCCTCCCACTGTTCCCACCTCTCCCCATCTCGACGCCACAGCGTGTTGATAACTATGGGGAGATCGTGGACGAGGTCTGCCTCAGGGTGCATCAACCAGTCCCAGATCTCCTGGGACGGTGGTGAAGGTGGTGGTGCTGGAGGTAGTGGGGTGGCCCCTGATGCCCGGGGTGAACACTGCACCTCTTCCTGGGCCTGGTTGTAGGGGCATCCTGCCCAGTTGTGGCCGTCCTCCTCACACCGGCCACACCAGTTTGCCGGTGGCACGTCTGGGCAGGACCGCCAACGATGGTCCTCCTTCCCACACCAGGAACACCAGGGGAAGAGGCTGGCCGGGTCCTCCAGCGGTGGCTGCAGCAGCTTACATTTCTTCAGCTGCTGCTGCTTTTCCTGCCTTTGCCGCTGTCTGCTCTTCTTTCCCATTTTTTTTTTTTTTTCAAAAAAAAAAAAAAAAAAAAAATTATCCCAAAAATTCCACAAAACAAAACAAAAATACTGCTCTGAGCCTCTAGGTGGCGCTATCCCACTTCTGACACCAAATGTGGCAGGCTGGCGAGTGGATAGAGGCCCAGAGACAGACTGCAGTTCAAAAAAAATAACTATTTTATTATAAATAAACACAAAATGAAAGGGCACAAGGGCCAAAACAAAGCAATTTAAACACAAAAAAGATAAAAAGCAAAACTTACAAAAATAACAGTTTCCAGGCTGGGCAATGCCTTCACTGGATTCAAACTTTCTACACAACCAAAAAAAACCAACCTGCTTCCTCAGCTCCCTCTCCCCCAAATGAGAAGCAGAGGCCTCCTTTTATATCAGGTGGCTGGGCGCTGATTGATCGTTAATCAACCTAATCAACTAATCAACCCCAGCCACCTGAACATAATAAACCCAGGCAGGTAGGGGAAGTTAACCCCATCCCTGCCAATTTAAAGGGCAGAGCTTTGCTCTGCCACAGACAGTTTAAGTTTAAAAAATGTTATAACATGTATTTCTAATTCAGTTACTTCAGTATAACAGTTGCTCCTAGAAATGGTAATATTATTTTACTGAATCAAGTCTGACCCCTTTCTGTGTTCATACAGAATCCAGTTGAAGCAGGTTTTAAGACAGCCTAGCCTTTTGCCAATGTTTTGGGTGTTGATTAGTATTAGACACTACTGTACGCATTTTCTAATACTCCTACCTTATCCTTACCCAAAAGTAATGAAAGTAAAGCAACGAAAGAAACTGGCTACTTTTTAAAACTGGAATACGCTAACAAGGCCTTCTGATAAGAGCCTGCCAAGTTTGACTCCTTCCAGCAGGTGCTTTCATAGACTGCTAATAATATTTTTCACTGAGTATGCAGATCTATTTGAAAGGAACATATACAGTATTACTATAATTACTGGCAAAGAGTATATTATATTATTTCAATCAATACAGGTTAGTTTAAATCATCCAATTCATGTCTAAAAGTTCAGCACGTTCCCAACAGGATTCGAACTCTGCACCAGGCTCAGCTCGGGCTGCTTCTGAGAACACGACGACAGGCCTGTGCATCCAACGTGTTACTGACTCAAAAAGGGTTTTACAAGGGTTTTAGGGTTTCCCTGTGACACCTTCCTCCGGGCCTGAGTCTTAAGGATACATTTCCTTATCTGAGTATCACCTAATTGTAATTAGGATGTAGTAATACAGTAATTGCACAGTTGTGTAGTTACAATAAAAAAATCATTAGAAAATTAACAACATCGCTAGTTGCTACTGACTTAATTTGTGCTTGTGTGTTCACAATGCCTTTAATCCACACATGCAGTTACAGTTGAATTACACACTAGTTAGAAATACTAGAAATAAACAACTTTGCATATCTAATGTAAACAAACGTGTATTAAAAGCTTTTTTTTTTTTAAAAAGTGACTTTATATCATTCACAGCTCAGCATGACACGGTAAACAAACTAACTACTGCCACCTACTGGCTTTATTTGACTTGTCCAGTGAGGCAGTAATAGTAGATTTCTCTTGAAAAACAGTGTGTGTTCTTTTTTAAATACAGTACTGTTCTATTATGTAGTGTAATAGTATTCTTGTATAGTTACTAAAGTAGGTACACCGCTGAACCAATATTGTATTAGGTGGTACTTTGCTATATATGTACAGTACTGCAGTAGCAGGGTGATTCCCCAGTTAGTTTAACAGATGCTGTTCATTTTATGTTAGTTAATATATAGAAACTTGTTTATTTTTGGTCGATCAAATTGGTCTAATCGTGTTTAAAGACACTTTTAATTACTGCACTTTATATACAGGTCACTATAGACTACAAACCTTAACGAGCTACTTGACAACAGTAAATGAGAAAGTGCCCCCATGAGGAAGTGTTCCCATACGCTTTAGTGATACACAAAAAGAATGCCACGATCATTTCTGTAGCTGATTACTGTGGCAGACGAAAAGAAAGAACAAAGTCTTAATTGTGTCTCTTATACACACACAATGATTAATCCTTTTATAGGACTGTCACAAAGACGGCTGCAGTGGGTGATGTCAGACCAGAACCAGGAACCAATACAGGAATAAAAAAAGAGAAGTTTGGTGAAGCTAAGCACGTGGTTGCGCTCAGCATTTAATGAATGAACAGACAGAAAATAAAAGGTTGCAAGACAAACAAAACACAGGACACAGCACTTTAGCCAAAATAAAGAGATGAAACTAAACAGACCACACGGTGAGATGGTATTATGATTTACTTAACGTTTTTACTTTCACCTCTCCACACCCGTTCTCCACTCACCGGACACACAACACGCAACATACAACACCGACATACAGCCCCCCCCCCCCAATATTGCCCCACCCCCCCCCCCCCCCCCCCCCTTGTGCGTAGCACACATGGCATCTCCCCACTTAAAATCCCCAAAGTCTCGGTCAAAGTCTCAGGCCAAGAACAGGGACTATGTTCTATATTTAAGGAGCTCATGGGCAGCAAAATTGCCAGTAGCCAGGCTGCTAATGGCGATGCTTTCAGCAGACGTGCTGACAGTGGGGCGCGTCTCTCCTCCCGCTGTACCACTGGCAGCTGACAGCTCCCAGACTGACTCCTTCAGCCGGGGGAAGTGACTGCCGCTGGGGACCGCTTCGTCTCTCCCGGTGTGACCCCAGGTGAAGCAGAGCCAGCAGCCCCAGGCGATGTGGAGCAGCAGGCAACGCCAGGCAATGCGGGGCAGCAGGAAACCCCAGGCAATGCAGAGCAGCAGGCAACCCCAGGCAATGCCAGGCAGGCATCCTTGGGCGAAGCGAGGTTGGCATCCTTGGGTGAAGTGAGGCGGGCATCCTTGGGCGAAGCGAGGTGGGCATCTTTGGACGAAACGAGGCGGGCATCCTTGGTCGAAGATGTGTGGGGAGTCAGGACAAGCTGGGGTGCTGGTTTTGGGCCTCTTCTCTGCCCCTGCGGCCGGGCGGTTCTTCCCTGTTTTTCCCTCAGCAGCCTATGCAAGGGCTGCTGAAGACTGCCAGCATCCAATCCTGGTCCTTCTGGTAAAGGGAGAGGCTGCTCCTGCTCCTCTCCCTCTGATGGTGATGGAGGCAGAGGCAGCTCCAGCTCCTCTCTTCGTAATGGTGGGGAAAGTGATACCAGCAGGCATTCACCCTCTGCTGGTGTAAAGGAACCCAGCTAGCATTCACCCTCTGCTGGCGTAGGTGGCGGAGGCAGAGGCAGCTCCTGCTGCTCTGCTCCTGCCGGTGGAGGTGATGGAGGTAGAGGAAGCTCCTGTTGTTCTGTTCCTGGCAGTGGAAGCAGTGGAGGTGGGAGTGGCATGTAGCTTCCTGAGGACAGAGGTGGGAGTGACGTGTAGTCTCCTGGCGACGGAGGTGGGAGCGGCATGTAGTCTCCTGGCGACAAAGGTGGGAGCGGCATGTAGTCTCCTGGTGATGGAGGTGGGAGTGGCGTGTAGTCTACCCTTGTTACAGGGGACTGGTGCTGCTCCCCCTCACTTGCAGGGGACTGGTGCGGCTCTCCCTCACTTGCAGGGGACTGGTGTGGCTCTCCCTCACTTGCAGGGGGTGAAACCAGCAGACATTCTTCCTTTGCTGGTGGAGATGGGGACAGCAAGCATTCTTCCTCTACTGGTGGAGGTGGAAACAGCTGTCCCTCTGGCTTTGGATTCCCGTGGTTCCCCCGTCTGGGTGCTGGAATGGGTGCCTCACCATAAACAATGCAAAGAGTCAGCTTACACCAGTGCAGTGCACCACGTACCTGGGGCTCTGGCTGGACTCCACTACGATGCACACATACTAATCGGACGATAACGTTGCAGCTATACAAGAGTGCCTCTACCTGTTTCAACAGGGATCGCAGGTCACCCTCAGATTGTGCCAAAAACTACTGGGTCTGATGGCCGCAGCTATCTCGGCCATTCAGCTGGGTCTGCTTCGCATGCGCCCACTGCAAGCATGGTTCAATGCGTTTCACCTCAATGCCAAACGCGACAGACACCGTCGGCTGACCGTGTCTTACGCATGCTCAGCATCCTGGTCGGACCGCTGGTCATCCCTGCACCTAAACATGTTGGAGTTGCAAGCGGTGTTCCTTGCACTCCACTACTTCCTCCCAGTGCTGAGCTGCACACATGTGCTGATCTGAACAGACAGCACAACAATGGTGGCGTATGTCTACCACCAGAGAGGCCTACGGTCCCCGGGGTTGCATCGCATAGCTTTCAAGCTGCTGATATGGGCTCACAGGACTCTACTGTCCCTACGGGCGATGCACATTCCCGGAGAGGGGAACTGGGCAGTGTACCTCCTCTACAGGAATGACCCCCATCCGTCTGAGTGGTGACTCCACCCTCAGACGGTGGTGCACATTTGGGAACGTTTCGGGAAGGCGCAGGTCGATCTCTTCGCTTAGGCAGAGACGACGCATTGCCCCATGTGGTATTCCCTCCATCGCTCAGGCGGTCCACTCGGCGTAGACGCCCTAGCGCACAAAGTGTTTTTGTATGCTTTCTGGCCTATACCGCCGCTCCCGGCTTTTCTCGAGAAAGTCAGGTTAGAGAAAGCGTCAGTTCTTCTAGTGGCTCCCAACTGGCCCAGGAGAATATGATTTTTGATGCTGTACCAGCTGTTGCATGGCCAGCCCTGGGAGATTCCACTTCGTTTGGATCTCCTCAGTCAGGCAAGATGCTCTCTTTGACACCAGGAACCAGGCAAGTTCCAGCTATGGGTCTGACCCCTGAAAGGGACCGCTGGCTAGCCCTAGGGCTATCAGACGCGGTTGTGGAAATGATGCAGAGCACTAGGGTGGACTACGCTAGGTCTTTGTATACCTATAGTGGAAGTATTTTCAAACTTGATGTCTGGCTGGGAACCATGACCCCATTACTTGCCTGTGAAAGGGTGACTTGCAGTGGTGACATCAGACCAGAAACACAGACTCCAAACAGTGAGGAATGGAGGGACAAACTGAGACTCTACAACATCCAGCGTTTTATTAAATAATAAACACAAGATTTAAACAAACACAAAACAAAAGGGCACAAGGCCAAACAAACAAATAATAAACAAATAATATGCTGGTTGCAAAAACAGCATATGTAGCAATTGTTTGTTTCGTTACGTCTCTCCTGTTACACTCCACCTTGAGCACAGACAGCTGTAGGCTTTTATATTCTAGCCGAGGGGTTAACTAGCTATTAATTAATTACCTTATTACCCCTCAGCCATAGTCAGCATGATATTAAATAAGGATGCGTGACTGTCAGCTAGTTAAATAATCACTAGCTGATACAGTAATGAACAATAAAACAATAATAAACGAAGGGGCGGGACACTCCGCCACATTGCCCTATGCCAGTCATTTTGCACTTTTTGCAAGAACTGCTCGGAGCTGCAAAATCGCCTTCCACCATGAAGGTGTAGTTAGCGGTTGAATTTGAAGTTGAATTTCCTCTGCCCGATGCGGGCATTGAGATGCTACATGCATAGAACAAGAGCTTTGCATCAATCTAAGCAGTGTGTGTCACACTGGATTGTGGACACAGTCTCGACTGCGTATGATGGTCCTGGCTTGCCCCCACCTGGTAGGGTAGCTGCACACTCCACTAGAGGGTTGGCTACATCTTGGGCCCTTTTCAAAGGGACCTCGATGTCCTACATTTGAACTGCGCCTAGATGGGCTATGCCGCATACTTTCTCCAGGTTCTACAATATTAATGTGGTAGACCCTGCCTTGCCTTCTGTAGACAGAAGGGTCCTTGAGGGTGTATTCTCACCGCTAACCTCAGGGTCAGTCAGTGTTGTGCGTCCCTCATATGCTGCCGTTCCTTCTCCCTCGCGACAGCTTTGGTATACGTTATCCCATACAAAGTGGTGGTCGTCTTCGAATTGAAAGGGAACGTTAGGTTACTTATCGTACCACCACCCGCGAGGTCGCGTTGGTCTCCCTCACGGGTTCGATGGAAAAAGAGAAGGATCTTCCTGTGAGTGATGGTTTTATTCCCTCGGTAGGTGGGACCGAGTGCGTCATCACAGGAAGGAGCCTTTCGGCAGCTCTGGTATAGAGAGCTCAGCAATACCTACCCGAAGGGCAGGAATATCCCATACCAATGTAAGTGGTGGTCGTCTTCTCTTTCAGGGAACCAGGGTTACGATAAGTAGCCTAACCTAACCCTGAAAAGAATGACAACCATTACCGAATGGGAAGAGCCCTCTCTGACCGTCAATCACTGAGCATACATAAAAAAGCCTCCATATCAGGGCTCTGCTGTGAGGAAGAAGTCCCTCCCCCCTTCTGTTGAAGAGGGTCGTCCTCACGGTAGCATAACGCCATTTTCTTTTGAAATCAGAGGTCAGCTGGGGACATGACCTCATAGGGTAATTGTTGTCATTCTTTTCAGGGAACCAGGGTTATGGTAATAACCTAACGTTCCCTTTCAAGTGGAATGACAACCATTACCAAATGGGAAGCTGTACCAAAGCTGTCGTGGCTCTAGATTACCAACAGTACAGCCTATTGGTCTTCAGAGCCCTCTTGACACCTAAGGGCATGCCGCCTGCAACATCCTAGAGAGGGTCTCACTCGATTTATAACATCAAGGCGGTAAAAACGCGCAAATGTCTGACTACCTGTCCATGTAGCAGCATTGAAAATCTCATCCAAGGAGGCGCCATGAAAGAAAGCCCACGAAGTCACTTGGCCCCTGGTAGAATGGGCCGTAATGTCCCCCGGCATGGGGGAGTCCGTCTGTTCATATGCCAAGTGTATAGCATCTGCCACCCAGTGCCCTAGACATTGCTTCGATAGGGCCTAACCTCTAGCGCGGGACCCATAGCAGACAAACAGCTGGTTGGACTGTCTCCAGGATGCTGTCCTATATAGGTAACAGCACAGAGCCCAGTCCTCCTCTGACAAATTGCACTGCCAGGAAGTGTGCTCCAGGGGACACAGAGTCAATTCTATCGTGGCACACTGATATTGCTGCCAGGTAGACCTTCAGAGTGGATGCAGATTTTCCCGTATCAAACAGGTGTTGTATGAAGGTTAGGATTGTCTCAATAGGGCAGGTCACAGGATCACAACCCTCAGCAATGCACCAGTCTTGGAAAACTTATCATTTATATGAATACTGGGCTCTAGTGCTAGGCACCCTAGCAGACTGTAGTGTCTCTACCACTGCATCTGGCAAACCTCGTCTGGAAAGACGGCTCTGTTCAACAGCCAGACCCAGAGTTGGAGCTGGGCTGGGTTCGGGTGCCATAATAACCCCTCCGCTTGGCTCAGGATGTCCTTGTGTAGGGGGAGCAGCTACGGTTGGTAGCAGAGGGAATGCATGCAAGAGTCCCTATGGACAGGGGTGACCTATTGTGTCTAATCCCAGGGGTCCCCCGTCTCTCTCCATAGAGAACCATAGGGGGCTATGAGTGGACTTGAATGTGGCAAACAGGTCGATTTGTGCAGTGCAAGCATGCTCACAGAGTTCAGTTTGACCCCATTAACACTGTGGACTGAGACGGTACGAAGCTGCTCTTCTGTTGATGTATGGAGAGCCTTGACTTCGTCACATGATCTATGACCTGTTTGGTGTGTGCCTCAGCACATGCTTTGGAACGCACACAAACTAGCCAATCGTCGAGGTAGTTCAAGATCCGAATACCCCGCAGCCTTAGTGGATCCTGTGCTGCATCCATGCACTTGGAAAATGTGCAGGGCGCCAGAGAGAGGCCAAACGGCTGCATCCAGATTTCATATGTGTTCCCTTGAAAGACGAAGCACAGATATTTTCTGTGCGCGGGATGGATCGGGACATGGAAGTAGGCGTCTTGCAGGTCGATCGATGTGAACCAGTCACCCTGCTGGACGGACTGGAGGATACATTGTGCGGTCAACATGTTGAACTTCCTTTGTTTGAGGAACATGAATAAGTCTGAAACCACTGTGTCCCTTTTGGGCACCAGAAAGTACCTGGAGTAGAAGCCGCTGAGGGCATCACTTGGGTTTACCAAGCATACAGCGTTCTTCTGTTGGACTGGGGATCTCCTGATGAAAGAGAATTGCACATGCTGGTTCGACAGTGGTAAGGAGCACACCCTTGAAGGGTGGCGGGCCTAAGCTGAATTGCAGAGCGTAACCGTGTCTCATTGTCGATAGCACCCAGGAGTCCTGGGTGCAGCCTTGCCATGTGTCATGTCCAGTGGCCAGTCCTGTTGCGAGGGGGGAAGGTGGCAGCCGGAGCCCCTCAGGGGTGGTCTCCCTTGGGCTTGGGAGGGGGCACGTCTTTCTTAGGCCCCAACCTCGGTCTCCAGCGGGAGAACTGTTTACCCCTGGCCGGCGGTGATCCCTTACCACCGGCTCTTCCTCTGCCTGCTTGCTTGGTCTGGGGTGGAGGGTGGTGGCAGGTTGTGAAGGCCACCTAGGGTGCTGGTGGTAGGGAGGAAGGCATGAGAATTTCAAAGCAACCTTCGTGGCCTTGTGGGACCTCTCAAGGCTCACATCAATGGTCTCTCCGAATGTCTGCCCCGGTGTTATAGGGGCATCTAACAGCGCCACTTTCTCGGTCTCCACAACCTTGGCCTCAGTTATCCAGAGGTGTCGGCGAGCACCTACCAGCGCCGCTAAAGACCTGCCTGATGCCTGACCTAACTCTCCCATTAGGTCAGTCATTGCCCGTGTCACCACCTGGAGCTCTCCCGTGTCCACCTCAGTTGCCCGTTCCTGCAGCCTCGCCGCTAGCTGCGGCTGGTAAAGCCCCAGTATGGCCACTGCATTTGCTGCCTGGACTGATTACGCCGCTGACAGATATGCCTTTTTGAGCATGGTGTCAGTAGTCCTGCATGGCTTGGACGAGCAATTGGGGTCTTTGTCCCCTCTGGTGAAGGTGCATCCTTGCACCAGTACCGTGACCGTGTCCCCGATGGTAGGGAACATGCCTAGACCACACGCCTGCGGTGCGTAGCAGGGACTCTGCTGTTCTGGAGCCTGAAGGAGCGGACATGGGGTTGCTCCAACATGAGCAAACCAGCTCCAGGAATTCCTGGCATAAGGGGAAGGCTTGTTGTGGGTGCCTTTTTTGTTTTAAAAAACAGTTCCCCTTCCCCTCCTGTTCTGCCAGCCAGGGAACGTCCGTGGCAGCAGCTGCGCGCTGCATCAAGGTCTGGAACGCATCCCTCTGCAATACATGCGGAAGGGGCGGCATGGAGTTCCCCGCTGTAGCCTGCCCAATTGAAGTTGCAGGGTCAGACACGTCCAACCTCGATGCTGTAAAGGACAGCTCACCTGGGCTAGGGGGTCTAGGTGGGGCTGGGGATGTAGAGCGGGCATGGGAAAGCTGGGGCTGCTCGGTGGTAGGGGGCAGTCTACCCTGAGACTTCAGCAGGATCTCCAGCATGGTCTACTGGACCCTCATAGTCTCTGCGAGCTCTTGGAAACACTGCTCAGCCGATCTTTGGCATCTCTGTGGTGACTCAGATGGAGAGCACCTACGTCAGGATGGACAACAGTACCTCTGCGGTGACCGCCTGCCTCCTGGGGAACGCCCCCTCGAGCGGTGTCGTCTAGGCGGTGACCATCTTGTCTCCACGGAGGGGTGCCTACACCTCTGCACCAGTGGTGGGAAGGTGAGGGTGACCCAGGGGTGTAGGGGAGCTCCCTGTCACAGTGGCGGGCAGGGTTCTAGATAACCTATGGGCCTTGGACCACCGATCTCATTCTCCCCTGCCCCGAGGAGAGAGACTCCGCTGGGGAAAGGGCTGCCCTCCTGTGCTTTGTTCATTTTGAGAACTTTTGGCAGGGAGAGCAGTCCAACTCACCCGCCAGCACCCTAACCTGCTTGGTCTGGCCCTAGGCATCTGGCGCAGGAGGTATGTTCATCCTGCCTGGGGAGCTTTGCTGCACATTGTTCGCACTGGTGTAACCCAGCGGAGGACCCTGTAGAGCACACTGACATGGTACAAGGCATCGGTGCCGAGCTGGTAGTATTGGCAATCAGTGGCAAGTAATCGGTGTAGGTGTCGGCATCATGGGTGCACCGATTAGTGTAGGTGCCGAAAAGAGCACGGACGGAGCCGGGCTGTCAATCAGTGCCGAGGGTATCGGCATCGGCGCCGAAGAAGCGTGGTCAGTGCCGAGCCTATTGGTGCTGAGGTCGGTGCTGAGTCTATCGGTTCTGAGGTCGGTGCTGAGTCTATTGGCGCTGAGGACAGTGACGCAGAGAGCGCGATTGGTGTGGTTCGCTAACTGTGCTGCCAGCTTCTACTGAGGAACACTGAAGCTTTTAACAAATCATATGAGAAAGAGCACAGAGAAGCCCAGTTTATGTGCAGTAACGAATGCCGCCCACTTCTCCTCTTGTGATAGCCCTCAACAAGAAAGTTGTTATGGAAATCCACACCTTCAAAAGCACACAGAATATATGCTGATATTCTGGAAGATGAGACTCCCTTTTCAAAGTGGGTAGAAACAACCAATCAGCAGAGACACTGCTTCACGGCAGCTTTTGTCGAAATTCTCTTTTTATATTTATTTTCTGTGAATATTAGTTTATGGATAATCTTGTTTGCTTTTAAACCAATTAAACTGTTACAAAAAAACGACTCTTCTATAGTCCATTCATTTTAATTCCGCATGGTATTGTTGTACTAGTGCTAAAATATACACTGCCTTTTTTCTTTATATATTTACTCGAAACCTCACTTAATATAATTTTAGGAAATGACACGTCAGCACTGCACTTGCATCCAGAGCAAAACAGTATTCGGTTCAACAGAGACAATCACTTAAAAACAAATAAGCTAAATTTTCTGTGTATATCTGTGTAGTTTGAAATTTGAATGTGCTGCCCTGCTTGCTCTGCAGTGCTCAACCAATAGGTAGGGACATGACTTTGAAAAGAATTGAAAAGTATTCAGCCCTTTAAGTCAGTATGGTAGAAGCAACTTTTGCAGCAATTACTGCTATGAGTCTTTTTGGATAGGTCTCTTCTAGCTTTTCATAGTAGGAAGGTGACATTTTTGCCCATTCTTCACAGGAAAATTGCACCAGTTCTTATAATTTTGTTGGGGATTGTTGACGGACTGCAATCTTCAAGTCTTGCCGTAAGTTTTCGATTGGGGTACATTAACTCCTTACTCATTTGCCTGCTAAAGAACCTCGCAACACAAGTTTTTTAACTTCTCGCTATGATGTAGTTACAATAAAACAGTATTCTGCAGGACAGCTTGGGATAGTTCAGGCTTTTCAACTTGCAACCCAATGCATTCTGGTAAGCGTAGCCCTGCTTCTCTTAAAGGTAAGAATGGTACCTGAGACAAGTAAAACGTAACATAATGCATTAGGTTGCGAGTTGAAAAGCCTGAACTATCCCACTGAACATGGAGCGACAAGGTCACCTTATCTAATTAAAACCGGACTAGAGTCCAGTTCCGTATTTAGCACTTATAAGCTGGTTTAAAGGCAACTAATACGGTTTAAAGGCATAGTGTGGACAGGGCCTAAGCAAAATCACAAAGGCACTGCAGCTTATGACCACTAACTTCGCTGAAGAAATTAGAGGGAGTGGTCATTGATGAATGTTCTAATTAAACACGTGGCAGATCTGTCAAAGATGAATATGTGGACTGCTATTATGTAGGGTTAATGTGAAAAAAGCATATACTGTACAACTGATGTGTTGTGTGCAATCATTATACATTTAATGGGAATTCTTTTGGGAATGGGAATTCACAATAAATTGTTCCTGCTAGTACTTGTTAACTCTTTCAAAACTGTTATTGTAGATACATCTGTGTAATATATGCTTTAATATTAATTTCTTCAAATAGAGGCAGGGCTGCCTGCAGGACGGACATTGATTGATAGTCTTGTAGAAGCTTTTTATACACAGTCTAAGCAAACCTAAATGCATATTCCTTGCTTGTGCATTTTCCTTCTCATCTAGGTAAACCTAAATGTTCTTTTGCTAGCATATAAAACAAGTGGATCTTAAAAGTCATGTTTTCTAGGTGCAATGTTATTTCAATGTTTTAGTTCATTCAATTTTTTTTGTTCATAAAAACATGATGAAGTATACATCAAATCATTGATCTCGAGGAATATTGAAACTAGAAAATGTAATTAATACACAACTTTTAATATTGTAAACATGTACACATTCGTCCATTTTTAAGAGGATTGCACAGACACAGTATACTTGTGGGGAAAAAAAAAAAATGTACAGTCGTCATCCTCAATTGGCTTTGCACTACACAGCAACCATATACAATAGGCTCATTTCAGCTCAAGTGCACCAGTGACGCCTTTGAAAGATGCTTCAGAAAGATTTGTCTAAGTCATTCCTCAGTGAAAAACGGGTCAAAAGGTATTTTCAGGCTCATCCCCATCAGGCACAAAGCTCTTCTTTTGCATGAACTCAACTCCTGGCTGTGCACATTTTGCTCAGTTTCAGAACATCTGTTATGACTAAGAAATGCACCAACAACAATGTACCTGTTTTTAAAATGTTTTTAAAATGACTTTATGTATCTTCAAGAACAAATTGAGGAAACACTTGAATTATGTCCATGTGCGCTTGAATAGCCCAATAAGGTTTTATGATGTTTACATAGTTCAAAGTATGACACCGGTTAAATATAGACCAGACAGAATAGCAATCATTTATGCTCCCTGGCTCAAGTAACACCTGTATGTTGTTGTGAAATATAGTATGAGGCCATAAAATGTTCAAATTGTAGGTTTACAGTAGTCTATAGGCACGTGCAAATTAAGTTTTCTACAGAGACTTTACATGCTTAAGAAATATGTAAGAAGTAAAGGGTTATTGGGATGGTAAACTCATTTTGCTTTCTGTGTGCCAAACACAGATCTCTAGGGATTCAATGTTTTGTTGCAATGGAACACAGAATGGAACAGAATCAGATTCCATTAATAAAGCACTAATGGAACATTAATTTCGTATTTGCCCACCAACTGTAGCCACTGGCTTGCATAGACAACAGCAGTGTACATGTGACTATGTCTTTTAGCGGTAGGCACACAAGATTTCTATTGACCCTGTGATGCTCTGTTAATAACAAATGTGCCTGCAGCTGCTGTCTCGGGGAAGCAAAACAAAAATGCAACCAACTGTAGAAATACAACTATGGATTGATAGGTTTGAGTTCTGTACAGAGCACTGGGGTATAGGGTTGTGAACAGCAGCCACAGTCTTCTTGTTACAGAGTGGACAGACCTTTTGGCTTGTGCCTTCTACAGATCAGTAGATGGAAGAAAAAGACAGTAAATAAAGCATTGGTCCACTTGACTTCCTTATCGTTCTTCCACCTCAGAATTCTGATTGAGTGTTTTGATTTTGTGGATGATGCTTGCAGGTCAGACAGTAAAGAATATTGTTTATTAAATTCAGCACCTGGAGTGCTAGCGTCACGACATTCTATACCTTCTTGAATACTTGGACTCTCAGTCTAGTAGATGTTATCAAATAAGATACACCTCTGATATGTTCCATCATGTTAGTTGGTTTGTCACAGTGCTTATTTATAACCCTACTGAGTTATTTTTAATTTTATTTTTTTTACAGTACTTAGTCTATTTAAGGTATTAAGTGTAGTCGCTGGTCCAAATGCACTTGCAGTTCCACTCTGCAGACTTCTGTATGACATCAGTTGAAGATGGATCCAAAGTGGACCCAAAAAAGGAAGCAGTTTGAAAAGTGGTGTGGAAAATTGAAACCGCTATTGCTGTGTGTTTTTGAAATGCAGATTGTGACTCTTATCTCATTCTCTTTAACAGACAGATGTTTTTTTGTCAACTAGGATCGAATCTTCAATTTAGGGAGAGTACATACCTATAGGTGAGAATGCCGTATTCATTCTCAATCAGAAAAGTATTTAGCATTAAACGCCTGATAAGGACACACAAATAATTTAGCATGTTTATCATAGGAGAATTAATTGTGTTCATTTCTTTTTCCTGTTGGTAGAACTGCACATACATCTCGATGGGGCTGTTAGACCAGAGACCATCATACACTTTGCTAAGTGAGTTCATTCTAATGTGTTGTAGTACTGGGTGAAAGAAAATGGTAAAACGTTCAAATGTCTATTGCTGGAGCTGTACGTTTATTATATATCAGAGGGGGTTCATAATTATGCACCCCACACCAACATACTGTAATAAACTATTTTAAATCTAGTATTTTAGAAAGGTAACTCCACTGTCTCAAATGCAACTTCATTCAGAACTAAAGATCACTCAAGTAGTATAGGAAAGAGAACTCCACTCAACACTACAGATTCTGGAGTAGAAAACGAAAGGTACTTCCACTCAAAACAGTAGACCATGACTATTTAAGTTATAAATTTCAACAAGGTGACTCTGAATCTGGGTTCAGATCGAGAGAAATTGGTGCGGCTTATGTGATGTGTGAGTTGGAAGTGATTTGGTGGCATTTTGTTTGCAGGAAGCAAGAGATGAAGCTCCCAGTGGACACTGTGGAAGATCTGCTGTAGTTAATCGTATGTGAGAAGCCTGCCAGCCTGCCAGTGTTCCTTGGCAAGTTTTCTCACTACATGCCTGTAATCGTGTGCGAGTGTGCGCTTTCCAGCAAAGCAATGCTGTAACCACTGAGCATTACTGCTCTGTTTACGAAGACCCTTGTAATATACCTCAGCACATTTTTTTCATAATGTTAAACATGTTGAAAGGCAATTATGTATAGTTAATTAGTAATGACTCTTTTTACATTTTTATATTGGGAGTAGGGCAAAGTGCAATGTCAGTTTTCTCATTTATCAATATCTCAAAGTGCATATGAAAAAAATAAATCTGCTGCACCAAGGTCCTGTGATTGTTTCAGTTAATCAGAAAAATCTAAAACTTTGGCAATTCAAAATCAACCATAGCATTTATGGCCCAGAGCACTCCTTTACGCGTTCCCGCCTCTGCCATTACTCCCGGCCTTTCTCGAAAAGGTCCGGTCCGAGAAGGCATCAGTTCTCCTTGTGGCCCCCAGGTGGACCAGGAGAATATGGTTCTCAACCCTGTGCCAGCTAATGAACGGCCCGCCCTGGGAGATCCCGCTCCGCCGAGTTCCCATGCCCCCGTTGACTCAGTGTAGGAGGGCCACTCTCCCCAAATGGAGCCTTGAGATTGTACTGGAGGCTCTCATGCAAGCCTCGTTTGAGCCTATATACTCCATCGAGTTGAAGCATCTGTCCATGAAGACAGCCTTCCTCTTGGCTATCACCTCCGCAAAGCGGGTTAGTGAGCTGCAGGCTCTGTCTGTGCATAGCTCCTGCATGCGTATTTGGGATGATGGCAGCAGAGTGTCACTGCATGCAAACCCTGCTTTTCTCCTCAAGGTGGTTACAGCCTTCCACATGAATCAGTCTTTGGAACTGGAATCCTTTCATCCTCCACTGTTTGCTTCAGAGGAGGGTAGGAAGTTGAACCTTTTCTGCCCGGTTCAGGCAGTGAGATGTTATGTGGATAGGACGAGAGCGCTGCATCAGTCTGACCAGCTTTTTGTCTGCCACGGGATACGGACCCTGGAACAGCCCCTTTCAAAGCATTGGATTGTGAACACAGTCTTGGCTGCGTATGATGGTGCTGGCTTACCCCAACTGGGCAGATAGCCGCACATTCCATGAGAGGTGTGGCTATGTCATGGGCCCTCTTCAGAGACGCCTCCATGGCTGAGATCTCTGATGTGGCTAGCTGGGCTACCCTGCATACTTTTTCCAGGTTCTATCGCTTGAATGTGATATATCCCTCATTGCCCTCTATGGCAACTAAGGTCCTTGAGCTTGCACATTCGCACCACTGACTTTGGTCAGTCAGGGCTAAGGCGTCCCTCGTATGCTGCCGTTCTTTTCTCCCTCACGACGGCTCTGGTACTCATTTTCCCATAAAGATGTTTTGGTGGCCATCTTCGAATTGAAAGGTAACGTTAGTTTACCTACCGTAAACCTGGTTCCCTGAAAGAAAAGATGGCCACCAATCACAAGGTCGTGTCGGTCGACATCACGGTTTCATCGCGAAAATAGGGTGAGGCTCCCCTGCGTGACGGTTATGTACCCTCGGTAGGCGGGACTGAGGGGGTCACCGAGGGGAAGGGTGATAGAAAGCTTTGATAGAAAGAGCTCAGTGACACCTACCAATAGGCAGGCGTATATCTCATAACGATGTTTTGGTGGCCATCTTCTCTTTCAGGGAACCAGGTTTACGGTAGGTAAATTGACGTTTTGATAAGCCTACAAGAGAAGAGAGTTTGGTTACATGAAACAAACTCTCAGTGTTGAATATTGTGCTATTGCTTATCTGAACCTGTTTAGTCAGTTAAGAATAGGGATTTGTTTGCAATCCCGACTATTAAAAATGGCTTGCCTTTGTTTTATGTTTCTGATACTTACATATTATCCAAATGTAATAACCCTTTAGGAAAAAAGACAATAATAAATGTTCTGAATGTTGTACAAACTTGTCACAGAGTTAGGATCCTGAGGTTCAGTTTGTATAGCTGGAATCAGCATGCATTTTATTACGTTAGTGTGGTTCTCATTGAAGATATGCCCCATGGCTTAATTTGTACATTTGGTGTCTGAAAAACGGCTCCAACAATCTGGAGAAGAATCTTTTGACTCGTAAATCAATGTTCTGCTACAGTGGTTCCTTAGCATAAATAGCAAGTGTCAGGGTAGATTTGCTTCATCTGGAAGATTGAATTTGTCAGCGTGCTTTGTGTCTGTCCTCAGAGGTGACCTGACACCAGAAGAGGTGGTTAATCACGTTCATCAGGGGTTGCTGGCAGGAGACCAGACGTTCAACATCAAAGCCAGGTCCATTCTGTGCTGCATGCGTCACATCCCAAGTAATGTATTACCCACCTGTGTGTGCTGATCTGCAAATTGTGTGCATGCGTGCGTGCGTGCATGCAAGTTTATTGTTGTAGGTTCCTGTTAATTACAGTATATCGACCTCTGGTCTATATTGCCTGTATTGTGTAATACAAAAACACTG
Source organism: Polyodon spathula (assembly GCF_017654505.1). Taxonomy (NCBI): domain Eukaryota; kingdom Metazoa; phylum Chordata; class Actinopteri; order Acipenseriformes; family Polyodontidae; genus Polyodon; species Polyodon spathula. The sequence goes on along the minus strand of NC_054541.1, from coordinate 6,098,484 downwards.
CATTTTTCTTCCAAGAAGTGACACCATGCAGGTTCATATAAAAGCAGTTTGTTGTTTGCAGTATAACTTATGAGGGGTTTGCAGGAGAATATGCAATTGTCTATTATGAAATGAAGTTGAATTAAGATTTACAGTTCATTGGAGGGATTTTTTGGGGGGGGGGGGGATTAGCTAGTGATAATGTCAAGAGACTTGAACCAAAAGTATTTAATCTGATCTTTTTAACAATGTGTTTTTAGAGGGACTTTTTATTTTATTAAGTTTTTTACTTTGCTAACCATAATGTAACCTTAACCTCCACATTTCTTGTGAATGTCTTGCGCAGAGTGATCATTGGAGGTGGTGAGACTGTGTAAAAAGTGAGGGAGTGAAGGCAATTGACCTCGCAGGTGACGAGTCTTTGAACTGTGAAGCCTTCCCAGGGCACAGACAGGCATATGAGTTACAGTATGAGGCTAGTGATTCTAGGTGGGATACTGCTGTCAATATTCCCCACGCGTAGAGAAACTCCTTGGGTAAAATCCAACAGCACCCTTCACTTTAACTTGGGACTTAGACCCAAATGGGTGCTACAGTAAGTGTCTTTTTGGTTTCCTGATGATAGAGACCTAGCTAAAGATAAAGTCATAGCTTAACCACAGTGACTGTTAACTAGATTTTAAATAAATATTGGATACAGAAAGCTTAACGATAGAGTTATGGTAATGTATACATTATCAAAAGTGCTTACCATGGAAAGAGAAAACAATGGAACACATCTTGATTGTTTTAAAGCAATTTGGGTTTTATGCAGTATATTGTTTTTTTCAAATGCAGTTTTTGTATTTGGCTCAGTGCATGTTATTTAATCTAAGTTGACTGGTAAATAGGTTTGACTTGTGCTCTTTGTTTAAGATTACATTTTTCAGTAGCCATTGTTTTTGACGCCTTAGATAAACATTTTCTGTTGCTATATAGACTGAATAAGACCAATTAAAGATTACAGTAGGCTACTGTAAACTCAGTTTGACAGCTGGAGAATGAAAGGCACTGTGGAACACGGGAAGAAAGTGCCATCATATTCTATTTGCTGTATTACAATTGTCAGAGCTAAGATAGAACATTTTAACAGTCTTTGGATCCCTGTTCTTTAAAGTATCGTTATCATTCAATAATCATGTCTAGGCATGAATTGGGATAAAAGTATAGGTTTATTTTTTTCATTTATCCAATCAAGGCAACCTTGTTCTAGGGTTGAGCGCTGTAGATATGCCCCTTATAACTTCTCAGGAAGCAAATGAATACCACGTCTAGAGGGAGTTGCTGACAGATCTTTAGGGATTATAAATCACGCTGAAGTGCTGCTATATCATTTAGTTTAAAGAGAATGTCAAGCCCAATGCATTTATACTTTTCAGGACTCACTTTTTGTGGCTATTGAAAGTGAATCCACCTGTAGACATTCCTGGGTTTATTGATTAGATTTAATGGCAGGAATCATTCAGCATGGGTGTGTTTTTACTGTTACATAATATCACATGTTTTATTGATCAAAAAATTGCGGAGGCAATTACACTACATGGCAGAACAACAACTGATACAGTGAATGTTCCAAAATGTACAGCAATTATTAGGAGCCTAAATAATACCAGTTTAGCAGTACTTGGCTCCTTAACAAATGAACACATTTACTAATCCTGCCGACAAGCTATTATGATAGAATTAAATCAAAGTTCATGGCAGAACCATCATTTTAATTTAATCCAGGACCTTAATAACAGAACAGATTCCTCACATTGTGCTGTTTATATTTTCCATCTTGCTTGGGCTAATCTCTCCCTTAAGGACTAGAATGGCATTGGTGACTTTTTATTGCATGATTTAACAGATTTTTTTGAGGAAATCAGTTCATTTCATCATTCAAATAAAATGTTCCTTATACAGCTGTACTTTGTCTACAGTTTTATGCCCTGTACTTCATGCAAAGCAGACTTGATTGACACTCCAGTTTGTTGACATTCCCATGTGCATTGTTCAAAGTAAGATTAGACTATTGTTTTGCCCACAGACTAAAGATAAACAAAGTTCTTAACATTCAACAATCAGAGTAATGTCTATGAATAAATGACTCACAATCATGTGGCTAGAAGGAAATTAAATTGTGAAAGAGGGGGCATTCACATCCTGATTACATAAGAACATAAGAACATAAGAAAGTTTACAAATGAGAGGAAGCCATTCGGCCCATCTTGCTCGTTTGGTTGTTAGTAGCTTATTGATCCCAGAATCTCATCAAGCAGCTTCTTGAAGGATCCCAGGGTGTCAGCTTCAACAACATTACTGGGGAGTTGATTCCAGACCCTCACAATTCTCTGTGTAAAAAAGTGCCTCCTATTTTCTGTTCTGAATGCCCCTTTGTCTAATCTCCATTTGTGACCCCTGGACCTTGTTTCTTTTTTCAGGTCAAAAAAGTCCCTTGGGTCGACATTGTCAATACCTTTTAGAATTTTGAATGCTTGAATTAGGTCGCCTCGTAGTCTTCTTTGTTCAAGACTGAACAGATTCAGTTCTTTTAGCCTGTCTGCATATGACATGCCTTTTAAGCCTGGAATAATTCTGGTCACTCTTCTTTGCATGCTTTCTAGAGCAGCAATATCTTTTTTATAGCGAGGTGACCAGAACTGAACACAATATTCAAGATGAGGTCTTACTAGTGCATTGTACAGTTTTAACATTACTTCCCTTGATTTAAATTCAACACTTTTCACAATGTATCCGAGCATCTTGTTAGCCTTTTTTATAGCTTCCCCACATTGTCTAGATGAAGACATTTCTGAGTCAACAAAAACTCCTAGGTCTTTTTCATAGATTCCTTCTCCAATTTCAGTATCTCCCATATGACATTTATAATGTACATTTTTATTTCCTGTGTGCAGTACCTTACACTTTTCTCTATTAAATGTAATTTGCCATGTGTCTGCCCAGTTCTGAATCTTGTCTAGATCATTTTGAATGACCTTTGCTGCTGCAACAGTATTTGCCACTCCTCCTATTTTTGTGTCATCTGCAAATTTAACAAATTTGCTTACTATACCAGAATCTAAATCATTAATGTAGATTAGGAATAACAGAGGACCTAATACTGATCCCTGTGGTACACCACTGGTTACCACACTCCATTCTGAGGTTTTTCCTCTAATCAGTACTTTTTGTTTTCTACATGTTAACCACTCCCTAATCTAATTGTGTTTGTGAACAATGTTTCCTTATCATAGCCACAGTCCACAGACAGGGTCAGCATCTGTGCTGATGTGGAATTCTTTATGAAGCTGCCAGATCATTGCGATGATTTTTTAGAAGGAAGAATGTGTGCACACTTCGTACCACACCTTGTTTTACCATCCTTAATGGGAACTGTAGATCTGATGTGCTGAGGAGTTGTAAAATAACTGCTTGTAAACTAAAGTTCTCTGTATAAGGGAAGTGACAGCAGTTGGTTTCATATCTGTTGGATGTACATATGGTACCATGATTCAAAGGTATGACTACAAACAGTTTATATATAATTGAATGGGCTCACTCTACCTTAAAGGGTTATTTCTGTTATGGGCTAGCATAATGCAAATGACTAAAGGAGCAATGGAAACCAATTCAATTATTCAGCTGGAGCTGTGACATTAGAAGCATGATGGGGAAATCAGGACCTACATACATTTGAACCCTGTGCCCTGTTTAAAGTGATATATTGGTGCATCAGCAGTATCCTGCACAGTATGGAACTGCTGGGAAAGCTGTAACTTTAAACGCTTCCTTTGGGGTAATAATATACTAGTATTACTACTAGATTGAGCAGCAGAATAATATTTAAACACAGTAAAAGCTTTGATGCAAAAAGTCAGTTGACACACATGCATGACTGTTAGAAATAACCAAACATGAATGGAAGTACTTAGCTTTCTTTATGAGAAAAATGAAATTTGAGTAAATGGGGGATTTAATTGACACACCAAAGCCGTCATAAGTGTCATTTGTGAATTAACAGTTTTATCAGAAAGGATCCTGGGCTCAAAGTGGCGACCACGGACGCTACAAGCATATCAAAGAGACTTGTCTACAGGCGTCCTTGCGGAACTTTCAATTTCTCACTGCAGAGGGGGTCACAATCCGTAACAGCAGTGCATCGCACAACACTGCCCGTTACACAATGCAGGCTGCTCAAACAGAAGGCTGGCTGTGTTGGGCTTGTATATATTATGCTATATCACTCGTGATTTTAGATAACTGCAAACTGTATCAACTAAAAGAGAAGGAACTACATCATAAACACTGTACTCACTCGCCCCATGTGGCGGTTCTAATGTAGACACAAGAACCATGTAGCAGCAAGCACTAAGGTGGCACCCCATTGATCTAATGGATGCTTTCACCTCATCTCTACTGGAAGCTGTCGAGAGTGGAATCCATAGGAATGTCCATGCCGGAGAGGTTGAACCACCATCTGTTGTTCGAGAGGTAAGCCCCTGGCCTAGTTACATAGTATAACCAAATCACCTGACTCACCTAAACTAGGATCAAGAATGAGTTTTCAATATTGGAATACGATTCAGTAAAAAAAAACTGTTTGTTACTGGCATTATACAGTGCCTAGAAAAAGTTTGTGAACCCCAATTATAATTATGGAAATTCTATAGTTTTACCATGATAGCCTTCTTGATTCAAAACCAGTCTTTTCATAAATATCCAATAGGATTTACATTAACCAATTCCATGTTTTTTGAAACAAAATGATGTATGAATTAGACAAACAATGAGTTATTAAGATTCAGGGTATGTGAAAAAGTAAGTGAACCCGTTTTTTTCAGCTCAATTAAGGGGATAATTAGAATCAGGTGTTTAAATAATTAGGTAGATCTTCTGGGGTGAGTTTAGGAGGCCCCACCCCATATAAAGATCAGAAACTTTGAGAGTTTGGTCTTCACCTTACAGGTGTGTGGAAACACGTCATGCCACGATCAAAAGAAATCTCTGAGGGCCCCAGAAAGACAGTTATTGATGCTCATCAGTCTAGAAAGGGTTACAAAACCATTTCTAAGGATTTGGGGCTCCACCAATCCACTGACAGAAAAATAGCCTACAAATGGAGAAACTTCAAGACCACATTCACCCAGGAGCGGTCGTCCTACCAAAATCTCTCCAATAACAAACCGGAAAATCATCAAGGAAGTCACAAATAACCAAAGAGTATTCATGACTCAGTTGTCAGAAAAAGACTGAACAAGAATGGTGTTCATGGAAGGATAGCCAGGAGGAAACCACTGCTCTCTAAAAAGAACATTTCTGCCCATTTGAAGTTCACCAAAGAGCACACAGATGATCCACAAGACTTCTGGAACAATGTTCGCTGGACAGATGAGTCAAAGGTAGAACTTTTTGGCCTCAATGAGAAACTTTATTTTTTAAACACTGCGTTCGTACAGAAGAAGCTTATCCCAACCTTCAAGCATGGTGATGGGAGTGTGATGGTTTGGGGCTGCTTTACTGCCTCAGAACCTGGACACAGCCATGAATTCTGCATTGTATCAGAAGATTCTAGAGGAGAATGTCAGGCCATCCGTCTGTGAGCTGAAGCTGAACCAAAAGTGGGTCATGCATTAATACAATGATCCTAAACAAATAGCAGATCTACAAAAGAATGGCTGCAGAAGAAGAAATTCTGTATTTTAGAATGGCCTTGTCAAAGTCCGGACCTAAACCCCATCGAAATGTTGTGGCAGGACGAGCTGTCCATGTAAGGAACCCCTCAAATGTCATTGAGTTGAAACAGTTCTGTAAGGAGGAATGGGCCAGAATTCCTCAAAACCGATGTGAGAGACTGACCAACAGTTACAGGAAACGCTTAGTTGAAGTCATTGCTGCTCAAGGGGGTGCCACCAGTTACTGAATCTAAAGGTTTACTTTTTCACACATGAACATTGAATGTTGAATCATTTGTAGATAAATAAATGTTGAAAAAGTATCATGTTTTTGTGTCATTTGTTTAATCAGATTATCTTTTTCTATTATTAGGACTTAGATTAAAATCTAATAAAATTTTAGGTTTGAAATATGTGAAATATGTTCACAAAAAGAGGTTTACAAACTTTTTCTCAGCTCTGTATAGGAAGCTATTATTTTTGTATGAAACAATGTTTTGTGCAATACTCACGACTCTCTTGTAAAATAGACTTATTAGTAAGTGGATACAGTGAAAGTTTAATAAAAACTTTTGCTAGGGATCAAGATTTTTTGGCAAGATGGTTGGCTATCAATGATTGGACACCAGTGCTCTCTGCTGATGATGCCTGATTCTGCCTTGATTATATGGACAGCAAAGTGGGATAATCACCTCTTCTAGGAAACTGAGTCGTTTGCTGTACAGTCTCAGACTTGGCTTTAGAAAGAAGTAGTTCTTCAGTAAACTGCATGACATGAGTAAGTTTTAGCAATGTCATTGTGCCTGTATTAGTGTATTTCTGCAAGTGTAAGAGCCTGTGTATTTGCATGGTAATGCACACTTCTAAGCAGCTCAGCCCAAGTTGTTTATATAATCAAATTAATCTTGTTACTGTAAATAGTTTAGTGTGACACCTTTAAATATAAAATGCAATGTACTCTGAATACCAGAGGTGGAGGTTTTCTATAACAACGAAACATAATGGCAATTTAGACAACAAAACAGATGCTTCCTGTTGCTTTCAAACGGACAACGTCAGTAAGAGTGTGACCGGGTTTTTGGTAGCGGTTAATATCTGGATATATGTCATTTTTTCCAGGCTGTAGAGGTTTTGAAAGCTGAAAGAATTGGACACGGCTGCCACACAATAGAAGACCAGGAGCTGTACAGCCAACTGTTACAGCAGAACATGCATTTTGAGGTGAGCAGCAGATTGACACACCGCTAGCCTATGGCGACCTCTTGTGGAATAAAGGTTTGCACTGCATGAGAGTAGATGTTAAAACTTCATGCTGATTTGAACTTGGCTCTCACCAAGATAAACACCAACATAGCTTTACAGTAAACTAATGTGATCCATCTGCATCTCCATCCATTTGCGTTTCTTCTGATGATAGATATCGTTCTGTCTGGTGTTGATGGCTTTAGTGTAATGCTGGCTAGGGATCAGCACTAGATCTGCAGTTTCTGCTTTAATGCAAATTGTCAGCAAGCATACTTCCCATTTACCTGGAAATTAGGCAAAACTTAAAATAGTGACTATATATATTGAGATCAGTATTATTATATTTTATTCTAAAGCAAATGGCAGTTGCTCAGCATGTTGACCTGCTCTTTGTATTCCTCGCATTGCACAATGTGGAATTTGCATTCTGCATATTGTGTTTCACTGTTTACATACAGCTAGTATGCTGAATAGGAGGCATTGGAAATTAGCATGCATGGGGGAAATCCGATGCAAACAAATGAGGTTCAGCATATATATCTGTCACAGGATTAGTACTCTACACTTTTAGTATTCTGTATACTACGAGCACATACCACCTTGCAAATGCGACATACTCCGATTTGGAAAGTTGCCGGTCATATGCTGAATATTCCATTTACAGAGAGTTTGCTGCATGCCAAATTTTAGATGCCTATAAAACGTGTTTACTGGCTACTGAAATACCTTTCTAACCACTTGACTGGAGCATGTGATCCAGATTATACAAAGCACCCCATAATCAGGTAAGATTTGGCTTTGTCCCACTGACTGCTGTGTCACTGTAACCACAGCCTGAGTATTTTCATGTTGCTGAGTATTACTCTGGTACTTTTATTTGAAACCAAGTAAATCTTTCTTAATATTTAACCATGGAAGGCAAATGTGAGGTCACTGCGCAAAACGGGATAATTCCAACCCAGCAAACTGCTTTAAGACGTACTGCTTCTGCTTTTCGAGCTCAATCAATTTTTTCATTGTGCAGGTTTAGAGAAGACAAGGCCATTTACTTTGTAAATACAGACGGCCCATTGATATTTAATTCAACGCTTGAAGATGATTATGAAACTGTGAAGAAATACATGGGTTTCACAGAGGAGGAATTTATGAGAGTGGTAAGAAATCTGATTAATGTGTAACCACAGTAAAGTCAGTTCATTTTCTGAAGTGTGGCGAAGCTTGATTAACGTACTTCTAGACTGGGGGCAAGGTTCCATTATCCCTGAGGATGAAAGATGAGAATGGACTTTTACTAGCTGACTGTCTTAGAAATAACAGTATACAGCTGAGATCAAGGCGGCATCAAAAAAGATAAATTTTTATTGAACAGTTAAATATAAGTTTTAGTTCTGTAAGTGGAGGTTACTGTATATAATACATACTGCAGTAATCCCAACATTGTAAATGGTTTGCTTTTTAACTCTCTGCACATACCCACCTTCCTCTGAATGACACTGACACAGACCTTTCACAACTGGTTATTAAATGTCTAAATAATAATACAAATAAAAATAAAATGTTTAAATAACTCAGCCATTCCTTTAAATAAAACTTAAAACCAACATAAATGGCAATATTGTGTTGAAATGTTTAATTCCAGATACAGGAAGTCACAGATTGAACTGTTGGCTGACATCAACAAAATATACATTTTAAAGGCAGGCTGAAAACCCTGTGGAATTTGGATAATTTTGGATAATTTTTGTTTGTCCACACAAGAATCGTTTTTATTTTCCTTGTACACTCAGCCCATGTTATAGCTTAAATAAACAGAATACAATCAGCTAACATTTCTTTCATGTTTTGCTGTCACACAGAATTTGAATTCTGTTAAATCCAGCTTCCTACCAGAGAAGGAAAAGAAGGACCTCCTGAACAGTTTGTATGAAGCCTACGGAATGGTTTAAACCACAGAGTTTTAAAGAACAGGATCCACTCCTGCACTCCGGAAATCTAGTCTGGCTGATGAAACAAAAGGCCTTCAGTTCCAGGGAACAGACAGGCTGGCTTGTCCTGCAGTCAAACTCAGCCAGACGCACATCTCCTCTTAAGGTGTTTGCTGAAAATCCAAAGAGCATTTTAAGTTGCATTTTAAATAATACCATAATAACAACTCAGGAAACACTGCAGTCAAATGGGAAACAGATTTAATATGTGAACATATTCAATATTCATATTCTACCAATTCTGTTGTTGGCTATTTTAACTTTGATATTAATTTCACCGCTTAAAAATAATAGCAGCTGCCTTATACTGACTTAATACCCTGTATACCCTTAATACCCTTTTTTGTTTAGTTTTATAGAAAATATACGTTTGTTTTCATAATTTCTACTCTGTCATTTTTAAACATAAAAGGGGAGGGGGTTTATATAAATAGACAGCATGTAGTCGGATGTTGTGACTTGACAGCACAAGAGGGGGTTCTATTGAGCCACTATGATAACAAAGGGCTGAATTTAATAAAATACAAGAATGTTTCATAGATTTCATGTTGTCAGTTTCTCTTGCTTACAGACATATATTCTTTGTGGGAGGAAAACAAATCAGTAATCTAGATATTCACAAATCTATGTATTGAGATATAGGGTTACAAAAGCTATACTCTTGCTATTACACTGATAAACAGGCAGAATTGGTTTGATCACACCTTTCATCCTTAGAAGAAAGCAATATAGAAAAATGATACTGTCATAAACAGGGTTTGTTTGTGATATCCGACAGAGTAAGGGTGGACGTGTAAAAAGTTGGATAAATGAATCCTGTTTTAAATACTATTGTAACTTTTTCAGGCCAGCAGAAAGCCCATGCCCAAAAAGTTTGTAAATGACTGGCTGATCAATGAGTTTATTATTATTTGCTTCCTTTGTCAGCAAATCAAGAATACACACTTTATTGTTCAAAATCAACAGAAATCATTTAGTTTAAAGCAGGTCTTTTAGTTGTCAGGCACAGGTGCTGCACATTTTGGGATGTTCTTATTATTTAGCGTTTCTTTTTGCAAAGAGTGTAATTTATGTGTGTTGAGCTCCATGCTACCTTAAAAGTGCCTAACACTCGGGAAAGTGTCCAACAGATTTAATACCGACTCCCAATTGACATGAAAATGTGTCTAAGGTGACATTCCATTTCTTTTTCCATTGCTCTCACTTTGCATACTTTGACTGGCTGTGAATTCTAAAAAAAAAAAAAAAAAAACACAAGTTCTTATTCAAACTTTCCACATTTCTGCTCTAGGAGTTTTCCCAAAGCACAGCGTTCTGCCAAATACCACTGTGCTGACTTAAGAAGGGGCTGTCTTCACAATACAGATTAAAGGGGTCAACATAGTTTTAGTAATGTTATTAACCCCTTCCCTCCATCTGTTCGACTGTCCAGATCTATAACATACAACAATAAACTGACTGCAAGGCCTTCTGACTCTCGTTACAAACCTTTTCCCAGATGGGGATCCATGGCGATGTCCTCACGTACCAAATGGCAGCATACATTTTAGCAGCGATTTATTAATTCTAGCATAACAAACGTTTCATAGAAGTCCCAGTAGATAGATAAGCAGCAACTATACTAAGAAAATATGCAAATGAGAGGAGCCCACTCAGCCCATCTCCGAACATGACTAGGTAACCTATTCAATAACCTCGCCACTCTCTGAAGATGTGTCTCCTTCTCTGTCTTGTATCTATCGGCATTTGATTAATGAGAAGACTCATATTGAATTTGTTGAGATGCTGGGACCTAGTCACACTTTACCTCATGAGTTATTTAAAATATTAATGAAACTGTTAAAGAACCCTACTGTACATTCCTTCCAATGTAATGACAATGACTGGATGAGTCACACTGTTCAAAATAAAGCTGTGTTGCAAAGCAGACACAGATCTTCATTTATTGGAAGTATTTCTCAGAATTCAGCTGCTATGTTTTAAACTGTTTCTTTTCCATAAATTGTACAGCTATGGCCAAGTTTTGCATCACCTAGAATTTTTGGATTGAGACATAAATAATAATAATAATAATAATAATAATAATAATAATAAAAATAAAAATAAATAAAAAAACACTATATGAACATAATTTAGATATTTTATTTATGTAATCAAAGAATCTTCAAAACAATTTTGCAAAAGTCTGCTGGAAACCACAATAATAGTACAGTATTTCATGTCAATTTCAAAATGTCACATTTTTCAATTCGTCAGTTTTGGAAAACTACAAAGTGGTATGTAATTCAATATGTTAGCACAACATTATTCAGCAGGTTTCATTTGACTTTATGAAGCTGAATTAGTTAATTCTGTATGGTGGTGCAAAACTTTTGGCCACAGCTGCACTTGTTTTATAAACAGAATACTCCACGAATGTTAATCCTGTGTTGAATGTTTATTTCGCTCACAAGGTTTGCTGTACACACCCCCACTGTGGGTTATTCAGTCTTCTTCATTTGTGGAATAGCTACAGTGCTCCACGTGCGTTCATGGAGTACCCTCTATGTAGTGTATTCATATAACAGTTTGTTAACTGGACCTGTTGTGTTTAATGCTTTGAGTGTGTGTGAATGCATGAATTCCAGGTGCAGGAAGGTACCACAGGATAATACTGAACTTCCACGTGACAAGAATCACACAAAACAGTTTCTTTAGTTTTTTTTCAAATACATTGTTTGGTATATTTCATTTCAGAAATAAAATATAGCATTTCAAAACATTACAGCGTATGCTTTTCCGAAACAAATATTTCTTCCCCTAAACTATAGTAACACACACAGAATATTCATGAATTTAAAAGGCAGTTACCAAGGTGAAACAAGAGAAAAAACAAAACAAAAACAAACAAAAACAGCATATCTTTTTTTTTTTTTTTTAAATGGAAAAAAATCTGCCTAAAATGTTGGTCCTCTCTCTGTGCGTTAATGCAGGTCTAGTGTCAAGGCACGATCCCGGAAGTGGAGCTTCTTGATGCGAAATGTAAAGTAAACATTAAAAAAACTTCAGTATGTTTTTTTGTTATCTTCCAACATGGGAAACTTCAACTTTACCCAAGAGACCCCGCTGGATAAGGTCCCTCTGTGAAACAGTCTTATATTGTGCTGTTTGAGTCCTTCTCTGGAGAGAGAGCCCTGGACAGCAAGTCGGCTGGTAAAGAAGTATTTACTTTCTATGAGGAATAATAATTAAGAAGGCTTGCCTCCATCTTGTCCCTCCTGCTGCTCTGTCAAATTACTGCCAGGAACTTGTGAGGCTGCTGTTCCTTCCCCTTCTGAAAAATACAAAGGTTCTGCTCCATTAATACTCGCACACAAATGAAGAGTTTACGCAAAGTCAATATAACTCAGGCGTCATCATTAAAAAATATGCAACTTTTGAATAATTAAAAATAAATACATAAAGTATATGCATCTCGTCATCATTTTCACCTCCTGGTGGATGTATTTTCATCGCCTAATATCTGCTACACAGTTAACTGGTCTGTGCTTTTTAGGGCATTGGCAATCAGTGCTATTTTGGCATTTGACAACAGCATTCAAGTAAGCCATAGTTTCTTGTGACTCACAGCTAGCCAATGTCTTCTGCCACAGATTCCCCATTTATTGTTTAGCCCTTACTATTACTTCAGTCATTTCTTTTGTAAAGATATGCAGTACAACTAAAAATAAACTAATTGCTAAACTTTAATATTATATTAAATATAAATATTAGATTTAATATTATATATTTAAAAGAAGAACAGCTGTATTGTGCGCAGGAGCTATCCACACTCACCTTGCGTCTTCAGCTCCATCTGTGCCAGATCTTTGGTGACCTCGCTAGTCCCCACCACCGAGCCCTCCACCTCGATATCAGGCACTGCGTTCCTGCGACCAGCCCGATCGCTGGAAATGAAATCTGAATAAGCAGACTCCACCTCCATCATCTCCCAACCACTGCAGTCTTCATAACACCTGTTTAACAGAAGGACAGAAAAACAGGGAATCAGGAGTGGACTTTTGAACAAACTAGAAAACAGTCAAATAACCTGCACGCAGCTGCCGATTACTCTACATGGTACAGTACAGGTGTTTCTCAATCAAGAAACATCATAAAAATATACATTTATAATCCCTCTACCTTTGAGTACATAACAACATACAGCACTGCACTGTACTGTACTGTAAATATCAGAGATTGAGGGCCCTCCCTATACCCCTCGCCCCTCTGACCACAGTTGTTGCTTCAGGAAGACAAAATGAGTTAAAGTATTCCTTACACAAGACAGAATCTATCGAGCCCGCACTGTACATGTGCTCTGTGCTTGAGGTGACTGGGTTTAAACTGGATCATGTATCGTTTCCAGCAGCAATATGGCTCTAAGGGCTATAAAGTGCTTAAAGACTGAGCTGCCTCCCTGTAGAAGAACAAAACAGCTCACAGCAGGAAGCAGATCAAATCACGTACAACTTAAAGATATGTATACGATTAATCCAGCATGGAACAACTGTTAAAAGGTCTTTAGAGATAGGTGGTCTTATCTCTAGGTGATTTAAAAAAAAGACCCAGGGAAATTTCAGTTGAATCAAGGTCTGGTGAATGAGCACCAGGCAATCACATAATGCTTCAATACAGCAGTACTGCTCTTGACACTACATGTTTAAAACTGTACTGTACAGTAGGTGGCGCCCTCTGCTGTGGTTTAGCAATTTACTAATTCTTCAGTCACCCTTAGGTGTGGTGTGACCAAAATAACTTGAAAATGTTTTTTCTTAAAATATAAAATTGCTTTCTTAGAAGCCCATGAAAACATCAACTTAACAAGCTATTTTGAAGGAAGTTTTATATATATATATATATATATATATATATATATATATATATATATATATATATATATATATATATATATATATATATATATATATATATAATATATAAAACTTCCTTCAAAATAGCTTGAAAATGTCTCGTCTAACCAGCCCACTACTGCTGATTAGTCATAGGAACATGCATAGCAGGTTCACACAGCATGCGCCCCATCCTTTGATAGGTAGAATACAGTAAATCCAAGTGAGTACAATCGCACAAGGTGACATGAAACAAAGCATGCCCTTCCTTTTGAGTAATCAAATACATTTGCAATTCAAAAATAGCGAGACGCTGCCTGAAACTGCATTATGGGCATCACTTTAACACTGATAAACTATTTTATTCTGAGTATCAAACACAAAACACAGACATCAAGAATCACAGATCACCATAGAATTATATTCTATTCAGAATTCATACTGAGATGTACAGAGATAGACAGACAGACCAACAGAGAGACAGTTTTTAAAGTCATGTTGAAACACTTGCATTGCAATTGGTATAAAGTTTAAAGCTGGTTGTGTGTGAAACTATGAAAAAAAAACATTTCCCTCACTGGTATAAAGGTCTCGGGTGTATCCACTCAGTGTCTGGTACACTTAAGCAGCCCTAAAGTAATTTAAATAAAACCAGTTGAATCAAGCGGCATAGGGAAAAACAACTGAATGCTCTGCACTCAATAATATCAAGCAATGGATGCTAAAGCTCCTGTTGACAGTATACACTTGGGGTGGGGAGGCAGGAGTTACTGTAGCTGGCTTCTGTCAACAGATGAATTGCCACTTCCAGGGCTTAATAGCATTATTACGATCTATTTTCAGAACGCACAACAGCTATGCTGTCTTGTTGACGCTCTGCAGTCTGCAAGCCCATGGCCCCTCTCCCAGCTTAATAAGTAGCTGAGGGTGTATTAGTTCTTCTAAAACCCTAATTATAAAGACAGCAAGCGCTATGTCAAGGAGTTTCTATTTCTTCTCAGAAATACCAATTAACTTAAAGTGGCACCACATAATTAGGAGAGCAACATGTTATGCTGGGTGCTTGACAAAAACTGTACCACTTTAATCATTTGAAAACTGTGCATGCTAAAATAAATGTTTTGAGAATTTGAAGCTTGCTACTATGAGAGCTGTATAGCATTTCCTGAGTGCCATGCTGTCTGTACACAGAAACATCACATGATGACTGTTTAAATGGTTTTATTTCTTGGGCAATAACAAAACTTTCAGAAATAATCAATAATTTCCCTCTGATGCAATTAGTACCGCGCGCCTCACAGGATGACTAGTGGGAAGCTTGTGTACTAACAGACACAACTCTATCTTATAGGAAGTCAGCATGAAGTCATCAGAAGAATCTAAAGACACAGAAATATTTGTCAGGGTGAATCTGAACAGAATTGTGGGACTGGTCAGTTTCCTTTGACTGCAGTCTCAATTACACTATTTTTATTTATTTATTTATTTATTCTTTTAATTATTATTATTTTTTAAATTGTATTTAACTCCCTGCTTCATATTTGGAACATTTTCATGATTCCTGTTGAGATTCAAAAGCCCAGCTGTATACCCTTTCTGGCTTGGCTCCTCCAGTCCATTCCACTGCAAGACTTTCACTATTCACAATAAAGAAGGAACAGGGTGGGTGAAACTCCTGCAATGGAAGACAATGGGCTGGGAGACTTAAGGTTAACCCTGCCATGGGCGCACTGTGCTGTGCAGGTGGTGTTTTCATTCTGTGCACATTAAAGATTCAAAGGTGCAATTTTAATAAACAGCAGGGGTGTCAAATGAATACTAACCATTTTAGGAGAATCTGATGGTTTTTCACTTAATTCACAATCTGAAAATATTTGAACTACAAGGTTGCAGATAAATACGGCATCTTGTTGCTTTGTTTTACATGACATGGTCTGGATGCAACTAGAACTGCAACACAGTCTGAACTGCAACACAAAGCAATGTCATCTACAGCATTGTTTCTGAAACAGCTGCAATGTAATGTAAAAAAAAAAAAAAAAGAACCAAGAATATCTGCAACAGATAAAAGAAAAGTTGGTTAGCACTTTAAATCCAAACCTGCAAAGACTCAGATTGAGAAAAGATTACATTTCTGTGGATCTATTCATTTTAACCAGATATTAATGTTTAGAGAACAAAAAAAAAGGTCACATGACTGCAATACACTCCTCTAAACAGAGAAGCTTAAATAAATTCTACCACAAAATTAAATGAAAGTATATTTGGTGCAATCAGACAAGACGAGACCCAGTTGATACCATTAGAAAACAGCATGTTTTCATCTAAAACAAATCCAACCATTTCAATAATATCACATTTGGTTCTTCAATAAATGTCTTCTTATTATACTTGCCAGGCTGGTCTCCTTTGCAAAATATTAATGTGGGCTATAAACAATCTCTATGGTCAGCGTGATTTAAGGCTTGGGAGTTTCTTTCTGAGATCTGCATGTGTATTTCCAGTGGGTGCTTGTAGTCTGTCACTGCAAATAATTATCTTACAAAAACAAGAAGAAGAAAATCCATACAAGGATGAAGTTTCTGTTCGTTACTAAGCCAGCAGCTGCTAGCTAGGCACACCCCCCCGTAAATGATCTCATGTTATGAAATATGTATGGCTGTGCCTCCGACAGTCGGTTTCATTTGCACAGTGTCTGAGGTCATTCAGTGGTTCCTACGATTGATGCAATCCAGGGATATTCCCTGGTGCTGTAAAATGCACTAAAAGTCCAGCTGTGACTGATGCAGGAGCATGAAGTGAGTCTGTACAATCACAAGCACCAGGAATCAGTGTATAAAAACACTTAACTATGGAGAATTTGCAGCTCAATACATTAAAAACAATAACAAGCTCACCGCTCCCCTGTGCTGTTTTGAATTTACAATCCTTTTGCCACCAAATGTGTTTTAAAAGTAAAACCATACACCTTCACATTACTGAGAGAGTATACAGTACAGGCTAGAACAGCAATAAGAATGCTTTACTGGCACGGAGGCAAAACTGATACGCTTGGTAACTATACACTGGTAAATCTATTAAACTTCAAGCACTGCTTGGCACGGAGTAAGATTTGTTATTTTTTTCATATCTGTATGCATCCTGTGATTGCATTAGCTCATTTCATTCACTGAAACATACTTTAAAATGATAACACAGTCATGGTCTTCAGATAGAGAACAATTAGGTAATCAAAAGGGCTTGCTTTTGCTCTGCAAGCTTCAGGCATGTTTCACCATGTGAGGCAGGAATTTCAAAGCTCTTCTTCTGCAGTCTACCCTGGAACCCTGTGCATCATACACCAGGAATGGACAATCTGTCAAGTGACTCCCAGGATATTTCATTGAACAGCTCAAGATCCCCTGTCGTGAGATCAGTATGATAAGCTGTCTGTGAAAAGCCCACAGCACAGATATGTGACAGCGTAACTGGCATCAGGAGCTGTTCTTGCTTAGCTTTGAGGTTTAAATCTTATCAGGGGAAAAAAACACATTCAATGGACTGTAACTAATGTTCTCACTGCATTGGTAAACTGTGATTCACCCATTTGACTACTTAAAACAAAAACAAGCAGACTTTTACTGCAACAATCTTACAACTGGTATTTATAAAATGAACATAATAAAGTGGATTACAAAAAAACATTTAGTTAAGCAATTAAACCAGCCCAGTTGAACAGCCAAACAAACGGTAGGCAATTAAATTGAAGCTTTTCCTCTTACAAGCTAAAAAGCCCAATCACTGCAGTCAGTCAATAAAGAAAGAAAGACAGGGACTCCTGTTTATCTTGTCATATTTTTCATCTTTTGTTTTCACCGCATGATGTTATTTCCACAGCAATGACTGCATTGTGAGTGTGGTTTAAAAAAAAATTTAAAAAGACCCAAAGCACGAGTTGTAAGCAACTTAATTATTTTGCATGAACACAAGACAATGTACGAATGAGAGTATGCCACTGAGGCCAAAAAGGCTCTTCCTTACAAAACAGAACCAACAAAGCCCTTGATATTTACAGGCTATACAACCCAAATGCTATTTAGCAATATTCCTCAATACGGGTCAAATCCTCCACCCCCCACCCCCACCCCGAAATATGGTTTGAACACTTTTCTACATTACACGATACTTTCAGAGACACTTTCTCAGCCATAGTGCCAAACTATTCAGACACTGGTGGAATTTTTGAGTTTTACTTCAAACACCAAAACACCACAAATAATTACCATTAGTTTCTGTTTTATTATTGTCATATTTGTATTTATATTGTCGTATTAACGACAAGTAACGATCCCTCATTTCAGGGAGTTTACGTTCCATGTTTTCAGGTGGGAATTCAAAATGTGTGCGCTCCAATGAATCCAATTTCCTGCCACAGATCTACCTACCATTGCTGTTCTTGTGTAGCCACTACAGCATTAAGACACACTCAAGTTACAAATCCCCTCTCAACTTGCCTTTGTACGAGGAGAGACCTTTCATTGATACAGAAAATAAACCCTTCTTTATAGGGGTTACAGAAGAGGCCATGTTTGATAAACAGCCAACACAATATGATCTCTTTCACTGTAACTGGAGCATGGACTGAATTTATAAATAACATAAGTGACACCTCAATGGGAGTATTTGCTAGAAGCTGTATTAGACACAAAAAAAAAAAGTTATAAATAATGAACTATTGACCCATCAATGTTACAATTAAATGCTAATGTACAACAACTCATTTATAAATCATACAAAACAGAATAACCTCGTTTATCTTACATAATCATAAACACAACCCTATCATGACATTGGGCAAAGTGGACATGTGCGAAAATAAAATGATGCACCATCGTTTTAAAGTTGTTTTTTTCATTAATTTACAAAACCTAGTTTACCCAGACTATTACATGAAGCCACTTCTGCCAAAGTAAATAAAGTATGAAAAAAAAAAAAAAGTCAGCTTACTCTAGATGTGAAGAAACCACATCAGCAACAGCATTACTCACCAAAAATTCAGGCCCCAGCTCCTCAATGCACAATCAATAATAAACAAATAAAGAATCCTCTCTTCAGTCCCTGTAAACCTTCTTTTTACCGTTTCATTAGAATTCCTTCATGTGAGACGCTCCGCTGGCTAGCTCTCTGGTTGGGCTAGGTTCGCTCTAGCTAGCCTTCACTAAATTTCCAGTTTTACATGATGTCAGCAGCTGCTTGTTTCACTCCAACGTACTTCATGCACAAGGGGGTTTTATTTCCTCTCCTCAGTTAGCATTGTTGTTGAGTACAGATCCTGCATTGGAATGTTTTTTTCCTCTATTGAAACCTAGTCACATGTTGCCCCTGATATCCTTCCTCCCAAGTGAAGACTCCCACTGAAAACAAACCCCCCCCCCCCCTTCACCTGTTTCTGTATGTCATCAAACATCTGTTAAACTGGGCAGGTCGACACACCACACATGCATATTCACAGCTTATTTATACGTAAGGGCAGCCCCCTTGTAATTTGAAGTACTGTGGGGTTTTTTAGCAGCTTGTGTTTGCAGCTGGAGAAGGGTGGGGAAATATGGAATTCATGAGGCTCAAGGCAGATACTGCATGGTCAAACATGGTCAAACCAAGATGAGTCAGGTGTTAAACCTGTATGGTGTTCAAGTTTGCAATTGCTCAAACAAAAAAGCTGAAAATAAGAGACCACATTATTCTCTCCCCTTTCCAAACTTGAATATGAGTGCTACGTTATAACGAATACTAAATGCAGGAGAAATGATTAATGATAATCATTTTTTCATATTTTTCTCTAAAAGTCTTCTGAACATCAGTCATGTTACCATTATTATAATGCCATCGATAGGTCAGTAACAAGTATCCTTCACCACAGCTGTTCAAACACAATTAAGCAACCAATAACATGAAGTAAGATGAGAAACATCAATGTTGTGACCCAGTTTCTATTGCAATTGCAGGGGCAGTTCCAAATTTGCGGAACTCTAACTAAAGTGTACCACATAGATACACAGAGACCACTGCTACATCTATGCTGCTGGGTTTATGCATCCCCAACAGGTTTAATACTAATGCAATAACAGTGAATAACAATGAAGGTCTGCTCTCACTCTTCCAGACAGATGAAGCAGCAGCAGAAGTCAGATACAAAGCAGAGCTGCAGAGACCACTGACACTACAAACACTTATACACACAGTATTAGGTTAATTTACTAAATCTAAATACTGTAGCTGGCTGAATTAAACCAGACAGCAAAAGAGACAGTTTCAGTATGCTTGTGCTCATTAACCATACAGCATGCCATGGTTAAAAACATCAGTTTTGCAGCATTTTGACAGAAGTTGCTTCCGCAGAGTTTCTCTTATTGAACCAATAGAACGGACACAAACAAACTTTTCTTCAAAGCAACAATGTATCATTATTGACAGTTTGAAACCCTGTAAGAAGACCTCTCTTGATAAAATCATATACTGTAAAAGGTTAAGTATCGAGACATGCAAGCTGATTTAAAAGTCGCGGTCCAAAATTTGTTTTTTTTAGTAGACTTCCTTAGAAATGGGATGAGGATGAAATGCAAATAAGTGAACTTGCTGAGCTGTCTAGCCTGGATAATTTGGTTATGTCTGAAAGCACCTCTTTAATTCTTGGTAGTTTGATATTGCAAATGTGCACACTGATATAATGTCTTTATTTCACTGTTTTCACTATAATTAATATATATATATATATATATATATATATATATATATATATTATATATATATATATATATATATATATATATATATATATATATACACATACTCACACACACACACACACACACACACACACACACACACACACACACAGTACCTGTCAAAAGTTTGAGTACACCTGCTTGAAACCAGGTTTTTCATGATTATCTATGCTTTTAACTGTATAAACTGTATAAATTTCATTTTTAAATGAAAATGTAAATCTTGTCAATCTCAATGACATGGTCACCCAAAGCAAGGGGATTTCAGTCTGAAGCCCAAGTCAGTTAAAAGTCTGAAATGTGTATAACACGGTGTTAGAACACTGGCCTAAGTATAAAAGTGTCTTTGTTAGATGTTCTCTGAGGTAACTAGCATGTTACCTAATTAACCTTTTGTCACCAATTACTGTTAACAGATGAGGGTCCACGATTACTATAAATATAGGTAGCACAGGCACAAGTTTGTCATTCCTGAATGTAAGGGAGCAGAAAATGGTCTGGACAGTCTGTAATTACTTTTAGAAATGAAGGTCAATCTTTAAGACAAATCGCAAGAACTTTGCAAGTGTCTGTAACTGCTGTGGCCAAGACCATCAAACGATTTGAAGAAACTGGCACTCATGAGGACCGAACAAGGCCAGGCAGGCCAAGGGTGACCTCAGAATCAGAGAACAAGTTCATTCGAGTCACAAGTCTGCGAAACCGGCGATTAACTGCCCATGAAATACAAGCTCAGCTAAATGCTACTAGAAGTACAGACGTTTCAACATCAACTGTTCAGAGGAGACTGCGTGAAGCTGGCCTAACTGGAAGGATTGCTGCAAAGAAACCATTGTTAAGAGTGCAGAATAAGAGGAAGAGACTTGCCTGGGCCAAAAAACACAGAAACTGGACGTTTGAGGAGTGGAAGTCGGTCTTATGGACCGATGAGTCAAAATTTGAAATATTTGGGTCCAACCGCTGAGTATTTGTAAGACGCAGAGAGGGTGAGCACATGAGTTCTGCATGTGTGGTTCCCACTGTCAAGCATGGAGGAGGCAGTGTCATGGTCTGGAGTTGCTTTGCTGGTGAGAGTTGGTGATCTTTACCAAGTCCATGGCATGCTCATACAGCATACTTCAGAGACATGCCATTACTTCAGGATTACGGCTAGTTGGGCAGTCCTTCATTCTTCAGCAAGAAAATGACCCAAAACACGCCTCAAAGTTGTGCAAGAACTATCTGGCTTAGAAGGAAAAAGTGACAACTCAATCTAATGACCTGGCCTGCCCAGGCTCCAGACCTCAATCCCATAGAACTTGTATGGGACGAACTGGACAGAAAAGTCAAAGCAGAGCTACCCACAAGTGCCCTACATCTCTGGGAATTGCTGTAGAAGAGCTGGGAAGACATGTCGGGTGATTTCCTGCTGAAACTTGTTAACCGAATACCTTGTGTTTATGAGGCTGTTATTAAGGCAAAGGGTGGCTATTTTGAGGAATCCAAGATTTAGAGACAATTTTCAATTTTCTTGAACATTGCTTTGATACTCCTTATGTTTTGTTTTGTAAACGGTAAAATGTTTATTTCATTTTCAAGTATTTACAGAAACGTATAAGACGTAAAACTGTCAATTATGAAAAAAGCCTAGTTTCCAGCAAGTGTACTCAAACTTTTGACTGGTACTGTGTGTGTGTGTCATATATACATACACACACACACACATACATACTGTGGCTTGCAAAAGTATTCAGACCCCTGACCAATTCTCTCATATTACCGAATTACAAATGGTACATTGAAATTTTGTCCTGTTTGATATTTTATTTTTAAACACTGAAACTCAGAATCAATTATTGTAAGGTGACATTGGTTTTATGTTGGGAAATATTTTTAAGAAAAATAAAAAACAGAAATATCTTGCTTGCATAAGTATTCAACCCCTCTGTTGAGGAAGCTCCAGATTGCACCGATGAAAGAAAATGCCTTACCATTGGCCTCCACCTGTGAACCATTAAAGTTGCTGTCACATTTTCTGGATAAAATCCCCACTGTTGAAGGATCATTGGTAAGGCTGTGAATCTGAAGGAAAATGAAGACCAAAGAGCATTCTATAGAAGTTAGAGATAAAGTAATACAAATGCATAGATTAGGGAAAGGGTACAAAATAATATCCAAGTGTTTGGATATCCCAGTGAGCACAGTTGGATCAATAATCAAGAAGTGGAAGCTGCATCACACCACCCAGGCACTGCCAAGAAAAGTCCGTCCCTCAAAACTCAGCGCTCAAACAAGGAGGAGAAGGAGCTACAGAGTTCAGTGGCTGGGTGTGGAGTAATTGTGCACCAGTCAACCAGATCAAGAGCTCTGCATAACACTGGCCTGTATGGGAGGGTGGCAAGAAAGAAGCCGTTACTCAAAAAGTACCATCTGAAAGCACGTCTGGAGTTTGTCAGAAAGCATGAGAGTGACCCAGCTGCGGTGTGGGAAAAGGTTTTGTGGTCAGATGAGACCAAGATAGAGCTTTTTGGCCAAAACGCAAAGCTCTATGTGTGGCGCAAACCTAACACTGCCCATGCCTAAAGACACACCATCCCTACAGTGAAGTATGGTGGTGACAACATCATGCTGTGGTGATGCTTCTCATCAGCAGGGACTGGGCATCTTGTTACAACTGAAGGAAGAATGGATGGAGTAAAATACAGGAAAATACTGCAAGAGAATCTGCTTCAGTCTGCTAAAAAACTGAAGCTTGGGAGGAACTTCACCTTTCAGCAGGACAATGATCCCAAGATCAAGGCCAAAGCAACATTGGAGTTGCACAAGAACAAAAAGGTGAATGTCCTACAGTGGCCTAGTCAAAGTCCTGATCTCAATCCCATCGAGAATCTGTGGCACTATTTGAAACTTGCGGTCCACAAGCGTCGTCCAACCAACCTGAACAATCTGGAGCAAATCTGCCAAGAAGAATGGGCCAAAATCACTCCGACACTGTGTTCAAAGCTGGTACATACTTACCCCAAAAAGACTTAAAGCTGTTATTGCAGCAAAAGGTGGCTATACCAAATATTAATGTGTGGTGGTTGAATACTTATGCAAGAAAGATATTTCAATTTTTTTTTTTTTCTTAAATATTTCCCAACATAAAACCAATGTCACCTTACAATAATTGATTTTGAGTTTCAGTGTTTAAAAATAAAATATCGAACAGAACGAAATTTCAATGTACCATTTGTAATTCAGTAATACGCAAGATTTGGTCAGGGGTCTGAATACTTTTGCAAGGCTCTGTGTGTGTGTGTGTGTGTGTGTGTGTGTGTGTGTATATAATATATATATATATATATATATATATATATATATATATATATATAATATATATATATATAATATATATAATAAATAGATATGGGTTTGTCTATTTTCCCGATGGAAATTGAAATTTAAAACAGGTTAAATAAAGGCAATGCATGATGCTGTACATACAGCTCTTTTCCTTGCAGCCCGTCAGACCAGGTCAACTGCGAGGGTGTAAAATAGTAGGGTCTCTGTAAATTAATAGGAAGGACGCTGTCGGACAGCTTGCAGCTGAAGCATGAGATCACCGCTGCTGTTTGATATATGACAAAGGGAATTTCACTGAGGAAGTTCGTAAGAATCCAGTAAACTACTGTTCTTATTCAGCTGGTTGACTTTCCAATACCTCCATAACAAGTGCGATATTAGAACGAAAATGGAAGGAACTGGCATCTCAGCCCATTGAATTAAATGGAAAGGCCGGCTCTGCAGTCAAGAGGAAAGTATGTGTCCTATGCTGATGTCAGTATTATTAACTCATTAGCCGCTTGGAGGACATCCATTACATTCCCTATTTTAACCTGACTGGAGTCAGGATTATTTCCCGTAGCGTGCCACTGTATATGTCATCTCAGCCCATTGAATTGCATGGAAAGACAAGGGTTGGATACAAACTGCTAACCCCACAGTTCAAAGATGAATGTCTTAATGTTGAAATAAAAAAAAAAAATTAAAAATTTGTAGTTAAGCAAGCTTTGTAGTTGGGAGGTATACTGATGTCAGTATTATTAACTCATCAGCCACTGTGTTACAAAAATGTTTCAGTCACAATGGGTAAGACAGCAGACCTAATATACTTTGAAAGTAGATTCTCAGTAGCCAGGTGCTTATGTTTCCAAGACTAGCAGTCTGACTATGGGCGATCCTGGAAAAATAGGCAGTAATTGAGAATTGGTCACATATCCCACCAAAACAGAACTTATAACACCTTGACTAAGCTACACATGTTGTTCAAACACCCAATTGACAGTGTTGTGGCAGGTGTTTCTGTTTTGTTTAGTAGATTTCCATTTTTGAAATATTTTTATGATGTTTACAGTCATGTGTTCAACAGGGTTCACCATATCACTGCACCACTGATCTGAGAAGTCAACAAAATATCCTGGGGAAAGTCAAATATGACTTACCACTTTCCCCACTGAAAATATAATTAGCCGTCAAGTATTTGACCATTTTACCGTTAATACTGATTAATGATGGGAAACTGATTAGCACAAGCCTGTGGCAATATGTAAACATCATAAAAAAAAGGCTTTGAAAATGTGGCCCAATAAAGAGTCTCATATAATTTGCTGCTTGTCTGATAGTGTCTAAAGATTTTACTGACAAAAACATTTAATATATTAAACTTGCGCTGTTTACTTGAGTTACATTTCTATAAGCCACTATTAATACAAATACTGAGCAGATAAGATATTCCGCAGAGCCCTCCACAGATATCTACTTAATTTCTGCCTTTTTTTGCATATTTTCCCACAGATTTGGAATGCCTCTGGTGATGATCTGTTTACTCATTAATGTTTCAAGCAACTGGTTAAGAGAAACAGACAGAGGATAGTGATTCGGGACAGCCAATGTGTTGTTCAACTTTATAATGCTCAACTGGATCGAGATCCTGAAATTGGGGTGGCTGTGAAATCACTATCAAGTTCCTCAAGCTATTCGCATACAATACTGACATGGTGGATAGGTGCAGTATCGTCTTGAAAGCAGCTGTCACTATCAGGGTAAAAATGCAGCCTCACAACGATGCTTAAGTAAACTAAAGCATTTGTTCAGCATTCCAGCGTATATATATAATATATATATATATATATATATATATATATATATATATATATATATATATATATATATATATGAGAATATATATATATATCTGTGTGTGTGTGGATATACATGTATATATACACACACACTGTACATTGTTTACTCCTCTATAACCCTGAAACACGTTTTAACACATGGACTCCTCCCTTCTCTTCATCTGTTTTAGCTCCACTCATTGTGTGACGGATAGCCAAGTCAGCTGATCACCCATGTGCTGGCTTTACCAACAACAACAATAAAGTCTCTTATTAAATCCAGAGCAATTTGTCCTTTCCTAATGCTTTTCACCAAACAAGCAGGAACCCAAACCATAAGACTAGACCATAAGCTTCCTGACAGTGATCCATCTGGAACTCATACTGGCAGTTAAAATCAGAAATTATATCAGGTTGGCAAAATGTTTCGGGTAGCGTCTTCATCAGAGTAATGATTAGACGTTGTGCTATTATCTTATGAACAAATATAGCAGCAACATACAACCCCCTCCACAGCTGGAAATTCAGAGTTATCAGTATTGCGAAAAAAAGAAACTGAATAATTTTTAAGGGGGGGGGGGGGGGGGGGGGGAACAATTTTGATCCATTTTCCAATGTTTCTCCAAATTTTGAAATACCCAATTAGACGAGCACTCGCGTTCTCCGAAACAAGTGCCGTCAGCCATCCACTTTTTTTTCCCCACTCTGCAAGCCCGTTGTGCAGCTATATTCAGAACTTACAGTGTCGGAGGACCACACAGTTCTGAATTGCGTACAGGACGGCCTGCAGGCGCCCGGCCAGCCACAAGAGTCGCTGGTGTGCGGTGAGCCAAGGACTCTCCAGCCCACCTAACCCCTACCCCGCCCAAGCAGCACATGGTCAATTTCCTTATTCCTTACCCAACCCGAATTGGGAAAAAGGAAATAAACAACTCTTATTTCCTTATTCAAGCTGAATTGAGAAATCGTTTTCTTGCGTATTAGATACATCCATGGTCAGTGCTGTAGATAAAATCATATATCTGAGGATCAAAAAGACTAGCTGGCACCAGCACTAAAGGCTTTGCCCATTTTCTTCAAAGCATGGCCCCTCAAAAAACATTTATTTAAAAAAGAATGTCCCTATTCATTTCAATGTAAAATAAGAACAAATGCATTAATGTGTATGGGTGTGTGCGTGTGTGTGTGTGTGTGCCCCCTATAAAGGATGCATCAACATCTTTGAAAACATCTGCATTTATTAAACTGAATACAGATTCATTTTAGACATGAACATTTGCAGGGAGGGCAGTGTATTCCAGTGGTGAAGAAATGAAAGGCTGAAAGTACCCATATGCAAGTGAACCTGCCTCTTATTACTTCACAACATCTGTTAATTCATCGCTGCATTTACCTCAATTCAGGACATATGAACATATTTCAAATTCAGCACATTACATACACTGTGTTAGATACATAGGGAGCTGAACCAAGGCTATAGAGACTCTCAGAATTCTGTATGGGTCTTATTTAACATTTTGGACAGTTTTACAGATTTAAAAAAAAAATAAAAAATTAAACTTCAACAAAAGTCACTTCTAATATTGTAACTTATTATTTCAGACTAGAACTTTTATTGGCCAATCTGAAACTTGGCTTTGACCTTGAATGTCCTAATCTGTATCAAAAAAAAATTAAAAAACTAAACAACTAAGAAAACAAGGAAACCGTGGGTTGTCTAACTGGCTTCAAATCTGTCTGAAAATTTAAATATTCTTTTCCAAACCAGCTGGTAAATAGCTGTATTATCTATCCTTGATGGCAGTTTTGCTAGAAACACAATTAACAGAACTTGTAGTCTGGGTTCTTATGTTGTCTCTAATCTAAACATATCAACTGTCAACAGGAAGCAGATGGCCTCAGATTGGAATGTTAATGAACTTTCAAAGCACAAACAGCTGGATCATATTAACTGCCCCATGGTTCTCCTGTGAAAATAAATTATATATATATATATATATATATATATATATATATATATATATATATATATATATATATATATATATATATATATACTTCGGTGTGTTTGCCTTTTTGACAGCAAACTTTTGTTGAATTTTTTATTAACCACAAACAGCTGAAAACAACCCTATGCTGTTGCTGATAACACAGGCAGCAAAACAAAAAACCCTCGCCACAGCTAAAGCTCAGAAAAGGACTGATTTTCTGGCATTAATTAGCTTTGTCTCAAAATCATAACACTGTATTGTGCAGTGCTTGACAATCTGAACTAACTTCTGACAGAATCAATTTGTTTTAGTGCCTCGTGATGGGCTGAACTCAACAATATGACTTCATCTAAACAGAGTGTTTTTGTTTTAAGTTAGTTCAAGTTATTGTGCTTCTCTGGGTACAGTTTGTAGATTAGAGGCAAAGGTGTTTTTGGTATCCCTCCCGGAGGATAAGAAATTCTCTGTGACGGGGATACGGTGGAGGCGGTCATACATACTCATGTCACTCTTTATATTTTTTCTATACTGTATATCTTGAAAACCCCTTATCCAAATGTAATGAAACTTGGTAATAACAGTATTTAGAATAAGTTGTTGAGTGTATTCGATTGTGGGGATACATGGGGGTGTCTGTCTTTCAGTACATTTGTCCATCTGTATGTCACACTTGCATTACCACAGTTTGCAGTATATATATATATATATATATATATATATATATATATATATATATATATACATACATACATACATATATACAAATTTGGTATTTAGAAGTTGTTGGGAGTATCAGATTGTGGGGGCATGTGGAGGTGTCTCTCGTCTGTATGTCACACATTTTTACATGTATCATGAGGACATAGGAAGTTGTCCCACATACTTTAAATCAGTCCTTTCATTATACTTGATTATTGATTCCTACACCTCATTTCATTACAAGTCTTAAATATCAATTACCTAACTGTCATTAAACTATGCACTGCCATTTCTTATTCGATACTATTTTCTAAGCACTGTTAGTTTGCTGGTCAATACTTTTTGTTTGGACAGAAGGAATCTTAACCAGGCGCTCCAGTATGTGCTATAAATCCTATCATTGTTTATCAACAGCATATACACATTTATTAACTACATACCCAGAAGCTGACAACAATCATACACAATTACTGCCAGATGAAAACAAGAGACGCAAAAAGTAAAAGTGTGCAACATGCTGTAATTCTATTACACAAAGGCTGTGTGTCTTCACCACTGCATGCAACAACAAAACAAATATTATTCTAAAATTAATCAGGTATCATACAACAATTATGGGCTTATATGTGTAAAGTGCAATAAAATATGGACATTTTTGCTATGTTCAAATAAAAAAAGTTAATTTGACATGCACTGTAGTGCCTTAAGATTGTAAAAGTTGAAATGCGAAATTGGTAAACTAAAATAGATTTTAAGCAGCATTGGATTTGGCAAAACATTTTTACAAAATGTTTTGAGGATATACAGTCCGTCATCACTTATCTTAATATTTATACAACCAAATGTCTAACAATTTAAACGAAATCTTATGCAACACACTTTAATGTTCTTTTTAATAGCTTGAGACTATATTTTAGGCACACAGTGTAAATAAAGACTATAAAATGTGTTTAAAACCTATTGCTCAAAGTGTATGCCCAATTCTTATAAAACCAGTTAACAGCCAAAACACTGGATTTTAATACGGTCTGTCAAACATGAGTATAACTTTATATAAATACAATTCCATTTGCACTAAGGGTTAATCTATTACATTTTCAGATTTGCATACAAGTTACAAACATTGGACCTTTCTAGAACAACTTGTTTTATCCGTTGCAAGCACAGTGCAACTCTCTTCCTTATTTCAAAGCATCTAATATGACTAAAGAAGACAGTTTCTAGTTGAATCATGTATGAAATACAATAATGTATAGTTGATTGCAGTGATGCAAGTGACATCTCATTTACTAGAATATAAAGATGTCATTCAACTAAAAACTCGTTAGACAGTGCCTCTCAAAACAGTGCCTCTCAAAACAGTGTCTTTGAAGGAAACATGACTCGTCTGAATTTCTCAATTTCAGAAGAAAAACTAAAGTTACCTGTTTAACACCCCTTAAAAAATTGCTCAAACGGGCTATCTAAATCATGTAAGTATGAAACCTGATCATTTTAAATGTGATACTCTGCTAATTTAACTCCTTTCACTAAGGGTCCTGTTTTTACTGTATATTGTTTTAGTTAAAAGGCTGTTAGCAGCTAGTAGCTCTGCTGGTTGAGTAGCTTTTGGAACGGATGAATTAATATGAATTGATTGAGACGAAATGGAGCCTGTGATTCAAATCAATAATCAACTGAATGTATCTACTTTTATGCCTTCATGCAGGGTTAGCCCAAAACACAGCACACCATTAACAATGTAATTAAGTGAGAGTAGCTAAAATGGATTATTCCACTTTGAGTAATCAATCAGTGCAATTCAGCCAAGTCATTATGAAACACTGCAATTACTCTGTGGTGAAGATAAGGCAAAAAATGATCAAACAAACAGACATTTTTGTTAGAGCTGGCTAGCCTTCCCTTACAATTCTCATCTGCAACTCTTTCTAAAATATTTGAAAGAAATCAAGTTTAAAAACATTTTTAAATTTTAAAATTGTATTAAATTTAACAATTGGTTAACAGTGGAAAATACTGGATTTTAATACGGTCTGTTAAATGTGAGTATAACTTTATATAAATACAATTCCATTTGCACTAAGATTTTGCACTAGATTTTGCACTAGATTTTCAGATTTGCATAGAAGTTACAAACATTGTTCCTTTCTAGAACAACTGTTTTCATCCGCTGCAAGCACCATGAAAATCTCTTCCTTCTTCCAAAGCACTGCTGTATCTAATATGACTAAGTAAGAGATAGTCCCCAGTTCCTAGTTGAATCATGTAAGAAATACAACACATTATTGACCTCATTTAAGAATTTTAGTGCTGCAACTGTCAGATATGATTGACTGAAGCTGTGTGCCTAACTTACGCACCTGGAAGCCTGCTATAGTGATTGGGCGAGTTCTGTCAGAATGCTGAACTATCTAATTACAATGCACAGGTCAGCAGAGGTTCACATGAACTCTCAGATTCATAGAATAGCTGCTGCCCTTCCTACCGGGTCTTATTATTACGAGCTGCACAACTGAAAGTAGAGTACAGCTCAAAGCATTCATTATACAAATTATGGGTCGGACCACTGACCAATGACATCCCACTTCCTCTAATAAGCCTAGCCGTATGGCGTAAACACAAGTGCTCACTTCCTAGAACAAATTCAATCTGTTCCTAGGAGCGCAATGGACAATGGGACTTAACATACCAGTATCCCACCATGCACTGGATTTAATATTTACAACCCGACAAATGTGGAGGACATAGCGCTTCTCAGCATGAACGTCATGTCTTTGTTTCTTAAAAGTACAAGGTACATTTTATCCTAATGTGTGCGTTTCATTTTGAACTCCAGATATCAATGTGTCTTGATTTCGGCATCTGATCATGTCGCTCCATGATCCACCATTTTACAACAAGACTCAGAAATTGTATACAGTATGCAGTATCGACAGTCTTCTCAACTCCTTCAGGCCCCAGTTCAGAGTACTGTATTTGTAATGCCCACACGCTAGAACACATCAGAAATCATTACGGGATATTGGAGGGTACACACATTTAGTTTGGTATTACAGCATTCACACTTCTTACAAACTGTACTAACTGATGCAATCCAATTTAGAATATGACTTGAGACTACCCCCTGAGGTGGTCTTGAGTCCTTTTCTCGAGTACGGTATTAAAACGCTGTGTAGTGTAGATGCTGACCGTATTTAGCACTGAAGCCAGTTTAAAGGCAACTAATATAGTTTAAAGGCATAGTGTGGACAGGACCTAGAATACAAAGTGTGACAACCTTTTATTTTCACACTATTTTCATACTTGAAACTAAATTGCCCTGGGTATTTTTACCATTTAGACGCCTCAGGGAGTGCAAAATAATAGGGTTTTATATTCATATGTTCAATTCAAATGCTACTCTCATCGAATGGTATGCTGGACCTTAAAATCTTTAAACACATTACTGATTAAATGTATGGTATTCATGAAACATTTCTCAATTGTTCCTGAAGAGGCTTTGGGTTTGGAGTGTATTCTTGAGTTTGGAGTGCATTCTTGGGTTTGGAGTGCATTCTTCGGTTTGGAGTGTTTAAATAAAGTTTCAGTTAAAGCTTTGTATAGTAGGCCAAATATGCCTAGTTAAAAGTGTAATGACTTTTTCTACATTGATTATTTACATTCCAATTTTCACCTTTTACATTAATCTGGATCAGACCTTTTTTTTTTTTTTACTTGACTTTAGGCCCGAATTTCAAAGCGATGCTCCAGTCTTTAACTCGCTTTAAAACGCTAAGCGGATGATTTCATCAATGTATACCTTGTCAGGATGAATCACAGCTAGATTGTATGAGTACACTTGACAGCACTGGGGAGTCCCCCTCCTATTTGTGCTCATCCCAGAATTACACTGAAAACAGGTGTGCAATACAATCCAGGGGGATTCTCCAGCAGTGACATGCTCTCGTAAAACCTAGTGATCTATCCTGGTAGATAAAAACCGATCCCAAAGTAGCTTTACAGAGTGTCCTATGATAACAAGTGAAACTGTTTCAGTGTCTTACACTGGATAACAATAACAATCGGGCAGTATTCTAGTTTGTGGTACCACTGTTTTAAGTGGAATTTCAAACAACTGGATAATATAATTCAAGGAGTTATTGTAATGATCTAAACAATGGCGGATTGAAATACCTCCCTCTAATACAGGTATAATTGTACATCATTAACCCAGCTGATTAAATGAGCAGGAGTCAAGTACTTAATCCTTTTAAAGCAAAATGACGAGAATGCGACCATGAATGTCCCTACAGAAACTCTTTCAGTAAGCAATCAAAACTAAATGAAAGTTTGGCTGGAAGAATTCTGAACTTTTGTATTGCCGTAGAGACTCTACTTTCACTGCATGTAATTACCTTATACTGGGTAGCACCTCTTCAGTATTAAGCATTATAGTGCACACATGACTCTTTTGTTAGATAAAATGTTATATTATTAACCCAGGTGATTTTTTACCTATTTATTAACAATAATACATATAATAAATACAGTCAGATTGGAATTTGGAAACTGTTTAGATTATTCAAATGAGACATCAGGTGTCAAGTAATTTGAAGTGGTTTCTTTCTCCTTTTTAAACAGGGTTTCAATAATAATATGGAAGTTAATAAGAGGTAAAGGCTTTAAAAACATAGCCCATTTACCAAATGCAAACTATGATTTGTCATCCCGTTTAAGAACAACTACTAATAATGTAACTATTTTTAAAAAATAGCCGCTCCGCTCTATAAAATCTCCACTCTAAAAAAAAAAAAAAAAACCTATAAAATGAACTGTATGTTTTCTGTGTTTTAGCCAAGCTTTTCTTTTAGGTCAGTCTTATTCATATTTCTTCACTTTGGGCTCCCTCGTTATGTATCTCCCACAGATCATTAAGTGACACCCGGCTATACCATGAGACTGGCCCACAGCCAGCACAACACATCAGAGGTACTGCAGCGGGAGAGGGAGTGCTTTCTTCACAACTACATCCACACTCCACACAAAGGTCCTGTAATGTATGCCTTCCCATTATGGAATGCTATTATCCTGATTGTAATGCATTTTCCAGTGCATCGGCAGCCCACTTTCAGTAATGTTTCGTATTTCTGTTTATAAGCACTTTGTTTCCCAACTGAGCTTTTCAGAAGCTATGCTTAACACTTTCCATCCTGTGAATACCTGCAAGTGTATTTGGAATTACACATCTTTCACAGAAAATAGGCTCGTCTTTAATTGATCTAAACATTTAAAATATCAAAAAAAGCTCTGCGGTTTTCTTTACACTTACAAGTCTGCCCTGAACTGTCTTCGGGTGACTGTGCGTTGCTTGTTCTCTGGCAAATTACTGAAAATCCCATTTCATTTTACGGTTAACATGGGTCCTTATTTGGACATTTACAAAACAGATATACACAATTGTTTTCTTTCTGATTAAGCTAGTCTGGTGGCCTATACAGAGAAATATCTGCAGAGACCCACGCAGAAACTGTCGTAATTTTCAAATAAAATTGCAGGACTTAGGCAGGCACACTACACTCTGTTCAGGAAGTGTCAGAAATGTTAGTTTGTTTAACTCTTATCACGCTTGCTACTCTCATGTCAAGAAAACCATGTCCAACAGCCTGAAAGACGAGTAAGTAAAACTATTATTACATCCGAAACTAGAGAGCTGTGGTTTTATAAAAATGCACAGTCATGGTAAAGGAAATCCAAACAGCTAGTCATTACAAGACATCAACTGAGCTAAACCACTGGTACTTACATGTGGCTCTTTTAGTCCATTCCAGTGCAGTACCTGTTCCAACCAGGTCTTTAAACGTCAATGAACACCTAGATTCAATGCAATTAAAAGACCTATTTGGAACAAGGATCTGTACTGCTCAGGTCAATAATTACAGACATTACTGGAAAACTGCAGGTCCTGCAATGGATCTGAAAGAGACACAAGCATGTACCATTGAACCAAACAAACATGTTCCTGCTATACCTGCATCAGTAGGAGATTATGAATGTTAACTGCAAATATCACTAGCCTTCTCCCCTCTCACACTCACACACACACAATAATTGGGAATCAGTTTCAGATTATGACTAAGTATTAAAGGCGATCAAAACTATCTTAAAGGGGAAGTGATTTCTGCTAACACAAATTAGCACTCTCTTTGTCTAGATGGTGGACAGCCTAAAATATTAAAAGTAATTTCCGCTAATCATTTTGATAGATCGTGTCTATAATTTTACAAGACGATGTTGAAAGCACAATAAGAGTCTTTCGACTGACAATCTCAACTCGATCGAGAAACAGCTAATGACCAATTGTCAAACATAAAAAGTACAGATAATACTGTTGAACGCCAGGATAGCAGATAGTCGTAAAGGTCTTTAAAAAAATGGACAGTCGGGAACGTCCAAGGGAGCTTAACAAATCAAATAGTAAATAACAGAGGGTATGTAGTAAGAAAAGGTTGTAGGACGAATGTGCAATAAAAATAGTGCAGAATGTTCGAATACGGGACTTAACCACGCGGGTAAACACCTGTCATCGTACAGACTAGGACGTCAACGTTCGGGAAGAACGGAACAATGAACCATGGTGGAGACGTTGAATCCAAGGTAAATTAAATATGAACCTTTGTTTAAACCAGGATAACTAAAACAAATAATGTCACAAAGTCTATATTGTAACGTACATGTAGAATAAATGTAATATTTGTTTGTTCAGACAACATATTGAAATAATAAAAATGAAGTTTTATACTTACAATTGTAACGTTATCATCGTCGTTAAGACGCAAACAATGTAAAAAATTATTGCAATAGAATCCCTGAACAAATTATCATTGTGCCAGGGTGTAACAGTTAAGTCAAGGAGTGTCAAATACCAACTTATATGATGTGACATACGTTCACTAGCAAGTCTAATTTTGATAACATAAGTTGCAATACCAATATTACTTCGCCATTAAAAAACCACTACGGCGAATAATAATAAACGATAGGTGAGAATATACCCCCGTGTCAGGGTACATGTAAAGGACAGACTGCCATCAAACAAAGAATCCGGTCGGGTGAACCTTCTATTACTAGATGCCAATTCTCCATAATGTACAGATCGTTATTAATAATCATCTAGTAGGGACATAAATATGAAAAAAAGAAACAAAAAGTTTAACACATAAGTATTTGCTTTGAAGTTTGGAGTTCCAATGGGAAAACAAATACGTCCTAGGTTACTATTCACAATTTATAGCATCAAGTATGAGCTCAACAATGTGAACATGTACGTGATAATCATGGATGTTAACAGTAGTAGCGGTGTGGTGAATACATTCGGTTTTTACATGGGCAAAATTGGCGACAAACAGGGAATATAAACAAGAAAAAAATGGGATTTTTGTACCATTGAACCAAACAAACATGTTCCTGCTATACCTGCATCAGTAGGAGATTATGAATGTTAACTGCAAATATCACTAGCCTTCTCCCCTCTCACACTCACACACACACACACGTTGGTGTTTATGTAGTTTCATAGCACACAGGACGTTGTCAGTTCACTCCAGTTTCTTTACCCCTCTACAAACAATAATTGGGAATCAGTTTCAGATTATGACTAAGTATTAAAGGCGATCAAAACTATCTTAAAGGGGAAGTGATTTCTGCTAACACAAATTAGCACTCTCTTTGTCTAGATGGTTCACAGCTGGGGAGTCTGAATTGCAGAAGCACAAACAGCAGTGCCAGATCATTCTTAGGGGGCGGCTTGTTCTGTCAGAACTTCTTTATTTCCATTGCTGCTTTCATTAGTTGTGCTCTTCCCACACATATTTCTTCTTTGGAATTGGAACTAACAAGGTCATTACATGCAACATTAGCTACTGCAATGTGTGGCTCCAGCCACACCACTTCAGATTGCAAAAATAAATCTCCTAGTACTGTACCAACTGCAGAACTTTAAACCAACTTAAAGCCTACAAAATGTGTAAAAATATTCTGATCTGCAGCCATTTAATTACACTTGCACCTAAACATTAGTCAAGATATGTAATACCAGACAATGTTTGTTGTTTATTATTATTTTTTACTTCAAATCCACTGGCAACACAAATTAATAAACAGCAGATTTTAATATTAAGCAGGTATAAAGGGAAGGAATGGTCGCACATCCCTCCAGATCAATTGAAACACTGTGCAGATGGGTCTCTTGAATCGGTGACATATTGGCTGCAAGTGATGGCTCCACACCCTATTGATCACTATGGCTTGGGGGGCACTGTCTATTTTGTACATTACCAGCTATACGATATAAAACCACTGTCCATTGTCATTCTGCCATCTTGAGGCCAGCAATATATTGCAGGTATGCCTTTATTTACTGTAGCCAATTATATGATTCATATTTATTTTATTGTTTTTAAATAAGAAAAAAAAAAACCTGTCACTTTTCTGTTTGAGCAAGATCCAATATGTCGTCAACTACACCTCGAGTTGACAATATTTGTTTACCAAAAATGTCATCATAGCACGATATTGATTACCATTAGCAACTTTTGTCGGTATTTTCCTTTTTAACTAAAAGGGCAGAGTGGGAGTTATACAGAATTGTTTGGGTTTTTTTTTTTTTTTTTTTTTTTTTTTTTTTTTGTTTGTTTGTTTGTTTGTTTTAGTAACAGTAAGTTCATATTGATTAGATTAAGATATGGGATATACTTAAAGCACCCATTATAAAAAAGAAAGTCTAAAAAGATACTCTTCAGATCGTGTGACCAAATATCACATTGTATTGCCTCTCTAATGGTTTATGAATGTAGGACACTATTGAATGAAAATAGGCCCTTGCGGGTATTTTTGTGCAGCGACATGTTCTGAAACGTCAACATTGTATGGGATTTCCATGGATATATTATTTCATATATTTACATTAGAATTTCAGCAATATTACAATGGAAAATCACCGATGCGTTGGACTAGCACACAAACAAACCGACTTATTGTGGTCTAAAAACAAACTTCTCGCTATTCTATTCAGTTTACGATGCAGTTTTAACACAAAAACGAAACCCACAACCTACAAACGATTTGATTTGTATGCACCGCACGCACAGGCAGGCAGAACCTTATTTCAGCTGCCCATTTACGGACTGTCAGTCGTTTTATTTGGAATGGTTTATAAGACAATGCAGAAACCCCATACATGCTTTGCCCTGAACCAAAACAATGGTGTCTGCATGATATATTTGTTTGATTCATACAGTAATGTATACATTTATTTTACACAGTGAGCAAGATACGATTTTGATTCCCCCCACTAACCTTGACTGGTTTAATCTTGTGTTTTCTGTGTCCACAAGCTATACGATATTTGACGCTGGTAAAAACGTATGTTCAACTTCCCTTCCTTCCTTCCTGGGCAACATCTGGGACCAGTTTAAGCAGCTCCCGGGTGGACACTGAAAGAAAGCCGTCCTCTGTGGGCGGGCTTGTTACTATGGACACCTTTATAAACAATAAGGGGAGACAGGAGGGTTAATCTTCTAGAATAACTAATGACGGAGCATCGTCGATGCAAGTACAGAAGCTTTACATTGTTATCGGGGTACCTTGTAAAACATCACATAAAACACTTTATACAGTGTGCATTTTTGCAGCAGTGAAACGCTTGCTCACTTGTATTGTTATTGTCATTATACACCCGCCCTGCCTGCTGGCATTTAATGTATGAAGAATTCTAAAATATCTATATTTAAAATGCGCTGGCACAGAGAGCGGTTTTCTCGTCTTTGTTCACCCAAAGTAATTTCCAGTGAATGCGGAATCATCGCACCCAGTAAGTGCGCGTACCCGGCAAACGCTTCTAAGGAGGTATTTCCAAACACCCAATGCGCGTAACCCAGCAGAACAGAGCGCATTGTATCCAATTGTTCTTGATAGCCATTGACTACAAAAACGGCATAGACATAACGATGGGTGCTTCCTGCAGTTTATTATGGGTGTCTGGGTTCAGGTAGAAACTAAAGGGCAGATTCATAGAACGATAATCAATCATGTTGTTCATTCTGTGAAAATAACATAACTTCAACCAGTCTGCAAACTACTGTAAACGTCTGCATGCGTGCTATAATTAATTATCTTTGCATGAGGCAATCACTCGAGGAATGTATAGTAGTTTAATATTTAACCCGATTCGCCTCTCCACTCTGGAGTCCTTGCCTTTTTTTTGGCAGTA
Organism: Polyodon spathula; assembly: GCF_017654505.1. NCBI lineage: Eukaryota > Metazoa > Chordata > Actinopteri > Acipenseriformes > Polyodontidae > Polyodon > Polyodon spathula. The sequence continues at coordinate 6,059,870 of NC_054541.1, read as the reverse complement.
AAGGTTGTTGATTGTAATTATTGTAAGGGGCTTACCATGGTATTTTGTAATCAAATGAGCTTTTACTTGTGGAAAGAGGTTTAAATAATTTCCCATTTGCTTTTAAAAAAAAATTAAATAGATATTCAACAAACTAAAATAATCTGTAAATGAATATATTAGGCTATATATAGCCTTATACATAGGGAATTGGATTTCCTTGTGTGTGTGTCTGTGTGTTTCAACTGCATATTTTGTATTTGAAAATTGCATACATAAATACATGCATATGCTATATATGAAACATTTAACAGAGAGTATTTATTTTATTCCACAGCTACCCGTGTAAACAAGTTCGACTGCATGTTAAAGTCCAGGCTTTATCCCTTCAAGCCGTTGGCCAGGCTGTGGAATTTCTGAACCAAGCTTGCGGACGAACTCCATTGAAGCGGAATAAACAATGCTGACCGCGTCAGGACTCTCCAGGAGATGTGAGTCAGACCCATCACCTCACGCACAGCACAACAGATGAGTCTTCCTCACGCTACATCTGTTCGGCTGGAAATGATCACTTCGTTAATTCCTGAAAGCACTGCAGCGACCAACCACCTCTGACAGACACATATTTTGTCCGGGGAAATGGATGCAAGCCCAGCCACCTCCTTGTCGTTTTTGTATAAAAATGATCCTATTTATTCCCTTTGTGCTCCCGATCTGATGACAGCCTCTCAGGCTGTGAATAATAATTTCATCAAGGAGCAGAAAAAACTAATGCAGGTAAGAACTTTTCAAATTAAGGCGCTTATTGTGTTTTTTTTTTTTTTTTTTTTAATTATTATATTAAAACAATCTTGGTTTCTGGAAAGTATAGTCCGTTTATTAGGAATATTTGATGAGAATAAATATTATTCTCCAATCACGTCTGACTTTAAACTTTCGTTATATATGACATTCACAGTATAACATTCAATTTTTTTTTTTTTTTTTTTTTCTAATTCCTTTTGTTGAACCCTCTTCTGTATCACTTAATAAAGGCCTACTCTCTAGTTTTCATTGAGAATCCAGGAGTTTTGGTTTGTTGGCCAATCAAATAGTTGGATCGGTTTTATTAGAAATGTGTTTACAGTAGTTCAATGTAACACCATTACATTTTAATAGGCGATAACTGCACCTTGTGCTTATCTTGTCTTGTCTATGTTGTATTACTCAAAACGGAGCCATTGTAAACGACTGATATCATTTCCTTGTTTCAGGTTTTGCAAAGCTGATTGTTTATCAAAGCAACGCACTCAATATTTACAGTTGTTTTATTTCAACAAAGGAGTGGTTAATTACATTATAGCCTTACCTACTGTTCAATTGACGTTTAGCGGTCAGACAGTAACTAATTTTACACACACTGTGGTAACTGGGATACTCCAATGACTAATGTACAGTTGTTCAGATGATGTGGTAGTACGCTTTTTGTTTTTACAAGAGAAAAAAATATATCTTGAAGTGCATTCTTTTAAATCGTATCAGATTTGCCAATTGGAATATCTTTGTCATTTCGACAAAATGTTTTAGCTTGACAAATCACATAAGGTTCCTACAGTGTAAATCAAGCGTTTGATAATTAAACACAAGCCTTTTTGTATTGTATTTATATTCTTTACACTGTATTGTTTACTTTCTTTATTTTGGTAACATGCTTCTTTTGTGTGTGTCTCTAAATACTAACATAAAAGGAATTACAACAAACATTGTGATAGATATATATATAGATAGATAGATAGATAGACAGATAGACAGACAGACAGACAAAACAATAACCCTCTCTCGCCTCTCACTCCATTGTTTGTTTTCCGTAGACGTTAAGACGACTGGACCATCAGAAGCTGACCAGAATGCGACAGATGAATGAGGAGAAAAAACAGTTTGCTCACCTCATGAAGAAAAAGCTCGCCCCTACCAACAGACTCCTTCTTCACGCACCATCTGGAAGTTCAACGATATTCACTGCGGACAGAATCATACGAACAGCATTCTCCACCAACACCAGCTTCGCCGTCAGCGACAGCAGGAAAAGTACAGCGAAAAGCAGCGACCGCAGACAGAGCAGTGCTAAACACCTCACACCAGAGTCGAGCCCCATTTGCAGACCTGATATCCAGTCTGGTGACAACTCCCTTGATGCAAAGACCAGAAAGCTGAAAGTAAGTTGAAGAGTAAAGAATATGTGTGTCCCTCACAGACCTATTTATCCATTGGGTATGCATACATCACCCACTCCACTCTTAACAGTCTTGTGAACCTTTACTGCAGGTGACAGTGGAAGTTTCCTCAGAGTAGTGAAAGCATGCAGTGGGAGCATAGCAGGAGTAGACCCACCTGGAAAGGTGTGCCTCGTATTTGAGATGGCAGGACAACAGACTATGACATTCTTTAAAGCTTAGTGACTAGGGCTCAGTAAGAATGACATTTGATTGAATCACTTTTTTGTAAATAATGTGTGTTTTTTAAAGCCATTGTGGGTCATTTACCGTTTTTGGGTCTATGTGTGAAAAATCAAGTCATTTTAAAGAAGATAACTGTACACTCTAGCAGTGCTTATACACTTCAAACTAACACTGAAGGAATGTAGCACTATGATAAGTTTGCAGTGATAACTGCTGCTATTATAAGAACCTTCTGTTTTGTTTATCTCATGCGTTGTGACCATTTTAGAAAACAATAAATAGTGAACACTTGGGTGAATCATGTGTTATGTACTACAGAGGGATTACATTTTAAATACTGTTTTTTTTTTTATTTATTATAGGTGTCACAAGCATACTTCATGTCCACAATACCTTTGAATATGTGTAAATGTGGTCACTCCAGTAACCTGCTGACAAGAAGTGAAAGCTGCCTACCTGTTCTGCAGTCACATGTTGGCTAGGAGGAGACCTAGTTTACAGAGATTTTACCAGTATGAGCTGCCAGCCTCATACTCCCACCAACAGCAGCAGAAGGACCCGTCAAGCATTAAGTAGTATCTTCCTGCATTGTGCTGCTCTCATATTAATAACAATAGCATGACTGGATAAAGAACAAAGGAGAGCTACTGCTACTCTATTAAATGCTTTACTGTAGCAGGCTATGAGTCCTTCTGGCACATATGAAGTTAAGTGGTTCAGATTGCAATGTATTCAGATTTCAAGCACCATTCTTTTAAAAGATGTTTATTATTGTAAATTATTTCCCAGGTGCAAGATCTTCAGATATTGAAATACATATCAACTGTTACAGTGGCTATACCGATCGACACTAATCTAAAAAAGAGATTTTTAAAAAAAAAAAAAAAAAAAAGAAGAAATGGACCTGAAGAATAAAATGGTATAAAGTTGTTACAAGTGTGTGATTCACAGTTTTTATGCAAATGCATACCTTTTTAGTCATAGTCATTATTGAGTCTGCTTTACTACATAACATGTTGTTATTTTAATAATTAAGTATTGTAATAATTCAAATGAATAAATAGTGAGTTTTCAGTTTATCAATTACTGTTTTTCATTATGTATACCTAGTGATTGGTGAGCATCCTGTTGGATCCTGATTCTCCTTGGATATAGACCTGTTTGCTGTTTTTTAATAGGTATGATAGGGAAGAGTCTCTCTCTCTCTCTCTCTCTCTCTCTCTCTCTCTCTCTCTCTCTCTCTCTCTCTCGCTCACTCTGGCCTAAATGCAGTTTGGCGCAAACACAACACAGTGTATCACCCAAAGAACACCATCCCTACTGTGAAGCATAGTGGTGGCAGCATCATGTTATGGGGATGTTTCTCATCGGCAGGGACTGGGGCACTTGTCAGGATAGAAGGGAAAATGAATGGAGCAAAGTACAGTGAAGTCCTTCAGAAAAACCTGATGTACTCTACAAGAAAGCTGAAACTGGGACAGAAGTCTACCTTTCAGCATGACAACAACCCAAAGCACACAGCCAAAGCTACACTGGAGTGGCTAAGGAACAAAAAGGTAAATGTCCTTGAGTCGCCCAGTCAGAGCCCTGACCTAAATCCAATCGAAAATGTGTGGCATGACTTGAAGATTGCTGTACATCAATGCTCCCCAAGAATTGAACAGTTTTATAAAGAAGAATGGTCAAATATTTCCAAATCTAGGTGTGAAAAGTTGGTAGAGACCTATCCCAACAGACTCACAGCTCTAATTGCTGCCAAAGGTGCTTCCACCAAGTATTAACTCGGGATGGAGACTTATCCAACGAAATGTGAAAAAAAGTTCAAGGGGTTTTACACTTTCTATAGGCACTGTGTGTGTGTGTGTGTGTGTGTGTGTATATATATATATATATATATATATATATATAGAGATAGAGAGAGATATAGAGAGAGAGAGAGAGAGAGAGAGAGAGAGAGAGAGAGAGTACCTATAGTAAGTATTCACCCCCCCTTGGACGTTTTCACAGGTTGTTGGGTTGCAACCTCAAATCTTGATGCATTTAAATGGGATTTTTTTTTCCTTTGATTTACACAACCTACTCAACACTTTGAAGAGGCATGATAATTTTTATTGTGAAACAACAGTTAATGAAAAAAAAATGTCTTGGTTAGATACAACAAACAACTTAGTCTGTATTCAAACAGCTCAAGGACAGGGCAAGACATACTTCTCAAAGCTATTAATAGCTAACTGAATGATAGCACACCAAGTTTGGAATTAAATGCCAGCACAGTACTATATCTAATAGATGGTTACTGGAAGTCTGGTTCTACTGTATTTATGTAAACCCCATCAAACCCGCATAGCTAGTTTTAGCTATGTAGGTCACTTCACTGTTTAGTCCCCTGTCTTGCCTTTGCCATATATCTCCGTCATAAGCTTATGTGCAGATGGAAAGACTTCTCAAAACTGAAGACACATTCACTGTTGTGTATACGTGAGAGATACCTGATTCAGCTTGTAATCAGTACTGGTTACTTTTCCTGTTCAGTGAGTTCTAAAGCAGTGATAGAGTGAATGGATTGCTGAGGAGCTACAGCAGTACACCTTAGAAGGCTGCTTTTACTCTGATGACTGGGTTAATGGGGACTGGCTGCTGACCCACTGCCTCCAGGAAACCCTTTCATAGTCTGGTTTAAACCAGTTTGAAATTCTTTTCAAGGTTCAAGAGTTTAAGCTTGGTCAAGCGAAATGCCAAGCAAAGCTAAACATTTGCCAAAGCTTTGACGTGGACAAAACAAAAACAGGGAAAAGCGCACGTCTGGTGTTTTGAAGAGAAATCGTATTCACGACCGGTCAAAGCCATTGTCTATGACAGCGTCATTCTTTCAAGATGCAAAAGGGGTTTAGATATATGTCAAGCAGAAGCAGAGGGAGCTCAAATGAATTTGAATGTGTTTGGAAGATGATCAGATTAAACCAGTAATTAAACCAATATCAATAACATTAGCTCCCAGAGAGAGAACATTAAAAATCCTGCTCCTCGTTTTTTTTTTTTTGTTTGTTTTTTGTTTTTTTCATTCATTTTTATCTGTTCTGAATGTAACTGCCACATCACAAGATGCTCTTCAGTTTCGTTACACATTTATATCTATTGAATTTCAAGAATTGCAGTAACATGTACTTATTTTAAAATACATAAGTAAATTAAACAAGGTTATTAATTTTGTGGTTTAGGAATCTAAAACTTGACCTGGCTGTTAACCTGTGTTTCTTACTAAGTTGCACGATACAACACTTAGGGCCAACCACACTTTAATCATAACAAGTATCACAACCTTTGTCTTGTGTAAAGCAGTCACTTGTGTGGATTACAGGACACCTGCACTTCAGTGTGCTTTCTATGCTGCATTTATATGGTTTACTTCTATCAAGCAAGATATGTCTGCTATTGAGATATGTGGTCTGACGTGGGAAAACACAGGGAGGGGATCCTCTTTTAAAACTACATCACACTGTATTGTGATGCCCTGCAGATATATGCTGATTTATTTATGAACTGCCTGTGTACCTTTGACTGTATCACACTAGGAGGCTGATGGGTTGACAGTGCCATGGGGACTGGCTAAACCAGCAGGAGGTGTTCTGGCTGGGTGATGCCCCTGTGATAGGCAGCATTGCCACCCTTGACTGGATTTAGGGAAATGGGCATGGACTGATGGGCAAGAATGTTTTCCTTTAGGTGTGAAGGGGATAGTTTGGGAAACAGGCTTCATCTGCACACTGTGGTTGAGGAGATATGCCAGTTAGACCACCAAATCATAAGGTAGGGTGATAGGGCAGAGCTTCAACCTAGCACTGGCAGCGGGGTATGTAATTAGGATATTGAATTCAGTCATTCTGGCTGAACTTCAGTATGTCATCCTGACCTATCTTTGGGTTACTCACCTGTCACTTCATCCAGAACTGATACACCCATGTTAGTGCACATACACCTGCTGCATGTTTAGAGGTAATTCGTTCATGGGGCGAAATTAGTTTCTTAAGTAGGATTTTGAGGTTTGTAATTCTTGCTATAAAAGTTGCCCTAAACCACACTGATAAAAGAAGCAGACAGATTTTACAACTAAATTGATTAGATCGGTTCTAGAAAAATTGGCAAAGCCCAACACAATTGTATTATAAAATACAGAATAACTTGTTTCACCAACATTTTTGAATGGGTACCTTTCTTTTAGGAAATGTGTGTTAGAAAACAAACATCAGTTGCTAATATTTATACGGGTACAGTATTTCATTTCCAATAGCATGGGATTTGTAACTGTAAATAACAATAAATATATCAACTATAAAAATCAAATTAGGGAATTTTAAACATAAACTCTGAACCTGTTGACCAAACCATCACTATAGGTTACAGCTCAGACTGTCTAACAAAGATGGCTCAATTAAAACGAGCGTGTTTAACGTAATGACATCATCGCTTGTGACGCAGCTCGGTTTTCTTGCGTAGTAGGTAGAGCAATCTCACGAGAAACAAGAAGGTGATAGAAAGAAGTAGAGTTACTCGCCTTAGTAAATGGTGTTTAGACAGTTTTTAGTCTCAGTAAAAGATGAGCGTGGGATCCACGCAGTAGCCGAAGCAAATCTAGAAAAAAAGGCAAAAGAAACAGAACGAGAGAACGTAGTTACCAGGAAGTGGTCGGCCTAATCTGGGAAGACGATGGGAGCCTGTCTTCGACGGGACCTGTTCACTCACAAGCTGTGTGAGTTTGTTTACATTTCGACTGGATAGCTTTTAAACAGGAAACACACACACACACAAATATTTTCTTGTCAAGTGATTTGTCCGTTTATAAATTGTACCACGAGTTTTAATGTACCGCACGACTACAAAGACCGTAAAACTAAGTTATCAAAACACCAGTCAATTATTATTTGTCAAGTCATGTAAAATTAGGAACTGTAATTGCAACACAATTCGCCAGTAATGTTTTCCATTGACCGTACGAATGTAGTCTCTATTTAAAAAAAACAAAACAAAAAGTAATGCAGAACAAAAAAGGCGACTAGACTGCAGTTTATCATAGTTGTGTTTAACTGACAAGACACCGATTATCGCGAGGGCTTAGCAAGAAGATTGAATCGATTAGCTGCACCTTCAGTATGCCACTTGGGCGCGGTGAGCTTTCAAGTGATTTAATGCAGGTGTGCTGCATGCGCTTACATTACAGTTAAACTTTATATGGCCTGAGCCAAGATAAAAGGTGAAAAATGGTTGACTAGCCGGTTTGGCATTTCTCCCCCCTCCCCGTCCCCTTTTTTTAAATAATAAGGAAATGATTTAAACAGACTGAAGGCTGTGGCACCCTCCCAGTTTTACTAGCTGCAAAGATGGAACCAAACCCTGCTGGTGTGTGTGTGTGTGTGTGTGTGTGTGTCTGTATATATTTGATAGTACTATTGCTGTGTCTCTCATTTGGAATATTGTATGGCTGATTACAGGAAGGTGAATTCAGCTGTCACTAATTGACTCTTATCAGACAAACTATGACCTTGCTTATCTGGTTTACAGCCTTTCCATGACATGACCAATGTGTTTCCAACTTCTTAAAGTGCCCACAACCCTTATCCATTTTATATTCTTCAAATATAATTTTCCCTAGTTTAGCCTTCTGTGAACACTAATAATAAGTAGTGTTTTGTTGTCTGCCTATTCAAAAGTAGCCTAATATACAGTACCAGTAAAAAGTTTGAGTACACTTACTGGAAACTATTTTTTTTTTTTCATAATTGACAATGTTTTACGTTGTACGTTTCTGTAAATACTTGAAAATGAAAACACATGTTACAATATACAAAACATAAGGAATATCAAAGCAATGTTCAAGAAAATTCTCTAAATCTTGGTGTGGCAGGCTGGCGAGTGGATAGAGGCCCAGAGACAGTCTGTAGTTAAAAAAAAAAAAAAAAAAAAAAAAAACACACACTTATAAATAGATACAAAAATAAAAAGGCACAAGGACCAAAATAAAGGGATTTAAACACAAATAAAGCAAAAACAAAAAGCAAAAATAACAATTTCCAGGCTGGGCAATGCCTTCACTGGATTCAAACAAAACACCAACCTGCTTTCTCAGCTCCCTCTTCCCAAATGAGAATCAGAGGCCTCCTTTTATGTCAGGTGGCTGGGCGCTGATTGATCGTTAATTAACCTAATCAACCCCAGCCACCTGAACATAATAAACCCAGGCAGGTAGGGGAAATTAACCCCACCCCTGCCAATTTAAAAAGGACAGAGATTTGTTCTGCCACATACCTCCCCCCATGTACAACGTACACCGGCCGCAATCGGCCAACTCCCCCCTTCCCCCCACCCTCCCCCCAAGAGTCCAATTATGTCCCTTGGGTGGGCTGTTATGGTGGGTGGTGGTGGGCGGGGTTGATGTCGGAGCCCCCAAGCCTTCTTTGGTTGAGGGGGCCCCGGATCTCCAAGGTAGTACGGCGACGGCGGCCTGGCTCCCTCTGGTGGCGGAGGCGGCGACGGCGGCCCAGCTCCCTCTGGTGGCGGAGTTGGCGACGGATCCTCGGCAACCCTAGAAAACAAAAAGGAGACACTAGCAGTCCCAAGCTATGTGGAGCAGCAGGCAACCCCAGGCGATCCAAATGTGTCATCCCTGGGCAGTGCAAGGCAGGCATCCTTGGGCCATAGCTTCTCCCCTCTGGGCTTTGAGAGCGGCGGCTCCTCCCTCTCTGGCCCTGGGGGCGGCGGCTCCTCCCTCTCTGGCCCTGGGGGCGGCGGCGGCTCCTCCCTCTCTGGCCCTGGGAGCGGCGGCGGCTCCTCCCTCTCTGGCCCTGGGAGCGGCGGCGGCTCCTCCTCCCTCTCTGGCCCTGGGAGCGGCGGCGGCTCCTCCTCCCTCTCTGGCTCTGGGAGCGGCGGCGGCTCCTCCTCCCTCTCTGGCTCTGGGAGCGGCGGCGGCTCCTCCTCCCTCTCTGGCTCTGGGAGCGACGGCGGCTCCTCCTCCCTCTCTGGCTCTGGGAGCGACGGCGGCTCCTCCTCCCTCTCTGGCTCTGGGAGCGGCGGCGGCTCCTCCTCCCTCTCTGGCTCTGGGAGCGGCGGCGGCTCCTCCTCCCTCTCTGGCTCTGGGAGCGGCGGCGGCTCCTCCTCCCTCTCTGGCTCTGGGAGCGGCGGCGGCTCCTCCTCCCTCTCTGGCTCTGGGAGCGGCGGCGGCTCCTCCTCCCTCTCTGGCTCTGGGAGCGGCGGCGGCTCCTCCTCCCTCTCTGGCTCTGGGAGCGGCGGCGGCTTTTTTTTCAAAAAAAAAAAAAAAAAAAAATTCTCAAAAATTCCCCAAAAAATCAAAATAATATATATACTGCTCTGAGCCTCTAGGTGGCGCTATCCCACTTGTGGCAGGCTGGCGAGTGGATAGAGGCCCAGAGACAGTCTGTAGTTCAAAAAAACATACTTTTATTATAAATAGATACAAAAATAAAAAGGCACAAGGGCCAAAATAAAGGGATTTAAACACAAATAAAGCAAGACAAAAAGCAAAAATAACAATTTCTAGGCTGGGCAATGCCTTCACTGGATACAAACATACAAACATACAAACATACAAACATACAAACATACAAACATACAAACAAAACACCAACCTGCTTCCTCAGCTCCCTCTTCCCAAATGAGAATCAGAGGCCTCCTTTTATGTCAGGTGGCTGGGCGCTGATTGATCGTTAATTAACTTAATCAACTAATCAATCCCAGCCACCTGAACATAATAAACCCAGGCAGGTAGGGGAAATTAACCCATCCCTGCCAATTTAAAAAGGGCAGAGCTTTGCTCTGCCACACTTGAATTCCTCAAAATAGCTACCCTTTGCCTTAATAACACCCTCACAAACACGAGGCATTCAGTTATCAAGTTTCAGCAGGAAATCACCCGACATGTCTTCCCAGCTGTTCTGCAGCAGTTCCCAGAGATGTAGGGCACTTGTGGGTAGCTTTGCTTTGACTCTTCTGTCAAGTTCGTCCCATACAGGTTCTATAGGATTGAGGTCTGGAGACTGGGCAGGCCAGGTCATTAGATTGAGCTGTCCTTCACTTTCCTTCTTCGCCAAATAGTTCTTGCACAACTTTGAGGCGTGTTTCGGGTCATTAACTTGCTGAAGAATGAAGGACTGCCCAACTAGTCGTAATCCTGATAGAATGGCATGCCTCTGAAGTATGCTATGATAGCTATGCTGGTTGATCTTGCCATGGACTTAGTAATGATCACCAACTCTGTCACCTGCAAAGCAACCCCAGACCATGACACTGCTCCTCCATGCTTTACAGTGGAAACCACATATGCAGAACTCATGCGCTCACCCTCTCTGCGTCTTACAAATACTCGGCAGTTGGACCCAAATCTGAGCTTGTATTTCAGGGGCAGTTAATCGCCGGTTTCGCAGACTTGTGACTCGAATGAACTTGTTCTCTGATTCTGAGGTCACCCTTGGCCTGCCTGACCTTGTTCGGTCCTCATGAGTGCCAGTTTCTTCAAATCGTTTGATGGTCTTGGCCACAGCAGTTACAGACACTTGCAAAGTTCTTGCAATTTGTCTTAATGATTGACCTTCATTTCTAAAAGTAATTACAGACTGTCTTTTTTCTTTTCTTAACTGAGCGTATTTTGTCATTTTCTGCTCCATTACATTCAGGAATGACAAACTTGTGCCTATGCTACCTGTATTTATAGTAATCATGGAACCTCACCTGTTAACAATAATTGGTGACAAAAGATTAATTAGGTAACATGCTAGTTAACTCAGAGAACATCAATAAAGACACTTTTATACTTAGGCCAGTGTTCTAACACTGTGTTATACACATTTCAGACTTTTAACTGACTTGGGCTTCAGACTGAAATCCCCTTGCTTTGGGTGACCATGTCATTGAAATTGACAAGATTTACATTTTCATTTAAAAATTCGACTTTTGAATGCAATTCACATATGATTATCAGCTTATATAAGTACACGTATCATGTAATGAAATATGAAGTGTTTATAGACAAGTTTTTACAGTTAAAAGCATAGATAATCATGAAAAACCTGGTTTCAAGCAGGTGTACTCAAACTTTTGACTGGTACTGTATGTTGCAGGGACACTCCCTTTCATACTAATGTTGTAGTTTTCCATATACAACATCAAAATACCTTTTAACTTTTGCTAGCTTGCCAGTTTTCTTTTGCAAAGGTGTGTAACAGTGAAATTTGCTGTTTGCAGAAAATTATTGCATTATAGCTCAAGCCATTATGCAGTAGCTCAAGCCATTCTGTGTAAAGCAAGGACATTATTACTCTGGCAAGTGTGTCGTCAATATAAATAGGGGATAGTTTTGAGAGCAGTGAGCAAAATTTGCAAATTGCCTTTTGGGGTGCTGTCTTTGGTCCTCTCACGAATATTTGGGGGACAATCTTAAATTTGTTCTTGGTTATCTGTAGGCCTAATTGCTGCCTGCTCTAATAAACAAGACTTAGAATTTGCTTGACTGTCTAAACCTTTCAGAAAATAAATAAATGATTAATGGGTGAGCCCTGGTATGTATACATGTGAATGAATATATTATTATTATTGTTATGAATTAGTTATTTGGTGGAAGCTTTTATCGAAAGCGACTTACAGAGACTAGGGGGTGAACTATGCATCAGGCAACTGCTGCTACAGGGTCACTTGCACTATGACCTCGGTTTTACGTCTCATCTGGAGGATGGAGTACAAAGAGGTTAGGTAACTTACTCAAGGTCACACACAATGAGTCAGTGGCTGAGCCTGGATTTGAATCTGGGCACCTCCTGGGAGCAAGCCCTTTTCTTTAACCACTAGACCACCAAGCCTAGGAAACAAGTGCAAATTGCTCTTTGGATGAATCAGACCCAAACAGTGATATGAATTGCTCCTGGATGCCTGCTTTGATTACAGCCAGATGTTGATAAAAGGCAGCTGTCCCTTGAAGTGTGGTCCAGATACGTAGAAAAACTGTAGCTGTGGCTTTTGAACAGAGCGTTTTCAGTCTCCATAGAAACAGCTGGTTACCGCAGTCAGTTAGGTGTGATAGAGGTCTTCATCTAGACACCAGCTGTAAACCATAGGCACAGTATCTGGGGCATCACATGCAGAGATGCCAGCCAGAGGTGTGACAGATTCACCAAATAGAAAGGACAAACCAATTAAGGTACAGTAATTCACATTTAAAATGTAGCGGAAAAAATTGCCTATGCTGTTTTTAATTACATAAAAACAGCTTTGAGGACTCCCTATAAACATCAGCTAAGACTAAACAGTGCTCTGAAACCACTGAAAAACTCGATGAACTAAAATGGTCTTTAAGAAATGTCACATAACAAAACTTCTCCTTAAAGTCCTTAAAAAGTTTTGAAAGTGCATGCTCTTGTGTCCCTGTCCCATTTTAATTTTCTATTTTAGAGAGGTCTGATATTTCAGTATTTGAAATAGCTACCTAAAATATTAAAGTTTGGTTCAGCAGCCTGCCAAATGTGATCAAAGTCAGAGTGGACATCTGGGCAACCTGATATGGAAAGGCCTTACATTTGTGTTAAACAGGCTGCATTTAGGTTTCAGTTCTTTACAGGAGTAGTGCGCGAATGATCAATTGGGTTTGAGTTAGATGTCGATGTGGCCACTTGCCATGATTTTCCATTTTCTTGTTCATGTGTGTGTTTCTCTTCAGATACCATGTTTGTGCAGCAGTGCCACATGCTTGCTGTGCAGATGTTGCCCCAACAGCAAGAACTCTACAGTTACCAGCCTTATTTACGCTTTTATTTTGTTACTTGGGACTGTGGTTTCCTGCATCATGCTGGCTCCGGGGATTGAGCAGCAACTAAAAAAGGTAATTAAAACCAAATTATTTTCATACCACCAAGTTGTAGTTTTCCATGTTCCTGCTTTTATTGTGAGAATAAAATCCCTGGTGACAGTGAAGTGGAGGAGGCTATGCGTAGATGTTACTGAGCAATCTGTGATTGAACTTCTGATGCCTTCCATATTTTAACACCATGGATACAGTTTTACCATGTGTGTTTTTGCTTGGAGATGGTACACTTGATTTTATTACAGTCAAACCTGCTTACTGATCACTTTGGGAAATAAAAGCAAAAACAGAACATGGTTTAAATTGAACTAGGTTGCTACTCAGCCCTCCAAATAATTGTTTTGGATTTTTCTTTTGAAAATGGGTAATAAATCCAAGAATGCTTTCCTATTATCTTAGATCAGAACTCTCTTTTATATCATTGTTTTCCTGTTTTTCCAATAGATACCAGGATTCTGCGAAGGAGGTCATGGAACGCAGGTCCCGACGGTGAACTGCAATGACTTTGTGGGCTATAAGGCTGTGTATCGGATGTGTTTTGGACTGGCCATTTCCTTCTTTGCCTTCTCTCTGCTTATGCTTAATGTTAAAAATAGCAGGGTTCACAGAGCTGCCATCCATAATGGGTGAGTTCTCGTTTCTTGGATGAGGCCCAATTCAAAATTTGTATTAGAAATTGAGTTGCAGTGAATAGAACGAACATGAAGTTTATTTTGCTTTTATTAATATCAGGAATGTATCAATCCAAATAATATTATTGACAATGATTCTGTCTAGTTATGATAATTATTTATTTCGATACAACACTGCAGACATGTATTTAACCTTTTTTTTTTTTAAAAATTAATACATTTTAAGTTAACCACTAAATGTGAAAAATAATTCTAGGCAGAATTATAAAGGTCTGTTGATTTCAAGTTTTAAATATGTAGTGAATATTTATGTTTCAAGTATTAACAACAGCAGTTTTATATGTAGTATCTGTTCACAGTGTGTAAACATTTGTGTTTTCTGTTTGCTGTTTTGGTTCTTTAAGATTGCCGCCATTATTGCTGTTACAGTCGGTGCCTTTTACATCCCAGAGGGCCCCTTCACTTGAGGTAGGTCTGGTAGAAACATCTCAGAGGAGTGTCAAAATATATTTTAAGATAAAAAAAAAATAAAAAAGCTAAATAATTTTATATATATATATATATATATATATATATATATATATATATATATATATATATATATATATGTGTGTGTGTATGTGTGTGTGTGTGTGTGTGTGTGTGTGTGTGTGTGTGTGTATATATATATATAATATATATTATATATATATATATATATACAAAGAGCCAGGCCAAGTTAGCCCCTTCTGTATTATAAGAGACAATATCCAAGCATATAAAAAAAAGGTTATTTTAAATAATGGGTTTGTATTTTCAGACTGGTTTGTCATAGGCACTTTTGGTTTGGTGCCTTTTGCTTTATCCTTATACAACTGGTACTCTTGGTGGATTTTGCCCATTCCTGGAATGAGTCCTGGGTTGACAAGATGGAAGAATGAAATTTACGCTGCTGGGATGCAGGTAGGGACTCTCCTCAATCAGCCAAGACTCTACAAGTCTGTGATTGTCGTACAAGAGTGATGCACAGTGAAGTGCATGAATAATGACAGCTATAGATCTGTAATGTTTATTGTCTTTTCGTTTCATGTCTGAAACCAGTTCACAAGCTTCTAACATGTGGAAGTTGCTAAACAAGTAAACTGCAATTTCACTGTGCATTTTTTTACTTCTATTAGTCTACTTTCAGATTTACATTAATTAATTAGCACACAACAGTGTTAGTTAAACAGCATGTTGATATTGTGGGGCTTACCTGGAAAATAAAAATAGTTTTAAGTGTGGTGCATGTGGCTTTAATAGAAAAAAAAAAAAAATACGATCAAACTAAAAAAAAAAAAATAGCGGGTGAAAAAAAAAAAAAAAAAAAAAAAGAAGTTTTCAAAAATCGTCTTATTAACTCGTGAATGTGTGTGGTGTGTGTGTGTGTGTGTGTGTGTGTGTGTGTGTGTGTGTGTGTGTGTGTATATATATATATATATATATATATATATATATATATATACTTAATCTGCTTAAAAAATGTATATTGTTAATGTCTAGTTTTCTCTAGAGGTATAATGTGGTATAATGGCAATGCTACTCTGAACCCAACAGGTTTTGATCTGTGAGGCTTAAAGACATAAATTGAATAAGAGCAGAATTCTGGTAAGAGCTAGAAAAGTCTTTAAATAAGAATGTGTCAAACGTCAAGTTACTCTACGCAGAATTCTTCAATTATGTTAGACAGTATACTGTAACAGAGAGGGATGGCATTTTAGCTGCCTGTGCTTGTTACATTTGCATTTACTTGAATGTTAACCATAGCTTTCATTTTCTTTTTCCAGCCTTACTGTCAGCCACTGGATTAAACTACATCCTGTCCACTATGGCCATTGTCTTTTTCAATGTTTTTTACACCAAACTGGAGGGTTGTATTGAAAACAAATTTTTCATCAGTTTCAACATGCTTTTCTGCATTGCTGCCTCCATCACCTCTGTCCTGCCTAAAGTTCAGGTAAGCTTTATGTGTTGTTATAAAGAACTCTGGATCACATGTCGTGGAACTACTGAAAAAAAGAATCTTCCAATCTGAAGATCAGGTTAGAACTAAGTTCCTTGTTGCTCTGAAAGGAGTTGCATTCCATGTACCACCAACTACTCTTTGCTGCATTGTCTGTTTTTTGCTAAATCATGAGAAACACAATGGTACAGTGTGCAGCCCTGGTCTAAATGCTGTAATACCGTTTACTGTATTTTTTGTTTTGTTTTGCTTTTTGAATGCCATGGTCAGGAAAGCCTTAACGAGTCATCATTTCCGTCTGTGCCATGGGAAACTTACAGCTGAAGCATTACACAATTCATACAAAAGAAAAGACAATTACAAGGAAACCTCTGCCAAGCTAACAATTCATGTTTGCTTGTAAGATCTGGCTGCATTGCTTTTTAGAAACAGGAAGCATGTCCTGGTCATTTTGAGGTCCCTCCATGTAATAAATGGTACACAGTTTGGAGTGCTTGCTACGCACAGATAGAAAGGAAACCAATGATTAAACTGTTGACCTGAAACATTATTTTGAGGATATGTGGCTGTTTTTTAAATACATATTTGCATTGCCAAATATCCATTTCTGGGGCAACCTGAAATGATGAGAATTGTCAGCAATATACAGGGTGGGCACATTTTTCTTGCAGATAGCTACTTTGTAGGCGCATTTCTTACAGTAACTTATTTGGTTCGGTTTTTTTTCTGTGACTGTGGGTGCATACCTAAACTTAACAGTAGTTTTCAGCGTCAACAAAAACGTCACTAAAAGTTCAACATTTCCTGGTATTTAGAAACGCTTTGTTGATTTAATGGATGTCATTGCAGTGGCTGCTCAGTGCTCGTATATGCTAAAACGTAGATAATTCTCCCTTAATGTTATACAATAAAACTATTTTACAATAATATTGTCTTATAGTTACTTTTTTTGCAGTTTGCACTGTCTTATAAATTCAGAATGTTTTTTTATATTTCAATTTTTTTTTTTACATTTATTGTTTTGACGTTGACTTGCTTTGTAGCAGTTTGAAGCTAGCTGTGGGTTCCACCATCTTTATTGTTGAGTAGCTCACCAGCTTCTAGAGTCGGTGAGTTTGTTGAGTCAGCGTTGAACCAACGTAACACGTCACTAGCCCTCATCGTTGAAATTAGGAACGATTTTTGGAAGTGCTGCTTCTCATAGTTACGTTTAGGAACGCATTGATATTTGTTTTGATATGCTAGTCTTATTTCGGTTAATTGCAGCAAACTTTAAGTTTGTTCTTTGAGTTGTGTTCTAGCTGGTACTGTACTATCTGGATCACACCCAGCTCCGTACTATTTTAGTTTAAAAATCATGTAACATTTATTTTTCATTTTTTAAAGTGTCAGGAGTTACAATGAATGTTATCTAAATAAATGTTAATATAATAATACACATCAAATGGTTCTATTCATATGAGTAACAAGTTAGTACAGCTCCTAAGTCTAGAGACACTGGACTAAAAGTACCTTGTTTTACAATCCTCTAGTGGGCAGAAGACTGACACATTGTTGCAATTAGAACATCATAAAACCTCTAGACTGGAAACACCCGTTTTGTTGCAATTGAAACTGTCCTGCAGACTGTCATTAGTACTGTCTTCCATACTAACCATAGGATCATCCCCAGTTAGGACGCTACTTTTAGATCATTGCAATTCAATTATTGTGACTGCATTTTACTTTAATATGTATCTTTGTGTGCATTTTACTAACATAAATATATCATTTGTATTCTAGGAGGCTCAGCCTCGCTCAGGCCTGTTGCAGTCTTCCCTCATCACTCTCTATGCAATGTACCTTACATGGTCAGCAATGACAAATGAACCTGGTAAGAACTGAACTCAAATCAAGATATTTTATACACTTTTCAGAGGCGTTCTTACACAGTTTACTGCCAAGTTTGGGCCAAAAGCAAATGCAGTTTGGAGGCATATGCAATTTGAATAAAAACTGAATTCACAAATTAAAGCAGTGGCCACCATAGAAGAAATTCAGGTGTTCAGCTATTCTTGTGTACTGATATAAGCAAGAAAATCATTATGGCCTTCTATTTTGCATGGCCAACATTTTCTGATTACGTGGCTTAAAAAACAGCACTGTTCATTTCTATTAACTCTTGTTTCTGCTTATCTTGTTTGTGATCCAGATCGGCGTTGTAACCCCAGTCTGCTTAGTATTATTGAGCAGATTGCTGCTCCAAAACTGGTGCCTGCAAACAGAACTGTAGTGATTACTGCTGATGAAATTCCAGCCCCTCATCAGTCATTGCAGTGGTGGGATGCCCAGAGCATTTTTGGGCTTGTCATCTTTATCCTGTGCATCCTGTTCTCAAGGTAAGAAGTTAAAACCAAAAATCTAACCTCGGAATACCTTAGCTAAAAAGAGCAGCATTTTGGCAAAGCCCGTGACTGAATTCCAATGCAGGTCAAAACCAAAAACCATTAGAGTGGTTTTACCTGACCTTGTTTTGGGCATTACCGTCTAGTAGATGACCGCATCAGGAAGTTATGAGCTAGATAGGAATTCCCTCCAATCAAGGTTCTTTTGCTTAATTTAGTATTTTCTCAAAATCAACCACTTGTAACTTTGTCACACAGGGGTTCCACAGTTATCTGCCATGTAGTAGTAGCCTCTAATGCAGGGGTTCTTAAACTCGGTCCTGGGACCTCCTGTGTCTGTTGGCATTATTGCAACTGAGCTCTCAATTACTGATTGAACCGATACTTTGCTTATTTAGACCTTTTTACTTGTTTTAAGCTGTTAAACCGTTGCAGATTTCAAGTTCAGTTCAATTAAGAGCTCAGGGGGCCCCCAGGACCGAGTTTGAGAACCCCTGCTCTACTGGAGCTTCGTGATTGGTGGATGAAAGTTCTGAGATTTTTAAAAAAAAAAAAAAAAAAAAATGCCAAGAGTGTGGTAGGTGAGAGGTGAAGGATAAGCTAAATTACACCTACACTGCATTGCAGACATGATAAAACTCCCCAGTCCTAAATGTAACCTAGTGAAGAGCCACACCATGGAGAAACTCACAATTTGATCTACTACATTCCAAACCATTTGCTTTTTCAAATGCAGCATCCGCTCCTCCAACAACTCCCAAGTGAATAAGCTGACCCTGTCCACCAACGACCCGGTGATGCTGGATGACACCACGGCGGGGGGCAGGGGAGATCTGGAGGATGGGAATGGACCAAGGCGTGTTGAAGACAATGAGATGAGGTTCAGTACAGCTACTCCTTCTTCCACTTCATGCTATCCCTGGCTTCACTGTACATCATGATGACTCTCACCAACTGGTATAGGTCAGTGAACAACATTTTCTGTTGCAGATTCAAAGCTTTTATTTCGTTGGTTGAGCCAAGGACAGAGTTGTGAGCTCTTCTGTGCACTTTTGAATAGTTATTTTTCTCCATCCACAGCCCTGATGCAGACTATAAGACCATGACCAGCAAGTGGCCTGCAGTGTGGGTGAAGATGACGTCCAGTTGGGTCTGTCTGGTCCTGTATGTTTGGACCCTGATTGCCCCAGTAGTTCTCACCAATAGGGAATTCAACTAGTTCCATCTTTCTCCACAAAGCACATTTTCTCAATAGTCCTTTTTTCTGAAGCCAAATTATTATCTATTTTCTCCTTGTAGGTTCTAAAATGTAAATGTTGTTTAAAAAGTTAGTGTTTTTTAATCTAAAATGAAGAGGTAAGTTGGCAGGCTGATAAAACCGTGTAAGCCTAGCTGTAGCTCATTGAACAATGCAATGTATTTATGCTGTATGGCTTTGCACTATAAAATAAATAAAACATTTGTCCAGATTTATTTTGTTTTTTAAAGCTTCTTCTTGTTGCGACTTTGGTTGCATTGTGCAGTAGTAGCTGATAAAGGTTTTGTGAATTTCTAAACATTGGTTTAATCCCCCTAGTTGATGTGCTTGCATTGAATTATCCTTTCTCATAGAGACAATCACCAGGACACGCTTTCATTTTGAACTTTATTTAGAATAGCTTGTAATGTATTTGCAGAACAGATGGATTGAATTCCTGAGAGTAATCGTTTGGCACAATGTACAGAAGCAGCATCATCCCCTTTTAAGGCTTAAAATAAAGTATTTGTGGGGAGATTTACCCTCACAAATGATTTACACAGGTGTCCGAACAAGACAACACAAAACAGACAACAGCAGTCAACACATAATAAAACGACAAAGATATAACATTGCAGTTTTGATAAAACATTCAAAACTCTTCGAGAGTCTGTTTAATCAGTTGTGGTACAAGCTGTTTACATTCTTAAATTACATAAAATAACTACCAGTTATTTACAAAATACAAATCTCTGCCTGTTTCCTTTAAAATACTTACACAACATGTTCATGACAAGCTATAGAGAATATTCATAATTCTGAAAACTTGGGAAGATCTTTCCTTGGAAAAATGTTTAGGGTCTATAGGTGCTGTTAAATGCTGTACACAAGACACATTGGTGGAATTTTAAAAGCCATTCCCTTACCTGTCATGGACATCAGTACTTGCTTCTCTACACTCATACGTGTTGTGGAGTTGAAGTTCTAGTTACTGATGTGTGCTGGATGTTACTCCATGTTTCCTCTTTTCATTCGTTTTAGGTCTTGGCCTCAAACTCAATGAATAGAACTTTATCCAACAGAGATTGCTACCTTGACTTTGAAAGCTTCCAAAATAAAAACATCTTGTGCAACAAAAAGTAGAACATCAGATCCTTTCGATGCGCAATGCTAGATGCTATGCTCACCTAATGCAATTTTCAAAGGTCTGGTGGCTGAAATACGATTTATTTAATTCTGTTCAGTTTGTCAGGAAGTATGTATTGAAATCGAATGTGGTTTGTGTTAACTCTCCAAGAGGATCAAACCATCTGTAACACTGAATCTCTTTTATCGCAATATCAGTGCTTTTATCTCAAGTAGCCAGCCACGAATATAGATACATTTTACTATAAATTAAAATACTAAGATACTGGCCGTTACATTCATACATTAAGCTAAATATTTAAGGTCCCGTTCAGTATGGCAATCAAAAGGTTGTAACATGAAAAACGTGTTTACAGAGCAACTAATTCTCTGGCCACAAGGCAAAATCATATTTTGCTGACCCAATTTCTACCAACATGCCTGTGTCTATCTGAATGTATATTTAGAATCATGTAAAAGCTCACTGTCAATATGAAGCAAAAATAGATTTTTATTCCTAAAGTTCTGTAATGTGCCAAAGTTGTACTGAATTGTATTTGTTGGTGATTTTCAAAGTTTGGTATATGGTACGTTTAATTACAGTATTTCATTACCTTAACGGTAGGTGTTAAAGTTTCACAGAATTGCATTAATTTAATGATTTGTAAAGCTTTGTAATTTTGTATGCTTAATGTGACAGAATAGGTTACTAGCTATATATCATCAGTAGTTACTTGTGTATGTTAACTTTATTCTATACATTATTAAAGGTACAGTAATTGTTATTAATACCTGTTCGATTATCCAGACAAATAGATTATGTGAACCAGTATCGGTCCCAATTATTTTGGATAATTAACTCTCCACTGTACATGAAATAAAACATTAAAAAAAAAAACCACAATGCTGATTATATAAACATTTTTCAAAGAAAAAAAATGAACCCTAATGCTAAATAGAAAAAAAAAATCAACTGATCAGTAAGGAACAGCTTACTGCTTTTGGATAATACTGTTCTGTGCTTTACACATTTGAAGTATGTGAAACTATTGTTTGGCTCACAAAATGGGGCACGCTTTCCTTTTTAAAATTTGACCCTTAAAGAGGTTATTAGTGTAATGCTTATCCCATAGAATGGCCCTGGTTTTTACTTCAATATTAAGCACTGTATATGCTTCTGTACAAGAACAATACTGACCCCAAATGTTTTGTCTTTCAGTAACAGTAATATAACTGTGACCTCACTCCCCTGTAAGAATCATCGCATTGTGCTTCAGAGGGTTCCCCTTCAAACAGCATAGAGTCTGATAGAGCGACGCCCTCTAGTGGATCTGGCTGGCAGAACTCCACCACAAACTCCTCCTCAGAGTTCTGGAGGGTTGTTGACCAGTCTGCAGTATTCAGTTTACCAGCTGCGCCCCCATACTCTTCAGGGAGGATGCCTGAGGGGATTCTTTGATAAAGGGAGTTCAGGTCTGATCCATGAAGAATAAACTAGGTGGAAAGAATAACAGGAAACACATAGAAAATAAACGTACTGTACAGGGTGATTTAACAAAAAATAAAAAATAAAAAATAAGTGGACATGTTTGAACAGTATCTGTTACTCCTGTGTTCATCCTATTTGCTCATTAAATATGAAACACCTAGTGTGTGTCGTATATATATGTATTATATACAGACAATGCCGTCTACTGTGTTAAGGCGGTCTTAATATACAAGGCTGAATTCAATAGCATGTTTAGAATTAAGCTCATGTATTTTAAAACCTGCAGGATATTTTTCGTCCCACATAAGGCATGTTGATCTTTAAATACATCAGTCAGCTTTAAAAAGTATCATCAAGTTACTTACTCTTTGTGCCATCTTCTCTTTCAGAAAAGGCTTGATGATGGCAAATATCCCCTTGAAAATCCTGGGTTCATTTATGATGTTGACTGCCTTTATCCGAACCGGAAATCCATCCTGGAAAAAACAAGTGTCAGTTCTTTCAAGCCTGCATTCCTTCACTACAAGCTCCACAACACTCTGAGCCCCCATCACTAAACACTGGTACAAAAAAGAACATGTGAGCATGAAAACACAAGTCTGGGCTTTACGTCATTCCCCATGATTATTACTGAAAGAATATCATACCCGATTCATATAAAAAAATTAAAAAAAAACAGGAAGGCCTGCCAAAACACTGGAGTCTCCAAAGCTGAACTGCTGTGGAAGGATAGGTGACCCTTGATTACTGAAATCTGCAAAGAATGATCTGTTCTGAATGGTTTTTGAGACTTTCACTGCTTCAGTAATCTGTACAGCCAACCGGGGATCTTCTGTCAGCCTACTACCAAAGTCAGATCTGGTATCTTGTCCATCATGACTAAAATGACTTGCAAATCAGAGAGGGGCAACTTACACACAAAAACAAAAACTGCAATGCAATCATCATATCTGTAAAAATATGGTGCCATAGTTAAATCTGACTAATGACTCACCCATTACTATAATACTGCACATATTATTTGCAATTTACCATTGGTTGTGTATGTGTGTAATACAGATTTCTAACAGCAAACTGCCCCTCGGGATACCCCCTTACCTGAAGGATTCCCACCACTTTCTTGGCCAGGAAAGGTCCTAACTGAGAAGCTTGGGCCAAGCCAACCCCATTGTAGTCTGCAAGAATAACCAGCCCATTCACCTGGGTCTCCTCCAGCTGGATCAATTTCTCCAGAGTCACATATATTGCACGGATAGTGTCTAAAAAGGGGTAGTCACTAGGTCTCCATTTCCCTACAGGAAAAAATAACAGTTGAATTGCCAGTCTCATATTTAAGAAGGCCATGTTGATAACTTTTTGTATTATCAAACCAAGCAGGTTTCCAAAAGGCAGGGCTGCCTTTGAGTAGCAAAGTGGTCTGTCAACACGGTCCGCTTATAAAAAAAAAAAAAAGGCATGCTTAAAAGGCCAAACCAGGAAAAACGTAGTAAATCGAATATTGTCGACGCTGCTCTACTCTTAACTGTTTATTTTTAATGTAATATAAATGTAATACATTTGAACCTCCTTTACGGGAAATCACCCCTTATCCAAACTAGAGGAGTGTCTCCCAGCTTGTTCTACTAACCCCCACTCTGATGTTTCCTCTACTATGTTACAGTGGATGGAATACCTGGTCGGAGACACAAGACAAGGCGTCCGTCTGGGTCTGGTTGCGGTAGGACAGTTAGGAACCCTGAGTCCAGCACATGTTTTATTGTCGACGGCCTGAGATTGTGGAACACCTCCGGCCAGCTGTGTCGACTGGCATGGTAGTTGACTAGGAGCTGTAGTGCTTTGTCATAGTCGAATTTCCTAGCCCGGAGAAAACGCAACAGGAAGCCGTCATCTAATCGAGTCCTGAGGTTTGGGTAATCTTTTAGGACCATATCTCTGAGAGCCTGGATGTCTCGGACCCTCCATTCTGGTTTCTCCTGAAGCTCCTCTCTAGCCTTAGCGACCAGCTCCGGTGTTAGGGTGCAGGAATACGTATGTTGCAGCGACCGAATCTCGTTTTCAACAACAGGCTGCTCCAAAGGTCCAGCAACAGTGAAGTCATTATCTTCTGCCATTGGCTACTTGGGTACTGAAAAAAATAAAGATACTGTATCATTTTAAAACATATGTCCAATGTTTTTTTTTGTTGCTGTTGTTGTTTTTGCATGCAATCTATACTTTGAGGTACAAACGTGCCACGTTAAATAAGTGTAGTGGTTTCATCTTTGCAGTCAGTGGTGATCATCACTCAATCTGCACCAGGAAAGCAGAATCGAAAACAAAGACAACGAGCTGTCTGTGTAAGCGGACTGAACTGCCCCCTGACCCCTCAAGACAGGTCACACACGTGGGGAATATTTAAAAAATGTAAAAAGAAGAAGAAGAAGAAGAAGAAGAAGAAGAAGAGTGTATCAGAATCCATGAACATAAAAAAATACCCTGGGTGTCTCTTCATCTCAACGTTAATAATCTCAGTGGCGGTATTAACATCGGACTGTTTTTAGAGCATTAATCAGATCCCTGTGTCTATCTACGGTTGCAATTTTAAGAGCAAAAGAAACAACAGCGTAAAATATGATTATGTTTTGTAACATTATTACGATGTACATAATTGATTACTTCCATATAGCTGTCCAGAAAAGACGAAGAAAAAAATATATTGAATTCCAAGGAAAATCACGACGGGGTTTTACACAGCAGGTTGTTTAGAAATATCCAGCCTAGCTGTCACATACACCACCGCACCAAAAAATGAATTGCAAGCGTCCTGTCCACCATCGCTTACAACGCTTGGAAATTATAACAATAAAATGCTTTGCACGAGGACCTAAGGCTTTTTAAAGCACGAAGATGTATTTTTTAACTTTTACTGTAAATGTAATTTATTTCCACCCTGTGAACTTATCAATTTCCATAAGCATTCTACCCAATTTTCCTATCCAATCTATATACCCCACTGTCACTTTGCCGTCCGAACGCCCTTGTTGATGCAAGTACATCATTCATTAATATGCATCCAAACACACGTTTTTATTTTTTAATGACAGTGTTATAGCACAATACCCCGAATGTGACTGACCTGTCCACTTTTTCCAACTTCCTGGATTTGTGCAGGTAGTCTCTTTGTCAGCCAATCCATTTGGAGAACCAGTATCACGTGATAATTGGAGGCACACGTCATGCTCCTGCTAATACGTATAATGAAAATACGAATATATATATATATATATATATATATACACACACACACACACACACACACACACACACACACACACATACACATACATACTATGCGTGCCACGCACTTGTGTCTTTATATAGTAAGTTGTTCAACAAGTCTAAATATTAAATCAGTCGTTACATTTTCGACTAAGCAAAGAATATTTCTTATAGAGACTAAAGGAGGGTAATTATATATATATATATATATATTATATATATATATATATATATATATACACACACACTATATATATATATATTATATATACTTTTGTATTTATGTATACGCACTTGTGTTTTAATAATAGTAAGTTAGTTCCAATCTTATAATTTAGTACGTTTCATTTAACAAGCTTATATCTTTGGGGCTTATAGAGACTAAAGGAGGGACACATATATATATATATATCTATATATACACGAGATATATATATATGTGGGAACAGTATGACACACACACTTTATTTTACTTTATTGACACGCTATGCCGAATTGTACCACCAGAGGGGAGTCATGCATCACTTATAAATCTAGGACAGGCGAAGCTTAAAGCACCATGCAAATTGACCAAGTTAAGCCTGTATAGCGTTTGAAATGCCATTTGCAAATCTGGACATGTAAGGTTAATCAGACTTACAGGAAATATATACCACTGTGGACAATAAGACGTCTTCTTATGAAGTCCACTGTGTTCACACTTTTTTTTCTCCCAAACGTTAGGAGCCGTCTTCTTTCCTGCTTGTCTTCATTACCTAACAAAGACTGTCCTTTGGTGGGTTATTCGTCTGTCCTTGTTCGTGGAACATCTCCACTAGTCTATGAAAGTTCAAGGTGTATTGTCCATATATATATTTACTCTAAAATGCCTGTCTGGCTAACGTTTTGTATGTTTCATACTTCCCTCAACGCAGCATGCGTTTGAAAACATACAGTGAAGGTACTTGTGGGATTTTGATGGCATAGCAAATATGTTGGTTTATTTCACTTTCAATCTGTGTTTGTGATCTCATGGTGGCACGGCCTACTTCTACAGCTCAGTAACATTATAAGCCTTGCACTGCTACCATGCAGTACTCTATATAGTGCTTTAAAAGTTCTGTTTTAAGACTCATAATGCAGACCCTGAGGTTTCTTAGAAAGAGCATAATATGAAAATGAAACGTTTAATACAGTATAATTTCCCCCCTCTTTTTGTAATTTAACATTTATCTTTACAAATATATGAAATTACTTTCCATGTGCTTCAGCTTGCATTTATATCCCTTAAATGATCTATTTTCCTTGTGTGTTTACTGTGAATACACATATCTGCTGAATTTGCAGCTCTTTTTAAAAGTTTGGTGCTATTTGGTAAGAATCTTAATAGCACTCTCAACCTTTTCTTTCAATTTATTTTGTATTCCAAGATGTTATTCCTGTTTAACTCCTCAAACAGTTCTCCTAAAATCCTTTTTTTTTTTTTTTTTTTTTAAAAGATGTATTTAATTAATTTTAATGTTTTTATAACCATTTCATCAGAGCAGATTCTTTATATTCTAATGCCCTACCCTTGTGGGAGTTTTTTTTTTTTTTTCTTCATATCTAAAAGGAATTCAAACATATATTTTGAAACTATACATTTGTCAGGCATTACACCACATTACACACACACACACACACACACACACACACACACACACACACACACACACACACACACACACACACACCACACACACACACACACACACACACACACACACACACACGCACAAGCACACACACACACAGTTGTAATTTAGTTAAATCATCTATAAGACTATCCATTTCCCTTATGTACAGGTGACTAGGTGTAATCAGTTACCTAATTAACCCAACCACCTCCTCACAGATGTGTTTGGTTCCCAACGAATCAAGTTAGACTGACACAGTCCAGCCACATTCTCACACAGCTGGCTGTTTGAGGGGAATTAAATAAAAAATAGGGTACAGATTTAACTCCAATCCCTGCCCTAACACAAACACATACTATTTAGCAATATTTACAATGCACAACCCCACTCCAAAGCTGTCTCAGTGTGCTCATGTATTAAATATTTTTAATCCAGCGATTTTTCTACTTTAATTGAATGAATCCTATGCAGAAAAAGAACAGAAAATAGTTTAATACAGTATAATTTCTCTTTTTGTAATTTAACATTTATCTTTACAAAAAGAAAATTGTGCAGAAAAACTCCCCAAATGTTGTTGAAGCTGACACCCTGGAATTTCCTTTTTCAAGAATCTGCTTGATGAGGTCTGGGATCAATAACCTACCCAACCAAACGTAGCAAGATGTTATTCCTGTTGAACTCCTCTCGTTCTCCTAAAATCCTTTTTTTTTTTTTTTTTTTCTTATGTATTTTTCATTAATTTTAATGTTTTTATAACCATTTCATATTCTTTATATTCTAATGCCCTACCCTTGTGGGAGTTTTTTTTTTTTTTTCTTTTCTTCATATCTAAAAGGAATTCAAACATATATTTTGAAACTATACATTTGTCAGGCATTACACCACACACACACACACACCACACACACACACACACACACACACACACACACACACACACACACACACAAAGCACACACACACTGTCAACATTAAATCAATTTAAGTAGATATTCCTGATAGGTAAAGCCTTATGTACAGGTGACTAGGTGTAATCAGTTACCTAATTAACCCAACCACCTCCTCACAGATGTGTTTGGTTCCCAACGAATCAAGTTAGACTGACACAGTCCAGCCACATTCTCACACAGCTGGCTGTTTGAGGGGAATTAAATAAAAAATAGGGTACAGATTTAACTCCAATCCCTGCCCTAACACAAACACATACTATTTAGCAATATTTACAATGCACAACCCCACTCCAAAGCAGCTTATAAAATGTCTCAGTGTGCTCATGTATTAAATATTTTTAATCCAGCGATTTTTCTACTTTAATTGAATGAATCCTATGCAGAAAAAGAACAGAAAATAGGAGGCACTTTTTTACACAGAGAATTGTGAGGGTCTGGAATCAACTCCCCAGTAATGTTGTTGAAGCTGACACCCTGGGATCCTTCAAGAAGCTGCTTGATGAGATTCTGGGATCAATAAGCTACTAACAACCAAACGAGCAAGATGGGCCGAATGGCTTCCTCTCATTTGTAAACTTTCTTATGTTCTTATGTTCTTATGTTCTTATGCCTTTGCGTTTGGTTTTGGACAGAAGCTACTTGCTAGAATAATATACTGGGGGCTAATATTCAAAACTTTACTCCAAAGTGTAAGCTATTTTTTAAAAAAGGTAAAAAAAAAAAAAAAAAAAAAGTTACAAAATGAGAAATAAACAACCTTTGAATTACACTGCGATGCATTTCTCTTCCACACAGTCATTTTGATTGTATTTCACTTGATTGTTTTCATATAACACGCTTAAAAACTCTGTTCTTTTCACAGATGTCATATTTTTATAAAGCTGTAGTTTTGCTTACTACTGTTTGAGCTGAGCATCGTATTTGGTTTTTGCTGTTTGTTTTTTTTTAATGAAAACCTTTAACTGATTATTCATTTACAGCAGTTTCTCCTGACTCAGCATCCCTGCCAGTACAGGGCGTTCTCAAGAATGTTCTTTTTTTTTTTCAGTAAATAATTTAAACCGCAGGTAATAGCTGTCCATGTCGTGTTGCTTTGTGGAAAACACAACACCTATTGAAGAACCCTCCCTTCACTTGGGCATAACAAATTATATTGTAGCTTTTAAAAAACACACAAGACTTGATGAACATACCCAGCTGGCATAAGACAGATTCTATTAAATTCATATTGTTGGGTAATAATGTACTATTCTACAGCATCTCTCTCCACTATTCCAGCACCTCTATTCTAACCTGCAGTTAACTGTAAATGACAACCATTTCATCAGTGCCCTTTAAGTAAAGGACATGTAAACTGTTACACATTTTCAAAGAAACTTAAAGATGATAATACAGGTGTGGATTGTACCGGTTTGATTCTCAGTATATTTCAGTGTGGTCTGATACTAAGTGGAGAGTGACAGTAACAGGAGTGATATTAAGCAGGGTTGACTGTAAGAGGAATGAATAGTGTAACTATGGCAAACAGAACAACAACCTACATAATACTGCCAACTACTGTTTCTTGAAGCAAGCTTTAATTATTTTATGGCCGAGACATTATATCAGTGCTAAGTAATCATAAACCCTTGCTCTGAGAAAACAGCATGACTTAGCAATGCCACGTTGTCCAATTTGTCTTTTTTATGATTCCTTTTTCCTGGGTGCAGTTTCTCTAGTGAGCACTGAGTTTCAGCCCATGGTGTAATTCAATAGTGACACTATCCCATTACATTCGACTGAAATCTACTTTTACTGCTGTTTAAGGTCTTCTGGCTTCTGTACAGGATTGCTCATAAAGGTAAGAGTGGGATAGCACTTAAGACTACAGATACTTCTTGATAACATACCAGTACAATCACGTACTGTAGACCTGATAATAAGAATGATGGGAATCTACAATCTGTCTCATTTAGAACAGCAATGCAATAAGATAAAAAAATAATAGTTTTACATTCTTCAACAAGAAAACCAATTTTATAGAGATGGACTGATACAAATGAACCCTTTATAACTGATTCATGTATACTCTTTCTTGATATGATATCATATATAGGTATAGAAACTATATTAGTAATCATTATACAATCTGTGTCTCTCCCAAGGGAAACCCTTGCAGAACTAACATAATGGAGCTGAATTTCTGCTTTTTATAAAAATAAAAAAAATATCCTTTCAAGTTACAAAATGACAAATACACTGCCTTAAATAAAACGTCTACTTGTGTGTTTATTTTAACAGGTGTATTTGTCCTTTTGAAAATAAACAGAGTAATTTCAATCAACCTGACACGTTTAGGAGAATAAAATGCATGGTGGGCCGGTTACATTGGCAGCGTCACAGCTATACTTAATAATAACTAAAATCACACCATAATTACATTTGATCCTAGTACCTGCAAGCAATACCACATGAGAAATGGGTTGTAATTTAAGACCTAGGGGTCAATAAGCAAACAAATTAGTATTTCGTAGCATGGAAAAGTATATTGAAATGACTGATTTGAAGCATGTGGAATAACTTTGTGTGCTTTCAAGATACATGGAGAAAAGCTGTCATACAGACAGACTGATGTGCAGGCAGGCGAACGTCACCATATATCCTGCTATCTGGTACCAATACCTTATTCCAGTGCTGATCCCGTTCCATTACAGTTTAATAAGTGGTTTTCCAGATAGATGCAGACATGTAAATGTGTTGTACAACACACTGTAACGTGGCATCCATTTCAAGCATACTGCAGTATCAAGTATGAACTGTTATAACTTATTACCTGTTTTCTTTTTGCTTCATGGGGTGTTATGCTATTGACGGCATGCTTACTGGATGCCTGGTATTTGCAGAGCAAACACAAGTTGCACAAACTGCTTTCAAAGATAACAGACTGAAGCCTCTGATACAATATCAGCATGCTTTTTTGTTTCTGCTATCATTTCAGTTCTAGCAGAGTGGACATTTTGTAAGCGGTGCCCATGATCTCTGATGCTGGTCTCACTATTGTTCCTGTACAATAATCGACTGGTGCACTCCCTTTTCATGGACTGCTGTGCTTTATTGCTGAGGTTCCAAGATTTTTACTAAGGTTTTTGCCCATAACAATGTCAATGCAGTTACTCTATGGTTCTTGTTTGAATACACTAGTGACATTTTCATACATTGACATACCAATGATATTACAATGGTTTGAACCTACAAGTACAGGCAAGCCATTGCAATTCTGCTACCATGTCAGGGAATTGTGTTACCATTGCTGTGATCATGGTTTTGTCCATGGTAATACACTGGTCAGAGGAAATAGCACCTGGCTATCTGTGGCTCACAACTGCACATGATATGTATATTCATTATTAAATTAAGTCTGATATCATACCAGATAAAAGAAGTACTCTTTCAAGTAGCCAGCTGTGCTTACTAGGGCTACTTCACCAGGAGGGTGAAATTCTCTCCAATCCTTTCCTGTTATTAATCAATCATCTGCTTCATCGAGTTCACCGCAATAATTTAACAATTTTCCTATGCAGATTATACCATGCTTTTACCTCACTTTACCAAGATGTTCATTCTTTATTATACCTCTCTGAGATTTGCAATGCTTGCCTATGCTTTACTATACCTCTCTGGAATTTGCAATGCTTGCCTATGCTTTACCATACCTCTCTGAGATTTGCAATGCTTGCCTATGCTTTACCATACTTCTCTGAGATTTGCAATGCTTGCCTATGCTTTACTATACCTCTCTGAGATTTGCAATGCTTGCCTATGCTTTACCATACTTCTCTGAGATTTGCACTGCTTGTCTCTGCTTTACTATACCTCTCTGAGATTTGCAATGCTTGCCTATGCTTTACCATACTTCTCTGAGATTTGCACTGCTTGCCTCTGCTTTACTATACCTCTCTGAGATTTGCAATGCTTGCCTATGCTTTACTATACTTCTCTGAGATTTGCAATGCTTGCCTATGCTTTACCATACCTCTCTGAGATTTGCAATGCTTGTCTCTGAGATTTACAATGCTTCCCTATGCTTTACCATACCTCTCTGAGATTTGCAATGCTTGCCTATGCTTTACCATACTTCTCTGGAATTTGCAATGCTTGCCTATGCTTTACCATACCTCTCTGAGATTTGAAATGCTTGCCTATGCTTTACCATACTTCTTTGAGATTTGCACTGCTTGCCTATGCTTTACCATACCTCTCTGGGATTTGCAATGCTTGCCTATGCTTTACCATACCTCTCTGGGATTTGCAATGCTTGCCTATGCTTTACCATACCTCTCTGGAATTTGCAATGCTTGCCTATGCTTTACCATACCTCTCTGGGATTTGCAATGCTTGCCTATGTTTTACCATACCTCTCTGAGATTTGCAATGCTTCCCTATGCTTTACCATACCTCTCTGAGATTTGCAATGCTTGCCTATGCTTTACCATACTTCTCTGGAATTTGCAATGCTTGCCTATGCTTTACCATACCTCTCTGAGATTTGCAATGCTTGCCTATGCTTTACCATACTTCTTTGAGATTTGCACTGCTTGCCTATGCTTTACTATATCTCTCTGAGATTTGCAATGCTTGCCTATGCTTTACCATACCTCTCGGGGATTTGCAATTGCCTATGCTTTACAATGCTTTCATTTTGCTGTCTTTCTATGCTTTTACCACAATATTTTTAAGTGACAATATGACTCACCCTGTACACCGTGCAGCCATTCCTTTACCTGATGAGCCAGGGTTTCATGGACTGAATAAGATCATTTTAAACATGAAATTCTTGCTATAAAGCTACCTGACAAATAGAAGTGTACAACAGGTAATATGTATGACATAATTTCAATTTCTGTACCTTCTTTCAAATCTATCAGACCGGAATCTTTCAAACATGCTAAGAAATGGATGGAACAAAGAATCAAGAAAGTTTGTGTAAAAAATCTTTTGTCATTTATTTCATTTTTGACATAGTAAGAAGTTAAAACACCACCATTATTTCTACCTGAAGGAAGTATCCAGTATACATGTGGTTGTAAGGCACTTTCTGTTAATAAAACATTTATAAAACACTTTTCAGAAACTACAGTACACTAAATACAAAGGAGGGGGAAAAAAGAACAGCTCCTGAATTATTTCCCGTGCCTACTCCTTTATGAGTTCGATGCATCACTAGAAACAGTCATTATAATTTATACATTGATTTGGTTGAGAAATTAAGAGAGTTAAATAATAAAAGAAGTTCAGCCCCCCCTGGGGGGGGGGGTGGGGGGGCATCTTATATGAGTTACTCAATGGTAAGGGTTGACAACCAGTTTTTTAAGGAACAGCTTGGTTCAAATCTGAAAGTTTTAACAAAACATATTGACAAAAAGTTGAACCAGTATTCTGTTACACAAACTGTATGTATATTACAATGTAAATAATAGCATTTATAAGTGTTACAATGAATGTAGGTGTGTACTGTATGTATGTATGTATTTTTGTACTGTACCTATTGTTATCAGATGAAACCCAGAGAATGTAGGAATCTATTTAACATTTAAAAAACTTATTGGTTCTCTAATGTTAGAATTTTCATTTGATCATATAGAAGCACCAACAACATGAATTTTCAGTAAAATGCAATAAAAAAAAACAAACAAACAGGAGAACTGCTGATGAAAACAAAGATCTATTCTACCACCAACAGAAAACATGTCATATGATATCAGTAAAACATGTCATACAATTTCAATAACACATGGCATATGACATCAATAAAACATTTCTCTGTGAATGGAGCTTTCAGACCTGCACTGCTGAGGGTTTGCCAAGGATTGCAGTACAGTATGTAATGTTTCATTCAAAACCATGTTTGTGAATAAGACTCCTTTTCCTTTATAGATTTGAAGAGAGGTTGCTGATTGGATTATGTTCCAAGGCTGTTTCATGTTGAGTTTTATTATTTTGTTGTAGAAAAAGTACATGGCAAACCATTTTAAAAAGCTAACTATACTACATTCATTCTGTGAGATTCTCTCCTCCAGGACTGAAAACAAGGCCCTGCGTACCAGGGGGTCTTTCAAGTTAAAGGCTGAGCTACTTTTCAGAATAGTCTATTAAGCCTCTGCGTCCAAGCTTAACATCCTTTATTCACAACAGATATATATATATATATATATATATATATATATATATATATATATATATATATATATATATATATATATATATATTTATTTTTTTTTCCTAACATCTGTACAATCGGTCTAGATACCATAAATTATTATTTCCACAGCTTTCTTGGCTGTACTTATAAAAAATGATAATTCTCAATCATTTCACATTCTGCTTGGAGCTCTACCCCCATGACTATTCCATCGCTTCCACCCCTGCTTTTACATCGCTTCTTGCTTGGTTGCGAGGGGTTGTTGGATAGATATTGGCTGCTTGGCTACAGTAGTGATCACCCCCTGTGCCATTTTGTACTGCTCTGAGCTGGAGCCTGCAGGAGGGGAAGGTAGTGGAGTTTCAGGAGTGGCTGGATAAAGGAACAGAGAAGGAATGTTAATACTGTGGAAGTCAAAAATAATAATACTGATGTTAATGACACAAACAGTACAACACTGCAGCTATCAAAATGTAATTCATTAGACATTCACCTGCTTCTAGTAGTCTAACTCAATATTTAAGGTTTTTTTTTTTTTTTTTTTTTTATCTTAAATGATATGTGTGGTTCCATTATTATTTTTTGTACTTACAGATCTGTCCATTGTGAATCTGATTAGGCATGTTGTTGGACACTAGGACAATATTGCTGAGATGTTCCTGTACCAAATGTGGATGGAGAGTGTGGGGTGTGTGGGGGGCTTCGTTTGCAGAACCTTCAAAGCAAAAACAAAACACTTGTAATCATCTGAACATGAATCAAGTATGCTGTGATTCATAGCTGTATAATGGATTTAAAATCACCTCCTCTCTCTTTTAATGCTGTTACATATTACTTGGGTGACCTACTGTCTGCAGCAGTGATTTTAAAAGGAAATCCAAATCCATTACATACACACCTTATTATAGAGTTTATTGATTTTGACTAGAGTTGAGGCCTATAATGGAAAACGATGTCCCAAGGGATGAAAAAGTGACAGACAGTAGGTGCGTATCAGCTTTATTAAAGTCTATTAATCTAAACTGTTAGTGAACATTATTCATCTAGAGAAATCTGTAATGCTTGACCTGT
Source organism: Polyodon spathula (assembly GCF_017654505.1). Classification (NCBI taxonomy): domain Eukaryota; kingdom Metazoa; phylum Chordata; class Actinopteri; order Acipenseriformes; family Polyodontidae; genus Polyodon; species Polyodon spathula. The sequence goes on along the minus strand of NC_054541.1, from coordinate 6,024,635 downwards.
CCATCATTTTGTTTATTGTGTATTAGCGTTAGAAGTCATTGTTGAGCAGTTTTTGTTTTTGTTTTGTTTTTTGTCAATTGGGAAGTAATCTAATGGTTTAATAATATATAACTCAGACACCAGCTGGGGGTCTCATAAAACATATTCCAAACAATACACTGATGTATAATGAGTGAATAAGGGAAGTACATACACTCAGCTGTCAGCAATTGTATTAATATAGGTTTAGGATCAAGATAAGGAAGGTGTTGTTGGCATATTTTATAAAATATGATGAGAAAACATACAATGAGGATTTGTTTTTGTAAGCCAGCATTTAATGGCTTTGGAACGACTAATTGTTACATGGTCACCTTTGCTAAGAACGAGGCCAAGGCCACACCACTGAGAGAGAGCCTGGGCTGAAATTAGGCTGAACCGACTGCCAGGCTGAACCAACCCTGGGCCAGTGAACCCTTTGATTTACCTATTCATTAACTGAACCATATCAACATTTTAGAAGGCTTCTGACAACAGCTATACAGATAACCTTTGCCACTCTGCTATTCGATGTACAATTAAGACTTGAGCACCATCGAAATTGCACTTCTTTTGTTGTGACATTAACACTTTATTAGTGAAATTAACTGCATTCTGTATTCTACTGAAACACCCCTATAATATATTGAAACAGCTATCACATACTGCACCCATGGGATATTTATTGGGTTGGAACTGAGCTCTTCAGCCTTGAATAAAACTGTAGAGACTGTTTTTTGAAGAGTGGTTCTTTTAGGTTAAACAGTGCTTTGAAAAATGTGAAGAAACTAATAACAGTTCTAAAGGTTTTACGATCTGTAGGCTTGATTTTATCAGTCAAAATGGCCTTAATAGTCATATGGTCTTATTGAGGAGTGTTTTAAGGAATGGTTTTTAAAGTCCATTTTGATTAATCAAATTAGGCCTGCAAACCTCTAAATAGTCTTTAATGTTATGAAAGGGCATTCTAGTTTGTAACCGGTAACAGCCAGTTTACTAACGCTACCAAATGTTACTCATTGTGTGTTAAACATGTTTCCATGAATATGATTGTTAGCAAGCTGGCTGCAAACAATTAAAGCTGAACAATGACAATCCTGGACAGAACCTATTCATATCTTTCCAGTGCCTGAGAATGGAGCTGTGAGGGTGCTTACCCCCTAGAAGCATCTCCTGCAGCAGGTTGTCTATCTTGGCCATCCCGAAGAGCTTGACGAACTGGATCTGCTCGATCATCTGCCAGGTGATGCTCTGCAGGGTGGGCAAGAGGAGAAGCAGCTCCCCAAAGCGACCCCTCGAGTCATACTGCCTGTCGTTGACGTAGTCCTCCAGGCTCACCTGCACCTGGTAACGCATCCTCTTGATTTTATTGAGGTCACTCAGACCCTTGGAATCTGGGATTGATAATATAAAGAGCTGCGCTCAGCTCATTCCAACAGAAGCTATAGACTATATCTCTTTGAGCTAAGCTACAGACTGCTACATTAATCGGAAATCGGAATTCTGAGTTTGCAGACATATTGCATTTTTACAGTAAGTCATACCTGGATCAAAAAAAACAATCGCTTTCAAGCAGGCGTATTCATTATCATCCATCTGCAGCTCCTGAAATGGCAACACCAGTTCATCCAGGATACGCACGGCAACTCGGTTCACTTCTAACTCCGGGCAGTTCCGAGGAATAATATGGTCATTTCCTTTGGTAAAAAAAAACAAAATTGGAATCAACACCTAATCTTCTCCACCCACAAAGACATTCAACAAAGTGCCGTGGTACTGTGATTGATTTCTAAGTTGCAGTCTGCAAAACAGATGCTGTTTATTTAAATTCTTGTTACAAGAAATCTATGTTGAAAGAAATTCAAGACATTGATGTTTGGAATAAAAACATGCAAATAAATAAATAAATAAATAAATAAAAATGTACACCAACATTAGTTCCAGAATAATGATACAAACTATTTCAGACCTCCCTTTGGGATCACATTTTCTTACCTAATAGTATAATGTCTTTGAACATCATAGACCTCTTTGCTGCTCCAAGCAGTAGGTGCTCTCCAGCATGTGCCCGTAGTAAAGCCACCTGTGTGAATCAGGAGAATATAGGGCACTATTTTAAATCCATTACTGTACCTGTTAAAGTGTTTCATGCAGTCGTGCACTATTAAAGACACAGAGCACAGAAAACTGGATCTGTTTATCTCTCTGAATGTCCACGTTGTTGCCTACCATATCAGCTGTTGTAAATTATTTAGCTCTGCTAGAAATAGCAGTTGTAGTCATTTCTATTCTATGTTGACTATAAAATTTGGAGTTTTATGTGCTTTCATATTCCAACACTAACCATCTCTTACCCACACCAAACCAAAACTTAATTTCAGTGTATTCATATACTGGGTGTTTACACTAGTCTTTAATTAACTCCTATTTTGTGTATTTTTCTCCTATCCGAGACAATTACGTGTAAATGTTTGAAGATTGAGAAACCAACAGCTTGAGAGACATTGCATTACTTAGTTAATGGTTATAGTCATGTAACATTAACTTTTTTTGTCCTTTCAAAAAGATAGAGTTAATTAAAGACTGGAGGAAACGCTTCGAAAAAATTGCCCCATAGTCCTTCTGTACCACAGCAAGCCAAGCGTCCATGGTTTTTTTAAATCTCAGCTCCACCACTCCCCTAAAGTATAACAAAGGACAGTACCCAGCTGTACACCATCAAGAGGATTAGTGCTAAACTAACTGAAAAACAAATGTAATTGGGATGTGATTCTCTTGTTTGTGGCTCTTTCATTCTCACGATTTCAGGACCTAGAAATGAATTACCAAGCCCTGTCTCCAGAATCTATAGACCCTCTTTATTTTTCAATCCAGTTTACTAGGTTAGTGAAAATTAAATTGAGCCTGGAAAGTTTTCCATGTTTCTGGCAAGTTTGAAATGCTAACACATCTCAAAAAACTAAGCTTATTCAATTAAACTGGTGACGTGAATTTATTATAAACCTGTGTCAATTTTTTAAACAGGAAAATGTATTTGAAATGATCTTGGAAACAAAAGATGGTACTCCTGCAAAATGCTACTGGCATATGAATAAGCAGGCTCAGGATGAAATACTGTAAGAACCACACATTAAAATACAACACATTGTATTAGCTGGAATCCAGGTAGCTCACCTGGTCATCTAGTGCTAGTTCACAGAATGCTGGAATGTATTTGGCCCATTCTACCAAGACCAGGAGCTGCTGTTTCATGGACTCACACACGTCGATGATACTGGCAATTTTCTTTGTTCGGATATCTCCGTTTAGTATTGGCAGTGGAGAGGAAATCTGAAACGAAACACAAGCAATGTATAAACATCAATTATGCATGAAAATCATATTTGATACAGGTATTTAAAAACAATTACACCTACAGTATATTCAATTGATATCAAAACTGTTATTTGACATTCTATTAGTAGTAGCAGATCTACATTCTGCTGACACTGTTATAATCATTTAATATAATATTCGTAGGCAATTTTAACCCCTAAACTACTGAACTGCTGATAACATGATTTATATTTTAAAATGCATATTGAAGTCTGATGATACACACATAACAATGACTACAGCCTATTAAGTGCCTAAAGCCTCACATACTGCAAGTGTTGTTTTATTTGCATTTGGGAAGCATTGCAGATTCAACCAGAGTGAAGCAATTTCTTGTAAGTCAATCAAGTGTCTCTAATTACTGTGTATTGACATATTAGTTACGTAGTAAATATATGTGTACTTACACATAATTACAATGTATTTATGCATAGTTACAATGTACTTAATGTGCATTTTTTTGCATGCTATTAGATGTGCATAATAACATTGTAATTAAGTGTAAATACACATGTATTTACTAAGTAACTACTATGTAAATACACTGTAATTGGAGACACAATGTAAAGTATTGCTCAATAGCATGTTGTTTTAAGAGGCTATTGAGCTAGGAGATGCAGTCAGCTTGCCTATCTGTTTTGTGAGCTACCTGTCTTGACAACACCTCTGCCTGGATCAGGGCTGAAATGGACGGCAGGCTGCTGTCCTCGTAACTCGACCTTCTGGTGCTGATTCTGTCTCTTTCGTTCTGAACAGCTGGGGAGGAAAAATTCAACCATATTCTATCACACTGAAAAATATACAGGCAAAACAAAATCATGCAGTACACATTAAATTAAAATTAATAATGAATTGCAATTAGTGTTTTTGACCACACAAATTAGTTTTTTGTTAACTACTAACCAATTCTTAGTTAGAAACATTCCTATATCAGCTAATTTATTTCATAATGTTTCCTCTACAAATGTACTAATCAAATAATAATAATAATAATAATAATAATAATAATAATAATAATAATAATAATAATAATAATAATAATAATAATAAGAGGCTATAGTAAAACAGTGTTATAATTACCTTACAGAACATGAAGCTTTACTAACATGCTATTCTATGAAACTTTGTATTAGTAATCGTCAACACCTATATAACACATGTATAGATGTTTTATTAGTGAATGCACCCTGGAAAACTATTAACCAATCCTTTCAGATGATTTTGTTGAATAGGAGTATGATACTTTAATAAATAGTCCCGATATGAATGCCCTCAATAGAAAACCTTACAGTCAGCTCTTGTTTAAAAAGAAAAAAAGAAAAAAGAAACCCCCCAAGGTTATGGTGTTTTTATCAGTAAGGATGCAGTGTTTAATCACGCAATGATGCTTTAGAAATGTTTGTTCAGCAAAAGCCGGTCATAGACCTCAATGCAGTTTCTATTGAACATTAACTGACTGGGATTTGGCTTCCAGCACAGCTCAGGTATGTCTCTAGTTGCATTTCTATACTCCTTGTTGTTTTTCCTTGCAAATGTAATCTTACCTTATCAGCGGGTCACCAGTAATCCTTGGTGGTAATAAAAGTTTTTATTTTATTTCTTTTTTAGTTAGTAGCAGTATTGTACTGACAGATGATAAATTTACACGCACTGTGCAACAGGCTCTCTCGATCAGTGTTGCCTGTGGCATTAAACCTACACAACCTGGCTCCCACACAGTGTCATTAGAAATAATACACAAATAACTATTAAAAACTGTATTGAGATATCTGGAGACTCATAGAGCTAATTCACTAACCTCTCAATTAATGTAAGTTAAGAGTAAAAGGAAAAAAAAAACAACAACAAATAAACAGAAAGCGTGATTATGTTTTCAACTGAATTAAACAGATCATGCCTCATCATTTCATGATAAGCAGGACATACTGGCTGCAGATGAACACAATCCAGGAAGAGGACCTGAGCTGACATGTCCAGCAACACATTACAAGTATTTACATCACAGGAGTCGTACCTTCTTTTTTCATGCCTGCCCGAAAACATTTCTTCAGCCTACAGTAACGGCACTGGTTTCGCTTGTCTTTATCCACAATACACTGCCTGTTAAACCTGAAACACAACCGAAGAATAGTCACATTAAAAACAGCTTGAACTTTACTTAGCACTTTAAATATTTGACAAGCAAAACTGGGGTATTCTTAACTCTAGGTGTTCTTTTACAAGTGAATATTGAACAGATATGTCTTCTACTTCCACAAACATAATACACCAGTAACACATTTTTGAATAGCTGAATGAGACTTATGGGGAACTATTCGTTATTTTTGCAAAACAGTTGCAGAATAGCTCTGGATCAATAAGTTGTGGGAACATTTGTGCAAACACTTTGAGACAACATTTTTACACTGATGAAGGCATTGGACTGAATATAGTTATATAGTTATATAGTTATATATAGTTATTTTTTATTATAGGTATATATATATATATATATATATATATATATATATATATATATATATATATATATATATATATATATATATATATATTTAAATTTAAAGTAGCAATATGATCCAGTACAATTAAATTACATTTTAAATAGATGTATCTTCCCACTTTGATATTTACAAAAAAAAAAAAGTCTTGAAAAAAAAAAACAGTCATGTACTGTGTTGCTCAGATCAGGTAGGCCCTAAAGGCAATGCATTTACTTAATTGCAATCCAGGAAGCGTTCCATATATAAACATTTATATTACCTGCCACAACAGCAGATTCTATGAGGTGAATGCTCCTTACAATCATTTAGAATGTATTATAACGACAACAAGACGCATTTTATATTTGTGGTTAATGGAGCATTGGATGAATAGCATGTTCATATGTCAGTATTGATTGCATGGCTTAACAGACAACACTTTTTATTAAAATAATGCTCTTGTTTGAAATACATAGTAATGGTGAGAAATGGAAGCATTGGTGTTGTTTATAGAGAACATAACATATTTTATAGGGAAATCAGGTAATGGTCAATGAAGATTGAACCATTGCAAACATCCTTTGAAGTGTTCATCCCTTCTACATACCTGCCAATAACCCCTAGATGGTCGTGACAGTAATGTTATCCTTTTGTTTTTTTCCTTCTCTCTCTTTAGCGGCTGCTGACTCCTGTGCACTGCACTGCCAGGCAGTGATTGAGTTCACATGGCCAGGTCTCAGTTTATTGATGAATGATTTGATGTGTATGAGTATAATGTGGGATCTACTGGAACGTGAAGGATTGGAGTTAGCTGCTACACCCCCCCCCCCCCCCCCCACCCCCCAACCCCCCCAGTGTCCGACAACAGTTTCCAAAGGTTGGCACGTATGCTTATACAGTATAGTAGGCTGTATTCCCATCTATATTAGTTTACACTGACCATTAGCTTTCCGATTTGAATGACTTTTCTTCTTGGCGAATCTGCAAATCTACTTAAATTTGTAAGGCTGTATCGGGAACGTGTTGATATGGTTTGGACAACCACTGATGGTAAAGGAACCATGAATGGCCCATGAATGGAAATAGAGTGTGCTTGATTTGACTGTGCATGAGTTTAATATTGACTGCCATGTCCAATAACCATAAAGGTGGGGCTTATATGAACACAGATTACACAAAGAAGAATTATACTCACGCCATGCTTACATTTACATGCCCATTGTTGGTTTCACAGACCCCACAGCACTAGTTAACTTTATTTTATGTAAGGTAAGTCCAAGATTTGTTCTAATTGAGGGTCTGTGCAGGGCAGACTGGCTTTGGGGATGCAATATAATGACTCCTGCCTAAATACTTCAAGAAAACACCTTTGAATTGAATGGTTCCCCACCCCAGCGCTGCGGGTCTCACCTGCAGGAGTACATGTGGTTTTTCCGGACGCTCCTCCGGAAGAAGCCCTTGCAGCCGTCACAGCTAGAGGCTCCGTAGTGCTTCCCCGTAGCTCTGTCCCCGCATATCGCACACAGAGCGCCTGCACTCAGGTGACTGGAGGCATTCATGTTTGCATTTTCTGCAGGTGAGGAATCTGAAAATGACAGGAGATCTCTATTATTGTTATTACTAGAAACCCTTTAGACTAGAGGCTGTTAATCCATGTGCAATGGAAATAAACACGCAAAAATATACTGGAAGAGTATTTTATTATATTTCAGATATTCTGTAGCATGCTATATACATATGACATATATTAAATATATATTCTAGAGAATATTTATAATATTTTTCTTACATTTATTTTACACATATCCATGATTTTCTTATGTGCAGAATTTAAAATTTTAAAAAGTAACGTTTGAAATTTTCAACTCCATAAACTATACATTACTATCTGGTATTCATATGACATTTTGTTGGCATTGTTCATTGTTGTTATTTTGGAGCAGTACTATACAAAATAATCATTGCCCTAACCAAATAAACATGGTTTAAAGGAAGATTAGTGACCTTATCTTCTTCTAAAGGCATCCTCTCCCACTCTACTCAAATATGAAGATAAGATAAATGAGCAAGGAGTACACTACTTGCAATAAAACAGACAAGTCCTATTTACATACAGTTAATCTGCTTGTGTCTCTGTCTGATTGGAGGATAACATTTTGCCATTTGATCCACTGTTAATGTCTCTTACACTACCTTAATGCAGAGGTATCTGACATCTACAGTTCACCACAAACTGAGAATTGCAACAAGGAGTGAATGGCACATGACACTGTATGATAATCAGTGGGATATGGCATGCCTTTCACTTTCATTATGATTCAAGACCCTGCTATCCAGTGATAACAGTACATGGTACAGCTTGGATAAACAAATGGCTCAGACAGCAACACTGTTCACTGGCATTTATTCCAGAGGGTTAAGTTTCAATATTTTTGCTTAGTTAAAAAGTGGAACAGTGGAGATTCTAGGTTTAAATCTAACCTATCACAAATCAAATGAGAGTTCTGATTGGAAGTGAGTTAAGGTATTTATTGTTTCACTCTAAAACCTTTATTGCAGACAGGATATGTTGTATTACTGTTATATGCCCACTTATGGATCTACTATGCATTCTATACAATACTATAGGGCCTGGACCCTGTTATGCCTTAAAATAATATCTGAAAATATTATGTATGCCAATAGAATTACATAGGATACATTATTATTCTGTGCTGATTTTTTTGTTAGATAACTGAAATATGGCCACAGGCTGGATTCAGGTGGAACACCATATCAATAACAACTATTACACTGGGATTTCTATGGATTTTTAGCCATCATAATTTAAAGAAGACCTTCATATTGTGCCTGTCAGTTTGATTTTGGCAAAACTCTGCATAAAAAAAAAAAAAACAAAACACATGAACTGGATCTCATTGTATGAAGCTCTACAGTGAGGACAGTCATGTAAGAGTGATCTGGACTGGGCTGCTCAATGGTACAATTAGCAACAGGAGTGCTATGCACACTAGCGGACCAGTCTATCCCATAGTGTATGGTTTAACACACATTTGTTCTCATGTAATATTGTTTTACTGCTTGAACCCTTTTACACACCTAAAGAGCAACACCATAGCACCCCTTTAACAGCAGCTTTTAAAATCTGGTACATGTGCAGTATCTACTGTTATATATTATTCTAAGCCATGTTGGTTCTCTCAACCAATCAGGCTCCAAGCCCTGTTCACAATCCTGATTGTACATAAAAACATGTTTGAAACAGTCTTCATAATTTCAACAGAAAGCATTACCTTGAGCTATATATATAAATATTTATTAAAACAATTTTGAATCCCTGTATTCAAGTCCAACCCCCCTGCATTTCCTATCATGCATGGTGCTGGTGTTGATGAAACGGTGGTATCTTTCTTGGCAAACAGGTTTGTAAATGTAGTGTTAGGATAGCTGTGATCACACAAGCATCCTTCAGCATGTTATTGAAAGTGTTAAATGATGTATAACTAAGGATTAACAGTTGATTAGTTTCAGAACTGTTCCCACTTCATATATCAATGACTCCCAGTAACAACTCAGTAAAGACACCTTGACAGCCATGCAATGACTCTGCAATTGTAGATTTTGACAGCTCCTCTAAAACCATCATAATGCAGCTCAGCTGTTTCTGGGGGAACTGTCACTAATACAGTACTGTCCCTATTGATACAAATACCGTAACATCATTCTAAGTAATATTACTTATGGTTAATTTGTCAAGATTGACAGCAGTTCCAAATTCATGACATCTTTCTGGCACGTTGCAGTTTGTTCCATTGAAATTGAATGTTGCATTAAAAACAGACAGGGCTTGCTATCTGTCCTGCTTCAATAGCTACAGTGGCTAGTGCTTTCTCTCAAGGCTTGGCCATGACTGAGTTTCCAAGCCAAATGCAAAGAGTATGTGGCACGTATGTAAAAGGAGTGAATTTGGGTTAATTAATTACTGTGTTAGTGAGGGGATCTGATGAGCCATGAAACCAGAATATAATTGCACTTGTATCTATAAAAAGTATAACTTTAGCATCAAGGTCTGAATATCACAGTTTAGACAGCGATGACAGAGAAGGGGATTCCATAGCATCACACGGTTCATCAAATTTACATTAAAAAAATGTAAGAAATGGAAATTAAGAAATCAAGCAAATCAGTGAGAAATGTATGAAGCGCTATATAATGTCTGTGCCTTTGGGCTGCTGTAGAAATTGGTAATACAGTATGAGATGGCAGTCCTAGCTAACCAAAGTTAACTGATTTCAGACTGCAGTATTAGCATTAAAGAGTTGCACACTTCGCTTTTATTGTTTGGTCTTTTTTAAAAGCTGCTAGAAAGATTGCAGTGCCATTAAAGCACCAGTAAGCATGGTAAATCATGTTATAGTATTTAAGTATTATAGTTTTATAAGTGCTATTATCAGGTTCACACAGTAAAAGACTCACCATTTCCCATTGCCAGGACTTGCATGTTTTCAAACTCTAGTGTAGTGTAGGCTGGGTCCAGAACCTCGCTGTAGTCTGCCATGTCCATATCTATCAGTGCTTTTGAAAGTCGCATTATCAGGTCACTTCGTGCTCTCTTGTCTGAGGCTAACTCTCAACTGACCACAATATTGTCCCTTTGCAGTGAGCTCCGAGTCCCAGTTGTGACTAAAAGGCCCAGCCTACTTCAAGGCCTGTTCTCTTTAACGGTGGAGGGGTTTAGCGGTTAATGTTTAACCTGCCCTCTCACTGGTGTATCAGCTTGTTTTCGAGTGATAGCAGGACTGAGATTTGTTTTTTAGATATTTATTGTTTTAATGACATGTACTTCAGTAAAGTTTGCTGATTTCAGCTACTATTTAATATCTGTAGGAGTTGCAGGATTATTTTAAAATATCCTTTTCTAGGATGAACCCGTAGAAGATTCTTTTCTCAAAGACCCAGATCCATTATATATTGTCCCTGAATGAAAAAAAGCCTGCAGAGTTTACTAATGTCTTGTTTCACAGATACTGATTAGCATTAATTATGCACTTACCTTAAGTAAGATCATCAAACTAGTTGATAAATTAAAAAGGTCAGGGGTATTTAGATCTGCCAGTATTTAGTTTAAAATAGGCCCCAAGGGCCCGAAGGGGCTTATATGAAGGATTTTTTTTTTTTTTTAAATATGCCAATCTTTAGAATAGATCAAGTAATGATACCCCCTTGTCTTGTGATCCAAGTTAAAAAATACTGTTTTATAGAAATACTCAAGATTGTTTCACAAATACACAAGTGACATCATTCATTATCCAAAATTAAACAATTGCTGACAGTTTCTGCACTTCCTCTATTCACCAACCCACTGTTCAGAAAAAAAAAAAAACCCTTTTCAACAATACACGTTCTGTGTCTTTTTTGAGTGTTGATTTAAAAGCATGGGTGTTTTGGGGCTTGCCCTGTGTCAGGAAATTTGATTGAACAGTGCTATGATTAAGGGAATAATTAAGTGATAACTGCAGGGTGCATCAAGTGTGCAACGAGATAACACTCCTCAGAGTGGATCAGATGGTCTTTCCTGGTTTTAAAGTCCTATGAACAAGTTAGTTATGTGCTTCTGCTCTTTTGCCAACATGTTGCTTTGCTAGTAGGTTCCTATTCCAGCAGTGGAAGTGTATATGGACAAGACAGTAGACATAGGTATAAAAATCCTAGGACGTGCAAAGTACGCAGTAGCGATATGCCAGCGATGACAGAACGAATTTGATAAATAGCATTCCTAGTAGCCTGCAATCAGCTGCCCTATCGATACCTCTGAGTATTTTATATTGTATATGTAAATTAATTTTATTTGATTTACTTTGTAGAAAGCTGTAATGATTACCTGTAACCTGGCCAAAAGCAAGGGTGGGAGTTGGGAAAGAAAGTTTCACTGAAAAGAACGAGTAAGTGCTAAGTCATAAAAAAAACTTTATATTAATTGTTATGTTTCATTTTAGTCTAAAGGAAATATAATTAACGGTAAAAATAAAAAAAAATCACGGTAAACTGTGGTTTCCAAGCATCACAAGTGGCATATTGCAAGGTAGCAGAGTAAACCCTAATGGTAAAATACTGGTTTTACAAAACCTGATTAGCAATAATCTTGAACTACCTGATGTTAATTTAGATAAGTTAGTTAGTCCACGATTGCTTTAACTATACTATGGACATTTTTTTTTTTGTTTTTTTATAACATTACTATTTTCATTAAAACCCCTTTTCCAGATAAACGTTAAATTGGGCCCAGTGTACTGAACTTACTGTATGTTACCTTTACAATGCAGCAATACCTAACTAAGCCTTTAAAGTCTACCATTGCAAACCACAGTGAACTCTTCAAATGGGTTTATGCCCATCTGAAGAAAAAATTGGGTATGATAAGGACAGTTAAGCCTTCCTATCTTGAGTTCATGGCTCTAAACCTTAGAACTGTATGTGCTATCTTTTACACTAAATTATTAAGAAGGAACCAATTCAAAGAAAGGTGAGTGACCTATTTACACCAAAACAGATAAATAATCTGAATCTTCGCTATCCCTGATCTTCACATTTATGATTGACCATCAGTTGCAATGCAGGAGCACACATGGACACAATGAAAGCTGGAACTAAGGGAAACACAATGTACTGCAGATTTAAACCATTATTACAGAACATGTGGTTTTCATTTCATTTCAGGGTTATAAGACACCATGGCAGACAGGAACATGCACAGAGCTGATGGACGTGTTGACTCAGTGTTCATGTTTGAAACCCGGGGGGGGGGGGGGTGCTCATAGTGCAGCAGAGGTCTTCCATGAAAAGTATCCAGGCAGGGAAAATTCAAGGCAACTTAACGTCTTGTGCACAGCTATGGCCAAAGGTTTTGCATCAGCCAATAGAATTACGGTAACTAATGTAGCTTCATAAAGTGGAATGCAACCTGTTGAATAATGCTACGTTAACATCTTGAATTACATGCCACTCTGCAGTTTTCCGTTTACTTAGTGAAAAACTGACAAAAATTAAAAAATCTGACATTTTAAAATCTAACATGAAACTCTTATGGTTTCTGGTAGACTTTTGCAATATCATTTTTAAGTTTAATTTATTGCATGATGTTAAATTAAATATCTAAATGATGTTGTACAATAGCATATTGGGAACTTAATAGCAATTAATAAATTAATAATAACTTAATAATATTTAATATTATATTGGGAACACATACTGTACATCCTTTGTTCTGTTTTAAATCTAGTTCCATTTTAACTTAAAAAAAGTCAATTTGGCAGATACGATTGGTTGTGTGTGAACGTGCAATTAAAGAACTCCCACTGCGAAACAAGTCCAAATACTGCAGGTTTTGATGCTTGTAAACCAACTGCAGTACAACTTTCCTCAATTCCTACTGGAGATGTTGAACTATAAATATAGATACGGTATTGACATGAAACTAAAGCCAGGTCTACTACAACATACACTCTAAACATTTTAAAAAATATATAATACACTCTATAATGTGTGCCTGTTGCAATATATTTGTATCCATATATTTTCACAACTGTGAATTACAGAAACACTATTCACAAAACTCCTGCTCTGATTAGAATTTATTTGGTAAAGCCTTTTTTGATTAATCAATTAAAGAGTGGTATTTACAGTAACCTCGGATATCCCTAAGGAGTTTATTGTTGTGTTTCAAACACCCAACTTCTAAAAAATGTTTAGGTTCATTCAAAAGCCCTGTGGATTTGAGAACTAATACAAAGCACTTGAGGCTTGTTTCACGGACTGATTAGCAGTAACCGTGGACTAACTCTCCCAAATTAACATCATTGTTAATCAGGGTCTGTGAAACGAGTAAGTCATTTAATGAATCATATAAAACGGGTTGTGTAAATCAGTTTCCAACGTGACTGGAAGGAGTTGGAAAGTGCTGATCCTTTCATTTCAACAGAGGAAAGTGATTTCTGAGGAATGCCCCAGGTCATTGATCCCGGGTGCTTCAGCATACAAGGTCTATAAAACATAAAGCCTGCAAAACTATACAGCAGTCCGGCAAAGATTATCCACAGTGCACCTTCATGACACAAACCCAACTGTGCACGTGCAGTACAATCCTGGACTAACTAAACATCTCACTATGCTTTCAGTCCTTCTTTATCGTTTTCTTTCTCCCTAAATAACACCTGGAGTTCAGATAACGATATCAAAAAACACTCCAATCACAGTCTGGTAAACAGAACAATGAAATACACAAATACTTCAAATAATAGAGTTAACATGTGGGAAAAAAATGAGGGTTTTGTATTCAATTTGCTTGCACATTGGCATAGATTAATGCTACTGCATTAAATCTTATACAGGGATCCAGGCCAGGGTTGCCTTCTGAAACTGCAACTGCCTGATGACAAGCAGGATTTATGTACATGCATCGTCTGAGCTTGAGGGATTTAAAATAATGCTTTACTTGCTGGTGTACCACTACGGTGGCTCATTAAGGACAGTAGGAAAAAAAATAGCAATGTGTTATATCAAGAACATGAGATAAATAATCTCAGGATCTCGACATTTCAAACCATTATCGCGAGATCAGAGGATAATTGATCTCAGAGTCTCGACATTTCAAACCGTTATCTCGAGATCAGAAGATAAATTATCTCAGGTTCTTGACATTTCAAACTGCTCTCTCGAGATCAGAAGATAAATGATCTCAGGCTCTCGACATTTTAAACTGTTATCTCGAGATCAGAAGATAAATTAAATCTCAGTATCTCAACACAGTAAATTTCTCACTTTTGTTTTTTCTATGTCCTCAATGAGCCACCTTATATATAACACCCAACCCAAAAACAAAGAAGAAAAAAATCTATAGATCTGTTAAATAATTTAAAGAGAAGAAAAGTTTAAAAAAAAAAATCAGCTATACCAGAATCCATCTAAAAATAAATTTTAAAAGTTTTCAATTGTGGTAAAGAGCAAATACAAATAAATAGAAACACACACCATAATGGGGCAGTAGACTGATGGAATAAGATGTATTAGTACGCCCCCCCCCCCCTTTCAGTCGTGACAGATGTTGAATCCTTTCACTAGTTTAATATCGTTTGATGCTGTAAGCCAGTCAAATGTGAGTATTCACAGCTAACTGCTTCTCGGTGTCACAGGCATGCATGAGTGAGCCCGGTGGGGGCCAGCAGCTGTACAGTCCCGTTGAGTTGAGCGTGGGAGGCTCCTCTGAGGAGCTGTACAGGAAAAGACATTGGGATATCAGTTACAGTGTTCGCTCAACTGGATAACCAATTAAGAACCACTTTGTCTACCTCCCCTTCACAAACCATCTTCAGTGACAGTGCAGTGGTTCCACAAGGGCAGCTCCAAAGGTATGAGCCAAAGAAAAAGTGGAACCCCAGTGGTAGGATTTTTATACTTTAGACTAATGGTATTAAAATGTAACCGGTAATACTACTGCAACATATAAGTGCCATTTTGCTACTGTATACCAGTGTTGGTCATGTTGTGTCTTGTAATGGTCCGAATACACTGCAACTGTCAGGGTGTCCCAATTGTATTTTTCAAATTTTGCTGGAGCGATTATTTGTGTGCCTGCTGCTTAGTTACTATCAGAGTGTGGTTTACCTCAGTTCTTACGCATTTTGTTTAAAAGGACTTCATTTTGAGGGACACGTCCTTTTATCTTGCTGGAGCAAAATAAATAAATAGATCTGATTTTTTGGAGAGCATGCAAAAGACCCCAGATCATTTCGTGAAGTGACCCGTGGTTAGCGAAGCGATTCCGCATCGCTCTTTAAAATGTGTGTCATGGGAAAGCAAATTAACCTAGATTATTTAGTTAATGATCCGTGGCAAAGTTCTTTTTTTTTTCTGTATTGTCCTTCAAAGAGGTTTTTCCATATTGTCGACTCTTTGGTTAATCCAATATAGCGTTAATACTACAATAATATATTAATATCAAGAGCTGTAACACTGATGAAGGAGTTGGGTGCCATGGGCAGACAGGATAGCATTGATTTAACATGTGAACGTGGATCATTCATTTGAGGAACAACCCATTTACAATAAAGTGACATCTACATATGGAATGTGTTTTTATTTTTTCCAACACCTGCACATTGATCACTTAATTTACAATATAATGTAGCATGCATGGGGGAAGGCAGCAGCAGGGCTGGTAGGTGACGTAATCACACACAAAGACATAAGCCCGATATACGTTCCTTGCAAAGGAGCCGGCTCTTTTGTACGGTGGTATCTGCACTATGCTTTAGTGTGAGAGGTCCCCAGTTCGTGCCTGCCCTCGTCTGTGTGTGTGGATTGCCTCGCCCTGTGTGATGCGCCTACCTGCGGGAACCGAGATCGCTACAATAAATTAATTAACTGCATTGCTAAGGGTGTGTACTGGACTGGCACCAAGGTTTCGCTAAACAAGGGACAAATATAGAAAAAATGTTGCAAAAAATATATCAGTGATAAACTGAACGTGATTGTGGGGGCAGCTTCGAATCTTCTTGCGGTTGCCAACACATATCTTTACTGCTATTCTTAAGACATTTTATTTAGATATCAATATTTGCTTTAAGAAATATTCTCACCATTACTCATGTAAACCGGAAAAAAAATAAGGAGCCAGGGAATGTAATATCTTATCAGAGCTGTCATTAAAGCCCTATATCACGGAACAGATCTTCATTTTCTCTGAAATCATAAGAGCAGCAATATACATGTCTATAAAACACAATCTACAAGGTTACAGCTTTTTTGTCCATCATCATGTTACCATATTTAGGAATAAGATAATCTTCTTAAAAAAAAAACATGCGAGTCAACTATGTTTAGCATTATTCATACCAGTGCTGCAACAACAAGCTTATTACTAGGAACCCAGAAAAGAATACATCATACTGTATATCATGTATATTTTCCTAATATTTCATTGCTCCCTATTTAAAGAGTAAATAGTGGGATTCTGGAAAATATAACCTTATCTGTCCCCATGTGTTGCTACAACTATAATGGACCTGTAATTTGTTTTTTCGTTGTTAACATCCAGACAATTTTTTACACTTCTAACTTTAAAGTCTGTTTCAAAGCTCTTTTCAAAATGGCCGCTGTAGTGCACTGGGGTTTGAGATCTGCCCTTGAAGTCACTGCAGGAAGAGCGATTAAAATTTTTTTTTTTTTTTAAAAATCTAACAATAAGTGGTCTGGCTTTTCTGTTCCTTACCACATCACAGAGCTTTATTATTATGTTACCTGTTGGACAATGTGGGCAATAATCCTTACACTAACAGTGCACTAGAGCGACCATTTTGTAAAGTTATAATGCAAAAAGTTGTCAGGATTTTAACAATGAAAAGAAAGGTTACAGGTGTGTTATTTAAACACGTGGGGACGTGTAACTCTATATTTTTTGGAACCTTGCTCCACTACTTACTCGTCAATATCTTCTGTACGATTCTGGATTGGACATTATTCCATGCATACTATCCCAGCAAGATTTGCTTCTGAAAAATAATCCTTAATCCTGATTACATATTTCAGAGTTGCACAGGCTTTGGTGTGAAGTGCACTGCTTCCCTAATTTACTTTTCCACAATCTTGAGGAGTCTTTTCAGAAGCTGGAATAGATAGTAAGCATGGCAATTAGTGGCCTCTGCAGAAACGACAATAGAAAACCATACAGAACACACATCATATGATATTAAACAGGTAAAACTATTACATATGAGTAAAACAGTTGCTTAAAAAAGATTGTGCAGGTGTACTGACAGTATTCTGATTTTCTGCAGCGAAAGTGCAATACAACGTGTACATTACATTGTGGTTAATCTGGGCTGTAACCACAGCTTTCTTTTATAATTATTTTATTTTATTTGAAACATAACTTTTCCGTGTTCATCATGCCATTCCAGCTGCTACTATTGCCCATCACTGCTGCTTTGTCATTGAGAATGTTGTTTGTTTGTTCCAGCTTTGATAAGCAATAGTTTCATGTCATTTGCAAAACCAAATCATATATTAACCCAACACACTGTTACAATACAGCACACATAGAATACAAATAGAATATACAGCCAATGTACTCCATATGTGTAGCTTTAAACATTCATTTGTAATTCATAGGTTAAAACTTGAGACATTTAATACATGGGGCTTACATAGAAGGGGCAACACCTTATAATGAGTGTCTGTAATTCAAATGTGATTACAGGTGAGCAAGCATATGATTTACTATTAAATTCAAGCACATCAAAGAATATGTATGCTTAACCCTAAAGCTAGAATGAATTTATTATGAATAAACACAATTTATTTTCAAATGCTATACAAGGTTTGATGTTGATTGTGTAAGTTGTAGAATTGAGCAGATAAATCATTTCAATGGAATTCTGCTTTGAATATGAGACTTTCTTTTTGAGTTTGATCTTGTTTTATTGATTTGTCTGGATGTCTGTACAGTATATTGTAACTGTAATTACAGCGTGCCATGGGACACCACTATAAACAAGATATCAACAGCCAAGACAGCTCAAAACTGAGTAACTCCCTGTGCTACAATATTTCTCCCTTTGAAATTTCAAATTCCAGTTTGTGGACAAAGTCTATCTTCAGAATATAGATCTCCGACCACTGACCAAACTCCATCTGTAACCACAACCTATTTGTACCTTTGCATTTCGCTAGAGAGATCACTTTTGAACAAGCTACTGCGAGACTAAAAAAAAAAAAAACTGAAAGGATGGCTATTAAAACCCAGCCTCTAAATTCAAAGAGGAATATGGAATATGAAGGAATGGCTTATTACTTCAAAAGGGGCTTCTCCACGTAGAAAAGTAAGTTTTATGGCTATGATGTACATATAAATAATGATAAGATAGATACTGATTGAGTTAATGTGCTTGCAACGACGTATTTGAGGCCTTAATGCTTAGTATTATGAAGCTTTTGTGTGTGGTTGTGACTGTGTGGTATAATTTCATGGAACTAAACCTTGTTAACTGATAACCGATCTGTAGCCTTCTCATTCAAGTCAGGTTTGGCTGATGTTTGTGTTTTAGCAATGCCATACTTCACAAAATCTTGTATCTAGTTACAGCAAAATGTATTAAAACATGTCCTTTTTTTGTTGTTGTAATAGTACTGGCTAATCTTTGAGATAACAAATAATGTATTTATCTCAAAGTTAAACAATGTTTTCCAAAATGGGTGTAAAATCTATAAACATATATTGATGTTGTTACAAACTTCATTATCAATTTGTGTCCATTACAGTATAGGAATGTAAATTTTATTAATAAATTGTTACGATTTCTGATGGTATTCTTACAATATGTACTGTACCGCTGGGATTAATTATGACTTTGCAGGTATTGTTTTAAAGTGTTAACAAGTTTATCATCTACACATTCTCCTCTAAATTACTGGTAGCTGCTTCCATATATTAAACCCAGGGTTACTGCTGAAAAAGGGGCAAACTACTGTACACTCTGTCCCAATGAAAGGCATATTTGAGTTTGGTGAAAAATTGACTTTGGAATTATTGTTTAAAAACTACTGTATAACCCAAAGGGGTTATAACCTTTTGAACATGAGACTACAGGATGCCAGAAAGATAGCTTGTCTAGGCAATACGGCAGTACCTGTGTCTTTCAAGGTGTATTGTTCTATGCCAGGGCTCTTGACCCATGCGACTCTTTCAATGTAGAAATATAGAAATGGAATATCTCATTCGAGGCCTCTAATGAGTTTTAACAGACCCTGAACAGTCGATAGTCTTTGTTAGAAGCAAATACAGTGACAATGCAAAGGAACTGATGTTGTATTTAAACATAAGCACAAGTATATTGCAACTGTATCTCTTCGTCTTTTTTTTAGAATTAAACACTACTCTACTACTACTACTACTAATAATAATAATAATAATAATAATAATAATAATAATAATAATAATAATAATAATAATAATAATTGTAATGTAGTAATACAGTTCACTTTGGTAAAGTTATTTGGGAATTTACAATTGCTTCTTTATTAAAATCATAACACTGATTAATAAAATGCTAGTATATTTGCATTCGATGTTGCCTGGGTTTGAGTCTCTAGGATGTATTTATATTCCTGAGAAAAACGTATTAAAATGTTTGAAAGGGATTTAGCTGCTCCTTAAGAGGAAAATAAAATAGAAAATAAACATTTTTATGAAGATTAACTAAAGCCATGGAATTGGAATTGCTCTCTCATATTAGAGCATTCAGGCTTTGGCTAATCATAAACTATTGATGACTCTAATATTTTACTGCCTCTATAAAAATATTGCACCACTATTGTGGAAAAAATAAAACCTCCATCAAATGAAAATGAAATGGTCCCTGGTTTAAAACACTGCTGAGCTGGAGCTGAGGGGTAAGGCAGATTTATTTATGATTAGAATGTTTGCATATAGCCTCTTACAAGAGCTGTTAATCTAATACCTGAACAAGATAAAGGCATTTACTGCATATGATCCTTGACTTTCTTCATATGCCATGATATTAAAAATAGCTTGAAAGAATTCTGAAATACATAATAATAACCTTGCCTGAACCATTTTTACAGGTGTATTCCTGGGTCAACCAAAATAAGTGGTTCATGCAATCCAGGCTGAATCTCCAGTGCTGTGAAATGCTCAAAAAAAAAAAAAAAAAATACATCTATGGCTTATCCTGACAGGGTAAATGTGATTAATTCAAGTAGACAAATATTTTGGCTAATGCCTTCATCAATGCACTGACCCCTGATTATACACTGGAATATGCATTGAGATATAGTATTGCCAAAACAAACACCACTATATAAAGTACATGCATATTACAATGTGCTTCTAATCTGTTTCTTCAGGTGTGTGTTTCATTCTTAGACACTTGATTTGCAAGGTACAGTGCTCAGTTGTGCAAATATTATATATTTAATAAGCGGTACCTGCAGTGTACTATAATATTGCCCATGTCTACCTTCAGCTGTCTCGTAAATGGATCGTTGTCCTCGATTAGTTTAAATTGGTAAATTGCACCATTTAACATTGTGAAAGTTGGATTTAATTAACTATTGACTGCATGCTTCCTGTATAACAAGGTATAACTGAAATTACAAAAAAACATAATGAATCAAAATTCATACTCACTACTTGCATGTTGTGCCACACACAACAATGGAATTTAAATGTCACCATCTCACAAGGTAAATGACAAATGTCATAACCCTTTCAGTACAGCTTGTCCATCCTAGATTGCATTGGGATTATTAGGCTTTAGTCAGCACCTTAAATCATTAGCAAACACTGTCTGACACTTATTACATTCACATTTTTTTTTAATGTGAACGTTGAATGGTCCAAAAAAGTCCCTCTCAGCTACTAGCTGGTGGTATAACTGTGTTACACATCAAATCAACAGTGCAATAAACAAATACTTACACAGTGTGCTAATTTTGACCTTTTACTCAGGACTAATCATTTCAATAATTTGTGTACACTTGTGCAATTGGTTTGCTGTTTGGGGAACTTCAATATTGGCCAATATGTATACATATATAAATAATTATTCAAGTTACAGCACTAATGATTGAAAACTTCAAACACAATGAAACCTAAATGAACAGTAACATACAGAACTGTGGCCCTATTTTAAAGACCAAAACTAATAAAAGTAAGGTGTTCTTCTGAGTCCTTGTGCCCTTCCATAATATACTCTTGCTGTGCAGTACACAGCTTAAAGAGAAACACCAACATACTGGATGAACAGTGGGCTGGTAGAGTATCCACAATGCCAGCAGTTAAGTTAAGTAGAAAAGTGGTAGGATGACACTGACATGTTTATAAGAAAAGCACAAACTGAGCAGCCATATGCTGAATAACATTACACATATATAATGAGAGATTTATATTTAGAAATAATAGGTTTGGATCATAAATCCCCCCATGACTGTAAAAACTAGATATATCAATGTCATACTATTGGAGGATCACCATGTGGTTGCACGGACTGATTCCTTGGTGCATCTCCAGATTCTCAATAGTATGTTCCAACCAACTGGATAAGCTGTTCACTACCATCAAATAGAGCCTAATGTGTTTATGAGAGCCTTATTAATCTGTAACAGACCATTGGAAGATTCATTGTATTTTTTTTTTTTTTTTTGTGTGTGTGTGTGTGTGTGTGACAAAGAAATGAGATGATAGACACAGGAAACATTTTCATTATGTTATCAGCATCCTTAATACATAACTTTATTTTTAATGGAGTCAGAAAATATGGGTTTAAATGTTTTACATTAAATAACACAGATGTGGCACTGTTTTTTTAATACCGTTCAGTGAATTTTTATACTGTTCAGTCATATTTGTAAATCCTCATTTTGGTTACACAAAGCTGTTGGTTTAGTGGTAGTTTTTGTATTGGTTGAACAGTAGAGAGAATGGCATTTCTGATTACAATATGTGGTTGATTCTATTAACCAATTAATATTAAGTGGTTTTCACTGTAATAGTATGCTGTAATTTAAATATTATGTAAGTATTGCAGTGGAAAGTATAATTACAACATTTGCATGAAACGCAGTCAAATAAGTTAACATAATATCGTGCATAATGTATAATTTTTATGCCAAGCATTTGTTTCATTATCTTTGGTTCCTGTCATAAACTCATAAAAGCGTAAATGGCCTGAGTACACTAAATAAGTAAACAGTTGCATCAATAAACGTTAAAACCAGTTCTTTTTGTAAATCAATCACAACACATGATAAAGCCGCTTAATTATTAACTGACATTTTGCTGAGAATACATGTCGGTGAAGGTTTAAATTACTGTTTTGTTTTTTAACCATGTCATTTTGAGATCTCCTCCTTGGAAGGTATCTTGCTGTCTCCTTTTCTACAGAAATCAGTTACTATCTGGCTGAATCATTTGCTACAGTTACTGGTGAACTCTGGTGAACTGGAGGCGTTTTAGAAATTGAGTTGCCAAGAAGCCAACCTTGTGGCCAGCATTCTCATACTCTGCAGCAGCAGTGCACTATGCATGTGAAATTGGTATCTTTTCACTGTTGAGGTAGTGTTTCCACAAAAAACAAAGTATATGCTTTAGCAATTCAATACACTGTGGTTAACTAATTGTATTTTGTTTTGTTGGTTTTTATTAGCAGTTTTAAATTACAGCATTTAATCTAGTAGTTAGAAAAGACTGTATTTTTCCCTGTTTTCATAGGTATAGTATTACCCTATCTTAGATAGGGGTACACAGCAAACTAGATTATTTCGAAAGGTCTAAAGGGCCAAAAAGGTTTGCAAACCACTGCACTATGTAATAACAGTGCCATCTAGTGGACACAATTGCTCATAAAGTAAGCTTCATAAAGGTACATGAATAAAACTGAAATGTGGCGCATAACTTATAACAGTCTAACACAGTAATATATAGAAACTAAATCAAGTATAGTAGCAAATGCTTCGGATAGTTCCTTCAAACTGATGTTTCTTATACATTTTCTTAATATTAATTCAATTTTTTTCTTGGGGGGGGGGGGGGGGGGGGGGGGGGGGGGGGTGTTTAAATTTAATTACTACAGCTCCCTGGCTCACCCTGTTTTATGCTGACACTCAATCACAATTTCCATAGGTGTACCCTAATTGCATTTTCACTAAAGAGCTCACAGGATATAAATATGAACTTTGACCCTGTTGATAATGTAGTAATGTGTTTGTGAGGTGTTCCCTAAAGTCACTATCAAAACAAGGAAGCAATGTAGGGATTTATTTTCACCAGCAACCATGATGCATTCATTGTCTAAATACAAGAGGTATCTCTATCCTGAATTATAGATCTTCATGATGGACAAGCAGTTCTCTCGATACAAGTCAAAATGGAAGTAAAAAAAGAAAGGAAAAGTTTCACCTTTGAATGTAAAGACAAACAGACATGCAACTCTCCTCCTAGTGGGGGATAATCAACTGGCATGCAACTGCAATGAGCTACCGCATTCCCCTTCAGTATTGTCAACGCCTGAGCCAGTGTGTAAAAGACGCAATATAGGGGTACATGGCTCTAGCCTATTGACTTTAATGCTGCTCTTCTGACTGAAACAGCACACATTTTCACTGGATTACATTATAAAAGGTCTTTAAGAGGCTAAGAAGATTGGTGAATATAGCGTGCAATTATTATTATTTTTTTTAATTATTTTACTCCCTGAGACTAAAAGTCTAATTTCCAGGCAGGTCCCAGTGTAAATATCAGCAACAAAAAAATAGACACAAAATGTATAATATGAAACAAACACTCAAAAGTTCAGTGATTGTATTTAAAAACTGCAGTGTCATAGTCAATGAAATTCAACTTTAAATTCCCCCATGATAACACATGTACTGTACCACTGTTAAATGTTTTTGTGAAAGGGTGAAGTTTTTTCACGAAACAATGCGCAGCTATTTCAAAGGATCAATATTTTAAAACATACAGTAGAGGTACTGGATTCTCGCTGTTAGAATTAGAATAACATAACAAAGCAATCTGGGAAATCACACAAGACAAATGCCTCATATATTGGTCCTCTTGCATGAATTATATACAAGGTATGCAAGTCGTGTCGCCTACGGTTACTGTTATTGAAATGAAAGTCTTAGTACCTGGAGTAATGAGTTGCATTGAGCTATCCTCTCCATTTATGCTTTATAAGATCCGTAACACTGAGAAAAAGAGCCCATTTGACTGCCTGTACTTTTTATTTTCCTCCGAGCACTGCAGCATCAGGCCCTGATTAACAAACCAAGTTGGGGACGAAGGGATTGTAAACCAAAGTGTGGCAGCCTGGATAATCTTTTAATTTCTGTCACAATG
The DNA here is from genome assembly GCF_017654505.1 of Polyodon spathula. Classification (NCBI taxonomy): domain Eukaryota; kingdom Metazoa; phylum Chordata; class Actinopteri; order Acipenseriformes; family Polyodontidae; genus Polyodon; species Polyodon spathula. Next base: position 5,999,849 of record NC_054541.1, on the reverse strand, counting down.
AGATTTGATTGGAAACTGAGGTGAATAGGCTAACAGTGTCCACTGTAAAGACCTACTAATTCCACAGGGTTCCACTTCACTATGATTCTTGCAAAGTTTGTATGTAAATGATATCTAGTTACACAAGCTAGCTCTGGAATCACTAGGAATTCATGATTAACAATCATCAGAAACTCACATTTAGTTCATGCGTTTGTTTAGCGTTTTAAAAACAAAAACCACCATGTTGATTCAGTTAATTGAACTATGTTGTTGTACAAGCAGCAGGAGTTTCAATTTAGAGATTTTTATAAGCAAAGTGCCAGCATAGATTGTTAAAAAAAAATGCAAATAAAAAAATCACTCTGTTTAGAAAACAATTCATCTCTGGCAATACAATTTGCAACTCAGTTCAAAATAAATGAAACAATTCAACATTGTATCATAAAACCAGCCTAATTTTCACTTCCAGGCAACCAAATATAAATACCCACATTGTGAAGTTATAGAAGTCTGGTCTAATTTTAGTTCATCCTGTATCCCACCACTAGGAACTGTCCAAGTTTTACAGCATCTACAGTAACTCTAACAAGTAGTGGGCTCTCTTCACAAACCTTGCTGGGTTTTAAGTTAAAGTTTTTTTTTTTAAAGTTAAAGTTTTTTTCAAGGAGTATTTATAAACATGAGCTGGTATCACAGGTAACTGCACTAAACATTTTAGAAACAGACAGATACTGTTCTTACAAAACAATAGTGTAAAGCCTAACCAGGTGCTTAGCCACTATGTCCCTCTGATTGATACCTGATGCTGGATGCAGTCCACTATCCCTCTCTAGTGTTCACATGATATGCCACATTCTACACACTGCTCTAAACTGCTCAGGTTTTACATTAAGAAAACAGAGAACAGCAAGAACATATCTGAGTCCCATCCATCCCTGCAATTTTACAAAGGAGTCATTTTCATTAATGCACATTTGCTTTATTGCATATGGAAACATTAAAGAAATAAGTATGTCACTACTGAGTCTAATAAGCTTTTAATTAAAGCCAATTTAGCAGCAAATTCTAGTAATAATAAATACATAAATACATAAATAAATAGCATAGCTGATATTAAAAGCAATGCACACACTTACCGTATTTACCCAGAATATAGTCTAAATGTCTTTTACCCAACATACTATCCAGCATTATCCACCAGGAACAAAACCATTCCAAACACAGAAGTGCAGTGCGGTTGACGGCAAACGTGCATTGGACCTATTTTAAAGTGAAAGTTTAATAAGTGAAACAAAGCAGTCGTATCAGTAAACCCCAAAAAAACAAAAAAAAAAAACTAGTAAGAAGCAGCTGAGGTAGGTGTCCTCATTGTTTTTTTGTTTTTTTACTGTTGATTTTTTACCCTTCTCTCTGCCTCTGCATTTGCTTCCAAACTAGTGGTAAACAAATAATATGAAGTTCGTACGAAGGCGAATCTCCTAAATTAACATACTGGGTTATTTAAATTGCAGAAGAAGTAGAACTACACACATGTAGCTATTTGAAATAAAAAGGTTGCATAGGTTTCAGAAACAAACAACACACAGCATTACAAGCAATAAAACTTTAAAAGCAGTTTCATTTCTTTATGAGCTCAGTGCAGTGTAAAGCTGACGTGTTGTTGTTTGCTCTGCGACAGGCCTCTTCTTGATACAGTCTTGCTGTTTGTACCTGTGGCATGAAAAACACCTGACCGGCCCTCACTTCACCTACCTGGGCTATCAGAGAGACACATTACTCAGTACACCTACAGTGCTTTTGACTAATTTGAATTTCTGCAAGCTAGCAAATGAACCAAGAGGTGCTCTGAACTTGGGTTATTTCTCAAACCAAAAAAAAACAGGCTTTGATTTGCAGACTGTGTGTGTTTTTGTCTGGGTGAGACAAGAAAGAAATGATCTGGCACTTACTGGATAAACCAATATTTGAACCAAGAAATGTCGGTAACACTTTAGTTTAGGGATCCATTAAAAGTGATTATGAACCATCTATAAACATATTATTAATTATTCTATTAACAATTATAGAATATGATTGGAAATAATAAAACTGTTATTAAACACTTTTGGGATTTTTTTTTGCTATTGTTTATAATATGTAGTCTATCTGTCTGTCTTCTCAGGTCTTTGTCTTTCTATGCCTGTCTGTCTGTCTGTCTTTATACTGTATGCCTGTCACCAATTGTATGGGGCTGTTTTGTTTTTGCAATACAGTTATTATACACTTTTATTTATTTATTTGCTATTTTTTATAACCACTTATAACAGATCACTATCTATAACAGATAAAGTGTTACCGAAATATTTTGGTTTTTATATGAACCAGAACCAAAATAAGGTAAGGCCCATTAAGACATTAGCAGCTAATTAAGTTTGCTGATATTAACGTCATCTAAAAGTGGAGGGTGGGTGGGTACCATACTGTTGCAATGATTTTGTTGATTGTGTCATGTACCACTTTCCCATTCTAATGATTTCAGTACAGTTAAATAACCACGTAGGTTCCAGTAATACACTAGATCACAGCCAAGTACCATCACGCTTAAACAAGAAAACATTCTGTTTTGGTTCATTCCATTGTGAAACCAGTATCAGAAAGCATTGTCACTTGGGTTACATTCCACTAGTGGCTCAAGCTAGTTTATCTACTCTTGCTTTGCCTATTGAACACAGAGACTGCACTGCACTGCATTGTATACAAACAAACCACAGAAGTCAAACCAGTATAAAAAATATACAGCACACACTGTACACGTATATAGGAAGACCATTTCTAGTATTATCAGGATGAACCTTTGCATTTATTTTCTTTTATTACAGTTTTCAACTGGACTATAAAAGGACTGATTTGTGTCCCAAATTAGCATTGGGCCTGGCAAAGAGATGAATTCCATCTGTCAGGAGAGGTCAAAAGGGCAGCATGCCAATGAAAGGCAGTACTGCACTTGCCTCACAGTTTGCAGTGTGTTCTGAAAAGCAATATCCAGCAGAAATATGCATACTCTTAGAGTAAAAATGTGATGGAGAACCTGCAAAATGCATTTGTTAAATACTTTCCAGAAGCTTGTTTCCATCTGAAAGCGGGGTTGAGTTTAAAGCCATTTGAAATTGATTCTGTTTGTTTCCATCACCATCAGAACAAGATCAACACAATTTGAACCGGGGCTCTGACAGTACGGTGTATGTGCTGATAGAATTCACTCCAGCACAAGTGCTCCCATGGAGGAAGTGAAATGCCAGTCGTGGATATGCAAAGTGATAGTGGTAAACAAAGAGAAAATAATAGCTGGCGTAAAGAGTATGTGACTGTATTACTAACCTAGACAGAACATCATATTATGCCACGTCTTTGCTTGACTGCTAGTGAAAGATGTAAATAAAGTGCCTGTCCAAGTACCTTTATCGTGTCAAAGCCCTCCACCGAGTGTACACTACTAAAGCAGTGAGTTTGACAAAAATAAATGGTTATACAAGCAAATGGTAGCATGCAAATAAGAGTTGGCAAAATACAACATTTCTCTATAGTCCTATAGTCACACTGAAAACGTTTCTTGTTTCAGGACTAGTGTTTACTAAGATTATGCATGTTATGATAACTGTTTGCTTAAAACAGTTTTAAAAGAATGAATCACTTAAACTTGTGGGTACCAATGATAAGAATTATTATCTAAATATTTGTAACTGTTCGCATGCTCCTGTTACTCCTTTCGAACACCCACAGAGAACACACCAAACATACCGGTTTACATACCCATGCACTTTAACAATAATTACATCACTCAAATGCCCTTAGTATTTTGTTTTATAATTTAAGTAATATCCAGGGTCACTAGGGTCAGTGTATAAATTTGGTGCAATATCAAATAAAATTCACTTTCAACCAATCAGCTCTTGTTGTCAAGCAACTGGGGGTGTTATGGTTCCATGGTAACACCATGACTGAGCTGCACTTTACATCATTTCTCACTGTGATTACCTTCTAGAAAAAACAAGTTCACCAATAAAATCCTGTATAGAAGAACAACTGAATTCCACTGGCTTTTATTAGGCCAACGAATGCAACATCCCTCATTTGCACAAAGAAATAACTGAATATCTGCGCCTGAAAGAAGCTTAAAGATGGCAGTTGCCAAGGAAATGCATTTGTAACATAAAGTTTACTGCAGGCCGACCCGGTCTTTAAGCATGTGCTTGTAAACAAAGGCTTTCAGCTAATGCACCCCTTGTGCTTCTCAGTCTATTCAAGTCCAAGTGAGGAAATCCACTCAGGCACGTGGTCTGACTGTGACACCAAGCATGTCCTCTTTAAGCATCATGCCTGTGTGTCTCTTTTCAGATATGAGAACTCTAGCACAGCAGGCAAGTCCTCTCATGCCTCTGGGAGCCTAGATTTGACTCTGACAGGTCAAACAAGTCTCAGTTCAGACCCTGGTAAACAGGTCCACATAAAGCCAACATACAACTCGGCACAGTTGGCAGTTCAGGTGGGAGAAGCTAAGGGCAGAATGGCCAGGCCTACCAGCACCTCCATGCCTGACTATAGTCTTGGTGTCCCTCGCAAGGACCACTATTTAGAAAAAAAGAAAAATAACAACATTCTAACATCTGAAATGTATTCACTGCTTTAATAAATGTACAATATGGTTTCTTTGGGGTCCATTTAAATTGTATGATTGTTAACTGCACTATTGCTTTTTAAAAGTACACAGTAAGAAACAGATCTATTGAGATACATGTCCACAATATGTAAAAATGTAAGTAGTTGATATATGTTCAAAATGAAAGTGTCACGTAGGTAGACAGATGCCTCCAAGTCTCCAGCTTCTTATTCTAGCAACCTGAGCAAAACAATGTTCAAACCAAGACATTGTATATTTAGTTAAACATACTTCATATGCAATTTGAAGTGCAACTGGTATCGCTTTTCTGATACACTTCAAAATTCAGGTACATTAACTATACTACACTGTATATCTTTTACTAATATTTATTACTTGCACTTGACACAGCATACAGTAACAACATCTATATAACAGTGTCATTGTAGTGTAGCTACTCTGTGTTCATGTACATGTAGTTTGAAAAGTATCCTTTTAGAACAGGGCTTCCCAACCCTGGTCCAGGGGAACCCCTGTGTCTCCTGGTTTTCATTCTAACTGAGCTCTCAATTACTTAACTAGACCCTTAATTGGAATAATAATTGGCTTAATTAGACCTTTTTAATTGTTCTCAGCTCCTAAAAAGTTGCAGAGCTCAAGTTATAAATATGTTATAGCTGACTTGAAATCTGCAGCCGTTTAATAGCTGAAAACAAGTAAATAGGTCTAATCAAGAAACTAATTAGACCTATTTAAGCAGTAAAGTAATTGAGAGCTGGGTTGGGAAGCCCTGTTTTAGAATCAGAACACGCCCATGCTGTGCACCTGTCAATAATCAATATTGTCTTTTAAAAATCTAATTTACATGCATGTCACTAGACTGGGCTATAAAATCTACACAGCATCTGAACAAACAAGCTTCTGTGCATCAAAACATCTTTGATGCAATTTATTCATGTGATTTATGCCAAATTACATTCTGCAAATCCTACACACCCGCAGTGGTATCTGTTTAAATTATTGCCAGTAGTTATGCAGCAGAATGGAATTGCTGGTACTGGCTCTCCAGTCTGCATTCGGAAGTGTAAATGTCCCATTGAGAGTCACAGGTTCAAATCCTGATTGCTACACGGTAATCAAATTCCCAGACGTGTCCTGTATATTTTTGTAATGAGCTTTGCTTCTCTGTTCTCTATAACCCCTTGGTCTTTCTAAAAACAAGACACATTTCTCCTGCAAGGCTGTATTTGGTCATATAGTACTTCTGCTTAATATCGTAACTCTGTATATACTAGGATAATATCCAGATATATGTTCTTTAAGTGTCTGTGGAACATTTATCTGCTTCCATTAGGCCCACAAGCATTAACAGAAAATAATTTATCCCACACCTTCATACTCTAATGTTGACACACAACAAATGAATAAAAAGCTGCTGGTAGCTTACCGTATGGAAGGTCCATATTCGCGTTAGTCTGCCTGTTAACATTGACCATATCTTGACCTACAAGTTTTCACAAGAGAAATGCTTTGTGGTTGTTATTTTTTTTTTTTACTTTTAGAGAAAAAATATTTGCAATTATGTCAGGTTTCTTCGGTTGGAAGAGGAAGGTGTTGTTGGTGTAAGGTAAGGCCTGTAATCCCGCTGTTATCTTATTGATTCTCTAATCTGGACAAATGTGGGTGGGGAGGTTAAACAGTAACCAGGCTCTTATGCAGGTGAATCTATAGCAGCTGTAACTATAGTGATGTGAGGATAGAAACTCAAACACAGCTTTACTGCCATATTATTTTTTCACCATTTTGCATATGTGTCAGTCAAAAATTGAAATGCTCCGTCCATATTCTTGAAGCTTGAGCAATTTACTGAATTTTACACACACTTCAAAATACTAGCTACACTGAAGTTACATTTTGTTAAATTTATGTCATGCTCTTAGCACAATGATTGGAAAACGTGAAAATCTCCCTATTAATGTGTTCATTTCCTTAACAGGTGCAGATCTGTTCATTCCTACTACAGTATGCAAGTGCATCAACAATTAGAGCTGTGCTACTGCTGTCACTGCAGGGTAGTAATTGTACTTGTATTTTGAAGTTGTTAAAACAAACTTGCAATATGCTTCATTTTGTGAATGCAGCCGCAAATAGGGCACACATTAAATAACAGCAATGTTTGTCTTAAAATGAATTCCTCTGTAGAAAGCCTGCTCTAGTCCGGTGCTTTGCGCCTCCCGTAAAAATGAAAGTGGTTGTTCCCGGGGCCATGTCGGCACTTCCTGCTACACAAAGCTCAAGGGTTGAAACGATTTCACATTGCCTCAGTGGAGTCTGTAAACTTGAATTGATCGTACCAAGATGACAGCTATGTAATTTCAAATCATCACTGTGTTGGATTTCCATTAATTGTGTGTTATATTGTGATTGTTACATTGGTGTGTGATTTATTTTATTATTACATAATATTATTTAATTTTCATATAGAAAATGATCTCAGAATTATTATTTTTGTATTCACAAGGTAACGTTAACTAATACATTTATTCTCAGTTAAACCCCAGGTCAACTGGGATTTACCCTCCATTTCCATACCAAACATTCTTCGCAAGCAGTGCGCCATTTGAAGTTCTCTGTTTTTCACTTTGTGGATCATGTACCCTATTCACACAACCTATATAATGCTGTAATCGCATGAATTGCAATCACGTGGTTTCAGTGTGTGTCGATTGCATTGTATGATATTCAAAATTGTAACAATTCTGTTTTCAACAATTTCCAAGAAGTATAGCTGTAGAATAAATCAATTTCATTCTTGTTGCAGACTTTCTGAGTTCTTTTTCATGTCTGGAATCTATTTTAAACCATTACAATTACTTGCATATTGCATTGCATTTTTGGATATCAATGGAATTCAGCTTTAATAAATAAACGAAGGACTGGACAAAATGTGATTGGAGTTCTTTTTTTTTGTATCTATCTTAATGTACTTACGGTCATCTTGCATTTTTTTTGTCAACAAAAATAATAATCTTTTTATAGTGTGTTTCATAGTGGACCACCATCACAAAAGCACTTTACAAGCTACAAGACCAGGGTGTGTGAACTATGCATTAGCTGCAGAGTCACTTACAACATCTCACCCGAAAGACAGCACACATAGAGGTTAAGTGATTTACTTAGAGTGACACAGAGAGACAGTGGCTGAGCTGGGATTTGACTGGGAACCTCCTAGTTTCAAGCCTGTTTCTTTAACCACTGGACCTCCTCAAATATTTACAACAAGATCCAGGAATATTGATATAGAAACCTGATCACAAGGTAGTCTAACACCAGTGATCACATTATTTATACACCTATGGCCACAGTTTTTGCAGGGAGGAATTTAACCCCTCCCCCCCCAAACACACACACACACACATCCATGCATGGGCAAGATGCTTCTTTTATTCCAGCCTCAACTTACATTCTGTTTCCTCTTTTCTTTCCATGCCTGCTTTTATAGCCCTATCAATTATCAATTAAACAATCATTAAATTAACCCTCCAGCTGTGCTCATACACACCCACAAGTGCAAAGAATTGTGTGTCACTGCTATCTATTGACATATACAACACATATAGGAGTGGTTTATTCAGACAAAACCAACCTGATTCATCATGTTTTACACTTTAACACAGAGAATATGTAATGTGTTAACAACACATTTCTTTCAGGAAAAAAATTAATGAATAAATAAACAAACCATTTTATTTTAGGACCCACTAGTGTTTTAGAATTGTAATTTTTTTTTTTTTTTTTTTTCATTAGAGACGACAATTTGGAGTAAATCGCTTTGAAAATATGTGCTGGCTGAACTGTGATGTAATGACTATCGATTGATGACAGCTAATGCCAGTGGGTCAGACAAATGGCACTCTGGGCAACCCTCCCCCTGGATAAACACAGTGCAAGGTGGTGGCAGGGGAGAAGGAGCATCAAACAAAGAAAAGACAAGGAGGTGCAGGCAGCAGGGCTATTTATAGCAACAGTTTGATTACACCATGTAACAATTTATTCATTTATTTTTTGTTCCTGGGTAGTAAGTGTTATTTCCTAATTGCTTATGCCTCAAAAGTATAGAAAATGGCTATTATTACCCAAAAACTTTGCTTTTGTGACCAGGACAGTGATATTTTGAAATATCACTATTTCCAATGGGAAAACAGGCAAATGTGTCTTTTCGTTCACATAAAGTCAGAAAAAAACAACATATGAATCCAAATTAACATGTATTTATACTAAAGTAACATAAAAATGACTACAAAAGATTTAGAAGTGAGTAGTTTTTCGAGATTTACTATTATACTGTATTTACAGTATAATCGTAAATCTTGAAAAACTACTCACTTCTAAACTTTAGTATAAATACATGTTAATTTGGATTCATATGTTGTTTTTTTCTGACTTTATGTGAACGAAAAGACACACATTTGCCCGTTTTCCCATTGGAAATAGTGATATTTCAAAATATCACTGTCCTGGTCACAAAAGCAAAGTTTGTGGGGAATAATAGCCATTTTCTATACTTTTGAGGCATAAGCAATTAGGAAATAACACTTACTACCCAGGAACAAAAATTGCTTTACATAGTGTAAAGTATGTGATTAGAGGGTGGATTCCCCTTTCAGAAACACAACATAGTTTCCAATTAATAACTGAAACCTCAACATAATATCCATTGGTTCACCTTTTGTTTACCCTTGCTTGTATTTTATACTTGAATTAGAAATGTGTAAATATTTAAAAGCCAGTTGCTATAGAAGCAAAAGTTGTTGCTTCTTCCTGGTATGAAACCACTTCCTGTGCTGTGTTGCTCAGTTTCACTCCAGCGGTTCAGTATAGTGCGAGACAACAAAACAAGATTCAGTTGAAATATGATGAAAAGCCAGATGTAATATAATGTTGACGGAAAGTGAGATTTAATCTTAACTGAGATGAACTAAAGAGTGCTTTACTGTAACTTAAAATCAGCAGATCACTGCTGATTGAGGCCAGTCAAAATAACCAATGACCTGATTAAAACATGCTTGCAGAACACAGCAGTATAATCTGGACACAGCTATCTCTTTAGTTGCATGCACTTTGCATAACCTCCTGTTTACTTCACACTTGAATCTCATTTTTACAGCCATGTCAAAAATCATATATGCTCAATTGCAGCATGGGGGCGAAATGGCAGATAAGACATTTTATTCACCAGTCTGTAAGCTGTGTCCACTTCTTCAGAAACAGTCCAGAAAGTATGTCAAAGTTAACTTATCAATAGTGTAAAGCACCATGAAGCAACACACACACAGGTATGTGAAAGAAGAAGCTGGGTGCGGTTATGTCAAGTGCTTTTTAAGCCATTATTCATTATTCTGAGTTCGAAAGCTTTAAGAATATGTATCTGCATTTGGCTTTGCCAATAAATACCACCCATTACGTAAGAACGTTTATATATTTGGACAAGTTACAGAAAATGGTCTATATATTATAATCAACTGCACATGATAAAATCATGTAGAAAAAAAAGAAAAAAAAATCCTTTATTCTTAAAACAAACAAAATACAAACTTAACAGTGCAACATAAAAACATCTGGTTATCCAGATGTAATAACTGCAGAAGATATAACATAGTGTATGTACAGTTCACATGTAATAAAACAATATTATAGAGGCGTTTTTCAAACTACTAATAAATAATGAAATAAAACCACACTGTTTTTTTTTTTTTTTTTTTTTTTTAAATCAAAACTTACGTAAAAAGTAAAATTGAGAATTTAAAAACACTGAAAAATATACAGCCTGTTATTAGAAAGCAATGGAAAATAAGTTGAAATTATAAATAGGGATGATTGTTTTGTATAACAAATTTATAAATCCCTAAATGTATGTTTCAGCAGGTGTATTTTGATCAACAACGCAATCTTTTATTTTGTTAGCATACCTGCATTAGTATCTTCTGATTGTGTCCACTAGATGGTGCTTGCTGTTGGACTGGAAAACCAGCTTTAGCCTTAACTGAACTCCAGAAACAGTGACATTTCTTGAAGTGGTATTTCTTTGTACACTTGGATGCCTTACAAGAGATTCCTTTTAGACAATACTGTACCTTTATGAGATCTATCTTAATGACCTAAACAATGTACTACGAACTTGTTCTAACACGGTTTCACTATATTGTATTGTATTTCATAATAAAAGTGGGTCAATTGCTGCCATATTTAAATTGTATAAGTTAATAGAATAGGCGCCCTTATTATACAGGAAGGAAAAGTTGATAATAGTTTCAAAATGTTTTCTTTTAAAAAAACTAAAAACACACAATATCAAAACTGAGCACCTCTTCCATCTTGTGGCTTTATATGTGAGATGTTACAGTACAAAAAGCCTAAAATCAGTTAACTTTATTGGATTTTAAACCTGAAGAGCATAAATTGTTGCTGCAGGAGCCTCCGTAACTTGGAGGGCAGGCAGAACAGGGCCTTCCCATCTTGTAGGGCGCTTCCCCGACCCAGTTACCCCTGGCAACAGAAAATGGAGAAACACATAAACAAACAATGGAAGCCATAAGTGCAAGTATTTTAGTAGATCCTACTATTTTAGAAATGATAAAATCATGGTTAAAGTTACTGATTGATTGTAATGAGAGTTAAAAGAGGTAAAAGTTCCTTCTGTGACGGGATTGGTTCTTTGACACCATTAACATCGGTTCTATCACATAACATGATGCGTCTATGTTTTGGCATGGCAAATTCTTGCACCTCGATACAGTTTACTTAAAAAAAAAAAAATTCTAACAATCAAATTAAAAACAAAATGTTGTCCAAGGGGATATTGATACAAATGCAATGTTCACAGTTTTTATTTGACCTCTCTTTTACCTTTTTTTATTCCAATTGTGAGTCCTGTTTCTCTAATATTAAGATTTTAGGATACACTTTAAGCTTCAGGTCCATTAACTTTTATTGCATGTGCTTACAAATAACGTATATGATCAGGAAAATGACCTTGTTAAGCACATCTTGTTAATGTACAGAGTTTGATACATACAATCACAGAATCGTGTGAATGGTAAGTACACGTTGGTAATATACCTGTATTTAAAAGTATATTTTTGATCACCTTTCTACATCGCTCTATCTATCTGACTGCCAATGTGCTTGCAGGCCTTTGTTGCTTTGTAATATGTCACTGGTGCCTTGTTATTGACTTTTGAAAGGTCACAGTGTCACTTGATTTCTCAAGAACCAAGAACCAAAGACCAAACAACAGAGGCCTGCAACAGAGACTGGAACCTGTTTGAGCAACGTTGAAAAAATGAAATTAATATGAGAGCACAAGAACTATGAACCATTCTGAAATGGTTATAAAGGGGTGAAAAAGACAACAGTTAAATGGCATAACTTACAAGATAACTCTGGATAACATCAAGATTCATATACTCACTTAATGGAGTAGTTGCATACCAGAAACACAGCACGGCGCCAACTGTTTCCCCACACATTCATGTTGGAGCAGGTGTTAACCGCACACCCCATTCTATTGGTGTTGGCCCACACCATCTGGAACAGGAATTGAAATACTGCTGAGAAAAATGGTTTCTTTGAATGCAATCAGATCACAGAATGGAATTCAGGGTTTATTACCTACCTGGGTATAATGGGTACATACAGAGCCACTGCACTTATTGGGAAAGGAGTAATATTGCTTTTCGTCATGCCATGACCTGACGAGCTCAATGATTGAGCGATATCTGGAAGCAAACAGGACAAATCCATTCATAATTAAAAAGAAGATTTGTGTAACTTGGAGGGTAAGACTTTTCTTCTCCGTATCCTCTGATCATTTTACTGGACTGGACTGCACAGTGCTCATGAAAGATGACATTGACAATAGCTACAGTCAATGCTCATAGAAGAGGGTTGTTCTTTAAAGAATTAGTAGACCCAAATGTCACTTTTTCAATGTCTTTACCTTTTGGTTAAGTCTCTCTCTCTCTCTCTCTCTCTCTCTCTCTCAATATATATATATATATATATATATATAATATATATATATATATATATATATATATATATAGCAACTAGAATCCAACTAGAATTAAAAAGCAGCTCCTCAGTCTAGATGAAAAATCCTCAAAACAGAAACAATAAAGTAAACCCAATATATGCGCAAGAACTCAGTCTGATTGCGATCATACAAAAGGTACAGGGTGAGTTAAACAAAATAAAATGAATGGATTTACTCTTTAAACCTTTCAGCAGTCTATGATAAAATGTGGATTTTTAACCATGATTTACTTAAGGAAGAAATGTAGGTGACATGCCAACAAAAATGAAAGGAAGAGACTTGGTTTACCTCCCAGAATGAATGGACAGATTCTGGCCCATGTATCTCATGAGTTGAGGGGGGCCGTGGTCCCACACACACTGTGCTGCCCAGGCTTCGGCAGACTTTGCCAGTCTTTCATCCCAGGTCTGCAAGACAAGAACAAAACATGTTCAAATTGTCTGGTTAATACGTTGTTAGGTCACGCTTTGTAATGTGTAACATGTCCAGTAGGCGACTTTGGGACGTGAAAGATTAACCTCTCCACTCCCACAAAGATTCACAGTGATAAGTCTTAAATGAAAAGTGGAATACCATTTACAGTACAAAGCAAATTATTACCAACAATATGCATTAAACTGTTACCTATTTGAAAAAACATGTGAATAAAATGTGCATAGCAGCAGTATTCATTCATTGAAAACGAACAGCTGGTTTACTGTACCTTATAACATGAGAAAGTCTGCTTCCGTTCATAAGTTCGCCATGATGTATTTGCACAGTAGCTTTGCAGTTTACCACATTTCCCTGCTCACAAACTATGCATTCTCCAAGCTTTATTGTGGTTAGCCATGGGGTTTAATACGTTTTACAATCTTTATATATGATTCATCGTGCTTCTGTACAGACTTTACAAATGTTAATTATATAATCAATCTATCTACAAACAGGTTAAGGCACTTACCTCCTTATTTTTTAAATGACAATTGAACTTTGACTTTTTGAAATCTCTGATTCATTTACATTTTTAAAGTTCAAAACGCTGTCTCTGACCAGCTCTTAAGTTCGTCTATGAGGGAATCAAAACGCTGCGTTTCTTCACACCCTGTCCACTGTAATGCTTTAGCCCCTGTTGATGCTACAAAACTAGTTACAAAGTAAGAAACATCCTGAAGCTGACGTTTTTTTGTTTGTTTGTTTGTTTGTTTTTTACTTTTTCCTACCATGTATTCCATGTTGGCCGCTGGGGGGAGTACCTGTGACCGCACCCGGTTGTGGTAGTCCAAAAGCGTGCCCATGTCTCGGGAGGAGATGTAGCGTTTTCGTCTGTTGCGAGGAACGCCGAGGCTGAGGAAGTCTCTGAATTCGAGGTTTGTTTCAGCACCGCTGGATGGACGCTGCAGGCCGGTAGCGTTTGGCAAGACGATGGAGCTGGAGTTCTGTACTATCCACAACACAATGCCAGTGAAATACAGGTGGATATATGCATCAGTCATTTTCCTCTTTGGTGTGTGTTTGTAGGGTAGGGTGCTCCAAAGTGGCTAAAACGGAACAGTAATCTAAAATGAAGTGTGCATGTCTTTAAAAAAAAAAAAGCGTTTTACCCCTTTTCTTTTAAATCCAAGCACAGGTTAGTGCAGAAAATACTAGTGTAGACTTAACTTTAGAAACACACACAGACACACACCGGTGGTGCATTCAAACTTCAAATGAGTTCATCAAAAAACACAATTCAAAATAAAGGCTTACCTAATTTAAAATATGAACAGCACTTATATGCAATTGTCTATCTCAAGAAAGACATTAAAAACAGATTATATCAATTAACACTAATTTAGAATTCCTAATGCATTTAGAATCAAACGTGTTATAGTTATATACAAAATAATGAATATGGTTTTATTTTGAAAACTAGATTAGAGAGCACATGTCTTTTCTCTGAGTCAAGTAAGATGTGAGAGAAACAGCCTTTCAAAGAGAGAAACATACCTTTAGCAGTCATCCAAGAGGGTTAGACAGGAGAGAGGGAGAGACAGAGTGTGAGAATGCAAGAGCCAGACTTGAAGACTAGCCTTAGCAAACAGCCCTTTCTGACACATGTGGCAGAGATTGAACCTAGCCAACTCCTTCAGCCCTTTGATGGCATCTGACGCACAAACCTTGATCTTAACTCTGCCCATGGGGGTGTCTTAATGTTTAAAAAACACAGATAACTGATTTAGTTCCCTCAATGCTTGCAATGTGCTTTCCTCCTGGACTGACGTTGCTGGTACATTCTGTCCAACAACATACACACACTGTATGGATAGAGACTAAAATCCATTTTATAACCACAAATCTGTTTCTCTTTTATTGTATACATTTCAATCCATTATATATATATATATATATATAGATAGATAGATAGATAGATAGATAGATAGATAGATAGATAGACGAGCTGCAGAATTAAAAGAAAAGCATTCCAGTTTGGTGTTCAGTGATATTTTACATGTTATATGTTATTCTAGATGCAAATATAAGCAGAGTTAGTACTGTACTTACAATTCAAAGAAGGAAAGAAACAGTTGGATACTGTTTAAAATTATCAGTCAGATATTTTTAAAAAAATATCATAATATTCTGTACATTTCATTTTCTAGCATTCTCATTTAAAAGATAATGTAATTATATGATAAAAAAAATCACAGTGGTTTATCATTGTAAAAGCTTTGCAAAGTATGGTAAAGCATTGACAAGCATGGTAAAGCACATTTTGATCACGTGACGTCCCTTACAAAACAGTGTCATTTCTTACTATGTTTACCTTCTTATCTAAGCCTTGATTCTGTTTCGCTTCATTTTTATTTCAAACAGACCTGACAAATGACGTTACTTGTTCGTTCTTGCAGTCGCCTAGTTTATAGATGTGCTTTTGTTATTTTCACTCAGAGTTGTCCTGACAGATTTTCTTTTCAGCATAAAATACCCAGTACAGAGTGTACACTGATAGCAAGTCCAGCATTTACAATCACCTTGATTTGTAGCAAATAATATATATATTTTTAATCTTAAACCCAGTCTTTAATTAGTAGTTTCCTCTTTATTAGGATTAAGAGGTAGCTTAACAACTAGAAATAACATTCAAAGGGAGGTAGAGCTTTGGATAATAAAAACCGAAAAGTTCAATTCCTATCTATAACTCAAATGATATGATGTCTGCACAGGAGTAAGCTTGTTCTTTTAGAAATAATGGAATGCTGGTACAGGATGACTGCTGCTGGGCTAGATTGTGTGTCTAGAAGGGTGCTTTTTAGGCCTCACAGTGACATCTTGGTCTCCTCACAGCTGTGCAAAACAAGAGAAAAGACATGCAATTACATAGAGTTCACATACAGACCGGCGTTACCAGTCTCCCGTCAACACTGATTAACATTGACATCTGCATCTTGATTAGGGTTGTCACCTCCTGGAGTGGGAAAACCAGAACATATGGTGAGTGGATAGGTTACACCGTGTAACAATTTATTTATTTATTTATTTTTGTTCCTGGGTAGTAAGTGTTATTTCCTAATTGCTTATGCCTCAAAAGTATAGAAAATGGCTATTATTCCCCACAAACTTTGCTTTTGTGACCAGGACAGTGATATTTCAAAATATCACTATTTCCTATGGGAAAACTGGCAAATGTGTGTCTTTTCGTTCACATAAAGTCAGAAAAAAACAACATATGAATCCAAATTAACATGTATTTTTTCGAGATTTACGATTATACTGTAAATACATCTCGTAATCGTAAATCTCGAAAAACTACCCACTTCTAAATCTTTTGTAGTCATTTTTGTATTACTTTAGTACAAATACATGTTCATTTGGATTCATATGTTGTTTTTTTCTGACTTTATGTGAACAAAAAGACACACATTTGCCCGTTTTCCCATTGGAAATAGTGATATTTTGAAATATCACTGTCCTGGTCCTGGGAATAATAGCCATTTTCTATACTTTTGAGGCATAAGCAATTAGGAAATAACACTTACTACCCAGGAACAAAAATTGTGTTACATAGTGTTATCACATGTTGATGCTGTATTCTGAAAACAGACTCATTTTTACTGTGATGTAAACATAGCTCATCACCATAACTCTGTTTACTACAGTAAATGTACACTGTCATTTTGCAGCTTTCCCATGCTTTTCCCATGGTTGTACTACATTTACCTTACTTTACCATGATGTGCAGTGTTTTGTAATAATTTTTTTAAATATGCTTTTCACTCAAAACAAAAGTTTTTTTGAATCTGAGAATAAACTTACAACCCTCCTAAAAAAACAGTTGAAAAAGGTATCGATTCAAAATCAGTTTTGAATTACAAGTACAGTTAATTAAAGATCAAAGATCCTATTGGCTTGCTTTAATTGCAATTATAAATGCAATTGTATAAATGTTTGTTAATGAATATCGCAATTACACTTCAAACACATATTATAAAGTATTACTGTTGAATCAATATTAAAAAAAAAAAAAGTCTGGGGTGATTTACACTCTTGCTGACATGTTAAAAGCTTCTAGAGTTTGTAGAAAGTGGAACAGCTGCGGTTCCCAGCACACACTCACAATGAAAAGTTAAATAAGCAGGTCTTTACACACTAGTTGTATGATAAAGAGAGGCTCAGTGTTTTGTCCCTGTGCTTTACAATGTAGGCCTCCTGTAAGTCACTGCTTAGTAAGCATTTTTCCAGCCGTCCTGGATTCCAGGAACTGCTTCAGGGCTGTTCTTGTGCCAGGTGTAATATACTGTACCCCTAGACTGCAGCGCATGCCAAAGTACACAGCACCTGCTGGTAGAACTCTGCCCAGGGCCAATGAAAAAGAGAGATGTTGGCACTGCCTTGCACTGCACAGACAAGATGTTGGCATCTTACTTTAACTTGATTGTTGAGGAAAAGGATGAGCTAGACCAGGGGTTTTCAACCAAGGGGTACGCGTACCCCTCGGGGTACTTCTAAGAGTCATAGGGGGTACGCAGGATGACTCAGAAATACACAAATAAAAATGAAGTTAAAAAAAAAAAAATATGATCTTGAATCAATCTTTTCATTAATGGTGTTGTGTATATTAGCGCTAAACCACTGTGCATAAATATGTTTTTATGAGCTGCTCAAAGGTTACAGGCTGTAGTTTCAAAATGATGATCCCCCTGTACACATGATTTAAATTGAGCAAAACGTATTTTGCCAATGGGTAGTGAAATTCTAAAATGCAGTGTTTTAGGGTCAGGATTCACTGATAGTCTCACTGATAAAGGCACAACCACACAGTGTGCAGGGTGAGTCATAAAGTCAGGGGAGCACATAAGTTCTTGGCTGGGGATTCCACAGGAAGTGTTGCATTGGCTTTGGCTTTCCACAGGTTCTGGAGGCAAATTGTCAGCAGCTCCTGGGATTGGAGGCGATTGGTGTGGTGTTGGGATCAGAGACACCCACTGACTTTCAGGTCTCCTGAGAATTTATGGGGAGTTTCTCCAGTGAGAGAACATACTTCGACATTCCAAACTGGGGAGAAAAATGGCACTGATTCAATTTTGAGTCATGATAAATACATGATAATTACACTTATTCAAAGTGTTGTTAATCAATATTATGTCGATAATAATGTTGTGGTTAGTTCCAAAAATGAGAGAATACTTCAACATGCAGAAGCCATTGAAGACTAAAGTAAAAATAAAATTACTAAAAAGTTTGGGTAGACAGATATAAATGGCTTATTTACATCTAAGAGATCAAGCTATTTTCAGCCAAAGAGCTCTGAAATAGATACAAGAACGTCAGTTTACTGTTTGGTGATATTCTCTGCTATCCATACAGTTTTGATTCATGACAACCTGACTACATTCTGTCAGAATGGGAGGAATCTGACGGTCATGTGAAAACAAGAACTCTGCAGACCATGAAGCATTCAGAAAAAGGGGCTTACAAAAATAGACCACACACTTGCTCTGTATGGGTGAGAGGTTCCTGAGGTGAATTCTTAATTCTCAATGACCCGTCTAAAAATGGTTGTGCTGTTACCGGTAGAGGGAAAACAAACACATGATGTAAAACTGAATCTGTGAAACCATACAATGGAAATGTACTGTATATATATATATATATATATATATATATATATATATATATATATATATATATATATATATATATATATATATATATATATATATATACTCCCTCATTATTTCACTATTTAACTTACACTCCTGATACTGCTATTTCAGGTGTTTCTTGTTATAATGTTCAAATAGTTTATTTTCTTTTTATTCCACATGGCCTGCAGTCCCAGAATGCAACTGTTTGCTGGTCTACATGCAGTTGGAAGCAGCTGGTGACTGATTAGCGGAAGACAAAGACTGCAGAGGATTGCGACATCAACAGGCACAATAATGTGAACAGTAGCAGTGAGAAAAGTGTATCACCAGAACAGTGCTTGGTGAGTTTCACCAGATTTTCACTAAATAATGAAACACTTTGGAACACCAAATGGTATAAGACAGCCATCTCTTAACCTTTAGGGAGATGTTAGTAATTATTCAGTATACAACAATTGTATTATTAAATTACAAAATCAAATTTTACATAATCATACATAATCACATTTTAAATGTACTCATATTCAAATCTGCTCAGCTCAAGGTGTGGGTCTTTACTTTGTACTTTCATTGCCATCGTCCAAATCTTTTGACTTGAAACAACCTACAGTATTGCACACACACTTCCAAGGCATGACTTATCCCTTCAGCAATCCCATAAAGCATGAAAGCAACCAAATATTTGTTCTTTCCTTTCACACTGGTGACCTTTTACCATGTTCAGTGCTTTGAAATCCTTAGTTAAAAAACAAAAAAACAAAGTTCTCAGAGTAGTGTTACTAATTCCTTGTTTCAAAAGAAAGAGCAATGTTCTCTTTGAAAGCAGATGATGTTAGCCTAACAGGTCTGCCTCTGTCTGCACTACACCCAACGCATGCTGTTCCAAGGATTACTTCAAAGAAGCTGCAAGGGATTGGCTGGGAGGCACAGTGGGTCAGCGCACAGGGTCTTCTCAACATCTGGGTTCAAATCCGGCTTTATTTTCTGAAATAATAATTATCTGAAAACTACCCCTTAAGACTAAGTAAAATAAATTCAGATTTTATTAGAACAGCATTGTGATATCAGCGCATTGCCCTGAAGAAACCCCACAGCAACAATAGCAGACATGGAAATACAGTGGCTTTGTAACAAATACCTCCCTATGGGCCTGATACAGTAGCACACTGGTACTAATATTAAACTGTTTACAGTATTATTGGTTTGGTTCGGACCATTATAGTACTACCAATATACCAATAGAGTACTGTGGTACTCTTCCAATGTTTGCCCCTTAGTAAAGATACCCTCTGCCTTTTAAACAATCTATAGGGCTTTGGATTGGTTCACCTGTTGGAGAAAAGCTGTACTTAGCATTCCTTCAAAGCAGGCAGATAATGTAATATAAAACACTCCAGCTTTTCCAATAGATTAGCACATTATATCTAAACTTAAAAAGCCAGGGAAGACAACCAGGTCAGCGTTTAAAGATCCTTTACAGTAACCATCCGGTAGGTTTATTGATATGGGTAGGATTTTCTCCTTTGATTTGCAAATAACCGGTGTAAGGACTACCTTCTGGGCAAACATCTCAGCCTTTAGTTTCATGTTTAAATGATTGTAGCAAACAAAATGATTCCATAGTTCTTACCCATTGTGCACTGGCATGATCTACCTAGGTTTCATATCTAGGTTAAATAAGTCTGTTTGCAAGCTCTGCTTTTAGATAGTGTTGCAGTTTCTTGGTCATTTCTTCTGAATTGTCCCCACCTCTTCAATGGCTACTTTCCTGTTAGTAACCAGAGCTGCTTCCCCTATAGACTGACATGTCAGTACCATGCTTTGACCCTAATTACACTGCTCAGTTGAAATGGCAAAGGAAGTGCAAGTGAGGCATAGAAACCGATACTTTTCCTTAATCTAGTATAGTACCAGATATGTTTTTAGATGAAAATGCATGTTAGCTATAACGTGTTTCTTTCAAAACTCCGCATTTAATTTAGCAAAATGAGAAACAAACCTCTTAGGAGTGCTTAGGAGATGTTGAATCATATCAGTACAGTGACTGGAATGGGGATATTTGTAGAAAACTACCACCGGAAAACACAAGAGCAGTAACAAATGGGATATGATTGTTCTAGCATGTTATATGTATGGAATGTATTGTGGCAAACAAAACTCAAAACTAGGGGATCTAGAGACAGGGGGACCCCTATCAGAATGTCCAGGTCCCACAATAGACAGAAATGTCTATCATGGATCCTTTTCTATTGTCGCTTTCACATGTTCCTTTCAAAGAGTTTGAGACTTTAATCGAGACTTGGGGTAGCTAAAAAAACCAAAAAAACAATTAGGTTACTGACCGTAACCCTGGTTCCCGGAAAGAGAAGACCACCACCAACTGTGAGGTCACATCGGTCACCCTCGCGGGTTTGATGAAAAAAAAGAGAAATGGCTTCCATTGGATGACAGTTTTATCCCCTCGGTGGGCAGGACCGACTGCATCATCCCAGGAAGGGACCTATCGGCAGCTCTGCTATAGACAGCTCAGCGATACATACCCAATGGGCAGGCATATCCCATACGTAATTTCATTGGTGGTCATCTTCGAATTGAAAGAGAACTATTACCATCACAGCAATGACAGTGAATCCTTTTGAAAAGAGGACTTTAAATATAGCAGACACACCGATGCAAATTCTATCAAGTAGTTAATACTTCTGTCACTAAATATGAAGGGCATGAAAAAATGCTGAACGGCAATATAAAAGGGATTAATCAGAAGCATGAGACACCAACCACGATGAGCAACGGAATCAAGTGAACAGACTGGATATTGACAGGATATTTTTAGAGATGTAATCTACCAGGCTGGGGGTCAAGAAGAGCTACCTCCTCGTAGTGACCCCTGGGCAACGTCTCTGACGGCAAAAAGCTCTTCAAATCGAACTTACCGTGCAATGCTTAAGCAAAGCAATGTTGGGCTTGGTTAGTACTTGGATGAGAGACCACCTGGAAATACTGAGTGCTGTAGGCTGCATGTTAAACTCATACGAATATATGTATCTACCAGGCAGATCAAAATATTTACTCAATGTGTTGCTATATATTTTATGTGAAGTTGTACATTTAAAATCTACATAATGACCCATGTACACTGTCTTTAAAACAACCCAGAGCTACAGTGAATTCTCTCCTAGTAGTAAGGAATAAAGTAATACCGGTATTCCATTTGATACAAACTAGTAAACTACTGATTTGTCATAGTTCAGATCGCTGAAACAGCTTCATCCGTCAGTTGTCGACAATTAAGAGTAAAACAAACACCTATTGTGTATGCGGTGGAAAAACGTCAACTGAAAAGGTCCACAGCTGCTGAGAGTCAATATGGGATCACCTGCCCAGGAAACCGTTGAGCAACGCCTTTTGCTGCATGAAACACGTCACTTACCATAAATCCAGGCAACTGGCTTCACTTGCTACCATGTAATGACACATTGTTCATGTCAGCAGGGCCTGTTACATTGTTTTGGCAGGCTGAAAACAAATTTACCCAGTGATGTAGTCCTTCACAGTGATAGATAGTGGGAATTGTGACAATGGGGCCTTTCCTTAGGACATTTCCAGGAATCTATTTGCTAAAGATCCTATACTTGCTGCAAACTAACTCACATCAAAATCCTCTTGCACTGTACGTTAACCCCTTAGCGTTTTCAGTTGCTGGCATATAGGGGATCTAAACACTGATGGGTGTACCACTGCACCAAAAAGTTTAGCCCTGATGTTCTGCTCATTTCACTGTACTGTTGTAATGTGAATAAGAAGTTAACAATTCCATCTAGAAATTCAGGATTCTAGTCGCACTGCAGTCCAATAATCCCAGTGTATCAGTGTACTAGCAGACCACAGCATTAGCAGAAACCATGGATCACAGGTATGTTTCCACTATGGTAATATTCTACCAGTAACTTGTATCATTGTAGCTATCCTTCTGCTTCAGATGTCCCTGTTGCTATTGCAGTGCCACTGCATTGCTATTAAAGATCATTTTCAACATGTTAAACAGGTGAATGGACTCCAGAATAAATCCTTGTAAGAAACAAGGGAGACAGTTTTCCCACAACTAAGTTACTCAATCAAAGCATGCTTCAAACGACGAGTCTTAAAAATCTTGAGTAAAGCGTGAACACAATCTATTATATCTCAATACAGCAAACTGTTGAGACAATTTATCTGATAAAAAAAACAACATTTTGGCACAATTATAAAGTGCACCTATGGTAGCACCAAATGCTTTGATTTCTTACAGGAGTCAGATACTTTTGCAGTTGTAATGGAATGCTTCCAATGTATCAGACATTTAAATGGTCAATTTACACATTTAAACAAAACAAAATGGGTTATTTCATATAGCAACTGTTTTTAGTCAGTGATTAATGGCATACACTAGATCAATGATTCGTTGGCATGTTGGGGCTGCTGTGTTAATTCATAGTTGGAAAATATAAAGCACCCCCTGATTTTGATGTGATGAGGCCATCTGAAATTTCTTTGCATCAGAAGGCTTATATCGAATGCTTTGTAGCAGATGGAAATTACACCTCATTAAAATGAGCTGTTTCATTATTGATATTTAATATAAGAGACAAATATATCGTATAGGGTGCTGTGTAACCATGGGTGTCAGCTTGCATCATACAGCATTCTACACAATATATACATTTCTATATAGTGGGCTGAGGGAGAACAACTACTTTTACCTTCCCTAAATTGTATTTAGAATATGAAAAATTCTAACTTAAAGGATGCGCCTCAGACAATCAAATAAGTGCCAATTAGCCCCTGTGCTATGACATCACTTCTTTCAGTCTAGACGTTGTGTCTATGCATGCAAAAGCCTATTGGTATCATGTGATGTCTAGAGAATGCTATGCTAGCAAGAAATGATCCTTGCTGGTCCAAATGTGTTTTGTTTTCGTTAAGCGAACATAAAAGAAATGGTACTAAAGTCCTGTTTGACGTTTCAATCACAGTGCTGACATGTGTCCTCTCCCCTGGTCCCAGTGAGCCTTGCACTTTTGGTTGAAGACAGTAGCTTGGCAGTGGAATCAGTGAACTCCACCCACTTGTCACACTGCAAGACAGTCTTCTATATATCTGTTAGAGTTAGCAGTGTGGGCAGGCTCAGTTCTTTCTCCTGGATAACATCACACGTTGCAAGTGCCAAAGGACACAGACAGTAAATTGTTGAATGCCATTTCTATTGGATCAGTTTCTTAAATGAACTCTGAAAGCCGTGGCATGATGGAGAAATACTGGAATTCACTCTGCAGCTTTGCTTTTTGGAGGCCTCTTCAGCAAACAGACAGAACTGCTCAAATCTTTTGAACCTGCCTGCCATTTCCAGTTTCATTACTGTATATGAAAATGTGTCTTTTGTGCAAATCAAGGCAAGCAGTTTTATTTTTTTTAACATACTGTAGGCTCTTGAATATCTAGTACTTTAGTAGATAAGCAAATGTATGCACTTCAGACTACTCTGCAAAGAAAATCTGTGCAGTTACCCCCGTCATTTTAAACTCAGTCATCCAAACATCTTCATTATTCTGATTAGATATTATTCTCACCTACTCAAAGCTGCAACAACAATGTAATAATTGGTAATACTTAAAGTGACCATGTGGCTCTTTGTTCATCGGGACAGTTTGGGACAGTTCAGGCTTTTCAACTCACAACTCAATGCATTCTGGTAAGCGTAGTTCTGCTTCTCTTAAAGGAAAGAATGTTACCTGAGACAAGTAAAACATACCAGAATGCATTGGGTTGTTGAAAAGCCTGAACTGCCCCAAACTGTCCAGCTGAACAGGGAGCCATGTGGTCACCTTAGCAATACTATATATTAGTAAATATGGAGTGGAGAGGACTATAGTGGAAAATGATTGCCCCGAGGGAATAGTGTTACCAACAGGGAGCTATAATGATTGCCCCGAGGGAAGACTAGTGTTACCGACAGGGGGCTATAATGATTGCCCAGAGGGAAGACTAGTGTTACCGACAGGGGGCTATAATGATTGCCCAGAGGGAAGACTAGTGTTACCAACAGGGGGCTATAATGATTTCCCCGAGGGAAGACTAATGTTACCGACAGGGGGCTATAATGATTGCCCAGAGGGAAGACTAGTGTTACCGACAGGGGGCTATAATGATTGCCCCGAGGGAAGACTAATGTTACCGACAGGGGGCTATAATGATTGCCCAGAGGGAAGACTAGTGTTACCGACAGGGGGCTATAATGATTGCCCCGAGGGAAGACTAGTGTTTTCAACAGGGAGCTATAATGATTGCCTCGAGGGAAGACTAGTGTTACTGACAGGGGGCTATAATGTCCAAAGCCGCAGGAGGAAACAATAGGCTTCCCAAGGGGCATTTCATTTTCCACTATGGTCTGCAGTACATATTTAATATATTAATCAGTCAAGAAAATAAGCGAGGCAAGGTTGGATAGTAAATACGACTATATATATATATATTTTTAAATATAGCTGATACAGCATAAGTAAATACAATAATAACATAAATAAATAACAGAAAATGTTTTTGAAGTTCATACCGCATAGCTATCAAAGTCTTTTTGGCATACAGCTCTCTGTCTGGTTTGCTGACTCCTGCATAACCCAGTTTAGACCCCAGCCATCATATTTGTTTACATTGTTGAGCAGAATTTTTTTGAATTTCAGAAAGCCAGAAAACAGTGACAGTGACATTTTAATCACCATTTTAGTGTTTGGAGCATCTTTCTTTTGTAGTACGTTTTGTAATTCATTTTCACAGAAAAGTCACAGAATCTCTGTCCAGCAGTTTTTTTTCATTTAGCCATTTTCTCTTGTTGTTAGGAGTGGAAGTGAATGGAGTTCCTTTGAAAAAAGGCAGGCCTGACAGTGATGTGAAGCAATCACATGTCAGGGGGATGTCATGGCAATAGTGCAGTCTATTTTTGTGCCTATGATGAGGTTTTAACCAATCACAGGGAAATTAGTTGTAACCGTCAGGGCAAATTTCCAACACGATGACTACACATACAATATATGAATACATACTATAATATATATATATATATAGATATAATATTATATATATATATATATCTATAGAGATATATAATATATATATATATCATATATTTTAAATTTTCATTTTAAAAATAACTCTTGAAAAGGTATGTCTATTCCCATCTGGGGAGCAGCTGTGTGTTTTTAAACACCATATAGGTAATCAAATGACCTCACAAAGTGCAAATACCACTGCCTCCACAGCAAACACACACACACACACAATGTTAAAAATGAAACTGAAAGGACTGTTAAAATAAGTAGGCTTCCATTCTGTAGTTGGTTTTGTTAATAAAGTACTATATTTTCAAAAGTATTTTAATTCAGAATGATATGATTCTGAAAACATCACTTGCCAAAAGAGACGTGGACTGTAATACAGTAAATACTTTTAAATCCGGTACGTATTGCAGCAGTATGTAAATTCCATTTGCAGAATTTAACGACTATTAACGATCCAACAGCAAAATTTAAATAAAAATGTTACCCATGCACACAGCTGTGTAAATTACAAAAGGTAATGCAATTTAGCAAAAGATAAAAAAACAATTCTGGAAACTATTAAGTGTCCAAAGTCAGTATTCAAAATTGAAGAATACAGTGCTCGATAAGGCCCTAACGTCATAGTTCACTTGCAAATGAAAATGCACAAAAACAACTAAAGATATACATTACAGTATGTAAAACTGTTTAATGATTAAGTGTTTTACATTAACGTAGCTTGTCTCGTTCGCTTTGTTATTGCTGCATTTTCGTGAGGTGAAATTGGAGGAAGCGCTGTGTAACTACACAATAAAGACATTAGTTTAACTACTGTGAACCTGGTTCCCTGAAAGAGAAGATGGCCACTAAAACATGTTATGGGATAAACGCCTGCCTATTGGTAGGTGTCACTGAGCTCTTTCTATCAAAGCTGCCGATAGACCCATCCCCTCGGTGACCCCCTCAGTCCCGCCTACCAAGGGTACATAACCGTCACGCAAGGGAGCCTCACCCTCTTTTCATGACGAAACCGTGATGTCGACCGATGCGACCTTGCGGTTGGTGGGTATCTTATCTTTCAGGGAACCAGGTTTACGGTAGGTAAACTAATGTTCCCTTTCAATTCAAAGATGGCCACCAAAACATCGTTATGGGAAAATGAGTACCAGAGCCGTCGCGAGGGAGAAAAGAACGGCAGCATATGAGGGACTTCTAGCCCTGCCTAACCAAGGTCAGCAGGGCAAGCGTGCAACCTCGAGGACCCTAGTGCCCACAGAGGGCAATGATGGATCTATCACGTTAGGTGATAGAACCTGGAAAAAGTATGCGGCGTATCCCAGCTAGCCGCATCACAAATCTCAGCCATGGAGGCACCTCGAAAGAGGGCTCATGACGTAGCCACACCTCTCGTGGAATGTGCGGCTACCCGCCCAGGCGGGGGGTAAGCCAGCACCATTATATGCAGTCAAGACTGTCTGCAATCCAATGCGACAGTCGCTGCTTCAAAAGTGTTCCGTGGCAGATGAAGAGCTGGTCTCAATGCCTGAACTGGGCTGAGAAGGTTGAACTTCCTATCCTCAAACGATGGAGGATGAAAGTTCCATAGACTGATTCATGTGAAAGGCTGTAACCACCTTGGGGAGCAAAGAAGGGTTTGCACGCAGTGACACACTGTTACCATCATCCCAAATACGCGTGCAAGAGCTATGCACAGACAGCACCTGCAGCTTACTAACCCACTTTGTGGAGATGATAGCCAAGAGGAAGGCTGTCTTCATGGACAGGTGCTTCAACTCAATGGAGTATATAGGCTCAAACAGGGCCTCTGTGAGAGCCTCCAGTACAATCTCAATGCTCCATTAGGGGAGAGTAGCCCTCCTAGGAGGACTCAACCGCCGAGCGCCTTTGAGAAACCGGGTTGCCAGAAAATGTGTGCCTGGGGACACTAAGTCAATAGGCGCATGGCAAGCAGAAATAACCGCTAAGTATACCTTCAGTGTGGAAGGTGATCTACCAGCCTCAAGCAAATCTTGCAGAAACTGCAAGATGACAGGCATGGGACAGGAGATTGGATCGTGACCATTAGTACGGCACCAATCTTGAAAATATTTCCACTTATAGGCGTATAACGACCTAGTGGAATGCGCCCTAGCATTCTGCAGAGTACCCACAACCGCGTCCGACAGCCCTAAGGCTGACCAGTGGACCCTTTCAGGGGCCAGACCCATAACTGGAGCCTGCCCGGCTCCGGGTGCCAAAGTGTGCCTCTCGTCTGAGTGAGGAGATCTCGGCCATGCGGAATCTCCCAGGACAGGCCTTTCAATAGCTGGTACAGGATTGAGAACCAGATTCTCCTTGGTCACCTGGGCGCCACTAGGATAACTGACGCCTTCTTTGACCGGACCTTTTCGAGAAAGGCCGGGAGTAATGGCAGAAGCGGGAACGCGTAAAGGAGCGCTCTGGTCCATACATGGGCTAGGACATCGGCTACCTGCCTCGACGCCTCACGTTCCCGAAGAGACCACTGCAGGATCTCATCCACTGCTGGGCCAAAAGTATGGCCTGGTGATATAGGCACGTCCAAGAGCACGGCTTTATCAGCGTTAGGCACCCGCACCTGCAACAGCCACAGCTGTCTGCGCATGACCACTAGGCCCACCAGGCTCCGGCCCAGGCCCTGCCCCTGCAGGCCGAAGATCTGGAGCAACGTGTGCGATAATAATCTCAACTCTGTGGCCACCGAGGGCCGTCACGCAAAACGACATCCATATACTCAACCAGCATACTGGATGTATTAGCCAAGCAGGTACTCTGGGCCCCCGCCACATAAGCCCTCCAGATGTGTGTCTCCGTAACCCTGCACTGCAGGTTCGGGTACACAGGGTCCTTGGGCATACCTCCTACCGGTGGAGCCTTGACCAAGGCTGCGATGGTGGAGTCTACGGGGGGGGGAATCTGGCCAGGCCCAGCTTCTTGACCCCCTCCAATGAGACCAGTGGAGAACCGTGTCTCAGCTGAGCCGGCACTGTGGCTGGGTGGTTCCAGGAGGAGCGCACCTTCTTCATAAAAAAAGGGAAAGTTGGGAAGGTTTGAGCTTGGGGAGCCATGTCATGTGGCCGAAAGATGGAGCAACGTGGCTCTGCTTGCGCTTTCCAGGGGAACTGTAGGTATGCCGCCGCGCGCCCCATGAGCGTGGGCACCGACCATGACAGTGGTGGCACACTAGTAATTGAGGAAACCTCAGAACTAGGGGGTGCTTCAACAGGGAATTCAGACTCCTCCTCGACCTCTATATCCGGAGGGAAAGCACAAGGTGGCAATAGAGAGCGTGTCCTCGTCCAAGCAAAGCGCCCGGTAGACCCGCTCGCCCTGCTCTCCCACGGAGAAGTCAGGGGGCAGTACAGCGACTGCGGTCGGCACAGGGGGTGAGGGGGGCGCCACAAGGGGGCCCATGGCTGGAGCCGGTGGGGCCTGTTGCCTCTCTAAAAGCTCCATAATCTGGCCGATCTGGGCTTTCATGTCCATAATATCCCACGCCTGCCGGGACTTCTGCAGCCATCTAGCCGTAGGCGATGGGGAGCGGCTGGGGGGGGACACAGATGCCTGTACACAGGGAATCCCCCCAGAGGGGCTCTGTGATGGCGTCGGGAGGCGTGGCTGGGAGGGGCCCGCTGTGGGGGACGAAGAATGCCCCCGTGTGACTCTCTCCACGTAATTGTCCAGCACTCGGGGCTGAAAAGCCACGCTGATGCCACAAGAGCCTTGTAGGGTTGAGGAGGCGTGCTCTGGGCCTAAGCACAGCGCACACATGCTATGCCTGTCCTTCTGTGCGATATTAGTCGCACAGGCCTCACAGGCATGGAAACCAGCCCTGCCCATCATAGTCTCGTGTGCACCAAGCACTGTGTGCACAGAGTCTAATGTGCACCGAGCACCGGGCTACTGCTTGCACTGAGTACTGCGTGCACACCTGCAGAGTACCGTGCAGCGCCAGGCACGCACGCACTGCGTGCACCGCGTACACCGAGTACGGTGCAGCAACAGTGCACTAGCCTGTATCGGTACAGCAAGTCAATAAGCACCGTGCGCACCGTGGTACCAAAGTAGCACGGGCTGAGGCTCACGCACCGTGATATTAAAAAACACCGGGGCAGCTATGCACGGTGCCTAGTCTGACCACGTGGTCACACACCTGAGCAGCGCGTAGCGTACAATAGGGGGACAGGGCAACACTTTATAACACACTAATACAAAAACAGTTAAATATTTCAGTACAGATGGGGGACAGCACACTGTCTGCTTGATTGTAAGACCTACACATGTGGTGAAGGCCAACGCGGGCTGTGTACATCTCAACTCCACAATGAGGAGCCTCGGTGAGAAGTATACGGCTGGTCTGGCTGTAAGCAGCCTAGCTGCAGCTAGTCCTCTGCGCAAGCATGGGGACGCACAGCTAGAATCAAAACAAGGCCCAACCTGCGGTTCGCAGGAGGCTGGTGGGCTAACTCGACAGTGGGGACAAGACAGGCCCAGCCCTGTGGAGTAACACCGCTCTCCCAAGTAAGAAAGGGTGAAAAACACACCTAATCCTTAACAATAATACTTACTGTTAGCATACAGACAGAGAGAATCAGCCTGACACGTGGAGTGAGCAGGTGCTGATAGTTAGAAACAGAATACATTTCAGAATGAAGTGCAGGGGAACTAGCAGTAACTTATGCAGCCCTTTTTAAGAAGAAAAAGGACTCAGTGCAACACAGAGAGGTCTTACCGTACCAATCTTGAGAAGCGAGGCTCCCCTGCATGACGGTTATGTACCCTCGGTAGGCGGGGCCGTTTGGGGTCACCGAGGGGAGGGGGCAGCTTTGATAGAAAGAGCTCAATGACAACTACCAATAGGCAGGCGTATATCCCATAACGATGTTTTGGTGGCCATCTTCAACTTGAAAGGAAACATCTGGCATGTGAGAAATAAAACAAAAACAAAACCAACGGGCTGTGACGGATGATCAAATAAATTGTAACATTGAAGAGATGGACTTTGTGTCAGAAAACTGGTGACAGGGTTGTGAATCACGTGTGACAGGTAAGTACATTAATTTGTTATCTATATATATATAAAATGGGAATTGATTTGTTTCTTAATACAAGGACGGTAAAACGTGACTGATGTGCACCGACTGCATTTGTTCAGCCAGAACCACTTTAATTAAGGTATCCAATTAATAGGGCAGTGGAGACTTTGAAATGTCTGAGAAATAGCCAATTTGAATTCATTTTTTTATATTTTATGGGATTCTCCTTCAGTTTAGACTATTTGCTTGTCTGCCAGGCGACATGGTAAAGGAGATACACAGACAGGGTGAAGCTGCACATGCTGTTCAGTGCAATAAGCAATGGCACCCCACCAGTGTAAGTTGTAACATGTTTAAGAATTCGGAGTGGTAAAAGAATCCCAGATGAAAGCCGGCAAAGGAGAGCCACTCTCATCTTTACATGTTTACTGGCAACAGTAAACTATTTCACTTCAGAACTTCAAATTGGCATTAAAATAAATCTGTATTTTTAGTTTTTTGAGTGATTCCTTTATATATATATACACTGTAAATACAGAAATATACCATTGATACCACCACCAAAAAAATTAAAGTGTGTGTCCATTGGGAATTGTGCCTACAAGTGACAGACATGAATCAGATATTTACTATAGCTGTATCACCGTTAATGGAACTAGTGTATATTTGCAGAAATTATCTATCGCCACAAGAATTTTCCAATGTGAGCACCATCTTAAAACAATGTTATCTCTTAATATTTATTATAGACTGTGCAGGATCTTTCAGCCAATCAGAGTGCACATTTCACCTCCTGTATTCCACGACGCATCACAGAGAAACCCTATTGGTGACATCACCAGTGCCACTTGCTGTTCTTAGCGTGCTGTATTCTCCATATCACCTCCTTTAAAAACTCATACCCGAGACACCTCTCGGAATTCCATTCAGCCTAATTTCACTGTATGTGGCAATGTTAAAAAGTAGGTCTATAATCGCCATTGTTTTGATAATTTACAAGTGTTTTTAATCTCCAGAAATGCGAGCTTCAGTGAAGCACAGGAATTTTCATAAAATTTGATTCAAAACGCAGCTCAATAAACCAACGACAATACACAGAGATGTTCCTGGCTCTCGCCTAACAATTGTCATTTACTCAGACTGTATAGTCTAGTTTAGATTATAGGAGTTCAACTGTTTTGAAATGTACTGCCAAGTTTGTCTTAAGTTTTGGAAGCTGGGAGAGAAACAAAAGCATCAGGAGACATTTAAAATGTACAAATTGTTCCAGGTATGTTCTTCTGGTTTCCATTAGTATAAGATTACTGCTGTATGAAGGATAGCATGGATATAAGGGATTTATAGTGGTCTTCAAATGGACAAAAAGTATATAACTTGCAGGAAATGTACTTGTACAGTAGATCTAAAAAGCATGGGTTTATGATGGTTTGGTTTAACTTAACCATTTATTTGATTACTCCAGTTGAACAAAAAACAGAAACTCTAATATGTAAGTGTGGCATTGAGAAAGCCCTGCCGGTGCACAGGTGTGTGTGTGTGTGTGTGTGTGTGTGTGTGTGTGTGTGTGTGTGGCGCGAGGGGGGTTGGCAAGGAGGGGGTTAAATTCCTCCCTGTCAGAACACATGGGAATGTGGCTGGAGTAATGATTAATGAGGCTCCAGTCACAGGTGTAGAAAAATGGTGTTAATGTTAAGAGTTAATGTTGGTAATAGAGGTGAAGGTTTGTGTCATTGTGTTGTGTTTATGTCTGAGTTTTGTAGAGCTTTTGTTTTGGTCCTTGTGCTGTCTTTTGTGTAATGTGTTTGTTTGTTTGTTTGGTGTACTGTCTTGGTGATTAAATGTGAGCACTAGTGCTTCACCGCAGATTTCTTGTCTCAGTCTCTCTCCCTACCAGGAAAAGCTTGGCTGTGACGTTACCCTCACAGAAAGGGTCAGATTTTCAGCTGTTTCTAATGTTTCCAGGTCAAAATCTCTCGTTAAATATTTAAATTTCATGGGGGAAAAAAAGAAGCAGGTTAAATCAGGTTATATTCAATCATATCTATCCAAGTCAAAAGCTTTATATTTTCTTATACTTGAGTTTATTACACTAATTAAAAAAGTGGATCTACCTTGCAAGTAAATCCTGGATCTATAAAACAAGACTTAATGAATCTTTGATAACAACTACATTTTTTATAAGTTGAGTGACCCCATGCAATCCTAATTTTAGAAGGTCAAATTAAGCTTCATCAGGTTTAAGCCTAACATTGCACATCCTAACTATATGCTGTGCAGACTCTTGTGCTCGTTCACAAAACCAGTCATTTATACTGCAAATGACATCAACGTCTTTTCTTTCATTGTACTGCACTCAATTGGCAGGTGGTTCTTTAACCAAGACAACACACGGATGTTTACTTTAACTTACAGATGAACTGAGAAATAAAAAAAAAAATATTTGAGTGTCTCATAGGTTAGACTGCCACCTATTGGTGTAACATCAATCCCATTGACACAGGCAAAATCTTAAGGGAAACTAAGAGATAAACATTCTATTCAGCAATAACTTACAAAGGTTATGTATTTAAATGTACAACATTACATTCTACAACAAAAGGCATATCACTGTAATACAGGAAAAAACATAAATGTACACTGCTTCAATAAACTTTTGTAAAGTTGCCTTTTAAAAATATAAATATCCATTTTGAATAAATCAAACAGACATATTATATACTGAGATTCAGGGTCATGAAAACAATACATTAAAACCAAAATATATTAAAAAGGTTAGGGTAGGCTCAATTATGAAAAGGTATTTTAAGTTTCTCTTAGAAGACCATCCAGTCCACCTGGGCAGATGTCTCCTCTGTGCCTGGGAAAGACACTCGGACCCATCCCTGCTGTTCAAGAGGTGCCCCCCTGTCAAGAAAGCCATGCACACATGGGGGTTCCCCTTTCTGTGCTGGGCAGTGGTGGGAATGAGCTGGCGTAATACGTTAGCCACTTCTAAGACACTGGAGGTCAGCTCCTTTAGTTGATCATGGACGACACTTCGCAGCTGGCCTAACTCGGCCCTCACAGCCTGGATCTCTTGCAGCTGAGAGCAAGGCATAAAATCGTCCAGGAAGTCACAAAGAACCCTAGAACAACATCCAGGGATCTGCAGGCCTCTCTCGCCTCGGCTAAGGTCAGTGTTCATGACTCCACCATCAGAAAGCCACTGCGCAAAATCAGAATGGTTGAAGAACAAGAAATTTAAAGTTTTGGAATGGTCTAGTCAAAGTCCAGACCTACCCAGGTCCTGAAACAAGCAGTTTATGCTTGAAAACCCACAAATGTCACTTAGCTGAAGCAGTTCTCCATGAAGGAATGGGCCAAAATTCCTCCATGGCGCTGCGACAGACCGATCAATAACTACAGGAAGCATTTGGTTGCAGTTATTGCTGCTAAAGGTGGCGTAACCAGTTAGTCTAAGAGGTTGATTACTTTTTCATACTGGGACATTGGATATTGCATAACTTTCTTTAATAAATAAATGAACGAAATAAGTATCAAAATGTTGTGTTATTTGTTCAGTCAGTGTCTATTTTATATAATATTAGATTTTGGTTGAAGATCTGATAACATTCAGTGTCAAAAAAATGCAGAAAATCAGACAGAGGGCAAATACTTTTTCACGGTGCTGTATATTGTTTAGGAACTGCATCTTTCTGCTTCCATCTGTTCTTCCAGCAAAACACCCAGCTGTAGTGTCTTCCGATGTTCTGGGCCCCTCAAGCGACAGCTCTGCTGTCCCTGGGGGAATTGCTGTGACTGCACCTGGTGACAGGGGGGCTGTTTCTTGTTTTATAACTACCCCTGACATTGCTGCTGCCTCTGCTTCCGCTGCAGAGAAAACACAACAGTCTTGGGTTTGAGCTACAGCAGCGACAGCAGCTAACAACATATCACATAAACCTCATCTGCTGTGCATTTCCATTTACTATATAGGTCTTAGCTGTGCATTTTGAAAGAAACACTTTTTTTTTTATAGCAAACAGGTATGTTTCATGAGAGTCTGTCTGGGATTACATGAAGAGAGAGAAGCAACTGAGGCTGCCTAAATCCACAGAAGAACTGTGGTTAGTTCTCCAAGACGTTTGGGCCAACCTACCTGCCGAGTTCCTTCAAAAACTGTATGCAAGTGTACCTAGAAGAATTGATGCTGTTTTGAAGGCAAAGGGTGGTCACACCAAATATGGATTTGATGTAGATTTTTCTTCTGTTCATTCACTTTGCATTTTGTTAATTGATAAATATAAACTATTAACATGTCTATTTTTGAAAGCATTCTTATTTTACAGCATTTTTTCACACCTGCCTAAAACTTTTGCACAGTACTGTGTGTGTGTGTGTGTGTGTGTCATATATATATATATATATATATATATATATATATATATATATATATATATATATATTTTTTTAAAACAACAAGCCTACAAAAGACCCTTTTGCAATCCTGTCACCACATTTAAAAAAAAAAAAAAAAAAAAAAATTTCTTTGTTTGACAAAAATGAAGCTTTGCACAGCCCCAGAATCAGCTGCTGCTGTACGAAAAGAAAGTTTATTTTCTTTGAGTGAACTAAAAGGACAATTAAAATTCAAACTCAACTAAGTGTAAAGGCGCTCCAGAGATCCTCCAACAGACCTGTTTGGTATTTTCCATTTCACAATTTGATTATACCGCATTACTCAAAGACTGAAGAGGCTGCCTCTTCTTTTGTGTTTCATTCTTTGAAATTTTCCATTTCACAATTTGATCAAAATAATTTTTCTCAAAGACTGAAATAACCTTTCATTTCGTTCTCTGATAATTTGTAAATGCTCACATCACGAAATGGTTATTTTTGTTGGTGATTGACCAAAACCTGACTATGAGTGTAACGTATATATTTTATTAGTTAAGAGCAGAGATGAGTGGTTTAATTTAGGCATGGGATAAATAAAATAGGTGCATGTCAACACCATTAAAAATGTATTTGAATAAAAACGTATGCTATTTTATGTTAAGTAACCTTCCAATATTGTTACTAATGACAATACACATGTGGAGTTTGTACAAAAAAATACATACATGTATTCACTTACCGAAAAAAAAAGTTTGAATACTGCAAATAAGAAACATAATTACCTTGAGAAAAAGTTAACTATCCTACTGCTGATTTTAATTGAGATATTGAAATATCTATGTGTTGTTGACAGTTTCCTTCAAAACCATTATCAAAATCTTCCTCAGAAACTTTGTTAGTAAGATTGCAAGTAAAATTGCTTGGTTTAGAAGGAGCTTTGCAGTTTTGGGGCGAATGGAAGTGATTTTTTTTTATTTTTTATTTTTTGCTAAGAAGCTCTGCTAAAGTTAATTTTTACTTTTCAATCTTTTTCAAGTTACTGTTTTTGTAATAGTAAACCCACAAAATTGGACAGGTGTTTCAGAATAAAATATAGAATACTTACTAACTGAGCATTTATCAAGTACAAACACAAGTAACACCAAATGGCATCCGAAGCTATATAACTATCCACCCCCTCATGAGGCTCTCTGTGAATGGAAGGATTAAGACTGGTTTCAAACTTTTAAATTTAGGTCCAAAAAACATTACCACAGTTTTATTTTTATTTTTTTGTATTAAGCAATATGTATAATATTGAAAGTCTCTTGGAGTTGTTTAATTGTGTCTGTGCCAGAGTACCATTAGTATAAAGCACAGTATCATCCACATATAGGTGATAATGGGCCATTCAGATTCCAACACACATCATCAATATACAATGAAAACACCGTTTTTATCTCTTAGAAGACAATACCTCCTCCCTTTACCTGTTGTTGTCTATCCGTTAAATAACTATGAAACCAGTCAAAGGCTTTATCAGACAAGCACAATGCCCCCAACCTATCACATACTAATGTGTGGTCATTTTCAAACGGAGCTTTACTATGAGACAATCAAGATGCAAACTGTGTTAAAGGAAAATAGCTATTCCTAATAATGTGTACAGAGGATTTATTTATTTATTTATTTATTTTTTAATGTTAGACGTCTGAACTAACAAAACACGATTAGTATTTACACAATGTGCGTCCGAAAATAGTCTTGAGAAACAATATTCTATAATATGCATATATCAGATCGATCTATCAGACTATTATAACAGAAATGAAATACTACAATGTCACCATAACAATGAAATATTAGATTATGTTGTAAACATAATCTGTATACACCCACCTTGTCTTGCCTCCGGGAAAAATGACGAGTCCTGCAAACAACGTCGCACGCTTGGTGAGATCACAACACAACCACGTATAATTGCCATGCAAATCAACGACCCTGTCACGTGCTAAGGCACTGAACCAATCACCATCCAGCTCTGTCAGAAGCTTACTTCGAGGTATTGTGGATTTTCAGAGCTAAGTGAGAAAATGGCATCCCTGGGTAAATGTGTGAGTTTGTGTGAAAAATTACGCAGTAATAAAGTAGTCCGTGAAAATATGCAGTGGATCTTTCTGGCCATTACGGTGACGGGGTCCCTATTGAAGGAGATGCAGCTTCTCCCTGATTGGTATTTTAACAACACAAGGAATGTCCTAAACGTGTGAGTACTGTACTGTTGTCTCTGAATTGGGAGTATTGTTCACCTTGTCATTGGTTGAGAATGACAGACCAATATTTATTGGGACACGTGTGTTGTGCACAAATACATTCGAAGTAGGTTTCTGCTGTTTTTAAACGCATGTAAGAAGAGAACTTTGATCAGTTTTTCCCCACGATTGTTTTGGGATTTATGGTATATTATAATAAAAGAAAAAACATTTCTCGGAATTATGTCAAAACAGGGATGGGAATATGACTCCCACTGCATAGCAGTTTGGTGGATTCTTTGTTTTACTACGAGTTTAATAAGACAAACCTGAGCTTGTTAACTGCACACTGGCTAATTCTTGTGGTAAAATCTGGAATGGGTAAAACTGCCAATGCAGTAGGAGTATTATTCACATCTGTGCAAATCGCACTTAAGTTCAGGTTTCCATGCTTCTTAAAAACGACCTGTCTTGGATTTCGATGTAGCTGCACATAAAATGTAAACTTTACCTAAACGTATTGGAGTGAGCCCTTGTAGGTATAACTCTAACAAATAGCTCAAAGTTTAGCAGTTTCCTGTGATAGGCCTCTCAGAGGAAGTACATGAAAGCTCTAGTATGTTTTTAGGTCTGAAAATAGTCCTGCTTTTTATAGCATCCTTTCCAAAGGACTGTGGGATCCAAAGAGGCAGTACATTTCGATTGGACATTGTTTCAGTGACTTTGCAACAATGAATTGATTTAAGTCGCCAATGTAAGTCCACTTGAGCTGCAGTGGTCCTAGTATATTTAATTTACATTCAAAGTTCTGAGCTGTTATATATTGAGGGGTTATCTTTTACATGTAACAAATTTGCCTTGTGCTGTAAGCCACATTGTAGTTAGTTAGTTTGTTTTTTGACAGGTACTTTGTCAAGCTTGCCTGGGGCTGGACGCTGGGGTTGCTGCTGCCCTTCATTTCCATCTCTAACTTTTACATCTCTAAAAAAGATCCCATGTTCGTCCTGCAGCGCTTGAGTTCGCTTCTGGTTGGAACAGTGGTTTGGTACACTTGCACTCATTTGTTTGTTTTTATCGAAGACCTCACAGGTGCTTGTTATGAATCGAAGTCAATGGACGTTATCAAAATGGACTACTCTTCTATGTTAGAGTGTAAGAAGAGCGGCTTGTTCTGGCGTGGGTATGATATCTCTGGGCACTCTTTCTTACTTGCATATTCAACTCTTATAATTCTGGAAGAAACAGCGTTGATGAGTGACTTGAAGAACATAAGCCAAAGACCCCCTGAGTCTGTTAGTGCCATTGTTAGTGTGTTTTATATTGCTTTAAACATGCTAGCAATGACCTGGATCTGGATGTTCTTTTGTACCTCTGTATACTTTCATGACTTTACTCATAAAATCTGTGGGACATCCTTTGGAATATTGGCGTGGTACATGACTTACCAGATTTGGTACCAGAAACCATTTTCTCCAGGACTCCCCCTCACTAGTCAAGAAAGAAAAGTCATGCCTAACCAAAGACGATACTCTCAAAATTCTGATTAATGAATAAGTTGTCAAAAGTTTTTTTTGTTTGTTTGTTTTATTGTTTATTTGTCCATGTTTTTTATTTGCTTTACTGGGTCCAAGTCACAAATGGATTTAATAGGTCTATTTATTTAGTATTTCAGTGGTAGTGCCCTATTCATTTTAATTCCTCAATTTATGGTCTGCCTGTTATAAAACAACACAAAATTGTCCTCTTGTGTATTTCGTGTATAGCGATTTTCTGCCAATTAAATGTTTATGTTGTCTACTTTTGCAGTGTGTTATAATACTGAAGAATAAAGTGATGCAGGTGCCTCTTTCTTTAAAAAAAAAAAAATAAAAAATTGTAAGTTTCTTCCACAGATTTTTGGGAGATA
This sequence comes from Polyodon spathula, assembly GCF_017654505.1. Classification (NCBI taxonomy): domain Eukaryota; kingdom Metazoa; phylum Chordata; class Actinopteri; order Acipenseriformes; family Polyodontidae; genus Polyodon; species Polyodon spathula. The sequence continues at coordinate 5,960,370 of NC_054541.1, read as the reverse complement.
TTTTATCTTGATTCATGGAATTGGCAGTAGTTTTTTTTTTTTTTTTTTTTTTTTTTTTTTGTCTGTTCAAATGTTACAGCTAAGAACACTTGATAAACTACATGCTAACACCTTCATTTAGAAATAACAAAGTATTTTATGCTTGAAATATAGAATGCTGCTGTAACTATGATTAGAATAGAACTGCATGTGTGTGTGTGTGTCTATCTATATATCTATCTATCTATAAGTTATGAAACAATTTATATTTTAGTTCACTCTCAATTAAAATAGATACATATTTGCTTAAGCTTTTGTAATGTGTTTTATTGACATGATTAAAAATACAGAACAAACTGATTACAACAATCGAGTGAGCTGGCTTCATTTCTGTTTGAAATGCCCATGGGATGTTTTAAAAAAAAAAAAAAAAAGGTTTACTTGGCATTAAACTAGTTTTGATAATGGACTAACTATGACGCAAACATGTTCTCTTTAACATAACCTGACAGGCATTTCTATACAAAATTAGAATCTGACTGTAACAATGATGATTTATTAAATAACAAAACAGTATATATTTATTGTACAAATTAAGCATGGTTCATGACTTGCTATTTTGTATAGGATCTTGGTATTCAGGTAGAACAGGGGAGTATGTTACATCAAGATATCACTAAGACTGTGGGTGTTACCCAATTAATTACTGAGGGTGTGGTCACTTGGACACTGGCACTATTGTACCAGTATAGAGTTTTAAACAAGAGCAGCCTCAGGGATCACACTATTACGCTGTTCTTCTTGCACAGGTTTGTTTATTTCTTTATTTATTAGTTTAACCTGGGGCAGTAATGAAATTAATATTTGACACTACAGTTAATTTTGAGTCATTTTAATGACTAGTCAATGATCAAATGCGCTTGATATTGGTTCATTGGTTTTGAAAGCCTAAGATTGAATGAAATCTTTGGAATGTAGGTAGTCTTGTACATTTAAAGCGTTCATACTGTGTATGATAGAATATATACCATCCTAGAATGAAAATGATTCTGCATACAATTCTGTTGCTTTACTGTGAAGGCCATTTTCCACCTTCTGCCCAAAAGATAATACAGTATCTGTCCTATGGGGAGAAAAAAAAATTATTGCAATTGTATTTTGTCCACTGGGTGGTGCAATTTTAAAACCTTCTGTGTTGTATACCACAAAAAATAGCATCGCAATATAGGACCTTTTATTCAAGCTGTGCGCTGAAGTAGATGTTCTGTTCAAATGAGTTAAAGTGAAGGGAGACTGTGATAAAAGGATGGATATGGATTACAGTCTATTTCTGATGCCTCAATGTACTGTTAGGTAGCTAGATCCTTAGCCTACAGGCTGAAGCACCACATTGTGCCCAGTAGTTATTGCAATGTTTTCCATTTCAGCACGATATTAATCACCTTAATCTGATCCAATGTGAGAACTCAATTCTAGCTACACAAGACTCTTGTATATTACATCAAAGCAAGCTACAGTAACTGTATGTATTGATGTAAACATTTCTAGGTTTTCCAAATTCAGTACATCTTTGATTTAGAAAATGTAAACTGTAATAGTTCAGCCATCTTTTGATGCTTAAAGGCATTTGGAATGGCCGACAGTGCAATATTCACGATCATTGTAATTTTAAGAGCTGCCTTCTTTTGCAGAACCCTTATAGTAAACTGCTTAAAGCAGGTAGCAGCCTAACCAACTGTGCCACCCTGCACCTTCTGCATTAATTATGCAGAGCAGACTGAGGAATGTAGGGCACATAACCCTCCCCTGGAATCCAAACGCATGCATCACAGTCCAGACATATTTAGCAAACCTGCAGAGTAAATCGAATGCTTTATTGTTTTGTGTCAACAGAATTGTACAACTTCCATTTCTTTTACTACAGTAGAAGAACTACTATTAGTATGGAATGGTCGATCTTCCAAGAACTTCTGAAATAAACTGTTAGTGGATCGAGAAATGCAGTTTAAGTAATGCTGTTAAAACAGCATCAAAAGTGACTGCAAAGCTTTATTCAGATGATACTGATGTCATTGTGACTCAGGCTTGTGGTTGGATCTAGTACCCTCAGGGACAGTTCTGCAGCTTAACAAAATGACAGTATTACAAGGTCATTGCATCGGAGAATACACACTTATCACATCAGAAATAGCTTTTAAATATACTCGTTCTTTCTGATGACACAAGCACAGAGTTTACAGAAAGACTGGCCCCAGATAACTAATTATATTAAGTGACTCAACCTGAAAACAAAATAAAAATGGGCATAGATTTTAATATATTAGATTTGTTTACTGGCAAGCTGTTTTCAAGATAGAGGTTAGGGTCTTATTCATAAAGCTTTGCCAGTATTTACATTGAACTTGTGTGCATTTTATTGGATGCTAATGCTTAATGAATAAGGACAACAGATAATGAATAACCAATCACAAGCCAGAAATAAGTTAGCTACAATGAGTCTGATTCTCATACTCTGAAGAACCAAGTTTCGTCACGACTGGATGATCACATCTTAAACTGTAAGTGGGACATCCCTATGTGAGAGGACAAATCAATGCATACCATTACAGAATCAAAACTAACTGCATATGAAACGCATGTTTCTCTAAATCCCTGTCCATGGAATAACACAAACCCGAGTCCAATTTAAGTTTTATTATTATTATTATTATTATTATTATTATTATTATTATTGATGGCAACTTAATAAAATATGGCTTGTGAACAGACATCATTAAAAAAGCACCATAAATCCATGCATATTTCTAAATATAAAAATAAAAAAATACAAATTAAAAAAATACATACCTTACATTGTAGCCACATTAACAATCTAGTATTTTATGTTTGTAGCAAAATCTATGCCATTATTTTTTCTTAATTTTGGTGTGTTTGTGATCATCTACGTATTTGGTAGACTGCACTATTCTTGGCTTGACAGAAACAATACACCAATAAACAGTTGTTAATAATAGATGTGGCACAGATATTCTCAAAGGTAGAATCTCATTTACAGATTCTCGCTCCACTTTTCTCCTGTCTGAAAATACACTTGCTATCTGTGCCATATTATAAGCCTTGCAAAATAATAATAAAAAAAATGTTCTTGTTTGTTTGCATGCAAAAGAAAACATGAATTTAGCAACTCAGCATTGACTCTTTATTGAATTACTTCTGATCGCAATGCATTTGAATTATTCTATCAGACAAAATCATTATTCAATCATTCAGCTATTACCAGCAATAGTAACATAATATATATATATATATATATATATATATATATATATATATATATATATATATAGAACAAATGTCACTGATATTGTACCATCATACTATTGTTATACCATTGCAATGTCAAAATGTATTGCCCCATGTGGTGCAATACTGCCAATGGCTCTTACCATTGTAGCTGCCTTTATGCTTAGACATGTGTGCACAGTATGAAACAAGTTGTTAAATAGCTAGCCCCTTGTTTGCTACCATTGTCAGGCTCCATGAACCTAACAATGCTCTGAGCAAGAACACTTATATTTTCTGAGTCACAATATCTGACAATAAGCTACAAGTCATGTGTCACAGTTTCAGTTCTGTTTCTGTTATGGATGAGTAGCAGTGACATTCTGTGTGAAATAAGCTCTCCAGCTCCTACCATCTCTGCTGCAGATACCCAACACACCGCGGAACCCTTTTCTCCATCACGAGGTTTCGTATCATCAGCCACAATCGGACACACTTAAGAATTTGGTCCACTTGAGCTAGAATGAAACATGTATTTATAACAGCTTATGATAGCAAGTTATAAATATGTCTGGTACATTAACAGGCTTTAAAGGTGCTGGCATCAGTATTTAATGCCCAACCAGCACAAGTAACCACTGATGATTTTTTTTATTTATTTAGTTTCACTGGTGTATTTTCATCTCGACCAATTACACCAGTTAGTAGCCAGCTTTCTAGGAAAGCTAGTAAAATAGCAGTCAAGGCAGCATACTACAGTTCTGTCATAGTGGTTTTCTTAGCCTTACCATACCTACAGAATTCTAGCAGCCTGCATGGCCTTTGCTATAAGTTGCTTCTAAATATACTTTGGTAATAGTTTTTTCCTATTCTAATGCATGATCGTTGAATTAAACCAAAACCTTGCTCTCTCAAATGCTGATGTTATATTTGGATCTTGCCTTACCTAACCTTAAGGAGATTTTACAATAGCAGAAGTAATGGTGACATTGTTTAATAGGTCATTTTGACATTTATACCAGCAAATATTGGACACTGCTGGTAAAAACTGTGCTGACGGTCACCTGAACTAAGTGACCAAGGAGTCATTTTCAAAATCATTGACATTATCAGTAACTTCATACCTAGCTTTTTGTGTTATCTTAAAAGCATTCAAGTACTCACTGTTAAAACACACCACTTCTATAAGGGCAATTTTCTTTTTTTAATTATAAACATTTTCATCGCTGCTTTATACTCAGTTGTTCTTGCATTTGTTTTTAGATAGCTATGAAATAAAAAACTCATTTTGCAGAAAAAATATCACGTAAAGTAAAATGAAAAAAAAAAAAAAAAAAAAAACATTTGTTTATTTCTATGACAAAATCTAAATAAAAATAAATCAATCAATAAATAAATCAACCATAAACATAAGCAATTATTTTCTGATAACAATGTGGTGTTGATATTTCAGCGTCATGGAACGTATGTGTTCCCAGGTAAGTGTTAATATTATTTAATTTTCATTTTTTAGTCAAACATCGTTACAGTTAATAGGCTAAAATGCCACACAGTACACAGACACCAAAAAGAACAGAGTGTTCCCTACATGTATTTCTTTTTTAAATACCAATAGGCAAAATATCCCATCCCGCCGAGGGAACCCATTAGAAACGAGGCGCCAAAGAAAGAAGGGGGCTTTCTCTTCACCATTCGAAATGCGTTTGGTAAAACTGCAGAGAGAAGCGTGGTGTGGATGTCTCCCAGGACCTTCCGAAAGGCGAATCGCTTCAGCACACGCTCAAAGAAAGATTGCAAATTGGGCCGGCTTCCATCCTCCCAGTATTTTTTTGACAGTCCCAGGAATTTGAGGCGGTGTAAAGTGGCCCCTAGTGAGATATCGGCTAAGGTGAAATCAGGTCCACACAGCCACAGCTCACACTTCTGACCTGGAGGAGAATACAGAAAATACAGGTCCAATGTGGAACATTTATAATTGAGGCCACCAGTGCAAACATTTTGAAATGTGTTTCCACATTGAAACTGGGGTAAACCATGTCGTATTCTGGCAAGGTATCATACCCAACTCCAGTTCTATGCCTTCTGTTTAAGGCACTTGCTTACAAAACAGGCACTGATATAACTTCTAGACAGACACTTTATGAAAGCTATGCAATAAAAACAAAATTTTAGGTTTCAGAATGTGAAAATATCACATAAGGTAAAATAGAAAAAAAAAAAAAAAACTATGAAATTATTTATATGAAAAATAAATACAATTGTTAATAAATTAATAAAAAATAGATGTCAAGATGAGACGGATGAACAAGGTGAGGAAACCATGTAAGGATGATGTTGTATTTTATATATATATATACACACACACACACACACACACACACACACACACACACACACACACACACACACACATATATAAACAATAACAATTTTCATTTAAAATTTATCCACAACTTTAGACACTCAATCATAAAATAAAGAAGTAATAATATAAACTTTTAGACAAATGTTTTTCCGTTTACTTTAACCTGTCTTGCCTGGTGGTTAAATGTAGTTGAAGTTTCTCTGAATAAGATTTTTGCACAGAGCCTCCTCCTCCTGACTCAGTGCTTGAACTGCATGTTCTTTTTGCAAGCAAGCATCTGAATGGCGTTGTGACTTTTACTGAGACATGTAAAACGAGCAACAATGCCCCCACACCCAGGCGCTCTGTATTTACTGTCCCGTTACCTGCTGGAGGGGTGTATCTGCATATGCACCTGGTTGATGTGATGACAGCATCTGCCTTACTCTCTGAATCACACCACCTCGAACCCCAGGCAATTGGTTACCAACCTTCATATTCTAACTTCCTCTTCTCCAGCTCAGCCTCCACTTGATCCAACACCATCCCAAGTTCACTGAGGATTTTCTTCAGGTAGTTCACATTGTCATGGTCCAGAATCTTGGCCTAGGCAGAACAAGCAGCATGAGCTGACCCGCTAGGTGGCCTATTCAAAACAGCAACAGCTTCGGCCAAAAGCTTTGCACCGCTCTATCAAATTAACTCATTTTGCTTCGTAAAGTCGAATGAAACCTGCTGAATAATGTTACGTCAACATATTGAATTACATACCGCTTTGTAGTTTTCCATATATTTAACAAAAAACTGAGAAAAATTGAAAGAAGTGACATTTCGAAATCGAACATGAAATTCTGTACTATTATTATGGCTTCTGTTAGATTTTTGCAAGTTTTATTGAGTACACAACGGTAAATAAAATATCTTATGTTTTTTTTTTTTTTATAATTATGCTCAATCCTAAAATTCTAGGTAATGAAAAACTTTTGGCCAGTGCTGTATATGTAGAAATGGGGATTTTATCCTGATAATCCCTGAACAGTCAAGTCTCGCTCTTGTTCTGGTTGCACACAAACAGAAACCAGAATCCAGAATCGCGTTACCTGTAAATGTAATGCCGTTCTATACAAATAAAACCAGCAGGATCAAACCATTTGTTTTTTCCTTGCAAATATTGTTCACTTAATAATTGCTCTCAAATAACATATCATGAATATGTTTTATTTGTGCTAAAACAGACCAGAAAAAACCTGACTGAGCTGACAAATAGCCACTGCCCTTACATTGTCCAGGCACTATCATCAGCATACTGCCTTAAGCTGTGAGGTTTGCAGTAGATTGGTCACCCACATATACTGCTCTGTAAATGAATAGCATTGCTCTATGTGAACACATTGCATTGTGGGTTTAGCAGCTCCACTGTGCATCAGATGGTTTACCAGCCTCGGGTGACACGGTCAAGCAGACACACGCTCGCTGCTTAATCAAGCCCCTTTTATAGCATTTTTGTTTGTGAGAAAATGGTGTGAGAAGTAGTATTACAAGATAGGGACCCTTTCTCCATTCCCCATGTGCTAAACAAGTTGTGTTTAATTTGGGTAGTGCAGATCATTTGCAATGCTCGGCCGCCAACGTCTGCTTTCATAATGTGCAGGAATTCATTTCTCAGAGAGCTGCCAGCTGCAAAGTGTTAGCAGGTGATGAGGTTGAATTACACGCTTACTTTAGGAGAGGGTAGCAAATCTCGATCCATTGTACAAGTAACAATGTACAGTGTGTGGATTTTGAATAGATTTCTTACCATTAGTTTTTTCTGCTTTGATAGATAAGGCTCTGTCAGCTGAGGTTCCTCGTGGTCCAGTTTCATCAGTTCTGAGGCAGCGTTGGCCAAGTGTCCTGTAGAGAGACAAACAGCACATTCTGTGTAAGGTATATTGACCATTAATCCTGGATAGCCCTAGCATTGTAGTTTGTAACTTTGTATCCGTCAGTTGTAGTGGATTACTACTTTTTTCAATGTTTTTATGTACAGAAAGATGGCCAGGCAGGAGTCTCAGAGATGCTGATACTTTCAATAACTTGTAATAAGGAATGTCCTGAAAACGTTTTTATTACAATTCGATAAGCAGTGCTAGACTTACATAAATGTGTAAGCCTGTAGTGCGTAGGATAAAAAGGCTTTAAGTATCAATTTTGGCAGAGCAGGTAAGAAAACATTTGTATGACACAAAACGCAGCCACTTGTTCATAAACTCAAAAGTCCACTCATATATTACTATAGTGCATTACTTGTCTACTAGTCTTTCAAAGCTTCCTTTCTGGTGTCTTGCTCTTTCTGTTACCGTGTGTACTGCTTTGACAGCAAAAGTTGCATGCAATTAAGCTAAAACCATTACACAGCAATTTCCCAAAGGCTGAACAAAAATCTATTTTATGTTTTAGTGTGCAAGGGATTAGTGAGTGGGTGTCCTTCTGTGCTTGAACTTTGAAACTGCAAGTGTATTGGTGCGAAACATTCTGCAATAGAGAACCACTGTACCAATACAACAGCAGATCAACTGAGATTCATATGTTGAATATCTTTTCAGAAGATTTATTTTAAGGAGTTTAACATTGCAATAAACTACAGTTTATTCTTTTCACATCTCATTTTTCTGTAAAAAAAAAAAACAAAAAAAACAAAAAACCCAAAAGGAACATGCAAAAGAAATCAAATCCAGTCAACTCTATTTATGTTATTTTGACTTACTCCAGTGCATGATCACTGCTTGAACTCCTACCACTTTCCTGAATTAAAATACCAAATCATTTTGTGAGCACATATTTTTTGACTGCTGGTGTTGCTTGTTGCTTTTTTCATGCAATGTGCTGCTGCCTTGCACTACAGGTGTCAGCATCCCAATAAGCAAGTCGAAATCCCTGACCCTTGCCATTGTCCAGAAATGATTTGATTGGGCTATTTGATTACATAGACACATTTCTGTGACTTGAGCTTGTGATATGATTGCTTCATGAAATCACTGAAAACGTTCTCCCAGGGGGTCCCAACCCCCACTTTAAGAACCCCTGGTCAAGCTAAACATCCAATTAGATATTGAGCAAGCTGCAGATCTTTACTACTAAGTCTCTGAACTCTTGGTTGGTCTTTTGAGTGATTGAGAGCCACCTGTGTGCTGTCTGTAGCAGGCTATGCTATTGGAATACTTAATCTTGCATCATCTGTGCTTAAAGGAACTGCCCAGGTACTGTTCCGGATGGTGCAACGGTTTATATATGTACTGTCTAGGTATCATTATTTTCTTCATTATCATAATCTTGGCCTTTGTTTGCCTGAATGAATGTATTGATCTGATTGTTATTGCCTGTATTAAATTTACGGTGGTTATTAATATTCGTAAACAAAGAGATAGTCCAGACAACCTTAGCATTTAGGCTTGTGATTTGTTTCATAAATGCTGAAAAGGATTTAGAGATGTAAGGCATTGCACTGACTGCAATCATAAAATGACTCGATCATGTTCACTCTCCGGGTAGTTAATGACAAACATCTTGCAAGGTTTTCAGAGTGTAACGATCTGGCCGGCACAGGGGATGAGGTCTATGCAACTGGAGCAACAGCGAGAGCTGGGTGAGAACCATCAACCTTACGCTCCCTTGAGAAACCACCATTTAACCATTGCACAAAAGAAGCAGGAAAGTTAGAAATCTTTTTTATTACATCACTTTATCTTAGCTGTAGGAGTCAGTCACATTCTGAGACTTGCACAGCACTTTTACCTTCATAGCCCGACCCCTGGCCAGTACAGTAACAAGCTGCTGTTATTTAAACCTCCAAAGATCTCGTTTCTAGAGGCTGTACAGTTATTTTTCATAATACACTGTATATTTTCACCCTATGAAAATTACCTATTACAACATCACTTAGATGGAAACAAAAGACTAAAGTCTACCAGTATTCACACATTCACCGTAGGGTAAGAAAGTGAATAATATTCCAGATTGAACGCATGCTAATGTTTATTAACATGGTTCTTTGTCTGATTTAGGTTTAAAAGATGTTTGCCTCCTTCTCCCTGCATTTCTGCTTGATGGTGTGTTTAGGCTTCATCTTCATTAGATCAATACCCTGTCACATTTCCGTTTGCAAAGCACACTAAAGAGCTCTTTGCATTAGAGTAACACTGCTTCCCAAACTTTTCCTTAGTTACATTTTCAATTAAAGTAATTTGAATATGTTATTGAAGAAATCTGATCCAAAACACTAAGGTTGTTTTCAAACTCAGCAGGCTATGCATCAAGACAAATGTAATTTAGCAAGCCGATTCACAAGTTGCCGGCACTAACAGACAGATTCTTAGAAATTACATTTAGCTTCCTGGGGTAACCCATATTTACAGTATCACAATCTGATCAGGTGTTCTCTAGATGCGTAAATATGTAAGTGAGGCTAATGCACGGATACCGCCACTAGATCCCTGTTGCTAGGGACATGCAGCCCCTGTAGGACATGATGATTGGATCCCTGTCGCTAGGGACATGCAGCCCCTGTAGAGCATCATGATTGGATCCCTGTCGCTAGAGACATGCAGCCCCTGTAGAGCATCATGATTGGATCCCTGTCGCTAGGGACATGCAGCCCTTGTAGGACATGATGATTGGATCCCTGTTGCTAGGGACATGCAGCCCCTGTAGAGCATCATGATTGGATCCCTGTCGCTAGGGACATGCAGCCCCTGTAGAGCATCATGATTGGATCCCTGTCGCTAGGGACATGCAGCCCCTGTAGAGCATCATGATTGGATCCCTGTCGCTAGGGACATGCAGCCCCTGTAGAGCATCATGAATGGTAAGAAAGACACCTGAACAAGAAATTACACTTCAAAACTGCTCTTAATGTGAAACCATTCAATTACAATTTATAAAGAAGCACTAATGGCTGCATAAAGCATACTAACGTTGGATCAATATCAGCCACAAAGCCATAAACCAGAGCCTGCAGTTGATCCTGTATTATCCTATACACAGCAATAGTATGTGAGCCCCGGAAGGAGCTAGCATCACTTACTACGTATTTCAGCGGTGGCGTACTTTGGGATCATGGAGTCGGTAGTTAGCTCTGGGTGGAGGATGCAGCCGTGGGTATAGGCGTCCATTGGCAAACCATCTAGAAGCTCTCGGTACTGATTCACTCTGGCATAAAGAGGAGTCTCAGATTCAGGTATCAGCTGAGCAACATTCTCTACAACAGAAAACAGTAGGAATGTTACGGTACACAAACCTGACAGAAGTAACATTTACTGGCATGCAGTATTTTAAATGCACACTATATCAAGGCGTTTTAACATGAATAATGAGGATCATTCTGATCTCAAAATAAAAATAAATATTTTTATAGATATAGATATTAGCTGTTATTAGCAGCTACAGTTCAGGTCACAGTATGTTATATTTATTGAGTCTGACAGATTATATCTATCTAGAAAAGTTACAGAATTACAGAAATAATGATTAAACATATCAAATACAACATAAGTACAGCAGCAACTGCCTTTCAGATGTATGGGTCAAGTTACATTAAAGAACTATGATATCACACAGGCATTACCACAATAGCTACATCTATCCTACCATAGCGCCAACAAAACAACATAGCGGTAAATCACTACGCCTGCAAAATTACGTTCACCTAATGTTACTTTTCAAAAGTCCTGAATATTTTTTTATATACATATGCATACTCTTTCGTCAGCTTAGAATTGTGGGTTTAAAAAAAAAAGCATTAACTTGGGAATCGATCTGTAGAATTTTAACCACTGACGTGTCCAGGCACATACAATTGAAATTTTGTAGACAGCACCATTCCTTATTAGTTTAGCAAGGGAATGTGGGTTCGAATACAACCAGCGAAGGCATTTAAAAACCCTGCCTTACTTTAAAAAACAATAATAACCACAAGTGTACAAATTTGATAGGAGTAATAATGAACACCTTATGTTTTCTAGTTTTCTCCATTGAGGCATCCTTCCCAAATTCATGTATGATCTGAAGAAAATTTAACACACGATCAGAAGAGTTCATTCCACATTTCAAGCGGTAGATTAAAACTTCTAGCAATTCATTTCAGATGCCTCAGGGAAACTGTTTCCAGGAGCTCTTTCCTCTTGAAATGTTTTTTTAAATGAGCAGCAGCTAAACGCAATGGGAAGTTTCAGATGGCCCACTCCCTATTCATCGTGTTTACTGCAGTGCTGCTTGCTCTGCATTCACAAGAGAGTGTTCAGGCTCGGATCGTGGTTTCGACAACAGCAACAAATGTCAGGTTTAGAACATATCCACTATTTTAGGAGCAGCCATCAGCCTTTTCAAAAGAGAGCTAAGAAGATACACACTTTGAAACCTTTGAAACCTAATAAGACAAGCCTTTAAATTTTGACATGGGCCTGGGGCCCATTCTGATATAATTAATCGAACAGCGTTGGAGTGTACAGAACACTTTAGTAATGTTCTGAAATTGATTTCCCATCACATAAGGGATAAACAACAATTCTAATTCAGCTAATGCTCATTTAAAATGCCATCAATTGTCCACCACTTCTTGGCAATTAAATTAGGTTAATCCTAACAATTTAATTTACTTTCAGATATGTGCAATTGACTGATTCCTTGACAAATACACTTTTTTAAAATAACTTACAGTCTGAATTAGACAGTGAATATTTTTAAAAGGACCAAAGACTTCATTTGAAGTATTGTTTTGCAAATGATATGTGACACCTGTATTTCCTCATCCTGTTGGCAATGGCAACATTTTACAGAAATGTAAAAACATGCTGGATTTGCTCAGAAAGGCACAGGCCTGATCAGGTAACGCATTTGTTAATCAACCTCAGGGTCTTTGTTTCGATCCCCATCACCTACACTAACTGTTAAAGGGACCCAAGTTCCTCTCGTACACAAAAATAACATTTTTTCGTTTAAAAAATGAGTTGATCCAGAGCAGTATGTTTAAATGGAAATTGGATTCTTATTCTAGTTTGAATTCCAAACAAATTTCAAATAGGACATGTGGAATTGTGGCTGAGTGTCCCGCCCCTTTGTTTATTATTCTATTATTATATATATATGTATATATATATAGTCGTCCAATATTATTATTTGTTGTGTGTGACCGGCGAAAAGCCAGTCTCATAATACAGTCACATGAATGGGGTTAAAATCCCCATTCATAAAAACCTTGTGCAGAAGGTGACCATCTCCCGAGTTAATTCATTGATTAATTGTTGCTAATCGGGAGATGGTCACCTGTATAAAAGCCTGCAGCTCTCTGCACTCAGAGATGAGGGTTCGGAGTAGAGAACGAGAGACCGGAGGTAAATAACCACAAATATAACAATTGCTAAGCGGGTTGGCTTACACATCAGCACGATACTTGTTTGTTATTTGTTTATTTGTTTGGCCAACACACCTTTTGTTTTGTGTAGTTTTGTTTTGTTTAAATCTTTTATTTTCTATTATTTATTAAAATACATGGCGCTGTAGCGTTACGGTCTCGCCCCGCCATTCACTGTTTAGCAGACAGGATCTGTGTAGCCCAGTGTTCTACATGACCTTGCCAGCCTTTGCTACATTTATTAATGGTATTCCACATACATCATTTAAAGATTACTTTCCTTTGGATCGTCTAGCACTCGTAAGATCAATGTGGCCTTGAGCTGACACATCGACTCTGGCAAGAAGTACCTACATTATCAGTATAGTTATGTACATACTCTTGATTGCCAATAGTTAAAATTTGAAAAAAAAAAAAAAATCTGCATACATCATTACCCCTCAAAGTTATATTCTGTTTGTGCTGTTCTTCTTTGAAAAGGCATCCCTGTTCAACTACCAAGCAGTCAAGTCAATTATAAAAAATAAATTAATAAATAAATAAAAATAGCAGTCTACAATTAGTTTCCTAGTGGAAGAGTACTATTAGTTATTAAAAACGATTATGCGATTACGCTATAATACACTGCCTCAAATTAAAATCGCTTTTCCTACCTCTTAGGATAGGAGATACAGGCCAGATACAGATACAGGCTTCGGTTTAAAAAAAAAAAAAAAAAAAAAAAAGTATATTCTATGTTTTCAATATACAGTAGTTTCACAATTCACTGAAACATCTACACTTATAACCTCCATTGGGTATAGCACCCCGCTGTAGAATTTAAAAACAAGTGCTACTGATGGTTAACTACCAGTATATTGTTCAAAGTTTTAAACATCTAAAAATAAACAGCCTAATGTCATGTTGTCATTCAAAAACTCTGTATCGCTGTTTGTTTCACTTTATCTTTTACTGGTGTTGAATTATCAAACAGGTTCAGTCGTACCATGTACAGTCATTTCTGCTTCTGTGGACCACCAGTAGCACCCACTGGTCTAAACTAGTACCGTATCACTAATGTACTGGACAATAACCCCAGAAACTGAATTCCAAGCTGGTGTAGAAGCACATAAACCCTGTGCTCACGAGGGGTTTCTTCCAGGGATTTAGGTTCATTAAATACATGAGCTGGGCTGCATACCAAATGATGTAATTATACATTAAACTTGAGAACAGGATTAATCATCGAGCAGAGAAAGGTTATCATATAACACCTGGAGGTATAAACGTACAAGAAATATTCATGCAATGCACTTGCTATAATACCATTCGATGGACTGAAAAAGATTTTTAAAAAACTGTTGCTATTCATTTAAACACCACAGGATAAATTGACCAACCATGGATATTTGACAACCCCTAATTTAAAATGTTTTTTAGCTAGCTAAATCATTTTATAAGTTATTTCCTAGACAGGTCTGAATCGTAAAGTTTTGAAAGAGAGACATGTTACACAAAACATATTTTGCATCATTTTTTTTTTTTTTTTTTTTAACACGATATCTGGTACTGTACTAGATTAAAGAAGCTGTTTGCAAGCCTTGTTTTCAGGTTATCTTGCACTTCCTTGGTCATTTCATCCAGAGAGTGAAATTGTCCCCACCCCTTGAACACTTTCTTTCCTGTCATTAACATTCCACCTGCTTCCCCTTTTGAATGACATGCTTTGCAGCCAGTAACATGCTTGATCCCAAAGTCGGTGTAGAGGTGAAACGACCAAGGAAATGGAACAGTAACAGAGTTTCTGAGAGCAAGACTTAAATCTTGTGCAGTTCCAGACATCGTGCGTTTCTTTCAACACTTCACCTTTGAGACCTCCGCAGCAAATGTAGGACGGGCTGGATTTAGGGAATCATTTTTCGACAGTTTCGCTCCCCCCCCCCCCCCTTCCTTCTTAACACAAACTGCAAAAAATAAATAAATAAATAAATAAAAAGACTGTGTTATGTTGAATTCAAATACCTCCCACAAAGTTTTTCTCTAAGTAATCAATAATCTGGTTGTAGTCACTGACAATGGTGTCGCCATGGATGAAGACTGGTACCTCCTCCCCCAGATTGAGCCTCATAAACCAGGGCTCTTTGTGCTCTGTCAGAGGCAGGCTGACATCCCGCTCATCGCACACCAAGCCCTTCTCATTAATAACCAGGCGGACCTGCAACGACAAAGGCAACAGCATTTTAAATGTATACCATCTCCAATCAAATACAAATACGAAGAGCAACCTACCTTTACTCGCTTTCTCATTCCCCACCCTCCATCTACCACCTTCAGGTCTAACTATACAGATGTATGTGAAGGCTTTATAGTGTTGAGACAACTGCCCATTCGAGTCCACTGTGATGCCATGCTGTTACACCAATTTAAGCTAAAAAAAAAAAAAAAATGTCCATTTACCCTAGTTTGCATTGTGTTATGAAAACAAAACACAATTTTAATAGTGATTGACAAAATACACACACATACTCTTGCTAAGATACACCCATAGTCATCAACACATTGAAATTGTAGCTCATTTTACAGCATGCAGTTTAACTCCTTGTGACAGACGCCCTTACAAAAAAAAAAAAAAAAAATCCTGTTTCCCCACTTCTATATTCCCAAATGATTCTGTTTTGGTGTCCAGCCAGGATTTCTATACACCCCATTAACAGCCTTCAAAGATTGTATCACTGTGTTGAATGCATTGACCTATTTGCTTCTTAGTTGTCTCATGCTTTCTTAATATTGAGTACTAATGCTCATTCACGATCAATCTGTCAGCTGCAATGGTTCTTCCTTAATGCTATACACACACTCAGATAAACATATGGCTTATTTTGAACAAGTGCAAATGTGATGGACTTCCGAGAGGAATAAAACAACTAATTGCATAAAACTAATAAGAAACAGCAAACTGTAGTGGTAGTCTGGACCAGTTCATTACTGTTCAGAGCAGTTTCTTGCCAGTCAAAGTTAAAATCATTTTAATCCATTGTGATCATTTGTCACTGTCACCCAGATTACAAGTTTTCCACTTTCAATAAGATATACACACTATCCAACAGACTACACATTTAATAGATGATTTTTGTTGGGATAACACTGTGAAATTAATCTGTAATTTGAACCTGTTAAATGTTATTCAAGTCTTTGATACAAAACTAGACAAAACGCACTACGGTGCAGTTACACTGTTCATGTCTAGTGTTATAAAAAAGGATAACTGCATATTTTCTTTTAGAAAATAATACAATTTGTGGGAATCTGCCAATGAGTGTTGTCCATTGAAACGCAGGTGCTGGGTTCAGCACCCATTTGTCTGTGATTCAAGAGAACCGTAAAATCCTTCCTACATAGATGCAACAGAAAACTTGAATAAGATGGCTGTGCAAACCAAGAAATAAAGTAATAATTTTCCTCTGACCTCCTGCCTATCTGAACTGCATTTGTAGTCACAGCATGATTTACAGCGCATTTGCTTTATTAATCAGACATCCTCCTTTTTCAACCCCGTCATCTCAAAACTACACTTCTGCAAAATTCCTCGGATGCACATCAAAATCTTTTTCTTTTCTAAGTACAATCAGGACTAGGTTTCAAATGCAATACCAATCCCCCGACCTCTGTATCATAACACAGAGCATATTTACTTCCACTGTGCTTGCAATCTCTTCTTCATACTGTTTTTACAAAATAACAACAAACAACATACTATAGGAACACTTACAAGTATTAAAATGAGTCCTTGACTTTTAGCTTTTTTCAAGCTGAGACTTTTTTTGATGTTTTTATTAGTTTGTATCTCGTCGTGCTAAGGTTATGCTCGTCATGCTTGGAACCCTCTCCACTTGTCAAACACCTGTCTATTCAGTAAGACTTATCTCTGGGCTACCGTTTAAGTAATACGACACAAACTGCATTTTACCACCTGCGCAGCCTTGCAAAGATTCATTCTCACTTGGACTTTGACAGAGTTGCTATCCAGTCTTGTGTTTAGACTTGATCACTGTTAAAGGGGCTTTCTCAGCTTACCAAGACCCCAGTGGCATGTCTTTAATAAGAACTAAAACATTTGCTCACATTATCACCCTCAATACTTCCTATCAAATGCGTTTCTTTTTTTTCTGAAACTTCCAATACTTTAACAATCTTGTACTGCATATGTTATTTCTGACAGAACCCTTGAAGGTGCATTCCATCTCCACAATCTTTTATTTGTCAGTATACTACATCAGTATCCCTTTTTCAAATGCCCTGGCTTTCCTTATTCACAAATGATGCATGCTGACGCCAGGAACACTACAGAAAGCTATGAAATATCACTCAAGCTTTACTTCCAAATTGAGGACAGGGAAGGACAGTTTGTTTATGTTGAACTGGATTGAAATCAAAGCCAGATTTAAGCAGGGAAAATGCATGTCTTCAACTAAACAAACTACTAGCAGGTAAGTGCAGTGGTATTCATTTCATCCTTTAAACATATAGGGGTAGATTCTCAAAGCTATTTACTCTAAATTATCATTAGCGCAATATCTATCTGAAAGAAAGAAAAAAAAAAACTCATTACAATTCTCAATCCACTAAGAATCAAATTAACACTACTGACAAGTTAAAAGTCTTGGTTGTTTATATCCGACTAGGTAACTTTGTTGGGTGTGTTTCTCCTTTCTGAAAAGGATGTGCTAATGAAGATCTGGAGTAAATGGCTTTAAGTTGGTATCTAAGATCACAATTAATTTATCTTAGACGCCTTATCAAAAGTAGAGTTAGGTAGCTCAAGATTAGTTCTAATCAGAGTTTGTGAAAAGAGACATAGATAATAATACATACTCCAATTAAATCCAGCTATGGCTTACCCTGTCAATTTTAGTTTTGGGGCATGTTACAGTACCTGGGTATCCACCTGGACTGCATTAAAAAAAAAAAAAAAAAAAAACGAAGGTATTTAATTACAGCAAGATCTGTTCTGACTAACTGTTCATGCTTTAGGGCATCCTTTGCTTACATTAAAATTCCACTCATCTCCCACAGCGATTCCACAATGACATCTCTTGAAAATGAGTAAGACAAGATTATTATTTTACTAATGAGACAGGCTGGTATATGTGCTCAATTAACCTCTACCTGTCTGCCAATAAAAGGGCTTCCTTCAACAACAAAAGCATTTCTGAAATGTCTGGGAGAAGAGGTAGGACTGGGTATGATACAAGACCAGATATCTTTTTTAATTAAATTACATGTGAGACGTACCGTACATGGTGCATGACAGGTCAGATGTAAGAGTTAGATATAACCATGAAATAACCCTATTGCAACATTGTAATAATACATACCTGGGCTATCAAATTGTTGGTATTATATAAAAACAGTCAGGCACGACAATTTCCATAGAAATTACTAAAAGGCAGCTAGAGAGGGAAATCAGTAAAAGCATTTGGAAATCTGCCCCTGTACTAAAAAGAGAGAACAACCAAATGGGAAGTTATGCAGAAACAGTGCTTGGGTAAAGCATAGAACACTTGCTGCATATCTCTTTTTAACATGTCAGCAAGCAATTTGGTTTATTAGCAATCAATGCCAGGTTAAAGGAAGCTCTCAGTTTGCCTTAAATCTCTCTAGCCCTTCAATGCCTTCTTTCCTGTCATTAACCAACCAGCTGCTGCTTCCCCTAATGATTTGCTTTGAAACCACAACCCCGAAGGTGCTGCTGAAGTCGAACGATAAGGAAGTGCAAGTGCAAAAGACAACATGCAAGTAAGCCATGCAAACTGAGAGCTTTCCTTAACCCATTATGGTAGCAAATGAAAATACTGGTTTGCTCTAAAGGATGCTCTTTCAAAACTGTTACCTACATGCATATGGCAATAAGTGTCACAGTCATTGAAATGATTGTGGCATATGGGACTAATCTCTACATTTTCCCCTCTAATTTCCAGTTTCCCATGGATAATGGCTAAAATAATTTGACTGGACAAGAACTAGGAAGGGACACACTGGTTCAGCCTGTCTAGCTAGCAACTCTTGCCTGAAATCAAAGTTCGATCATCCTGCCTGAAGGTGTCTTGTAAGATTGCCGCCTTTACCTCCAAAGAGGTCACCAGATTACCCTGAAAGGTGCCCTGTCAGTCAGAGAAAGACTTCTGTGTGGGCTTGATCAGGACCCTGCCTAGTTTGCATGTGCAAATGGTCAGAGGTTCAAATATATTCTGGGGGAAGGGTGTGGGGGTGCTAATGTAACAGGGCAGACGAAGGCTGGTTACAAATTGATCACCATGCAATCCGCAAACCAGCGGCTTAACCATATGCAAAAAAGCCAGTGTTGTCTGCATGTGTGGTTACAGAGCTGGGGTCAGAATCTGTAATGATGTGCATCATACAACATGCCTGTTATACTCTTCAACCTCAGCAATGAGCTGCAGGTAATCGATGAGAACAGAGTCACAACCCCAGTGACAGGGCAGAGGCTGGGTGTGAACAGGTAACCATGCCCACTGCAAGCTAGCATCTTTACCACTATGCCACTATATAAAAAAGCCCAATCACCCTATTGCCTAAGTGCCCAAATGTGCGCAGGCCAATCTACAAATCCACCACAGGTGTCACTTTCTTTTTTGGATTATTGACAGCAAATAAGGGTTTATATAAAGAAAGCAACCTTTTGATATAAAGTGCCGTGAAAAAGTATTTGCCCCCTGTCTGATTTTCTGCATTTTTGCACATTTTTCACATTGAATTTGGTCAGATCTTTTTGTGGGTTCTAGTAGTATACAGAGTGAGACTGAGAGAAAAAAATGACACCAAAGTTTGGTGCTTCTTTCATTTGTTTGGTGTGCAAGGTAATCAAACAGGTAATCTTCCGGTGTTAAAAAGTTATTGCCCCCCCTAGTTAAATCAACCCAATTAAAGGGATAATTATGATCAGCTGTTTGAATACTTTGGTTAGCAATCAGGCCTGATTTAGGCCAGCCCTGCCCAATATAAATCTGACTAACTTTGGCCCTTACCATCAGTGAAGTTGTCAGCACACAGGTTCTAGAAGCACAGTGCCACGATCAAAAGAAATTCCTGAAGACCTCCGGAAAAAAAAAGTGGTTGATGCCTATCAGTCTGGAAAGGGTTACAAAGCAATTTCTAAGGCTCTGGAGCTCCACCAAACCACAGTCAGAGCCATATTATCCAAATGGAGAAAGTTTGGTGCAGTAGTGAATCTTCCCAGGAGTGGCCGTCCTGCCAAAATTTCTCTAAGAGCTGGGCGTAAAATCATCCAGGAAGTCACAAACAACCCTAGAACAACATCCAGGAATCTGCAGGCCTCTCTTGCCTCGATGAAGGTCAGTGTTCATGACTCCACCATCAGAAAGACACTGGGCAAAAGTGGGATTCATGGCAGAGTAGCAAGGTGGAAACTATTGATATGATGAAGAACATGAATGTTCGTCTCAAGTTTGCTAAAAAGCACCTGGATGATCCTCAACAGATCTAGAACAATGTGCTATGGACAGATGGGTCAAAAATGGAACTTTTTGGCCAACATGGGGCTTGTTATGTCTGGTCAAAAAACAAACACTACATTCCACAGTAAGAACCTCATACCAGCGGTCAAGCATGGTGGTGCTAGTGTCATGATTTGGGGATGCTTTGCTGTATTAGGACCTGGATGACTTGCCATCATTGAAGGAACCACGAATTCTGCTCTGTATCAGAGAATTCTACAGGAGAATGTCAGGCCATCCATCCGTGAGCTGAAGCTGAAGTGCAGCTGGTTCATGCAGCAAGACAATGATCCAAAACACATAAGCAAGTCTACATCAGAATGGTTGAAGAACAAGAAACTTAAAAGTTTTGGAAGGGCCTAGTCAAAGTCCAGACCTAAACCCCATTGAGATGTTGTGGCAGGACCTGAAACAAGCAGTTTATGCTCGAAAACCCACAAATGTCACCAATTTGGATAGAACTATGTGGCACTTTAGCCTTACCAAAGTAGCCATAAGCAATGCTCGAATGCATGACAAATGCATCTTCAAAAATCAAAAATCCCGGACACCATAATATTTTGCTTGATGTTTGTTGATCCCATCAACATCTATCCAAACATATCATTGGTTAATATTTTGGAGTGCCCAGCGCAAGTTATTACGGCCTAAACTTGGTACAAACAGAAAAAATTCAAATTTCAAGGCAGTTTAATGACCAGTGGTGGGACCAGTGGTGGTACAGAATTAGGATGACTGGTACCTAAAGGTCTTACAGCAATATTTACATTTTAGGACCCACATCCCCTACAGGGTAAAGGGTTAGTCTGAAGTTCGAATAAAACTTGGGAGTTACCCCTCGTCTGGCAATTTCCCAGAAGTGAGTAGGGTGCTCCTAGTATTTTATTTCTAAAAAGCCCTATTCAGTACGAGTAGAACGAAGTGGTACATATGATGGTTGCATCTAAAATGCGCCCAGGGTGATTTTTCTGATCAAGTTCCCTTTCTCGCTTTGGATTGACCTTTGCAAGGTCACAGGTCGAAGGAGAAATAATAATAATAAAAAAAATGGCTATCATTTCTGAACTCAGCATGTCAGAAAACCCCCAGGTGAATTTTTCTAGGAAAATTTGAGACGGACGAGCAACAAAACGTCCCTTTTCTGTTGAGTTGCCGTGGAATAACACGCATGCATAACCTCCGATTGCTGCATGTTGTAGCACGGACATGCATTTTTGGTTCACAGAAGACTCCAAGAATTACACCTCAAGACTTGGCAGGTATGTTTCTGCAAGCTTTTCAATGCTACTGTACATTGGTTTATCAGTATGCAAGATAGCCCTCAACACTGAATGCAACATTGACAGAAAAAGCAAAGTTCAGTGGACAGCTCATCTGGAATGTTTTGTTTTCTAAGCTATATCAAAAGGTTGAAGATATAATGTACAACATCCTACAGCTGCAAGTAACAGCAGTACCACTGTCCCCATGGAATGACGTAACGGCAAACTAGCAAGGTTGCAGGGTGCATATGTCCATACGAAAAACAAACTGGACGGCAACATATCAGACAGAGGTGGCTAAAACATGGAACAATGAAGGAAACATACGCCAAAAGGTACTCAACATCATTGTTGGGCACTGCCACTTTAAGGGTGGGCCTGTATTTTGTATAACTGCACTATCCTATAGGCTGCATCTCCTATGTTTTAGTCTTGTCAGTTTGTGCAAATGCGACCACATTATGTGAAAACTGTAATATAAAGCCAGTTATAATAAGAACATTTGAAACTCATTTACCGCACAAAAGGATGCATTCCTACTGTATAATATAAAGTCATATTTGTGATTTTTTTTTTTTTTTTTTTTTTTTTTCCAAAAAGTCACATTTAATGATTTCATATGTTCAAATACATTTAGCAAAATAAACTAAACGATTATGGTCTCCTAGCGTGAAATGTATTCAAATCATATGCAATGTCATCTTCATTTGTTTGCTTTCCACTTTCGTTTTAATATTAATTATTTATAATTTGTGTAATATTTTAGAAGCACCTCCAGCTGACATTAAAGGGCGTACAAATTCAGGATTTACAAATAAAACGTGATTTAAAAAAAAAAAAAAAAAAAAAAAAAACATATTCTTAGGAAAGAAATACATTCCACCCATTAAATCCTTGAAATGCTGTTGCAATAATGGAAACAGTGGTATTGACCACGACCCTGCAACTGTATACACCTGCTGGAATAGATATGTGTATGCATTTATTCAATTACTACCGCTTCTTGATTTTTATGCACCCATTAACCTGTGGTAATAATATACAATCATATATAATACTGCTGATAGGTTGCATATACACACACACACACACAGCACAATTAAATGTGTAGAAGCTGGAGTGCCAAAACCATGCATTTCATACAAGACTGTACCTTTTGTGAGCTAAAAGATTGCGTCCAGTGATACAAAACGAGCCTGTCTTTTGAATTGGGTTTGCAGTCTATTGCTGGTTCTTGAGTTCCCTCCTCGTCTGCGATTTTTCCGTCTTCGTCTCTGGCAGAAATTGGCCACCAACTACAGTTAGTGGGGGTTACATTATTGGAGGACGCCATGACAGAGTATTACTGGGAGCGAAAGCGGGCGAGCAGGAAGAAAACTCAGCACCACAAACTGAGCATCATCATCACAGCACACACCAGCGAGCGCTCTTACCACCCCACACACAAAGCAGTAGGGCAGGAACCAACAACAGGGCGGTATGTGCTGCTGACGTTCCCAACGTTGAACAACCTTACGTTCTTCCGCCATGAAAAGACCACAAGGTTACTTAAAACGTCATGGAAAATAGACATATAGATCAATATAATTTGGTATGTGTGTTACAGCATAGCAAAGTGATACGCTGAATACTTATTAGAACACTTAGGTCGGAGAACAAGGTCACGAAGAGCTGGTTTTCCTAGAGCTGGTAACTGTTCAAGTTTTACCGGTCATGGGGCTCCACTATAATGATTCAGAAGCCTGCAATGCTGGTTGAGGAGCTAGGGGTACTGGTTAATTTAACGTTAATTTACTGTAAAAATCCAAATTGGTGTATTAATCGAACTGCCGTATGCCTTAAATAAAAACATATTAAATGCATAGACTACCCACTAAGTCTGTTGTCTGGATATCACACACATGCACACACAGGTAGAGCACAATTGCCATGGCAACCTTCTTTCTCCCACCCTGCACTGAACACACACGGCACCCAAGAGAGCTGCAGGCCAGTTTTGTTCAGGGACCCCTGGAATCATACCCTACTGGAGCACGATCTCAGTGTCGATAATTCCAACATTGCCTTTCTGCACAGTGTAAGGGGGACTCAACAGGGGTGGGGCTTCAAAGCAACCATGCCATATCAATGACCTGCTTTGGGTTGGGCTGCACTGTTTGTTTAGTGTCGCGTGTTTGTCCATCTCCAATGTTTGCACTGCTTTCAGCCGCTCACCAAACGACTACTGCTGAGATAATAAACAAACACAGTTGTGTCGCCCAGATTGGTTGCTGTCTGCATTATATTTGGGGGGGAGGGGGGTAATCCTGTATCCCTCACAAGAAAATGCCATAACTAGTTAAGTATATCAATACACATTCAGCAAACCAAATGTTTAAGGATTACAAAACAAAAACAAATAAATCTTATGCAAGATACACCATATTTTAGTGTTTTCTTTGTTTGCTCCTAAACAAATAAACACTAAGATGCATAGCTTATTTTTATGCATACAATACAATTTAGCTTTTTTTTTTTTAGTGAAAATAAACATATTTAATCACAGCAATAAACAATACAAATCCCCTGTCCCAATACGGACTGCTGTGACTAGGCACTGCACGTTTTTAAAGGCAGTTGCTGTATAGGACCCAGTGTACTTTCAAATGTTAATTTAGACCTTGTCTCTAAATTGGCCGCACTGCCAGTTTATTGAAACAGTTCAAGTTGATGTTGGCTTTGTATCTTACGGGTGCTGTGTCCCATATCGCTTGTTAAACACGCCATGTACCATAAATCACCAGGAAGTGACCCCTTAACATAAGGAGAAACTAAAATAACAGGTCGCTTTATTAAATGTAAGTTTTCAGATACTTCATCTTCTTACCATTAGAGGGTGCTATTGAGTTAAACCTCTGATCCAGGTCAGCAAAACACACCTCTATAAAGTATTAATTAACTTTGGTTGATTAATATTGTTTACAATGCTCTTTTGTTAAGTATACAAACATGTTTATTATTCTGCATAACCAAATAACATTCCATTTAGTAAGGTATAGGCTATAGTCACACTTTCTGTATTTAAACTTTCAAATGTTAGTGTTAATTTACATTGAATTTGTTTTCATCCCTTTAAATTGAATATTTAATTTAAAACGTTTTCAATACAACCATTTTTGCTAACTGTGTGCAGTAGGTATACTGCAAGTAACCCTAATTGACTTTTAACTGATAAACAACATATTTAGCAATAAGAAATCCATTCCGAGTGGCTTCATATTACATTTTCGTGTTGTTTAATGTCCCTTTACCTTCATTTGGTGTTTGTAATTATTCAGAGCGATTCTTACTACAATCGCTCAAATGCCGTGTCCTGAATTTATCAGTTCTTCTGTTTTAATGCCAGCCATACACATCTATAACATAGGTTAGATCAGCCAGTGTCTTTACAGTAGTCAGAGTCAGCATCCTCTATTGCACAGCTGCTGTGTATTTCCAGCATTACAAAAGTAAGTCCACAGTCTCTAGAAGGCTTGCACCACTATAAAGAGAGACTAAGTTAGCCTGTATTAAATATGACATGACTGTCTCCTAGAACTGAAGAGCAGATTCTGAACTGGATGAGACACCAACACTGACGGCACATCAAGGAAAATGTTCTAATGTCATTTACTGAGATATTTTACAGTTCCGCTCATGAGGTATGTTCAGTTCTATCTATGGTAGAATATTACACGATGATGGGCATTTGTTTTGACCTGCAGACATGTTTCTGCCAACTTGGCATCTGCTTCTACGTTATCAAATGCAAGAGACACCATACCAGAGGAAGGCACCCTGATGAGGAATAACCTTGTTTGAGAAGAAGATAAATAAACATAGACATGAATGGATTCGGTGGGGGGGTTCCTGGGGGTCATCGCCCCCCCCATCAAAAATGTCAAAATACTGTTTCCTTTAACCGTATGTTTCGTACCAGGTATGCCCCCTTCATGAAAGTCTGTACCCTGCATAGGCTGTCATAATACTATTAACTGGTGAATCCAAACACAATGTATTTAAACATTGGAATAATTAGAAAAGTACAATATTGAGGTGGTAGCTGCTTTATCTGTTAAAAATCTATCAACTTCCATAGACACTGTGGTGCTCACTAACTGCATTCAGTGCTTGCACAATCCCTCGGTTATGGGCTTCTCTTAAAAGTCCCCAGTTGTTGAGACAATTGCCTTTCCATAAAGACAAGCAAGACAGTTCTTGGTTCCTATTTGTTCTGCAGTTTGGGATACACGGGACGCACAATCCCACAGTGATAAATCTCCGTTCAAACATTACAGGGGCACATGGCTCAACTGCTTTGCATACCTGTGACCTCACAGTTGTATGCCTTTTATGGTATGACCCTGATGGCATGCAGTCCTGTTATTCATTGGTGACTGCTTTGCTGGAAGTACCTGATGTTTTAAGCAAACAAAATGGAAAACCATCCCAAAGTTATTAACAAATTACAATATTGTGTTCCTCCATTCTTCTGGCAAAAAAAAAAAAAAAAAAAAAAAAAAAAAAACATCAAATACATAAACGATACATACATAGAATCACATAGGCAAATTTCTTTCCAGGAACAGGTTGTTTAGTTTTGAGTTTGCATCCTAATGTTCTGAGTGACTATAACTTGCGCATGCTTGAGAGTCTGATGCTAACACTGATTCCAATCTTATTCCTCACAAACAAATGAATGCATTATAATAAAGCGTCTATAGGCTGGTTTAATTATATAACAATAAGATATACTCTATTATGATCTATTAATGTATGCATGCATGTTTTATGTTTTCCGACAGACTTCAGATAAACCATTATCACCACCTTAATACAGTACGAAGTGTAATTTCTAATTATTCTAATTTTTAAATAAATTGAGTACAGATTTACCAGTCGTGCATTTTTAAACAATAATTGACTTTTTGAAATATAACACGTTGTTTACAACTTGACGTTTTTGAAAGCTCTTAGCAGGTGCCAGCCAGCTTCATAGAAACCATATAGAAATTAACGTACTCCTGTTGCTTTTCAAATGTCCTATTGGTCGATATATATATATATATATATATATATATATATATATATATATATATATATATATATATATATATATATATATATATAATAAAAAAAAAACACGTGTATACTGTACAAATATTTAAAGGTCTGCGAGTCAATATTAAACTTCGAAAGAAAGTCATCGTAGCGATCTTCTAATGAGATCATAGTATGCACAGCCAACCCCCCCCCGCCCTCTCATTCCCATGACGAGTCCATTGGCAAGGCTTTTAAAAAGGCCATGGAGCAGCGAGGGGATTGGGTTTTATTTTTGGAACCGAGTGGGATCTGATCGCCTTGTTAGGTCTGTTATAACATTTCCAACACCCCCGTCTGAAAGCAGGAGAGAGGGAAAGAGGGAGGCAGGGACATACGAAAAGTGACTTTCCTCCCTAAAATCATTACAATAATGCCTGGCATGTTGACTGAGAGATTACAATCGGATCCTCGGAAAAACACGTAGCCAAGATAAACTTCGTTTTCCACCAGAATTCACAAACCAAACAGAAGAAGGAAAATAGTTGAGGAAGACCCACAATATTTAATTTATTTATTTTTTTTTTTTTTTTTTTTACTTTTCTCTTAAAGGAGCAGCTCTTTTTTGGAGGTTAAATGGCATACGAGAAGTCGCGTTGGTTTAACATTTTGAGAGCTTTTGAAAAAAAGCAGTGAGAGACTGTAAATATACAGTAAAACAAAACTAAACAAACACTCTCTTTGAGTGCCTAAAAGCAACTACATTTTTAAATGTAACATTTTCTATGGGCTATTTGTTTATTATTACATTTTGATTATTATTTAGATAAACCGCAGTTTAATGATGTCATAAAAAGAAACAAACACACAAACCATAAAACAATTGAACAAGTCAGTGGTTCTATTCTGTTGGCTACCGAATTATGCTCAGATAGAAAACCACTCTATAGTGGAATTATTAATTTAAGTCTTTAAATTTACATTCAGTTAGAATTAGCGCAGTGATAAATAGAAGCCATGAGTGGAGGGCGCTTTGAGTTCGATGACGGCGGCGCTTACTGCGGGGGCTGGGAAGGGGGCAAAGCTCACGGACACGGTATCTGCACCGGACCCAAGGGGCAAGGCGAGTTTTCCGGCTCCTGGAACTATGGCTTTGAGGTAGTCGGGGTGTACACTTGGCCCAGTGGAAATACTTACGAGGGCTATTGGTCTCAGGGCAAGCGGCACGGCCTGGGTGTTGAGACAAAAGGACGGTGGGTTTATAAAGGTGAATGGACCCATGGGTTTAAGGGAAGATACGGAACCAGGCTAAGCCAAGGGAGTGGTGCTAAGTATGAAGGAACTTGGAATAACGGGCTGCAGGATGGATATGGTACAGAGACGTATGCAGATGGAGGTAAGCGCAAGTACTTGAGTGTCCCGCAAAAAAGTGTTGTAAGCGTTTCTTGTTGAAAAAATAAATAAATAAATAAATAAATAAAAATACAATACATTAGTTAAAACATAATTTAGGAAACGTGTTATATAGTAAACCAATGCTGACAATGCAATCCATCCTAATCTCTTATTTCTGTATTGTTTCCTGAGCTGTAGCAGGCCTTGAAGTGGTCATTTATAATCAATTCGTTCTGCAAGTAGGAGCAGGGGCATGCCAGTGGGTGATATGAAACACAGATGAGACACCGGATCCTATTTTTCATGTTAAACAACCGACTTTAATAGAAAGAGAAGTACAAAACATGTGTTTAATACCCAGCCTTTGTTGAATTATCTCTCTGAACAGTGAACAGGTTTCAGTCGGGAGTGAGGAATATTGCGACTGTAGAGTGGGCTATCAACAAAGCCTGCCTAGTGACAAACTCCACAGAATACGAACATATAGAAAAATGTGATGAACATGCACTAATAATAATAATAATAATAATAATAATAATAATAATAATAATAATAACTTTGGTTATATGATATGTGCAGTTATGTTGTGTGGCTCTGGGTTGTGTTGGTCTGATGTTGAGTAATTATCATGCTGTTTTGTATCTTTCATGACCTCCCTGCTCAGACGATCTCAAGGCTATTCGGTCACATGGTTCAATTCCATTTGAACCATGTGACCGAATAGCCTTAAGATCGTTGTACTGGTTGGGCCAGCATAGGAGTTGAAAGGTTACACGGTCGGATTATACAAACAACCTCAAAGCAAATTCAAAAACAGATAGAGAGGAAATGATAACACTATGTAACACAATTTTTGTTCCTGGGTAGTAAGTGTTATTTCCTAATTGCTTATGCCTCAAAAGTATAGAAAATGGCTATTATTTCCCACAAACTTTGCTTTTGTGACCAGGACAGTGATTTTTCAAAATATCACTATTTCCAATGGGAAAACGGGCACATGTGTGTCTTTTAGTTCACATAACGTCAGAAAAAAACAACATATGAATCCAAATTAACATGTATTTATACTAAAGTAATACAAAAATGACTGCAAAAAGATTTAGAAGTGAGTAGTTTTTTGAAATTTACGATTATACTGTATTTACAGTATAATCATAAATCTCGAAAAACTACTTTGTTACACGGTGTAATAAGTGCATTTGTGGAGCAAAGAACCCAGAATCACTCCCAGTGAGTGCAAACATCATAAAAAGACAAGAGAAAGGGGGATCAAATAAATACTAAAACGACTTGCTCGTTAGGTGTGGTACATGTGCAGTAATGTACATTGTCACCTTGATTTTACTGTGTTTTAAAGATTCATATTTTTTTTTGTTTAATTTATAACATTTTATTTTTTAGGAATCAGTGAGGGTAAAGACTTAATAAACATTGCCTAGCGGGCCACATTGCAAACTCCTGGGTGATATTACTCGGCACTGGACGACGTTAAAGCATTTTAATTCATTTTGCTTGTCAGAAGGAATATTTTACCCAAGGCTTCTGTAATATTTATTTTGAGGCAGAAACATCAATAACATAATTGATATTCACTTCGAGTTCCTTCGAGACATATTTGGTTTGGAGTCAACGCGAAAGTAAATAATGTGTTGTTTGTTTAAGACTTTATTTTTTTTTATTATCCAAAAAGTTTGGCTCAAGAGTCAAACTAGCAGCGGGGTCTCAAATTTCAAAATAGTAGCCTCACAAGTCAAACTAGCAGAGGTGTCTCAAATTTGAAATACAAATGAACCATTTGAACCAGTATTAATAGGTACAATTACAATAGAAATGTACTTTGGCAACCTGTTTTGATAGGAAACATTTTTTTCATAGTTTATGCCTGGACCCTAAAATAAAGCTGACTGGGCACAAATTAATGCAACGTGAAGATGTAATGTGTTAAATGACCAGCAGGTGGCTTTATCCTACAGGTAGCAGGGGAGAGTATAGCCATTGGAAGACTTCAAAAGCTGTCACCCTGTATTGAAGTAAACCTAAAAAAAAAAAAAGAAAAAAAAAAAATCTGTAATTTGTTAAATGACTAATGAAAGGCTTAGGGGCACTCATTGTGATGAAGCATTAATTCCAACAGGGACAGGAGAAGATGAAGAGAAAGACTTCAAAAGAGGTCAATCTGATAGAAAATAGAGACTTACTGAAGTTGCTAATTTGAAGTCAGTGTCATTTCTTGGAAAGTTCTATTTTTTATAGTTTCTGAGGCTGTGATTGCAGTAGTCATTAACAACTGACTAGGTCTAACTGCTGTGATGGTATGGCTGGTTAAAGACACCATAACGAATAGATATGCCTAGCTGTGTAGTTTGAACATTCTTTTGGAAAAGGCCAATCACATGGAAGATTGCTTGTGAGAGAATCAATAGGATTCTTTATTTATTTTGATTTTAGAATTCTGAAGGCAATTTGGCTGTGAAATAGTTAAACGAGAAGCAGTGTGTCACCACAGATGAGTTTTGGTATTATGCCCATTGCCAAGGTAAGCACCTAACAAAGAAATAGGGGACAGTCTAAAAGTGACTACGATTAGTATTCTCAGTGAACTTCTGGGTTGAATAGCACGCTCACTGAGTGTCATACACATGTAGTTTTTTCAGTGGATTTGTGGTTCAGTTTGACCTCAAAGTTCTGCAAAACGAGTGTCTTATGTCGTTATGGTTTTAAGCTGGTAATATTAGTCTTCAAATGAAAAACAAGCAATACAAAAGCGGAACTCAATCATACAAGGCATGATGTTACACAGATGTACATGTGTATATATATATAGAGTACATCTGTAGTTACACTGTGTGGTTAACATGTATGTAGTGTACAGGCGGGGTTATACATACAGTACCTTGTTTCTTGTGTTTTCATAGGACTGTATGTAAACGGGTAGATTTGAGTGCCATTTATGTGTTCAGATTTACATTTGTCAATTTATTCCTTATGGATTGTGAGACAAAATGGCTCTAACTGGATTCCGGATTGCTTTTGTATTGCATTTCATTCATTAGGGAGAGGCATTCTGTCTATGTTAGCCTACGTTTGCTATGTAACTGTTCCCTAACTTCAAAACACTCAATCAGAAAGGTAAAACTACAGAAGACAACCCTTCTTCAGTGTACTGTTACTCTGATGAAGGCACGGGCTGAAACGTTTGTGTAAATGATCCAGTTTCCTATAGTTTCACCTCTGCTATATTACTCTGAGCCAGGGGATGATATGTAGACTCAAGTAGGGTGCCCTACAAAATAATGTGTAAAACAGTGTATTATTGGTTGTCTGATTATTCATTTCACTCTGGTTTAAACTACCTATGTGTGTTCCTTCATCAGTAAGAGTTATGGGCAAAGAAGCCAAGCATAAATTAGACGACCCCACAAACGCACACCCACACTAGTATTACTGAATAAGGTATTGGTAACAGTATATAGGCTACTGCTCATTTTTTAATGCAAAATTCAAATAAAACAAGTGAAAAAATAGCACCTGTATTATTAGAGAGATGGTTAATTGCAGGCTGTATGTTTCTAGTGGTATTTTTAAAGCCCACAATGGAATTTGAAACTGCTGCTTACAGCTTGTGTTAGTGTGCTGTATGCTAGCTATAACTGATGCACAGTTTTTTGTTTTTTTTTTGGTAGCTGGGACTCTGAGATGTATCTAATTTCCAGCTAGGCTGCGCCTCCAATGAGTTTTACTTCCCGGGCAATGAAGGGAACACAAGGTCAAGGCACACACCTAAGGTCACACAGGACAGCCATTGCCTGAGACAGAATGTATTTATATATTCTATCTGGAAAAACATTATCATAAAGTTACCAATACAGCTGTCTCATATTGACAAGCAGTATACATGCTCAATTCAATTCACTTTTATCTGGGAAAGGGCCTTTTAGGAAAACAGAAGCAATAAATAGTGTGAAAGAGTGGCAGTATTTTATATATACACACACACACACACACACACACACACACACACACACACACACACACACACACACACACACACACATATATATATATATATATATATATATATATATATATATATATATATATATATATATATATTTATATATATAATATGTTGAACTCAACTACATTATTTTTTCCTTGTAGTTTTTATCACTGGTGTAATATTTTATTGTGACTGCAGTTATTAAGAGTTTCACAGTCTGTGAATATACAGAGGTGCATGTCAACCTGTGTTTATGTATGGGTGTTTTACAATTTAAAATATAAAGAGAAACTCAAGTACTCATGTAGACAACATTTTGGCCTGTGCCAGGAAAGGATCTCTTGGCTTTACTTCTGCTCTGTTGTCAGTAGATGATGCTTTGTAGCAAGCATGTCACGAGAATCTTCCTTTATACTTGCATGCAAGTTAAGAGATGAGAATGAAGCCCTGCTGACTGCAACAACATTCTGTTAAATTTAGACTAGAGCAGCACGGTATGAGTTACAAACAGACACCAATCTTTTGGGTTGAAATATATATTTATATTTAGGGTTTTAATCAATTAATGATTAATCGATTCATCACACCTGTGGGCTCTGATTGATTAAAAGTAATTGATCGATTATTCTTGTTTACCTGAGTGCGGTATTTAAAAAACGGTGCGTGAAAAAGAAATCTTGTAAAATGACTGAGGGGACTTCTAAAGACCTTGGCAAAAGGACAACTGGAAGGTATACCCGATATTTCACAATACCTCACAGTCTCACAATGAATACAATACAGTGTATCAGAATGAAGACAAAAAGACTGAAACTTGCAAAATGTGCTCATCGGTGCTTTCCTTTCTATTAAAGTTGTGCATGGACAGCTAATTTATTGTAATCAATACTAGTCAGTGTATAAATTGTCTTTTACCTTTAAAGGAAGTCTTGTGTTTCATCAACTACTTGATCTATTCTACACACAATAACCCATCGTTAGTAAAGCACTGCACATAAATTGACTAAATTGAATCTTGCTGCATGTGGATTGTTAAGATAGTGTTAAACTATGTGTCAGGAAATAATAGAAATAGATAGATCCTGCCGATCCCTGAAGATGGGATACAGGTGTTGATGGGATGCAGGTGTTTGTGGGATGCAGGCGTTTGTGGGATGCAGGTGTTGGTGGGATGCAGGTGTTGGTGGGATGCAGGTGTTTGTGGGATGCAGGTGTTGATGGGATGCAGGTGTTGGTGGGATGCAGGTGTTGGTGGGACGCAGGTGTTAATGGGACTCAGGTGTTGATGGGATGCAGGTGTTGGTGGGATACAGGTGTTTGTGAGATGCAGGTGTTGATGGGATGCAGGTGTTGGTGGGATGCAGGTGTTGGTGGGATGCAGGTGTTGGTGGGATGCAGGTGTTGGTGGGATGCAGGTGTTGGTGGGACGCAGGTGTTGGTGGGATGCAGGTGTTGGTGGGATGCAGGTGTTGGTGGGATGCAGGTGTTTGTGGGATGCAGGTGTTGATGGGATGCAGGTGTTGGTGGGATGCAGGTGTTGGTGGGATGCAGGTGTTTGTGGGATGCAGGTGTTGGTGGGATGCAGGTGTTGGTGGGATGCAGGTGTTGGTGGGATGCAGGTGTTGGTGGGATGCAGGTGTTTGTGGGATGCAGGTGTTGGTGGGATGCAGGTGTTGGTGGGATGCAGGTGTTTGTGGGATGCAGGTGTTTGTGGGATGCAGGTGTTTGTGGGATGCAGGTGTTTGTGGGATGCAGGTGTTTGTGGGATGCAGGTGTTGGTGGGATGCAGGTGTTGGTGGGATGCAGGTGTTTGTGGGATGCAGGTGTTGGTGGGATGCAGGTGTTGGTGGGATGCAGGTGTTGGTGGGACACAGGTGTTGATGGGATGCAGGTGTTGGTGGGATACAGGTGTTGGTGGGATGCAGGTGTTGATGGGATGCAGGTGTTGATGGGATACAGGTGTTGGTGAGATGTAGGTGTTGTATTCACAGCATTAAGAAAATTGTATTAATTCCAGACTATTCTCTAAAAGTAAGCATCCACCATACATTCAGCAATACAGTATATGCAAAATACTGGTATATAAAAAGCATATGTCCTTTAAAAGTACTATTTTATATTAGATTTTTTTTGTTCATGTTATATAGAATTGGCCTTGTATCAGATTTTCTTTGTAAAAAATAAATGAATATGTAATTGTCAAGAGGGTCAAGCTAATAACTGTACATGATGCACAGCCTTTAGTTTTGTAATGCTGTAAAGTTACTGTGACTACAGAAGCTGGGTCACCCAGAACTTCAGGATAAAACACTCAGCAATGCTTCATTTAGAAACAGAAATATTTAGAAAGAAACATAATGAAATCAACCACAGAGTATTGACTAGAGATATTTTTCAATGTCTTAAGTATCTTTAATTGAAAATACACTGAAATATACCTCTGGTCAAAATGTTTGTCATTTATTTGGGGATTTCTAAATACTGTGGGGTTACAAAGTCTGTGATTTTAATAATATTTCTATATGGGAGGCACCTAGTTTATTAAAAAAAATAAAAAAATCAGTCTGTATGTTTGAATGTAAGTTTGTGCTTTCTAGAAGCGTATGCAGCGATACTCTTAGATTACACACATTGTTTTTTAAATAATGCATGAATAGTTCCTCTCTTCATTACCCCCAGCACTGGGCGTTAGCAGCGAGACTGCTCTCTTTCCAGTCAAGTGAGATTAATACAGTGTGAGGCAGTGGAAGGCAGCATGTCGCTAGCCCTTCTTGCCAGCATAAACAACTCAGCAAGTCATGTTGCCAAACATTGTGAAACCTTAACACCATTGTATGAATGATAATGGCAATATTGTATTTGCTTTTTAAATTCAGTTATAAAGCAATACAGGGCTTCACAAACATCTGAATAACCGACACACACACACACACACACACACACACACACACACACACACACACACACACACACACACACACACACACACACACACACACACACACACACATATATAGATGAACATTTATTTTACAAATCAAAACAAGAAAATGTAAATAAATAAACATCTGAACAGGTATCGGTTTACAACATACATATTTATAAAACTGAAACGATAGCAATACATTTTTAACTTTTCAACAGCAATCGGTTTATTATCAGATGAGCAAAAGCAACTGAGCAACGTAGATAAATAAACTTAGAAAAAAACATTTTACAGAAGCACACAGCACAAGAAGTTAGAAAACAGTCATTTCTTTTTCTTTTTTTTTTTTTTTGACAAAAGGGTATTCCTTTACCTTGTGTCTAAGGCTGTTCACAATAAACACAGATAATGCACTTCTCCACACCTCCTTTCTGCACAGGGCACAGCTGTCTGAAGGTTTATTGCACTTGCGAACCTGGCATTGGCGTCTCTTGCTGCTCTCAACAGGGTTGCCAGCTTCAGCTGTGGGTACACGCTTGGCAGTCTCCCTCTGTTCCAAATGCTTCTTGTGAAGTTCCTGTGCTAACTGTAAAATATATTCTGTCCTTGGTAAATTCTTCTCTGTGCGTTCTTTGTAAAGTACCCAGGATTTGATGGCTGCTAGGCCCAATACATTGTAAAACACCTGAACAGACCACCGTGCCATCTGATCCAAAGCATCATCTCCAAATTGTGTTGCGTTGTAAAACTCCACGGTCTCTGGTGTTTATTTTCACTAGTCCCGATGCTAATTGACTGAACAAAACAGCACAGCTGGCAAGCAGGCGCCAGCTTTCAAAAGGCTGATTGAAAACAATAGACTGTCAATCATTCACTCAGACAGAGAGTAGAGACTAATCTGATTACAGCTAAACACATTTCGGACTGGTAAATAAAAATATAAAGCAGAATACCGTTCCGTATAATCAAAATACAGTTGTTTTCTGTGTGGCCGTCAATGTGTCTGCTCCCAGGGCTTTTAGGTATAATGTAATAAATCTCCTTTATTTCTGCACTCCTGCATTTCATGCTTTGTGAGAATATTGAATACATACAGACAGAAAGGTAGATGAATGCACAGCCCCATATGTGTTACATAAGCGGAGAAAATTATATTTTGAAACCCAAAACCGCCAAAATGACTGCAGCTAGGATTCTAGTGTTAAGGGATATTTAAGCAATGAGTGTTGAATCAATAAAAATAACTTGTTAGCTGTTGTTAATCCTACTTACAGATTTTCTGATTCAACTGATAATCCAGTCCATGATTTTAATTACTTAGCTGAACACCTTACGAGGCTTCACACTGCTGTTGAAGCATTTGGTTGGAACAAGTGCTAGACTGGAATGAGGTGTACCACAAATCTAGATCCATCGAGACTTTTCCCTTGACTTTTCCCTTGGAAAATTCCCCTTATTCTTTGATCACATAGATCAATACCACCCTCATATTCATGTACCCTATGGAACTGGAAATATTTTACTGTTTTACTAGCCCATGGGATTATTTGGAAGTTCATGGTATTATAAAGATTTTTTTACCACTGTAACAAAACAAAGTTCCTTTGTTTTCCAGGAACTTTTCAAGGCCAGTTCACCAGTGGGATGCGTCATGGCTACGGTGTCCGGCAGAGCGTTCCTTACGGGATGGCGGCTGTGGTCCGCTCCCCTCTTCGCACCTCTCTCACCTCCCTGCGCAGTGAGCAAAGCAACGGCACCCTTCTGCAGCAGGACATCCCTATCATCACCACGACCCCTGCCTCCCCCAGCCAGGACGCCCCCCCAGGCCCTGTCTATGCGACCCCCACCCGTGGGGGATTCGCCCTGACCCTCCACGTGGATCCAGAGACCACCAAACCCAAGAAGAAGGGGCTTTTCCGGAGAGGCTCCCTGCTGGGGAAGCTGAAGAAATCCGAGTCCAGGACCTCTCTCTCCAGCCAGAAGAGCAAAATCAGCTTCCTAAAGAGCGAGTCTGGCCTCAGCTCTGCTGCCAGCGATGCCAACTCCACTGTAAGCTTCGGGGAGGGGACAGAGGAAGGAGAAGACTTCCCACCTGTGGAGTCGGACATCGACGCCACCACCACAGAGGTTTACGCTGGGGAGTGGAAGAATGACAAGCGTTCAGGGTATGGGATCAGTGAGCGATCCAGCGGGCTAAAGTACGAAGGGGAGTGGCTGGATAACCAGAGGCATGGATACGGCTGCACAACACTCCCAGAAGGGAGGAAGGAAGAAGGCAAGTACAGGAATAACATGCTTGTGAAAGGGATGAAGAAGAGGGTAATACCCCTGAAGAGCACAAAGATACGACAGAAGGTGGACAGGAGTGTGGAAGGAGCCCAGAGAGCAGCAGCTATTGCCAAGCAGAAAGCAGAGATTTCAGCCTCAAGGTAGGTACTGGAACATGATGCAGCATGCTTGAATAGACCGGTCCTCCCCCCCTATGAAGTGTATTATGTTTCACATTATGTTCTGCGTGGTGCTATTCTAATGCGTTGCTCTTTAGCCTTTTTTGTTGTTCTTTAAAGAACAATGTTACATTTTTTTTGATTGAATCTACCCCTGAGTGTTTGAAGGGGCCATGTAGGGGCCATTTTTCTAAATGCATTTTTAATTCAATGAAGTTCAGTGATTAAATAGAACTGTTAACATCACTGTTATACATGTACTAAATAAAAAGAACATCTTTAGACAGCAAACAGCATGCAGAACAAAATGGGAAACACAGTAGGGTCAGCGTTTGTTAAATGAAGGAGCGTTCCAACAGACTATAATTATAATTAGCAATAAGTAATTAAAGTGCCTGGATTACACATTAAAGTAAGTGTCAATAATTCCTATTACAAGTACTGATTGCTTAAAGTTTGAATTTAATAGTAAAATCATACGAATGGTCATGAGTGTTACCAGTGCATGTCGTATTTTGGATTAGCATAAATGATGCTCGTGAATGTCAAATGTATTTTAGTATGCCCTTTTTAAGCTCTTTTCACAACATTTAGTTGCAGTCTGTGGCACACAGGTTAGACTGATACCCTTGAAATTTAAGGCTGTGTGGTTTGTGGTTGAAAACATTATCCCTTGACTCCTCCCACAATCCTATCAGTGCAGTAACTGTCTGAATGTGGCTGCAGGTAAATGGATCTGCAAACATACATACACTTTACTGTATACTGTGTAATGCTTTTTGTGTGATGCAACTGCCTTAACTTAAGTTACAGACTGGAAAGTGTGGCTTTTGCGAGCTTTATCAAGTTCTCTGCACTTAATGCGAATTGGTCCGCGTGGTTATGCAGTAGTTATAGGTGCTTTCTAATAATCCACAATCATTAGGGAACAACAATTGTATAAGTGGGGTTCTATTCTAAAACAGTTGCACAGTCGAGTTTATCGCAGGATAGAGTCCTGTGTGGGTCAGATTTTTACGACCTGCTTCCGACCCAGACCCGCTACTACAGGACCCAACCCGAACACACAACCCACTGCAACACCGTCTTCTTACCCGCGACCCGACCCGACCCACAAGTGTTTGTCCTTTACCTACTGCCTGCGTCGACTGAGTCTCTCACGCTCTCATTCACACACAGATATCTCTACCATTCTCCACAGATTGAGTTTATTCAATAGGCTATTATTATGCAGTGTGGTAGCTTTTTCTAGTGGTCTGGCTATATTTTAACATTGTAACATTAACTATCTCTCCTTAATTTACTATAAAATACCTGTCTTCCTTTCGTACCACCAGTTGAAAACAGAGTTTTGTGGCTGTCGTTAACAAAAACATAATGACACTTTTTACAAGCAACAAATCCAGTCATGTTCATTATTTTTATTCGTTCACAGGCATTTTTAATATCACCAAGCAGACATGATAAAAAGATCTTGCTACTTATCAAACAAGTGATAGCAACACTGCTTAGTGAGCTGACGCCTCTCTTATTCGCCTCCTGCTTTATTGCTGGAAATACCAGTACTTTTACCTTCTGATGCGTTATTTGGGAAAGGGTTACAGACGAGTAATTCAGACCCGAAAATATTTTTTTTGACCTGCACCTGAACCGCAAGCCACTAAAAAGTTCACATTCTGAGCCGAACCCGACCTGCTTTTGCGGTTCACCCACGGGCTCCGCGGGTACCCGACCCAATGCAGGACTCTTTCGCAGGATATACCAACTCTGTACTGAGGTATATCTTAGGTATATTGTACAGTAGGAACTCTTATAGCTACACATGGGTCAGTTCTACTGCTGTGTAATGCGTTTTGCATTTACTAGGAAATACAACTGATGTAATTTTAGCATACAATACCTTATACTAGTTTAGTGTTCTTCACAGTAAAAGCATAGCAACGTACACGTAAGGATAGTGAAAGCAAGGTACGTCTGGTAAGTGGCTTTATATTTACTTTAGTAGTTTGCTAGCTGACAGAGATGTTTTGGTTGTCCCCTTGGCAGCTGGCAGAGACTTGGATTATCCAAACGCTCCATAATGGATGGATCTATGTGCTGTTTACCTTCATGGATGAAACAAGAGAGAGTATGACTTGTTATACAGTATGTCTCAATAGGATAATATTTATGTTTTATTGAAGCCAGGAGATGTTCTGGATCTCATCAGTATCCACTTTGTAATAAACTGAGCGCTAGGTTTGGTAGTTGCTGTGAATTTGGACCACTGCCTTGTATGGAGATCTGTGGACAAATGGAAAGTATAATTAGTGCCCATAAAACATATGTGTGGGGTTTTAGACTGGTTGTCTTTCTGAAGATGTTAAAATATACAGGTACTAAAAAATAAAGTAAGGCTCTTTATGCAAGACATACAACTATTACTGTTGTGATGAAGATGGGCATTGAATTTTGGGGTGCAGAATCTCATAACACAGCAATGAGAACATATTTCAGTTACAAACAGGTAAAGTCATGGAGACCAAGTGAAGATACCTCTACCTGACCTTTCCTACGGCGTCTGCAACTGAACCACAACAGGAGTACCAATGCATAGTTTTATGTTGAGGTCTCTTTATGTTGAAGATTATGGCATTAAGCACTGGAAAACCTAAAGCTGGAGAAATCCTGTAAGTACTGTTCAAGGGACTATTACACAATTGTCAGAAGTGAATCTATTAAAATCAGGTTAGCCATCTGTGGCAGAGCAAAGCTCTGCCCTTTAAATTGGCAGGGATGGGGTTAACTTCCCCTACCTGCCTGGGTTTATTATGTTCAGGTGGCTGGGGTTGATTAGTTGATTAGGTTGATTAACGATCAATCAGCGCCCAGCCACCTGATATAAAAGGAGGCCTCTGCTTCTCATTTGGGGAGAGGGAGCTGAGGAAGCAGGTTGGTTTTTTTTGGTTGTTTGGAAAGCTTGAATCCAGTGAAGGCATTGCCCAGCCTGGAGATTGTTATTTTTGTAAATTTTGCTTTTTGTCTTTCTTGGTGTTTAAATTGTTTTGTTTTGGCCCTTGTGCCCTTTCATTTTGTGTTTATTTATAATAAAATAGTTATTTTTTTGAACTGCAGTCTGTCTCTGGGCCTCTATCCACTCGCCAGCCTGCCACACCATCTTTATAGATCACTTTTTGCTTAAAAAAACACAGATTCCCTTACAAAGATATCTGGGCTGATTTCTAAAGCCTTTTATTCTCAAAAGGAGAAAGACACCAGCTGAAGAATCAAAAACAGAAAATAAATAAATTCTGTATTTAATATGAACCAGTTTATGTTGTTTATGTCTCATTTTGTACCCTGCAAAGTTGTCTTCTTACCTTTTATCTTACACTTTTATCTTAGACTTTGAAAGTCATCCTGGATCTTAAGGAACTCAGAAGATCCAAAATATGATAAAGCACTAAATACTGCTCTTTTCTTTTTTACAGTGGCTAAAATTGCCAAAGAGCAAACACTTTAACATAAGCAAATATCTCCTCCTGTCAGGCTTTGTCGCTAGAAGACTGTACCTCACTCCCTGCTTCTCTGTTCCCAACACAATGCTGTGTTGGTCCCAGCCAAACACACACTAATCACATCCATTCACCTGTATTTATAATGGGGTGGCAAGGTCATTGATTAATTAAATGATTGAAGACCCAGTCATTGATAGAATTCCACACATTCTCATGTGGGGATTCAAAGGAATGAATGCTGTCAGCTAATTTCACAGACATGTATTAGCATTCTTGGACCACTTCACCAAGGGTGTAAAAAAAAAAAAAAAAAAAAAAACATTTAAAATAGCTGTTTTGCTGGCCATTGCAAACTAACTATAAATAATAGTAAAAGTTATAATTTTCACCCAATGGTGTTTCAGCCATGTTCTGAGTATGTAACATGTAAATATATATTAAAATGTCTTTGTACGCCATTTTCCAGCTCATAATATACACTGTGATTGCACAGATTCTAAGACTTGTGCAAAATACAAGGGTGATAAAAATATTTTATACAATACATTTTTAATTGAAGTTTTAAATGTCAACACAAAGTACACACAACCAGTATGTCTGTTTTAATAGTGTGGGACAGAGGGGGGTGATGCTAGGACGCCAGAATCACTGTTGAGTCCTCTTGAAGAGTGGGCTAGTCGATGAAACACCGAGGATGGAAGGTGCCCACCTGAAGACCCCAGAGATGTACCCTACTTAGCTCAATCCAGACAGTTGTCATGCTGATGCGCTGGGGAGACCGCACTGTGCTTGATCTCCAGAGCCAGCATTGCAGCCGTTGTGTGCTGATGCTCTGGGGAGGCAAAATAAGCTGATCCCTGGAGCCAGCATTATCTGTATCATCAGATGGAAAGAAATGCAGATGGATCACTTTAGTTTACATTAGTTTACTGTAAAGCTATGTCGTAGTTGGCATTTATTTTGGCGAGGGCCGAGTTCAAATCAGTTTTAAAATCTACTCTCATGTAATTGAAATCACGAACTGTAAGGTTTGTATATATCTACTGAAATTGAAGTGTTGAATGACGTTTCATAATTCCTGGACTGTGGACTTCTTGTTGATGTTTCTATAGGGCCTTGTCTGCAGGGGCCAACCACTGTAGTGAGGTAAGAGAATATAAATACATTCTGCCTATTCAGTAGTCAGATCAGTGTTACCTAATGCTCCCTTTTGACATTCAGTATTTCGACTTGTGCGTTGCACAATGAGGAATGAGAAACTCTATTAGGGCAGGGTGTAAATGACGCACACAGAGTGAGCACAGCGCCCTGACTAAATTAGGAAACGCACAGGGTTGCTATATCACAATCACAGGGGAATGCAACAGCTGACAGGTCCTTTCCCCAGCTCTCAATTAGATCCAGCAGCCAGATGGATCTGCTGCTTCTGCTACAGCAGCCTGCTTTATGATTAAGGTTCTCGGGTTTCCAAAAAGGAGCAGCCTGCCAGCACAAACTCAACAGCAACTTTTAGAAGTTTCTCACTGCAGTAACTGCTGCCTGCTGTGCACTGCTTACTGTGGCAACCTTACTCACAATTGCTTTCCGGGTTCAACCAATTTTCTTGTGTAAATACAAGGCAGTCATGCTTTAGCTTACACATGCTATGTTTCCATACATTTTTTTTTTTGTATCTAGTTAGAGCAAGAACATGTTCAGTCCTATTACAATCAGAGCCTGCCAGAAACATCACATGTTTGTATCCGTTTAAGATAAAGGGACTTTGGTTAAGAATTTGGTGTTGTACCATGTACACAATAGTAGCCCCTATCTCAATCAACAGTTGTTAGATTCCTCAGGCAGCCTTGGTCATTGAAAAAAAAACAAAACAGTCCTCTTTCCTGTAAATATAGAACTGCTTCAGGGTTGGCATGACCTGCCTTAATGTTCAGCAAAGCATCCATTCAATAAAGCTGGATCTAAATAACCCTAATCTAAAAATACGATTGTAAATTCTGAAACCTCTGAATGTGCAAAGCCAGCCCTTCCAGAATGATGAAACAGCTGTACGTTCCTCCTCCTTTCTGGGTGTCTACTTGTGAAATATTTCAAATGAATTAATAGTATCACAATCTGGTGCTGTTGCTGTCCATTAACTTTAATCGCAAGTTGAGATTAAAAAATGATCCCCTAAACACTTGAGAGAAACTCAGACTGCAGAACGTATATTTCTGTTTACATTGGTAATACGATGTAACATGCATAATGTGTGAAACAGAACAGAGCTGTCATCATCCTGGTGTTCTACTCAACATTGTCAGCAGTGGTACCACAGACTGTATTCAGAACCAATGCACACCCTCTGATACAGATCGAGTACACCACCATGTTACTGCGGTGAGTTGCCAGTGTGTTGTGGTACATATCTTAACTTCTGCTGGTACAGCAAAACATGGAAATGTTACCACTGTGGTGCCCTTCTACCATTGGCTCATACTCTTGCACCTTTTGGTAAGGGTATAGCTCTTTTATATTTAACAGTTTTTTTGTTTTGTTTTGTTGAATAGCTTTAATACAGTAGTTGTACACGTATATATGATTCCTTTGCCTATTAAGGGGTGCAATGACTGGGCTGGGTATTGTATCTTATTGCTTGCGTCCTCGTGCAGAATGGTACAATATGTCCCCTGGTTCCCTGTTGTACTTCAGAACAAGGTCTGCGATGACAGACCCAAGTAGAAATTGAGCTTGATGTAAAGAACAAGAGACATGTTTAAAAACCAAGACTAACAGGCTTTGCCAAGTTGATAAGAAGGAAAAGCATTTGTGTGTGATTTGTTATAGGGTGCCAGTAGATGGTAGGGTTGGGTGAGGTAGAGCCTGTTCACTACTGCCATCATGACTTTGCAACCCAATGGCTTGGATTGCCAACTTCAATGGCCAATAGTGGGATCTGTGTACAGTGGTGGCAATGAATAAATGTAAGGTACACAGATAAATCTAGACATTATTGTAGTGCAGTTTAGACAACATATACAATACCTGTACTAGTGGTTTTTCAAGGTTATATTCCAGGGCATTTGACATGCCAGGTCATTTGCCTATGGTATTGAAGCAAGCTCCTACAAAAGTATTCTTT
Source organism: Polyodon spathula (assembly GCF_017654505.1). Taxonomy (NCBI): domain Eukaryota; kingdom Metazoa; phylum Chordata; class Actinopteri; order Acipenseriformes; family Polyodontidae; genus Polyodon; species Polyodon spathula. The sequence goes on along the minus strand of NC_054541.1, from coordinate 5,916,161 downwards.
ACCTGCTTGAAAATGTTGTCTACATCAAATATTTGCATATACAAAATATTCAAAATGGGACTAAAAGACACAAAAGTCCTTCTATCTTGAGTCACAGTGAGATATATACTGTGGTCACTGGTGGACTGGTGGGGCATTCCTAACTGATCAGCATACATCATATACTTAAAAAGCTTCCAAGTTCAATATCTGTCATGGCTTTAAGAGTATACCAAGAGACCAAAATGGTGGCATTGTTTGACTATATACATGGCTTGCTTGTCACAGACATATAGGCACAAAATTGAGCTAATCTAAATCTAATCTAAATAAGGCAGTGTATTAATATTGCTGGGGTGTTTGAATAAACATATGTCTTTCAGTAATTTTGGGGTGTTGTGAAAAAGTAGTTACTTATGCCTGAAGCCTTCTCTTTTTGAGCATGAAGAGGTTCTTTTCCTAGAAATCCACTGGTGCCCATGAACTGAACACCCACCCTGGCTAGAGAAAAATTGACTGTAGCAAAAGGTTTGCTGTGAAATAACCATCTGCTCAAGCCTTTAACTCCCACATCAGGAAGGATGTGCCCGCTGTGTGAAGGAGAAAGGTTCCATACAGTATAATACGATTATAATATAATTATTAATATTAATATTTAATAATAATATGATAATAATAATAGAAACTTCTCAGATTGTCTAACAATTTTCGTTAAGTATCCGTTTAGGATCCCATCAAAAAAAAAAAAAAAAATACTATATATATATATATATATATATATATATATATATATATATATATATATATATTCGATATATATTTGCTTTTGAGGACTTTTTTTTTTTTTCAATGACATTTCCACTTACAGTGTTTTGATTTCATATGCACAACAAAGCAATGGGGTGTTTGCATATGAAATCAAACCACTGTAACTGGAAATCTTGGAAAATTGTCAAAATAGACAAATTAGTGATTGTTTAATTTAATTGATAACTTTAATAGTCCACACATGCAATTATTAAAAAAAAAAATAGTAAGAGAGAGGGAACACCTAGCTACAAATGGCAAAATGCATGAGACTGTTTCAAAGTTGTTTAAGATGCCTAATTAAAGCACAAAGTGGTCTAACATGTTCAAATATGAGTGCCTATTGTTTCTATAACACTGATTACTGACCGGAAATTGAAATTCTCACACAGAGGTAGGTATATAAAGGGTATAAATGACCAATCTTTATGTGGTCTAATACATGTGTATATATATATATATATATATATATATATATATATATATATATATATATATATATATATATATATATATATATATATAGGTTTGTAGAGTGTTGCTGAAGTTCTAGCCGACACTCAGAGTAGTATCTGTTAGAAAGCGGTATGTACTGTACACTGGTTTGTAATGAGATCATCAGGAAGCAGTCGTAACAAGGGAATCCCTTGTGAAGAAAGTTGTGGGACGATGATGTAATGATGTAAGTATCATGCGTGATACTAAAGCCAAATTAAACATAGAAGTAAGGTGTTTGTAATAGAAAACCCTTGTTCATTTAGAGAAGAATATAGGGAGGATATTTTGCCATTCAAATGAATACAGGCCATATATAGTTGTCTTGTCTATCATAACTAAAACCAAATCTTAGCAGATGCAGCTTTTATGTATTACAGTATACTGTACATGTATTTGCTGGGGGTAGGATTAGGGTTAGGGAATTTTTGTCCAAATACTTTTTTCAGTTGTAGTGCATCTAATATGTTTGCAATCACTGACAAGTATCTCATGTCATAGCATTTCAATACTAAGAATGCCTGTACTATCACATATAACATATGAAGAACTACTATGTGCTTGAGTTACTTGGGACACTCTTAGCATCCAAATCTAAAATGAAAATGCCGGTAAGATGACTTGTGAAAGACAGCTGCTTGGACTGTCCATCCCAGGGATTAGTGTCAGTTTAATTGTTCCATGGGGAACTGTCCCACACTTGCAGACTGCTCCTGTAGGGACAGCTATTTCTGGATCGGTGTAAAGTTACAGTATTTCAAGTATTCACAGAGTAATCACAACTGCTAAGACTCCCAGAGCTGTTGAAATATTGGTAGCAGTGAACTTTACCCAAAATTCCACAGGGAAACCTGGAGTTACCATGCGGTATCCCAGACAGGATAATTGCACTTGTAAATGAGTAATCTCACTGATGCCTAGGGAAGATTCTTGTAATAGTAAACTTAGTGCTTTTTCATAGCCAATCAAACTGCATGAAAGTCGCCAAAAGACTTACATTCACAGCAATTTTTAAAAGTCAGAATGTACAAACCTTTTGGTGACTTTCCCGCGATTTAGTTGGCTCTTGTAATGCTGAAATGTGCTTATCCTGATTCCCCATAATATAGCTACTGCTTTTTCTCACCTTAACTTGAAAGCTAATTTTATATGGCATACATTATTGAGAGTACTAGATTGTGGGGATGGCTGCAAGTGTCCCTCTGTTTGTACACTTCTGTGTATGCTACCCTTACATTTGTCCATGTATCTAGAGAGCATAACGAGTCATTCCACATCCTATAAATCAGTCAAAATAAAACACTTTAGCATGATACTAACACCACATGTTCTTTCCTAATGACACCTAGGTCTTAAATACTGCTTATCCAATTTCCACCAGTATTTTGCTCTATGCATACTGTTGATATAAATCTATCATCGTGTAGCTCTTAATTTTGAATATAGAGCCGTGACAGGGGTGTGTTTTACTGACATGCTTGTTTACCCATTTTAACTTGGAATTGTTGAGAAATAAATAGATTATATAAATAAATGTACATATCAATTTGAATGAAGTCTTACAGCCTCTTACCTTCTAGGCTCTGTGAATAGTTTTTGCAGTGCTTTCTAACTGTACTGCTGGTAACCTTTATTTAGTTGGTCCCCAATGACCTGCTGTTTTGAGCATGTTGGGATTAGACAGCTTGTCATTAAATCCAGGCATGACAGTGTATGATGTGCTTGATTTCACTGCCTCGGTGACCCTCTGGAGACCGTGAATATCCAAAAGACTTTTTATAGTCTCTAAAGTGCAGAATTACCCTTCATAATAAAAAGCCATGGAATTAGAAGCAGCACTTCACTGAAAATCATCTCCTCAATTCAGATATTCTTGTTATGGAGATATTTCAAGAATAATGATTTATTAGAGGTGCTCAAAGGATCCGAGGTGTAATATATTTAAATATTGAAATCTGAGATTTCAATTTAGCCCTCTCATTTTTGTGTGGCAACATCTGTATTAATGTCCTTTAGGAAATCCCTTATATATATATATATATATATATATATATATATATATATATATATATATATATATATATATATATTCAAAGCTGTTTCAGAAAAATACATTATTACAAAAAGCACAATTTTGATTTTCATATTGAAAGTTGGTAACACCCGGGGTATAATAGGCAAATCTGTAATGCGCAGATTTACTTATAAAAGTCAGCCCCTGTAAAGTGCACAGTGTTTGGGAGACCATAAATTGGGGAGACCATACACTCACAAACCGAGCATATACTGTGTTTGCAATGAGTAGATCACTTACGATAAAACGAGGCTGCCAAGATTGTATGTTTTCAGTCACAACTTTGAAATAACTGAATTAACCTTTCTGATAATCTTCAATAATGATTTATCCAAGAAATGAGCCATTAAATCTCATCTGGCGTAGTGCCACGGGTTCTAGGACATACTTTAAAAGAAACTGCAATGGCAAAAACAATTTCTCCGGAAATTAATAAAACAATTCTAGCAGCATAAAAATAGCAAGAAACTGCTGAGACTACTCCTTTTTGCTCATCCAGTATGTTCAGCACTCAGCCACTATAAAATGAGTTTTGGGCATAAAAGCATATGTAGCAAGTTGTGTGATATGTAGCCATTTGGTAACCTTTCCTGTTTTTCTTTGCTTGATATATCTTCAATCATGGCCTGTTTTTATATCCCCCATATGGGCAATGTTTTCTCAGACATGTGTCACTTGTTGGTTCTGCAGTGAGACAGCTAATCTAAATATTGACTCTTTGTAGATGGAACTGGGCCGTAACGTTCCGAGACATTGAGCTAAACATTTATGTCTGAGCAATATATGTGTGTGTGTGTGTGTGTGTGTGTGTCTGTCTGTCTGTCTGTTTGTCTGTAGCAAGAGCAGCTATTCCTGCAGGTGACATGTTTCAGTATCTGTAAAAAATATACAGCAATACATTCTCACAGATAATAAAAAAATAATAATATAGTAGCGTTCAGAAACACAGAAATGTCCTATAGTGTACTGTACTACATACTGCAGTACTGTAGTATTTAGGTAAGTGATTTATTCAAATGTACTATATGGATTTTTAAAAAAATGCAATTACATTTTCAATCGACATTTGGTTAACATTTAGCAAGAAACCAGCTATTGCATATCTATTAAATATTAATTCAACATTAATTTAATATGCAATTGTATATCTATTTAATATTACCTGGAATCCTTCCTCTTGGCAGTACACTTTCTGTCAAAAATGTCTGATAAACTAGTGAGAACAGATAGCTGCACTTAAGAAACATTTACAGTAGTAAGGGCTAACAAACCTTTTCATGTGATGACTTGGCCTTTCAACTACTGTGCACCGTACGTGAAAGGCAACAGAGTTGAATGGTCACGGAATCAATTAAATAAAAACTGGACCGTTGATAGCGGGTTGTGCCTGCAGGTAGTTTTCCCAAATCCTTTCTCCATAACTGAAAAAAGCAGACAGTGGTACAAACAGGACAGTAAAGCACATAAACAAATAGTTTGTACACAAACTTTCCGAGAACATTGCCCAGGTGTGTCTGGAACATGCAAAGCAGCAGTGAAAAATATGTATTTAGTTATTTCATTTGTCCTTTGTGCTTCTTAGAATGCGTGAACCTATTGTTCAGTATAATTATACTGTAAGTCATTACCTGGTGCTTCCTTACAAAATGTCTAATACATTGTGCCTGTCACATTCTCAACCAGGACACGGAAACAAAATTAATTTTTCATTCAATAAAGATCAGGTCATTTTTCATTCCAGACAAGAACACAATACTTTTGCCTCCGAATTTTGAATATATAATAGCTTTTCTGAAATCCATGCCCAAGCTATTGCTTTATTATACCATATATATATATATATATATATATATATATATATATATATATATATATATATATATATATATATATATATATATATATATATATATATATATATATATATATATATATATATATATATATATATATATATATATATATATATATATATATATATAGATCGTATAGGATGGTATTACTTTTCTGGAGCAAGGCTGGAGCAAGGCGACAATGCTCAGGGGTTTGTAGATTCATCAAGGGAGAATTAAATGCTTGAGGGAGAAGGGACAAGGGCCTCGCATTGATCAATACTTCTTACAAAGTCAGTCAAGTCAGTCAAATGAAATCCAGTGACAGGAAGCAAACCACAGTTCGCAGGATATCAGCACCCCAGTCATAGACATGAGGAGGACTTACGTGGATACAACTAGTGATGAACTTAATGATCCTTGCGAACCAGGTCAGATGAACCAGTGTAAGAGAGAAAAGATCCTCAATGGGCATAAGCCTGGAGTTAAATGGCCAAGAGCTTGTGAGAAAACCACAAGGGATACAGTAAACATGGATCTCTGTTTTACTTTGGAAAGGTTAAATGGAACAGTTGAAAAGAAGCCGGCTGAATTAGGGGACATCATCTACGCATATGGAAGCGAGAGGTTTGGATTTGAAAAAGGGAAGGAAAAAGTACCAACTATTCCTGGAAAGTCTAGACGGCAGCAGGAGATTGAATGCTTAGTTAGAGAAAGGAGGCAGTTGAGGAAGAAATGGAGAAAAGCAGAACAAAGTCAGAAGGAGGGACTCTATCTGTTACAAAGGGTCATAAAAGATAAGCTTGCAACATTGCGCAGAGCTGAGCGCCTACGGAAACGCTACAAAAAGAAAGAGCGTGCGAGAACTAACTTTTATAAAGAGCCATTCAAATTTGTAAAGAAGATCTTCACCAGTGAGAAAAATGGCACACTAAAATGATTTAAGTTTTAGCTGAGAGATATTTGGAGCAAACGCATACAGATTCAAAAAGGCAGGAGCCTATGTCAATTCCTTCAGACATCCCACCTATCAATCCACCGAATACCAAATGGAGGACTGTGCACCTAAGTGGAAAGAAGTAGAGCAAGCTGAGAAACAAGCAAGGGCATCATCATCTCCAGGGCCTAATGGAGTTCCATACAGAGTGTACAAGAGTGCTTCTGGAGTTCTACGAATCCTGTGGAAATTGATGAATTGGCATGGGAAAAAACAGGTTGTACCAAGAGCATGGCGCCAAGCAGGTGGAGTCTTTATACCAAAAGAAAAGGATTCTACAAGCATCGGTCAGTTTTGTCCTATTTCCTTATTAAACGTAGAAGGCAAGATTTTCTTCAGCATTATTGTGCAGAAATTGTCAACCTACCTATTAAAGAACTGCTTCATTGACACTTCAGTACAAAAATCAGGCATTCCAGGTTTCCCAGGATGCTTAGAACACATCAGCGTAATCTGGCAACAAATTCAATCAGCAAAAAAGGAGAGGAAGGAGCTTCATGTTACATTTCTGGATTTGGCTAATGCTTATGGTTTAGTGCCCCATGAACTTCTTTGGGCAGCATTTGATTTTTTCAGTGTACCGATGACAATAACAAATTTAGTGAAATCCTACTTTGGAGATTTGCGATTTAGTTTTTCAACTTCAGAATTCAGCACTACATGGCAATGCCTAGAAGATGGAATAATGGCAGGATATACCATTTCTCCACTGGCTTTTACCATGACAATGGAATTATTGCAATTCAAGCCAACTAAATCAAGGAGCATCTCTATAATTAAAGGTAAAGTAGTAGATAGAAGGTTCTACATCAATGATGAGGCAATACCAACAGTGTCCGAGAAGCCATTTAAAAGTCTAGGGAGATGGTACGACAGGGATCTGAAGGACACAGTTCGTGTGGGAGAAGTAAGACAACAAGCAGTGGAAGGGTTGAAGAGCATAGACAGCAGCGCTTACCAGGCAAACTGAAACACTGGTGCTTTCAGTTTGCTCTATTGCCAAGACTGCTGTGGCCACTGACTGTGTACGAGGTTTCCTTGACAACAGTTGAGCAGCTGGAAGCTACCAATCTCTGCTCTAACCGATGAGTTTAAGTGCACCAAAGTCCGATTGGAAATGACATTAGTAGATTTGTGCTACAAATACGTAAGGGAGGCAGCACCTGTTTTAAAAACTGGAAGAAAATGGACATCAGTGAAAGCTGTGGAAGATGCTAAGTCTGCCCTTCGAATCGGAGATATTATGGGGCAAGTTCAGCATGGAAAAAGAGGTTTTGATCTCAGTTCAGCTCCTCCTACATGGCACAAGGCAACCCCAGCTCAACGGAGGAAGCTGGTAGTCAATGAGGTGCAAAAGCAGGAGGAGAGGATCAGGTGTGTAAAGGCTGTTTCCCAGGCCAAGCAGGGAGAATGGATGAGATGGGAAAGTGTGGAACAACGCAAGATCGGCTGGCAAGACCTATGGACAATGGAACAGAGCAGGATCAGTTTCCTAAACCTCTGGGTTGGTGAGGATCCCTCATGTCCTTTGTGTTCATCACCTGCAACATTAAGGTGCATTTTGACTGGATGTAAGATGGGTCTTAGCCAAGGACGGTTTACTTGGCGCCATGACCAGGTGCTGCGATGTTTGACCTTAGCATTGGAAGACAAGCGTAACCTGACCAATAAGTTGCCACCAGTTCCATCAAAGCATTACACACAAAAGAAAATATTCCTCCGTCCAGGAGAGCAACCACCAAGAAAAGGTGTTAAAAATAAGCCTCGCCCAGGACAACTGGAAGCTGCTGGAGACTGGAAGATGCTGGCAGATGTTGGTCAACGGCTTATTTTTCCACCTGAGATTGCCACCACTAACCTTCGACAAGACATTGTCTTGTGGTCTGGATCAGCACGCCTTGTTCATCTGGTAGAGTTAACAGTGCCACGGGAAGATGCTGTGGATGAGGCATGTGATGAGTAGCTGCTGAAGCGGAACACGAGGACCCAGTGGAGGTGGGTTGTCAAGGATTTGTGGCACACTCTACAACCCGGTTTCTCAGAGACGTCGGATTCACTGGCCAAGTGTTGCGTCGCACAGTGAAGAATTTAGCTGAAGCAGCAGAAACGAGCAGCAACTGGCTGTGGTTGAGACGGAAATATTCTGGATGGGGATCTCAAGCACAACAGAAAGTAAGCAACGCTGATATACAGGTAAGAAAGCTGGGTTGAGCTGAGTGGGGGATGGAGGAGGGTGATGCTGGGATGCCAGAATCACAGTTGAGCCCTCTTGAGGTATCGTGGGCTAGTCAACGAAACACCGTGGATGGAAGGTGCCCACTTGAAGACCCCAGAGATGTACCCTACTTAGTTCAATCCAGACGGCTGTCATGCTGATGCACTGGGGAGACCGCACTGGGTTGATCCCTGTAGCCAGCATCGCAGCCGTTGTGTGTGCTGATGCGTTGGGGAGGCAAAATGAGCTGATCCCTGGAGCCAGCATTACACTTCAGCAATCAACACCAGGCAGAAGGATATCTACATCATCAGATGGAAAACAACGCAAATGGATGGAGGTGCAGATGGATCACATTAGTTTTCAGCAAAGTTACATCTTAGTTGGTGCTTATCTTGGCGAGAGCCGAGTTCAAATCAGCATGAAGTTCAACATCTACTCTCATGTAATGGAAATCAATCTTAGCATTCTTATGCCCATTGTCAGAATGCACCAAGAAGACAATATTACACAGCCACTATTTTTTCATTTTTAAGGATATAATGCAATATATATTTTTCTTCTAAAATGAGCCACTGCAGGTTAGCATTTCATTGCTTTAAAAAGTGAAGCCTTTTGCTAATGTGTTGTATGGGAAAGGTGGGTTCATTTGTAAGTCAAATTCTAGGTACAAAAAAACATGTAAGCACGTATCAATCCAATTAAAAATATAAAAAGGCTACAAGTTAATTGACCTACCAATTTGCTCCAACCAAAGATCAGATGTTTGTTTGAAGTTTTAAGTCTGATTATTTGCCCAGGCTCCTTCAATCTTTAGTGTTTATGCCTAACCCTTTCAAATTCTTGGTATAACAGAAGTGCAGTGCACTAAAGAATAGCAAGTAGACCGATGGGATGTATAATGGTGTAAAGCTATCACAATGGTAGCACAGCAAGAGTACTACCTCATCATAACCACTGTACTGTAATTGCTGATGATGGGGTGGTGTGCTAATGGTTCTGCTAGGGCTTGTCAGGGTAATACACTGGAACTGAAACTTATTTTTCTTTCAAATGGGAATTTACAATGCCTTTTGCTTTGTTCTAAAGGATTTCTTATTTCCACAGGACAGCTCATGCCAAAGCCAAGTCGGAAGCAGCAGATCAGTCAGCCGTGGCTGCCAACAATGAGTCGAGCATCGCCAGGGTAGTTTCCAAAGAGCTGTCTCCATCATTCTACCAGCCAGGTACCACAGACTCATGCATGAAATATAAAAAGGGGCCATCAGAAGTGAGGTATACCGGCATAGATCATACAAAAACTTTCTGACCAAGATAGGAAGCTCCTCTGTTGTTCGACGTAAGATAGCTGTCACAAAGTCACAGAATTATTGTCCTAATGTGAGGTTTAAAATGTACTTTAAAGTGGGAATAATGAACTAATACTATAACAATACACGGGTGCTTTCTAACTTGACTTAAGTAAAACTCTTAATAAAATTCCTAAACTAAAACAACCAATTATGTTACCTAAACAATTAAATATAATAGCATGTTCAAATAAAAACAACAGACTGATATACTTTAGACTTTTATTGTAATAGCAAGTGAATCTGCATACCACATGTTTTAATAGCCTGCATGAGTGGTTTAAAGTCATTGGATAAATAGGCTAAAAAAAAAAAGCATACAATAAAGAAATGGACGGAGTCTCTCTAGGATGAGCGTCGTCAGGCTGCCAAAGCGTGACCTGAGTGATACAGAGGAACCATGCCCACCCCAGGATCTCCCGAGTCACAGATGGAAGAGCAGCTGCCACCAACAATCCGCTATAATTGAAACTGGCAAGGGCTCCAGACACTGCTGGATACGAGAGAAACACAACATAAACTGTCAGTGGAATGCAATTGAGTTGTGTGCATGTCCAGTGATAAGTCTGTCTGGTTTCAGCCCATTTCTCTTTATAATAAACTTCCTCAGGAACTCTTCATCTCGCCCACACCCCTCTCATTTCTCTCCAGAATGCAGTTCTAATCAAATGTATCATCTCCTTTTAAGACCACTATAAATGAGCAGATTTGCACGTCCTCCAGAGCAAGCTAGAGTTTTGTCTAAAAAGGAAAAAAGCGACAGATCAAAGTACTATTTTGTTCCACAGAAGCTCTTGAAGTTTTAAAGTTAGTTGGATGAGAATAGTTTTTAGAAGGCTTCAAGGAAGGAATATGTTTGTGTGCCTACAAATAGATCAGTGGTGCACAACTCAAGCCATGGAGCGCCGGTGTCTCTCCTGGTTTTTGTTCTAACCATACCCTAAATTAGTTAATTGGACCAATTAAGCTTCTAATAAGGTCCAATAAAGTACTTTATTGTGCAGTTGGAATAAAAACCTGCAGGGACACCAGCCCTCCAGGACCGAGTTGTGCACCACTGGAATAGATGATACCTGTAGAGAATGAAAACAGAATAGAAAGACAACGAAGTGTGATTTCTGATGAACACATGCTAAACTATGGAAGAATGAGGACACAGCACACAGACACTTGTATCAAGTAGATAATCTCCTGAGTGGATGCAACCTAACACAAAGTCAAGGATGTTATACTACAGCTATGTTTTGCATCACCCTATAGAATGGCCTAATTTTGTTTCATAAAGTCAAATGAAACCTGCTGAATAATGTTACTTTAACATATTGAATTACATACATGAAATACTGTACTACTATTATGGCTACTGGTAAACTTTTACATGATGTCTCAATCCTAAAATTCTAGATTATGCAAAACCTTCGGCCATAGCTCTAGACTCTTGTCTCCAAGCACACTATGTGCACCTTGTAGCTATACATTATCTGTTATATGAGCAGTTGACTTTTTGTTTTTTCAGGGATCTTTAATAAAAAAAAGTCAGGTATGTGTCGACTTCCGCGAGATCGACTCGACTACAGTCGCGGTGGACTCTCTGTGACGGGTGCTTAATCAAACTGTACTATGTTGTTTTATCACTGGACAGGATTTGGAATCCAATTGAAAGTGACTGGCAGAGAGATGCCACTTGTCATATAACAAAGTTTAAAATGACATTTGTGGGACATTGCAGCTTTAAGTGAACTTTTTGGTGTGACAGAAATGAATGCCACCTCCTTTGGTAAAAAGTGTAAGCATTCATAGAAGGGTGACCCAATATCATCTTGAGTGTGCTCGATTCCAGCTCCTTTTCGTTATTAATTTAAGCTCTGCAGATTTATTATTTCCATCCTGGTAATATTGCCAAAGCATGTCCCCTGGCAGACAAAATGGCACCACAGCTTTCTCCTTGATATAAAAAATAGGCTGCCACCCGCAGGGCTACATTTTCTTTCGATTCATCACTTTGATAATCAATCGAGAAGATTTCCAAATAGATTTGGAATATGAAAGCTTTTTTGGTTTTTAACTATAAAAGGAGACACTAGATTTTTTGAGATGGCTGAAAGATGGAGAGGCTGTTGTTACAGTATGGGAAGGGCAAACAACTGGTGAAAAATTATTTTTATAAAGACTGATTTAGAGTGCAGCTGGAAGGGTTCTTCATTGCAGATATTAAGTTGACATGCTTATTGATATACTGTTTGCATCCAGATTTTAGGTGTATTATTACTTGCTTTGAAAAACAGTATTTACATCCCTTGTGTCACTGAGCAATGTGTTCCAAGATGGAATTCCATTTGTGAGAAGTTAGGCTAACTTTAAATATTGTTCTGTGTTATTATAGGTCCTGAGTATATGAAGAGAAGAATACTGCAGGAGATTATTGAGAACACAGGGAATGTGGAGAATCCCGAACAGGAGACACCGTCTGTAGAGGAGCCTCCACCTACCCCCCCAGACAGCCCGCAACTTCATGAGAAGGACAGCATCGAACGAGGCTCCCCTGCCCCCACCCCTTCACCCAGCCCCACAGGAACCCCCCCAGAGGGCAGGAGGTCGAGACAGGGCATTCTGAAGGAGGGGACCAGCTTCCTCAGCCCCGGGAACTGGAATGGAGATCAGAGTAGCAGAGGTGGAAGCCGAGCAGGTAGCCGTCCAAACAGTAGGCCGAGCAGTCGAACCAGCAGTCATCCAAACACTCCCTCTAACATGCTTATCCTTCCGGGAGACGAGAGGTCAGCCTCCAGTAGCAGAACTCCCTCCCAGACCTCAAGCAGGCACAGCAACAGCAACTACGAGACAGAGCTCAAACCCCTTCAGAAGTTTGACGCTCCAGAGCCTGTTCAGAGCTTCCACAGTTATCCAGTAAGGACTATGATTGTATATCCATCCGAGCAAGACGACCAGCCAATCCCTTCCCCTAAAGTGCCTTCAAAGCCTGCAACCCCCGAACCAAAAATCGAGATTAAAGCCAGAGAGACAAAATTGGAGATTCACAAACCAGTGGCTGAACCACAGCAGGCAGCAGAGTCAGAACCAAAGCCTGAGGCCAAGCTGGTGCCAATGGAAGAGTGCAAGCCAGCGCCCAAGGTGGAATCCAAACATTTAATTATGGCTAAAGCAGAACTTACTCCCCCGGCCAAACCCGAGCCAAAACCGGCACCTAAGCCTGAACCCAAACCAGTGGTTAAACTAGAACCTAAGCTAGTGGCTAAACCAGAAGCAAAGCCAGTGGCAAAACCAGAGTACAAGGCTATAGCCAAGTCTGAAGCAAAGCCAATGGCCAAGCCAGCTGCAAAGACTGAGCCTCAGTCAAAGGCTGAACACAAATCTAAGACTGTCGCCAAGGCCCATTCTGAAGTAAAGGAGTTGATGGATATCGATCAGGTTTGTCAGAGTTTCATCAGACTTGATTTTCTTTACCAGTTTAACCGGTACAAATATGGTGATGTGTGGCGGGATGGCATCATGGTGTTCGTGATTAGGTGGCAAGAGTGTTGATGACCTTATCAGGGTTTAGGGTTTAGTAAAATAAAATGTGCCTATCTGTGATTTTAATTTTTCTTCTCTAATTTTATTATTCCATTAAGATATTAATCCAAAATTTATGACAATCGAGGTGTGTGAAACCAGCCATTATAATTTAGGCTGGACCTCGTCTCAACTCCTCGTGTCATAGATGTCTTTCATCCATGTGCTAGTAAAGTCCAACCTTAGCATCTCAGGAGCTCACAGGGACTCAATAGGTAGTTGTCTCCTGTCATTAGTTTGAACTTGACTGAAGTGACTACCATGTCTCCTAGTCTGCAAGCTGTACCGATACAGTGTGGTTATTTTCTACACTTTCATTTAACACTCACATGTATAAAAGGCAATGCTGGGAAGGGTGCTGGGGAACCCTTTGACATTCAAAGACTGTTATAAATAATGCAGAGCTTCAGGTCCAGACTGTTCTCAGCTGCATTTGACTTCAAAGGCCCCAGTCCTGCTGTGTGTTTCTTGTTTTATGTTTACTTTTTTACACGCTTCACTACAATATGATTTCACCTTGGTGTCAAGGGTTTTTGATTATGTTTCATTTTCTGAAAACGCACACTCACATACAGACACACATGTACACACGCACACACACACACACACACGCACAGACACACACGCACAGACACACACACGCACAGACACACACACGCACAGACACACACACACACGCACATACACACACATGCATGCACGCACACATATATACATATATATTTATATATATTGTAACTGATAAGATTTTAACAACCCTCAACATACAAAGCCCTCCAACAGAGTGCTGTTATTTTAAATAGAATATTTTGAAAGTGCTACAACACATGTAAAAAAGAAAAAAACTATTTACAGTAGTGTACAATAAGTAGTGGGCAAGTCACATCTGTTGGTATACTGCAATAGACTTCTATAAGAGTACATCCGAAAGATTCACTCTGTCCTGCAATCGTATCTTGTTTTCGTTTCCCTCTGGTACTGTAATTGTTTGTGTATACTGTGATTGTTTACACCATTACAGCATTATCAAGACTCCTCCCTTTTGCTTTGGTAGTAAATAATAAACAGAATAGTGAAGACACAGTACACATTAAACTAAATAGGCATTATTTTTAAATAACAGAAAGTATATCACATTTGTATTATGAATAAGTAATATATTTTCCACATCTCCTAAAGCTGTAGTTTGACAGTGTACTATTTAGTGCTTCAGCTGTGTGCTGTTCATCTGGGGGACTAATTACTGTATGTGAACTACGGAACATTCTCAGATAAGGTAGTCACACGGACATGGGGAGCAGGAAAGCCAAGGTTTTACAGTTTTTAAAGTTTGTATTTGCTAATGCTTTACAGTCTGGAGACAATAAATCAACATTAACCTACATTTTTATTAATACTGCCCAAGGTCATATTCAAATTTGCTTTTAGTGCTGTCTGCTTTTTAAAGGCAGATTTTGACTTGTTTATGCCATGGGATAATGAAGTCTTGAGAAATTAAAAACGCTCCGTAATTAGTACACAAAATAGTCTTATGAAGAAAATTGTTGATGGATGTATTTGAACAGTTTTGCAAGTTGATACAGTTCTGGTATAACCACCCAAAGCACAAGTACAGATTGTGGTATAGGTAGTTTTGAAATATACTGGATTGCAGTATATTATTGGTTGTAGTTAATTGTAAATGGTTACATTTGCTTAAACTAAATGAGTTTACAGCTTTATTATTAAAGTGTAGTGTGACCACTGTAAGATAATAAGATGGCACTAAAAGAAACACAAATGTGTTTACTGACAGCTGTACAAGCCACAAGCAGATAAAAGGACATCCGTATGTTTTATTATTTTAATATCTGAGAAATACATTTAAAGGAAAATACTGCAGCAGTGAAACAATGTTTATGTAAATTGAATAGGAATACGAGAAATCAGAGGAACTAAATAAATTGTTTACAACTATTTATTACAAATAAAGTACATCCTATTGAGAGAGAGAGAGCGAGAGCGAGAGCGAGAGAGAGAGCGAGAGAGAGAGAGAGAGAGAGTGAGTGAGTTAGTTAGTTTTCAATATTCCAAACTTCTGAATTGTTAGTCACTTCAAGATTGTTTGGACTATTTTGGGTGTTAGATACATTTAATTAAGACCTAAATTGAACAGTTCTTTAAGCAAGCAATGCACTAAAATGATACATCCTATTGACTGGCATCCATTTCAAGCCAAGTTTACATTGTAGGTTTAACTACTAGAACGATTACTCGCTTACTGGGAGGTTAGAATTGAATACAAAAAATAAATAAAAATACAGCCTAGGTGTTATTTCCCTAAATTCTTTGGCGACAGGTAATCAGTTTCTACAAGTTCCAGCTTTAGTGCATTCTGCTGTTTAGAAAATGTTATTATCTATCTGTACAGATACTTTGTGTGTGTGTTTAATGTCTGTTTCCTTTTCTTTTCAAGGGACCCAACACTATCGTGATCTGCATGGTCATACTGCTGAACATCGGTTTGGCCATTCTCTTTGTACAATTCCTAACATGAGACACAGGGAATCAGGTAAGCATTGCCACAGAAAGGCACGTAAGTAATAACTTACTCATTCGATTATTTAAGGTATTATTGTCATATAAATTTCACCTGTACATACAGATAAGCATGTACTATATATCAAATATGCAGCATACTGTAAATTCACTTAAACTACCACATGCTGAGTCACAGTTGTAGTGAATTAACACTTTTATAAAACTTGCATATCTTGAGTTAGAAACTGTTAATAAATATTGTTAGTATGACAATATTTAATGACTGTGCCATCAACCATTAAAAGCAGTTATTATTTAAGCAATAGAGCCAGTTGATGTGGGCTCTACCATGTGATAGATGACCGCGAGTTATGCCTCCCGAGCTTATATTTACCTTGAACTTTTGATATTGCTCCTGGTATTATTTAGCTAACATGTGCTATATATTATTGGGGTCTGACATTGCTAGATAAATTAAGTGCACAATTGTTGAATAGTCTGTGTAGTACAGAGTCAGACTTGAAACTTGCTGTTGGAGGCGAGAGGTCATTCAAGCAGGCAGGGAGGGGATTGGCTGGTGCGGAAAGAACTGAAACAGGGTTGGCATTTTGACTGGCTGGTTTTGAAGCAGGGCGTTGTTTGGATCGAGCTGATGACAGAATTGTGGACCGATCGTGCCTTTCCTGTTGATTCGCTGTCCAGTAGCTGCGAATTGAGATTTCCATTACATGAGAGTAGATGTTGAACTTCATGCTGATTTGATCTTGGGCAGAAAGTTTTTGTATGATCTATGCCGGTATACCTCACTTCTGATGGCCCCTTTTTATATTTCATGCATGAGTCTGTGGTACCTGGCTGGTAGAATGATGGAGACAGCTCTTTGGAAACTACCCTGGCGATGCTCGATATATCACCCTATAGCAAGTCCAGTTCCCATACAACACATTAGCAAAAGGCTTCACTTTTTAAAGCATTGAAATCCTAACCTGCAGTGGCTCATTTTAGAAGAAAAATATATTGCATTATATCCTTAAAAATGAAAAAATAGTGGCAGTGTAATATTGTCTTCTTGGTGCATTCTGACAATGGGCATAAGAATGCTAAGATTGATTTCCATTACATGAGAGTAGATGTTGAACTTCATTCTGATTTGAACTCGGCTCTCGCCAAGATAAGCACCAACTAAGATGTAACTTTGCTGAAAACTAATGTGATCCATCTGGACCTCCATCCATTTGCGTTGTTTTCCATCTGATGATGTAGATATCCTTCTGCCTGGTGTTGATTGCTGAAGTGTAATGCTGGCTCCAGGGATCAGCTCATTTTGCCTCCCCAATGCATCAGCACACACAACGGCTGCGATGCTGGCTACAGGGATCAACCCAGTGCGGTCTCCCCAGTGCATCAGCATGACAGCCGTCTGGATTGAACTAAGTAGGGTACATCTCTGGGGTCTTCAAGTGGGCACCTTCCATCCACGGTGTTTCGTTGACTAGCCCACGATACCTCAAGAGGGCTCAACTGTGATTCTGGCATCCCAGCATCACCCTCCTCCATCCCCCACTCAGCTCAGCCCAGCTTTCTTACCTGTATATCAGCGTTGCTTACTTTCTGTTGTGCTTGAGATCCCCATCCAGAATATTTCCGTCTCAACCACAGCCAGTTGCTGCTCGTTTCTGCTGCTTCAGCTAAATTCTTCACTGTGCAACGCAACTCTTGGCCACTGAACCAGACGTCTCTGAGAAGCCAGGTTGTAGAGTGTACCACAAATCCTCGACAACCCACCTCCACTGGGTAAACTCGGAATCTCCATCCTCGCTGTTCCGCTTCAGCAGCTAGTTGAGCATACCGAAGTTTCTTCCTCTCATATGCCTCATCCACAGCATCTTCCCGTGGCACTATTAACTCTACCAGATGAACAAGGCATGCTGATCCAGACCACAAGACAATATCTTGTCGAAGGTTAGTGGTGGCAATCTCAGGTGGAAAAATAAGCCGTTGACCAACATCTGCCAGCATGTTCCAGTCTCTAGCAGCTTCCAGTTGTCCTGGGCGAGGCTTATTTTTAAAACCTTTTCTTGGTGGTTGCTCTCCTGGACGGAGGAATATTGTCTTTTGTGTGTAATGCTTTGATGGAACTGGTGGCAACTTATTGGTCAGGTTACGCTTGTCTTCCAATGCTAAGGCCAAACATCGCAGCACCTGGTCATGGCGCCAAGTAAATCGTCCTTGGCTAAGACCCACCTTTCATCCTGTCAATATGTGCCTTAATGTTGCAGGTGATGAACACAAAGGACATGAGGGATCCTCACCCACCCAGAGGTTTTGGTTCTGTGGTGATGGGAGAACATCATATGCTGATCTGATGAGGAAACTAATCCTGCTCTGTTCCATTGTCCATAGGTCTTGCCAGCCGATCTTGCGTTGTTCCACACTCTCCCATCTCATCCATTCCCCCTGCTTGGCCTGGGAAATGGCCTTTACACACCTGATCCTCTCCTCCTGCTTCATTACTATGTCCTGTCACAGACATAATTTCCCTTGTGTCTAGACCAGTGTCAGAAAGCAACTGAACAGTAGTTGCTCTTAAACAGTGATACTGACCATTTAGTTTGTTGTCTTGTTCTTAGTTCAATTTTGCAGTTCCAAGTTTTGAAGCTCATGTTCCTGTACATTGCTATCTCTTTAGTTTTATTACTGGGGATTTTGTTGTTGCAGATGTTTGGCAGCTGGATTGTTTGTAGCCGGTGAGGATGGCAAATTTACCCACTTCAGTATTGATATGTTTCAAAATAAATCTAAATTGACATTCATGGAATCAATGTTTAAGTAGCTTTTTATGTTATCAGATTAGTCATAGATTAGAATGTTAAGGGAAAAAGTTTGTATTTATGGGCGGATTGATTTAAAATTTAATTCACAGTTAAGCACTTCAGCGTTCCAGCGGGCATCTATGCAAAATAGAAGCGCGCTAGATCGGGAAGCTGATTGGCTGTTCGCACTCAATCGTTTTCTAAATGTTTTTAGTTCATTTTGGAACACCTATTAGAAATTGTAGCTAAATAACAATTCTCAGAGCTCAACAGAGGCAACATTCCCTCTATATTAGAAGCAAAGTCTAGGTCTGTTTCTGCTCACACTCTAGTTTCGTTGTGTCTGAACGTTTGTCAAGTTATGAGAATCATGGAGCAGTTGAAAAGCAGCCAGTCCATATTAGGCTTTGCTTCCCTGCAATCATCCAGGACTGGTATTCATGTTTCTCATGTATTATTGTCAGTAAGTTCCAGCTATTAGTTGGGAAAATAAGCAGAATATTAACCCCAGTGGGGCAGGCTCAGTCACTAGAATTCTTCCTTGCTATTTATTAGTTAACATTTTCAAAACGATGGCCATTGAAGAATGACTAATACAGTTTTAAATTCCACTTTCTAGCCTCATTATCGCTAATCCACTTTTTTCCTCAGCCCAACAGTGCAATAAAACTATGAACATTACAGAACAGGAAGTGATTATGTACGAGCAAGAAGCAGTTTAAACTTCAAGGGCATAGGGGACTATTTTAATGTTCTAAACAGTGGTGAATCTTAATACCACCAGCACCTCCATTCCACAGTTTCTTTATTGGCTTTAGTGGCGTTAGTAGGAGTCAATAAATCCCTCCTCATGGAAAATACCAGAAGTCTTACTTTTGAGTTAAAGGGTGGTGGGAGCTCTGTAAAGATCATTATAATAGAGCCTATTGAAAAATCTACAGACAAGCAGACAAAGAACCATTATTCTCAGGACAACATAAGGAGGACCGCTGATAATGCTGAAAATTCAAATAGGAGATAAGAAAATACATTTTAAAAGCTGCGGATACCTTCTGACATTTTCACCTCAAGATTTGTCATATATATTCTTCATATACCTACCTGCATGAAAACCTCTGGGTGTGAAAATTTCAATTTTTGGCTAGTAATCAGTCAGTAATCAGTGATATAGAAACATTAGGCATCATGTGAAAATGTCAGACATTTTACTATATGTGGCTATGTGTTCATTTTCTCTTACTAGTTTAAATTAATTGCACATGTGGCCTATTAAAGTAATCAATTAAATTAGACAATCACTCATTTGCCTATTATAACAGTTTTCCAAGATTTTCAGTTCCAGTGGATTGATTTCATATGCACAACAAATCAAAACTACATAAGCAATGGGGTGTTCTAATACATGTGCACACTGCTGTATTATATACACAAGCAATGGGGTGTTCTAATACATTTGCACACTGCTGTATTATATACACAAGCAATGGGGTGTTCTAATACATGTGCAGACAACATAATAAAACAATCGTGTATGTACTTCTATCATGCGTTCATGTGTATTTTTATATTATGCTGCTCTGACTGCTTCTTTCTTTTCTCAGAGAGATGAATGATGCCTTTCCGCAGTTGTGTGCATTGATGACGGTAGCCTTCCCTTTAAGGAAGCACACGGAAGGAGAAGAATACCTTAGAAAGTCACTCATCTGACTGCACCTTAAGACTGATACTTTGGGATTTTTATTTTTTACTTCAGTAGCCTGTGTGATGAATTTGTTCATCCGAGAAGATTGGATGGATATTTTAGAAAGTCATTTAAAACTATCAGCTGCCTTACCATTGTGACAACCAAAGTATAAAGACACTCATCTGCCAGTGAGACTGGGTGCAACACAACAAACAAGCAAACAAGCAAACAAGCAAACAAACAAACAAACCAAAATGGGTTGAAAACTTCTTATTTCTTGCATATGAAAAATCCCTTTAATGACTGGTTAGGTTTCTACTAAGAATGGGTATTCGTGTATGTGAAAAGGAGAAAGACAGAATGCATATTGTATAAAACAAGGTTTACAATCAAAACCAAACAAAATGATAGATTTTAGTTATTTATTGGTATTGTTTTAGGGTATTTTGCATGGTCAGTAAAGTATTATATATATATATATATATATATATATATATATATATATATATATATATATATAATATTATATATAGATATATATATAGTATTATAGTAATATATATATATATATATATATAATATTAGTAAATTTAAATTAAAAGTTCTTACCATTCATCCACAACTTGTAAAATTCAAACACTATAAGCAAACTAGAAGACTTTTAGACTGAGTGGACTAAACATTTATGCTGAAATACAATACGCCTCTGTAATACCTCTGTACTTTAATTAGATATTGGCTCAGGTTGGTTTTAATTTTAAACACTGGTTTATATAGTCTGTGTGCTGCATTGGTGTTACTCTGATTCAGACTGAGTACACTCGTATGTATGTATGTATGTATGTATTTATGTTTATTTTAGTTTTTTTAAGTCATAACAAAGCCAGTTAATAGCATTCTGTATGCATGTCATCTAGAACTAATCCACATAAAATTGCTTACTTTTGCTGCTGCTGATGCATAATGGTTCCCGGGAAGCAACATAGACACGTTTTAAAGGCTGTGTATCGTACATACAGTCATTAAAGGGTTAAAAACAACAAGATGGGCGTCCTTATATGTCTAATTCTTACCTGCATAGTGTCCAGAAATAGCAAGAGCGGTACGGCTTCAAAAGGGCCAGTGTATTTGATTGGCTTGTTTTCAAAATAACAATTTAAATAAGACAATGAAAGGGTCTATTTTAATTATCTAAACAGTGTTAAATCTTTATGTATTGCCACCCCTGCTTTATTGCACAGTTTATTCCAGAGTTTTTTTTTTTTTTTTTTTTTTTTTTTTTTTTAATTAGAGACTTAGGGGTTATATCTAACGAAACAATTAAAACATGTCATGCACCATTGTACTTTAATTTAAAGTCTGTTAAAATACAGAGAAAACAAAGTTCTTAGTTGCATGCCTTCCTTTCAGGTAGTCTGGTTCACTTCCTAGGTTATTTTACCTCAGCAGAATGTCACTTAAGGAAAGAAGAGAGGTGGAAGAGCTGGGGACAATTTCACTCTTCAGGTGAAATAACCAAGCATGTTTAACACTACCTGTAATAAGGCATATGGAGCTTTCTTTAACTGCTAATATTTAGATGCATTGCTGTCTATATTGTTAGAATAAACACAGAATTGTATGTTATACACGTCACAAAACAGTAATTAGTAATGTTTTTAACTGTATCTATTAAAGTAGAAAAAGCAAGAAATACACAAGATTGTATTTACCGTTATGTTTTAATGGTTATGTGCTGAAAACTATGTTTTGTACTGTTGCTATGCAACAGTTTGTGCCTGTCCTGTTTTTCATAGATTTTCAGTTTTTTTCACCAATTGATTTTTTTTTTTTTTTTTTTTTTTGGAGAAGAAACCTTTATTTTAAACTGTGTCGGTTTTTAAATTCATGAAGAGGTCTTCCACTGCATCTGCTTAGTTGGTTTCTTCCAGATTTTTTATGCATGCATGCACTTTGTAGCATGTGTTTCTGTAGCTTTTTAAAGGGTTTAGCTTTATTTAATATAACGCTAGTATTCAGATGGATTTTCTGTGAATGGAAATAGTAATAAAACTTGGATTGTTTTTTGCTATAAGAAGAGATGTGGAGTTACCTCAGGCTTGCATGTTGTTAGCAGTGATCATTAGTATGTTTTAATTGAGCTCCAGGTCTTATAAACACTACAGTATATGAAAGTGACAAACCTCTCCAGCATGTGTCATGCACGCCACAGAACAACCTCTATGAGTATATCAGAATTCACAATGTTTTTTGCTTCAGTGCAAAGCTGGGACTGCTTTCTAAATGTAAAATGTCATTTTTCATGATTGTACCCAAGCTTCCAAGAAGATCCATCATAAAGAAGCAGTCAGTCAGAGTGAGTAATGTCCCAAGTGGGCTTCACAAGCTGTGTGCTCCAAATTATCATTCGTGACATTTCTTTCTGTAAGGAAAATTTTTGATAAATAATTGATAATTTTTGATAATTTTTCTTTAAAAAAAAAAAAAAGCTTCAGACTATTTGGAACCAATTTGTCCCACAAAAAAACAAAAAACAAAACAAAACAAAAAAAACAAAGCAAAAAAAAAAACAGTTAAAGTTACTATAGCAACATGCAACTTAAATTATTCATACACATTTTTTATTAGTTGTTTTGTTATATTTATTGCATTCTTTTGTAAAAACACATTTTGGTGTAAAGATCTTGATATATCTGAGACCATGGAAGATTCTCTTTTTTTTTTTTTTTTTGTTTACTCCAAATTGTTAAAAGTTAAGGCTACAGCCTTAAAACTTCAGTACTGAATATATATGTCACTGTGAATCAACCCTAGGTCAAGGTCTATAAAAGGAGAAGGTTTGGAAAATGTTAGTGTTTTTTGGGCACCACTGGGAACTATTCTGTCTATATTAATGTGGTTGAATATGAGCATGTGGGGAAATGGTTGTTTCACAGGTTGGCAATTCAAATGACATCCACAAAACACTGTGTGCTTGCAGCCTCTTTGCTCAGTGCCTTTGCCACCTTTCTCTCAATTCTAAAAAATATATATATATTGATGCGTATTGTGTTTTCAAAGACAAGATTAGCTAGCGATTGGGTGCAATAGACTATTACAATACATTTTTAAAAGCCCTGACTTGTGACTGTGCTTGTGGTATTATTTAGAATTCATAATTGTATCACCCATCAACAAAATTATATTTTTCACACTATTTAAGAGGAATAAGGGTACATTGTGAAGACATGTCTGAAATCTGTATGCTGTAAAAACTGATCCAGCGCAAAGGAGCTATTTTGCAAATAAAGAAGTTGTACTAATTTCTTTAATAAGCACATGTGCCCTGTCTTTCTGAGAACCACATTACGAAACTGTTCTTGTTTTTTTTTGTTTTTTTTTATAGGCGTTAGATGGAATGGAGCGTCTCAAATTAATGCAGCAGTGTTTTGCCATAAATGTGATGAATTAACAGAATTATTTCATGTTTTAAACTTTCAAATCCTACCATGCCTGTATTATGATCTCTTGTCTTGACTTTTTTAAATGTATAAATGTCAGCGAGGTTATAGTTGCTGTTAATGGCACTGCACTGGGTATCCACAAATACTGGAAAACTCAAGCCTGGTAATTTATTACAACTGACCTGTGCTGAAGTAGGACTGGACCATATTATCATATTATAACTTCTCCAAGTTGCAAAATGATCTAGCCTACATTGCAGTATCTAAGCAACAAAAACTGATAAGCAGCTGAACTCAAAGTCAAAATACCTCCACACATACTTAAAAAATGAAAATAAAACTATTTGAGTAATTGCAAAAATAACTCCTCAGGATAATTGCAAACATAAAAAAGTAAAAATGACAACAACTAAGATCTAGGACTTGAAGCAACTCTTTAATACCAATGGTAGCTGCATCTTTGATTTTGTTAAAGGTACTACAGGATAGTTCATCTTGTGAAGGACATTGGAACAACGACCAAGTAAAAGTAAAGTACTGGTATGAGAACACACCACCATTTTCTCGTTGTGACTTTTGCTTGAGAAACGACTGAGCCATGCATACCAAGATGCAGTCACCACTTTCTGCTGTGTGCTTCACATGACTGACTGTCAGGATGGGTATTCTGACAGTCATCCTTCTACACAGCTGCCTGAGGCACACAATAGTGGACCACCATGTTGAGAACACAGCACCAGCAATTCATGTTTTTAATGTCGACTAATGTTACCTGCAAATACATTTCAACCGCATTTTAGTTTTAAAGGGCTCTGGTTGCACTTTGAACCTGGCCTTTCACATTGGGCTGAGATTAGGCAGGGATTTCAATTTTGCTGGCAGAGCCAGTCCACCCAGAGGCTCAATTACAGCCCCTGGTCCACCTGCTGCTGTCTGTCTGTCTGTCTGTCTCTTAAGACACTGCTCCAGGGGACTGAAGCTGGAATCCAGGCTCTGGCTGAACAAGATATATTGGATTTCCCAGGAGTTGAGGATGTGTACATTAATTTGGCAAGCTAATGCTAATTAACATCAGAGCTGAAGAAAGAGAAAAATAAATGTTTTTCAAATTATTTTAAGGAGGTACTGTATTGTAATGTAATCTCAGGAGGATCCAATGCATTTATTTATTTTATTTTTTTCACAGAACCACGTTGTGCTATTTTATATCAGCTATTACCTAAAAGAAACTAAATGCAGAAGAAATATTGGCTGAGGAACAAATACAGAGTAACGGACTCATGACCTGTATATTCCCATATGCTTCTGTTAAGTAATTTACCAGCTGAAATATAACTTTTAAAAATCCCATTACTGTGTAATTTAGATAACAGAAACAGATTGGAGTTCATAATCTGATTAAACTCAACAGAAGAACTTACATTTCCAAAGTATAACAACACAGCATACAATATGACTCAAATGTATGAAAATTGTTTTAGACTATACATCTGATGTCCAGGCTTAACACAAATAAACATTATGATGTATATCAATACTAAAATGTGTTTATAATCTATTGAATATGAGTTATCTACTTAAATACACGTGTACTATAATAATAATAATAATAATGTAGGTGTAGGGAGAAATCGGTGGTGATGTAGTCGGTGAGGAAGGGGAGAATTCTGAGTATGTTACTGAGGAAAAAGTGACAGAAGCGTGCCAGAGTAGAGATGTGCTCAGTATAGGAGAGGGAGGGGTAGAGGGTGACACAAAGGTTCTTGGTGGATGAGGAGGGAGAGACAGTGGTGGATTCAAGAGGAATAGTGATAGAGAGATGAGTGGTGGGGAGGAAGTGGGAAAAAAAGGGAGGTCTGATTTAGAGAGGTTGAGTTCAAGATGATGTGAGTGCATCCAGGAGGAGATGGCTGAGGTAGAGATACTGGAGGAAAGGGAGGCAGCAGGGGCAGAGTAGAGTTAGTGACAGAGAGAAGAGCAGTTTCAGTGGAGTGTGCCAGGTGAAAACCAGATTGGAGGGGGTCGAGCTAGGTTGCTAAGGGAGATGGGGTGAGTCAGCAGAGGACGGGGTGGGTGGGGAAGGAGGCGAGCTATTGAAGAGTTTACGGATGTCAGTGATTTTGCAGGAGAAGAAGGAGGCAAAGTTGTCAGCTGCTACAGAATGCATGATTGAGTAGAGTGGGCAACTTCAAGGGTTAAATGAAGAAAATGTCCACGCCATCTTAAAAATATAATGTTTGAAACCAGATCTATGGAAAGGCATTCATGTTTGTTTTAAGGGACTGTTTTAACAAATGCCAGGAGTTCCAAATGGTACCAACAAAGGCGGTATTTTTAAACTACACCTGTCTGCCAGCTTCACAGATCACTAAATGACAGAGTCTATACATTCCAGGCCCAATTTTAGACCTGGCTTACGAGTGGAGCTATCCTCAGAGCAATTGTATATACTTCAGATTCACACTCACTGTACAGTTTAAACATAGGGGCCAGGACACATAGGCTGCTTTCTTCTTCAAATTTATTTTCCACCTGGCCAAGGGACAGTCCCAAATGCTTGTTTTTTGACACTTAAATTATCAAGGTATCAGAAAATAAACATCATGGAATAAATGTTGAATAATGAATTTCCCAGCGATTTCTGAGGTAACTTTATTTCACACATTTTAGTAATGGTGTTTATGTATTGTTATTCATTCGGTTTAAGGGGCAGTTTTGTGTGTGTGTGTGTGTGTGTGTGTGTATGTTAAAAGTGTAGTTTGGGTATAACAAAAACAATGTGAGTGAAAAGGCACTGTTTACATGTCTTTTACTCTTTCAAAGCTGTAACATGTATTATGTTCTATAACTGCTAGCAGTTGCAAAATGCCAATGTCACTTTTGGCTCCCAACAAGTTTTAAGGGCGTTGGAATCTGACACTTAAAGTCTCCGTTGGGGAAAGTAAACAAACTTGACTGTCAACACAGTGTGTAATACTGTTCAGGCAGCAGGATATTTATCCTGAAGCCTTGTGGTTTCATCAGTTGTGTATTCTAGTTCTTACTATTTATTGACTTATCACCAGAATATGTATAACAGAAATATGCAAAAACCAATACAATATTGCAGACAGCTACAATGTCAGAGGTAATACAAAACCATTACTTGTATTATCTCATCTTACCAGCAGGGGTCAGCATTCAATACTGAAACAAAATATTATTGTGTACCATTGAAGACCAGCAAACCACAGTTTTACCAGCAATTTTAATACAATGGATTTGGAATAAATAATATTGCATAGTGATCCTGATACAGTAGTGCATTGCTACTAATAGTGGTGTTGTACTTCAATGGATTATCAGGGTGCACTGGTTCATATCTGCAATGTTAATGACAGCATTGAAATATTAAATTGTTACAATAGTAGTTTCAATATTCCAAAACTACTGACAATGGAAAGGATGTGATATCCAAACGTAACTGCCAGAGAGTATACTAACATCTGACTCTTCCTAATTGTTTGGTTGTAGTTTTGTTAAATTAACAACTCTTTTACCTCATTCAACAAATAGGAGTTCATTTGAGACTGGCATAAACACATTCAGAATATGGCCCTTTAACTTTAACCTAAGAACAGTAAAAGTAAATGGAAAAGCCAGCCATCCCCACTTCATACAGTTACAATATGATCCAGCCTGATTTTTATAGCGCTGCTTGGTCTCCCAATAAAAAATTGGCATTAGCTACCAGCCAGGTCTTGCTCACAAGGAGCCCCTGCAATATTTTCCTGCACGTATTCCAAGTCTTGTACATGCGAAAAGTTTGCTTGTGAAAGAGGCTGGCTCTTGACAATCCCCAGCTCTGTTTAATATGCAAGCTTGTAAGGACCTCTTATGCAAGCGCACACGAAACAACTGCCTAACACTGTCAATATCTGCAGCCCGGCAGGTTCTGAAAGGATATGCTGTCATTGCTGTGCTACCTTCATTTCTTTCCCCTGTGAAACAGTTATTGGTGCGCTCCTAGAGATCAGATCTGCCCATCGTGACTGAAATTGACAACAGAGAGATGCAACTTGTATATAATACAGAATATTTCAAGAACAATGCATTATTTGTGCAAGGGACATTAACACAAAGGCTGCATGGAATTAGTTAACATTTACTTTGGATTACAGTGGCTCTCAAAAGTATTCACCCCCCTTGGACTTTTCCACATTTTATTGTGTTACAACATGGAATCAACATGGATTTAATTAGCAGTTTTTTGCCACTGATTAACACAAAACAAGTTCATAATGTCAAAGTGAAAAATAAAATCTAGAAATTGTTCTAAATTAATTACAAATACAAAACAGAAAATAATTGATTGCATAAGTATTCACCCCCTTTAGTCAATATTTGGTAAAGGTACCTTTGGCAGTAATTACAGCCATGAGTCTATTTGGATAAGTTTCTACCAGCTTTGCATATCTGGACACTACAATTTTTGCCCATTCTTCTTTGCAAAATTGCTCAAGGTCCGTCAAGTTGGATGAGGACCCTTGGTGAACAGCAATTTTCAACTCTTTCCACATATTCTCAATTGGATTGAGATCCGGGCTTTGACTGGGCCACTCCAGGACATTGACCTTTTTGTTTTTAAGCCACTTCAGTGTGGCTTTGGCTGTATGTTTGGGGTCATTGTCCTGCTGAAAGATAAATCTTCTCCCAAGTCCCAGGTCTCTTGTAGACTTCATCAGGTTTTCCTCCAGGATTTCTTTGTACTTTGCTGCATCCATTTTGCCCTCTATCTTCAAAAGCTTTCCATGCCCTGACACAGAGAAGCATCCCCATAGCATAATGCTACCACCACCATGCTTCACGGGATGGTGTTCTCAGGATGATGTAAGGTGTTAGGCTTGCGCCAAACATAGCGCTTAGCTTGAGGCCAAAAGCTCTATTTTGGTCTCATCAGACCACAGAGTCTTCTTCCACTTGGTCTCAGAGTCTCCCACATGCCTTCTGGCAAACTCTAGCCAGCTCAGCTGTGGAAGACTGTAACTCCTTTAGAGTTGCCATAGGCCTCTTGGTGGCCTCCCTGACTAGTGCCCTTCTCTCCCAGATACTCGGTTTTTGAGGATGGCCTGTTCTAGACAGATTCACAGTTGTGCCATATTCTCTCCATTTCTTAATAATGGACTTTACTGTGCTCCGGGGGATATTCAATGCCTTGGAAATGTTCTTATATCCTACCCCTGATTGGTGCTTTTGAAGAACCTTATTTCGGATTTGCTTTGAATGTTCCTTCATCTTCATGATGTAGTTTTTGTTAGGAAATGTACTAACCAACTGTGGGACCTCCCAGAGACAGGTGTATTTAACCTGAAATCATGTGAAACTCCTTAATTGCACACAGGTGGACTCCATTCAACTAATTATAACTTCTAAAGACAATTGGTTGCACCAGAGCTTATTTAGGTGTGTCATAGCAAAGGGGGTGAATACTTATGCTATCAGTTATTTTCTGTTTTATATTTGTAATTAATTTACAACAATTTGTAGATTTTATTTTTCACTTTGACATTGTGGACTTTTTTTGTGTTGATCTGTGGCAAAAACTCCTAATTAAATCCTTTTTGATTCCATGTTGTAACACAATAAAATGTGAAAAAGTCCAGGGAGGGTGAATACTTTTGACAGTCACTGTATATTCTAATGAACAGTTTAAAAGGATTAAGCCTTTGATATATAAGGCAACTGTTAAAGCATTCAGTTGATATTTTTACCAAGGAATTGTCACCAGTTTTAGGGAGTGTCCTAACTGATCAATGCCCTTGAGGTATCAACAATATAGACTGTATTCTTTACGTCTGTTTCCTGATCATAATGAATTTAAATCTGCAGAGTTATATTTCAAAGAAATTCAGTAAGACTTTGTATCTGATGTAACTGAGTTGTTATAAAGTGCTGTTTGTAACTGCAGACACAAGGTGGACTCACAGTCCTGCACTAGTATTTTGTTGCTGTTTGTCTCCATTTTGTGAGCATCGTAATTATTGACCTTAAAGGTAGTAGTTTATTTCAATGTCTTAATACATCATGGATGTAAAGTCTATATTCTCTCTGTTGTTGTGAGATTTTACAAGCGGATGCAAATTTGTTTTTCTTACACACAATTAAGAGTTGAGTCTTTCTTAAAATAGCACAGTAATTCCCCTCCTCAGAGTGAAACTCACAGAAGAAATCTCCTATCAGTCCATACAAATCAAAACATTAACATGTAAACAGGTCAGACAACATAAACAATACATTTTTATTTCTTGTAAAGAACTGATAATGCTGTAACAGGAATAATTTTTTCCATAGCAGCAGTTAAAGTGGCATACTGTTCTTTGCCTTAAATACATAATCCGTGTGTGTTTTGTATTGTTACAGCTATGGCCAAAAGTTTTGTGTCATTTAGAATTTTAGAAAAAAACTAGAAAAAAACTATTCTGAACATAATTTAGATATTTTATTTAACATCATATAATCAAAGAAACTACAAAATGATCTTGCAAAAGTTGACCGGAATGGTAGTACATGTTGAATTTAGAAATGTCATTGTCAGTAGTATATGGAACTACAAAGCAGTATATCAATCAATATGTTAACGTAACATTATCCAGCAGGTTTCATTCAAAAAGTCAAAACCTGATTTTCTGATGTCCCTGTATTTTTATTGTGTGTATGTTAATAAGTTGGTCAATTAATCACCAGCTGGGTTAAAGATTGGCCCTGGTTTAGATCATTCAAATCGAACCCTATATCTCTTCGTGTCTTTTTAATATTCATTCTGTCTGTGGGTAAATTACAGGCCTGGCGTTCTTTGATGTCTAGCAATCCTGATTGTGGAGCCACTTGAGGACAGCACTGTATATCACACTCTCGGGATTACAGTGTTTATTGTCCCCACACTTGGATACATAAAGAAGATGAAGTGACTGACCCTAATCATTTTTCTCAAACTGTTTGCGAGGGTGAGGGCTATTAAATTCTGGCAGATTATTTCTGTCAGAAAGTGTCTAATGCTTTGGAAGCTGTTTTACTGTGTCAGCCCAAGCACAGAAGAGCCACCTTCAAGATTTAAAGCAAAGACATGTAAATCAAGGATTGTGCGGTAGAGAAAGGGACAGGGGTCTATAAAATGAGATCATAAGGAACTATTTACAGTGGAAGTAGTTTCACCTGCAATGGTGCTCATTTTATGGTAATTTTTCCTATGCATCATTTAGTTTAATCTTTAAAGAACTTAATATTCAGTATTGAAAACTTCATAAAGGATCCCATTGATAGCTTAGCACAGCACAGGCTCAGGGTGGAAGCATACTAATAATAAATCAGTCCATAACAAGAGAAAGCCAAAAGCACTTGACATACACTAGCTATACCTAGAGGATGTATCAAGTGTACTCCCTCACCAGAACACAAAACTGGATTCCGCCTAGGATTTCATGCACTTTCAAGACTGTTCACTCCTTGTAGACTCATTGCAGTCTGAATAAATTCAGAAGGGTTCAAAATGTATTTTCATTTTTCGATGAATTTGATTCTTAAGATGTATTTGATCTGGATTTATATATATATATATAAATATATATAATATATAATATATATATATATATAATATATATATATATATATATTTATTTAATATATTAAGCCACATTCCCACAAGAGTTCTAGGGAAGGCCACATTCCCACAAGGGTTCTAGGGAAGGGGTTTTAACCCCATCCCCATGATATAATAATATAATAATAATAATAATAATAATAATAATAATAATAATAATAATAATAATAATAATAATAATAATAACAACAACAAATGAATACATGCATAAATAATAAAATACACACAAGGGGTGGGCACCCCGTCACACTCGCTCCCCTTTGTGTGTAGCAAACATGGCCCTATGGCCACCTCTCCCCTTAAAACTCCAAAAGTCCACATTCTGGGGTGGGAGCAGAGGCTTCCTCTTGCCTCCCAGTGGCAACTCGGGCCGTGGCATACTGGCAACTTCAGCCAGTAGCAAGCAGGCGGCATCCCTCGGTGGAGGCATGAAGATGTTCCCAGGTGACGAGAAGCAAGCGACCCCAGACGAAGCAGAGCCTGCGACCACAGACGAAACAGAGCTGGCGACCCCAGGCAAAGCAGAGCTGTGTAGAAGCAAGTCCCTGGGAGGCAGCAGCTGCAGTGGCCCCCCAGGAGACGATGGCCCCAGACACCCTAGCAGCAACGGGTCTGGACCCCCAGACAGTGGAAGCTACGGACCCCCAGGTAAACACAGCTCCAGGCTCTCCTGCAAATAAAAAAGGAGAGACAGCGGCAGCTCTGGACTGTCCAACAGCAATATCTCCGGACTCTTGGGAGGCGAGAGCGACAGCGAACACTCGGGAGGAGACGGAGGCAGCGGACCCTCGGAAGGAAACGGAGATGCGGCGCAGTAGGCAACCCCAGGAGATGAGACGCAGCAGGCAACCCCAGGCGATGCAGAGCAACTGGCAACCCCAAGCAATGCAGAGTAGCAGGCAACCCCAGGTGATGCATGGTAGGCATCCTTGGGCAGAGCAAGGCAGGCATCCTTGGGCGGTGCGAGGCAGGCATCCTTGGGCGGTGCGAGGCAGGCTTCCTTGGGCGGTGCAAGGCATGTATCCCCGAGTGGTCACATGAAGGCATCCCTGGGTGATGGCAAACTCAGCTGCAGCTCCTCTCCCTTGGGTGGTGGAGGTAGCTCCAGCTCCTCTGGTGTTGGAGATGGGAGCAGCAACACAGTGGTGGAGGCGGAACCAGCAGGTTTTCACCCTCTGCTGGTGGAGGTGGGAGCGGCAAGCAATCCTCCCACAGTGGTGGAGGTGGAACCAGCAGGCATTCACCCTCCACTGATGGAGACATGGGTTCTTGACCTGTGAGCCTTTCTGGGCTGTGGCCGCACTGGCTCCCCCCCTTCTGAGTGCTGGATATACGGGCTCCACCATTCTGGGCGCTTGATGCTCAGACTCCCCCTACTTGGGCATTAGTTCCTCCTCTTCATATTGCAAGGGGCATATGGCCAATGTGTGCCCATATGCCCCACAGCTAGGGCACAACTCTGCCGTGAGGTTCTATAAAAAGGCCTCCCAGCCGTCATCCCCGACCTACTACTGCTGTTGCTGCGGTTGCTGTTGCAGCTTTCCTCTCCCTCTTCTCTTCCTGCTTCTTCTCCCCACCTTCCTCCCTTGGGCTGGTTCCTCCTCCTCTTCCTGGAAGGGGCAGACAACCACTGTGTGCCCGTATACCCTGCAAGCAAGGCACCAGCCTGGGTCCTCCAGATCACCGAGGAGGTCCTCCAGTTCCCCGCAGCCGTCTCTCCAGCACCAGCCTTTCATTTATTATTTTTATTTTTTAAGTAATTTTTTCAAAAATAATAATAAAAAAACCTGCACTTCACTCCTTCCTGGTCTGGCTCCCAGAGGCATTGTTTATTCCACGTAGGACACCATATGTGGCAGAGTAGTTGGAGTGTGTAGGTGCGGTGATGTCACGGTCTAGGAACAAGTAACACAAAACAAAGAAGGACGGGGCAAAACTGAAGTGCAACAGCGCTCAGTGCGTTTATTAAATAATAAAAGAAAAGATTTCAACAAAACAAAATACCAAACAAAAGGTCACAAAGGCCAAACAAACAAACCGTAACAAGTAGTCTGCTGGTTGAGAAACCAGCATACGTAGCAATTGTTTACTTCTTTTTCCCAAACTCACGTCTCTCCTCTGACACTCATCGCCTTCTGAGCCAAGAGTGGGTCTTTTATATTCGTGGCTGGAGCCTTAATTACCCATTAATAAAATTACCTTATTAAGGCTCCAGTCACATTCCCACAAGAGGTCTACCGGAGGGGTTTTAACCCTATCCCAAAGACTACACATTACACACGATTCTTCACTGGTCTCAAACAGTAAATAATAAGACGGACGGTACTTGACCACCCGCACATAAACACAACAACAACAACAACAATAATAATAATAATAATAATAATAATAATAATAATAATAATAATAATAATAATAATAATAATAACAACACATGAAAACATGCATAAATAATAAAATACACACAAGGGGTGGGGACCCCGTCACACTGTTACAACACTGAACAAATCCACCATAGGCATCCAGGACAGTGCTGAGTTAATGAGACAAGCCTACAGTATATGGTGACAGTTCAAGATTGCTACCTCAAATTACTTCAGGGGAATCTGCAGCAAGGACTGTTCCCCCAAATCTTTTGAATCATCAACTCTGAGTTTCATCAGATCAGCAAAAACACGTACAGCGAGTCCTACATCAAAACCCTTCACTTCAGCTACCCTGCTCATACTGACTGAAACTGACTTGCAGAGATCTCTTCGCCAGAATCTTCCTTGCTGGCTCTGAAACAGGTTCAGATGGACGGGAACAGGTTTATGAATATGCATTACAAGCCCCATATAACAGAAATAAAGAAATACATAAATTATTTTTGTGGGTTAATGTGGAATTAGAACCAGTAATAAAACCTTAAGCGAGAACTCTACTCCCTAACCAACAGCGTTAAGACGGACAACAGATTTCTCTGCCTAGGTTGTAAAGTGTTCTGTTAGACAATGTCTTATGCACATTTTGAGTACAAACATATATATTGATATGGTTGGAAGTATACCCACTGTACATCTTTCATCTTCGCTCTAACCGGGCGGGGCTCTGGAAAGTGGATGTTGTGATTTACGAGGGTTGTCATGCATATTCATAACCCTATTCCCATCCCTCTGAACCTGTGCCAAAGTGAGCTGGTTGGACACATGAAAACGGTGACATGTTTCTGATTCAACAAGTTGGATTGAAATGCTGAGGTTGTCTAACCAATGTCGAATGAAAATAAGTACTCAAAACTGATTTGGAACCAGGAATGTGTTAATAAATATATCAAAACAATTTCAATTAGATAATGCAGGAACATGTACAACAACACAGGAACATAGGGAAAGTTATGTGCAGTGTTTTAAACCCTACAGCCTGTTCAGTAACATTTTAACTTACATTGACTGTCAGAGACTGTACAATTTCCAATATCCCATGCAACAGAGATTTTTTTTTTGTCTGGAATAAAACATATTTGATTTTTCTTTTCAAATGACCAGAAGGTTCAACATAATGTTCTTTAAGGTTCCTTTTGAATTTCTGCTACAATATTGGCATGATCTAACCATGAACACATCACCAGGCATATCTCTATACTCCCTAGTAGTTTGAATCTGTAAAATGAACAGGCGTGTTTCTCCTTGCAAGAGATAAGAGTAAATTACAGAATGACACTTTGAAAACAGGCTCCTAAGGGTAAAGCAAGTACTATACTACAAGTTACTTAAAGTCAAAGAAATACTTCTTACAGAAAGGCATACTGTTTGTGTAATACCTTGAGTTAATATTTCGTATTTAGTTGTTAGTTGTCACCCTAGTATTATGATAAAAAAAGCCATCTTAAACACTTGGATAGTATAAAAAGCACAGAATAAGCATGAACATGCATTGGTTTTACCTAGAACGATACAAAACTTACCTGAAAAAAATGTACATGACACCAGTGGAAAAAAAAAAAAAACAATTCATCCAACAGCAGATGATTAGTTTTTTAAAGCTCCTCCACTCAGTCTAGTCTTACACATGTATTTGTTTTCGTAGCAGTATATCAAATTGGAATAGTGTCTGATTATCTGAGAAAAGATGAAGAGCAAAACCTTGCTCATGATTACTGAACACACCATGTTATGATGGTCTTAGTAGCTGAAAAGAAAAAAAAGCCCCAACAGAACACCAGTCACAGCCACTGAAAATGGCGATTAATAAAATAGAATGAGGCTTGTTTTCCTGACCTTACTCTCCTACAAATGCTGTGTGGGGAGTCATTCATTTAGAAAAGTGAAACAAACTGAAGGTGAGTAAAACTATTATTTATCATTATTTAGACTATTTCTGTCTTATACATTTTCGTATGAAATTATGTTTTAAATTAAGTTAAAACATTTCTGTGCTGTCACCCTTTGATATTTTGATTGATGAATTCTACGAATCTGCTGATTAAAATCGACTGAGTAACGTTGAACAGAAAGGGAGAGCGGGGCAGATATATTGTTGCTTAAAGAATCCACAATTAGTGTTACGAATCCACAGAAAACTGAATTTGTGGCGCTCTACCCCGAAAACCATGTATCCTTGAGTCATGCAATCCTAAATTTCAACTTACAGCTGGAGCAGCAACTTTACTAGCACTTTTAAAGTGGTTGGAGTTAGATCATAATTAATGCAGGAAAATTAAGGAATTCATTTAAAAGACATCAAAGTGCAGATTCGCAGTTTATTGAACATCAACATCAAAGAGGCAATTCAGCCACGCAACATGGACTCAGTGGAAAGTGCAAGAAAGATCTACACTAGACCGGGTTATGTCACAGCTTTTTTCAGAAAAATGACTACTTTTCAAAAATGCCTCCACGCATTAAGAACATGTTACATTCAAGAACAGTAGGGCCCAGAAACTATGAATAGCAGCATTTGCAAGTACAGAGGTATACTGAAGCACATTATTTAATTTTCCTCCTAACTGTAAGAGTAGTTTAGAACCAGTGTCATCCTTTTTACATTAGAGGGGAGAATTTGGTAACTACATTAAGTGTCTCTTATTACTGTATATTTACATAGTTGTTACAAAGTCAATATGTGTTTACTTACACAATTACAATGGTATTATGCATAGCTACAATGCACTTAACGTACACATTGCTTTGCACAATATAAGTAAAATTAGAAAAGGGTTAAGGTTAGGGATATATCATGCAAAAAGATTTACTCATTAAGTATGTTGTAACTGTGAATAATAACATTGCATATATGTGTAATTACATGTGTATTTACTAAGTAACTACTATGCAGATACACAGTAATTAGAGACACGCAAATATTCTTGGTAAAATATTTCCAAGAATATTTGCATGTCAGCAGTACAATAGTGATGACATTATATTTAATAGTTCACCAACTTTCCAACTTCATGACAGTTGATTGGTTACTTATGCTATATTTGAAAAAGGACACTACTATTTATAAACCTTCATAAAGGCTACATAGCATTGCATAACTATGTGCATGCTCCTTCAGAATACGTATTCATAACACTGTAGTTTTTATAGCTTTTTTATATAATGCTACAAAATGTTATTATTTAATAGATAGAGGACACTTATTTTTCACAACCAGTCACATATGTGCACTCAAATTTTTAAATGCTCTTTTTCAGTATGTAAGCACATATTTTGGTTATGTGACTTTTATGTTATGAAAGCTACATAATGCCCAATTCAAATACAAAGTAACCTATTTGTTTAACAAAAATTAAAGCCTTGACACTTATGTTTTGTTTTTGTCAAAAGTCAAATAGGCACAACAACTTGCATGAAAAGCAGATATAATTTGATGTGTCCAGTGAAATGACACTAAGAATTATTAGAAGTGCACTGCACTGCCTGGAAGGGTCTATTATCACTTGACTGCAGAAGTCGAGAGAAGTGGCTGTGCCTTTATTATTGAGTCTGATGGGAGATAGTTTAACAGTTTCATGACATTCTGGTATGCAAGTCAGGGAACGCAGTGCACCATATTATGAGCTAGAGCCATCTAAAATGCCATTTATGGGACTGCATATTCAATATTCAGAACAGGAAAACCATTAATATTCTCTTAAGAAAGGGCAGTGTACCATTACCGAGTTATTAAATAAAACGTCAATGAATTTAATAAACTGGATTTTGAAGAAAATTGATTTTGAAAACATGTGATATCGTGGAGCCTTTCATGCATTTGAAAGAACAGCAAGATTCATCTCCGACCTTCTTAAACCATCTCTGCATTCACACACAGCCCAGCAGAGTTAGAAATGAGACGAGTTGATGTTTTTTAACATTTTAAATCATTAGCATTTCAGCTTTGAAGTAATGATTATCAATTTGACAACAAAACCGACACTATACCAAAGATGGATAAGTTAATTTCGATCATTTGATCTTTATTAGTTTGCAGAAGAACTTTGTAAAATGGGGGAGGGGGTGGGGTGTAGTATAAAGTATACACCAGCACATTGTTTTCATTACTGTCCCATTTTAAATATATTAAGTCTCACTGTATCCCTCTAGATGAATTTGTCAGCAATCGTACTTACATCCAAATGTCTAGTAAGGACAGCAACATGATTCAACCTCATTTGTACCATTTATGAGTGTAGATGGTTCTTAAGTCTTAATTTGAAGTACTCAGATAGCATATTTAGCAAGTATTTGCTTCCTTCAGTTTTCAGAAAGGTGCTGACATCATGAACACTGGAGATGATTTTCTCATGAGCTAAATCCAAAAGCATATCCTGATGAAGTTTTCATCTCTGAATGTCAAAGTCATTTGCTACTTTCTTGGCTCTAACCAGAGTCTGCACCTATAGTCAGCACAATCCGAGATATGCAAATAGGAATTAGCAGAATTAACATGTGTGTCATGTTGTCATTATTGCTTGCATAAACAGTGCTTTCTAACTTGAAAAAAGTGTTTATGCACTTTAATATACAGTAAGAGCACTTGCATTGCCCTCAAACTTAATTTATATGCTGCACTTTCTGTAGGACTGGGAGCAGGTGGGGTCCTAATACATCTTGTATAGGAAGTGCTATTTATCTACAGTTGAGCAACTGGTTTTGAAACTTTAGTCATCGATGGGATGGAACCCGCTCTTGGATTTACTGTGATTGGATTCGCTCCCCTGTCTGGCTGGCTGTGCACCAATAGATGTGTGTTTCATTCTTTTAATTTTCCCAGTACAAATCTGTCTAATAGCAAGTGAAAGACTGATTCATCAAATTCTCTGTGAGAATGCGCTGGGGATTTTCGTCAATCGGTAAATCGCCTTATTAGCTGTGGGTATTTAGAGCAGGTGCATCCCCTTTATTGCACTGTCAGCAAAGAACTGAAGACCTGAGTGGCTGAAACCAAGCATGTTCCTGTTTGTGTTTCTACAGAATCAAGCATCTATAATTCAGATACAAGAATTCACTGTAACTACAGTAGTGGTTAATTTATCATATCAAAATTGTAGTAGTCACCAGGGAAGACTACTAATTAATTCTGTGGAATACCTTTATCTCAAAAGGTCATTTTGAGATAAAGGTATTCCTGTACAACAGGAGCTGCTGTCTTCCTACTGAATGGTTGGGCAGTTCATCCCAGGGACAGTCGGGAGCCGGCCATTCAGGAAGAGGGCTGCGTTACGGTACCTGGAGTCATCGCCCTAGTACGGTGAGCGAAGTTTCAGTCATGAATTGGAGGAGACGTGATTGAACTAGCTATCGGAGGGGGCGGGGCTTAGGGTACTTTAGGGGGACGTGACGCCGTAATAGACTCCTTTGTTGTGGTTAATGGGAGGAGACAAGGACGGTACCTTGAATGAAGTGTGGGTTCATTGAGAAGTGTTGTGTTTGTTTTGCCAGACGGCTGATATGAAGCTGGAGCTGCAGCGAGAAGCCCAGATCTGAACGCGCACGAGCACCAGCAATCAGAGCACCTCACCTGCACCAGAGCACCCAGTTTGGAGACGTGTTTTCTGTGGTTATTATTTCGGGACTGCAACCCCTTTGTTTTGTAGCTGGTAATACCCATTGCTGGGTAGAACCAGCTTTATTATTTTGAGTCCAGTTTTTGCTGGCAATACCCATTGCTGGGTATAGCCAGCTTTATTATTTGAAACCTGGTTTAAAAGGGCATTAAAAGAAACCTGACCAGTAAACTTTATGTTTGTCCTTTGTTGGAGCACCTCAAATCACCTATACACCGGAGCACTACAAACCACTTTGCCACAATTACCCACACCCCTTCCACAATGGTATATAGATTAAGTATATGGCAAGTTTACTTTTAAAGAAGTTCTTCATACAACAATATGAGGTAGATTACTTATAGTTACTTCATCAAGTTACAATAAAAGTTATTTCACACGCAGTATGTAAACTAAATAATTAACAGTTCAATTTTATGTGAATGTGTTAGAATTAATTAATTTAGTTCCATGGAAGGAAAATGCAGCTGGAATTACACTCAATGGGTCCTTGAAGCATAGACTTTTGGTTCGCTGGTTTAGAAACTCAATCTGTTGAAGTGTCCAGTACAAAATTCTCCTCTCCGCAACAAAGTATTCAATCCCACGTTGGATCAAACTCGGCAACGAAGCTTTCAATTCTCAATAGAATTAACAAACAACTGCAACAAAGTCTTCAGTCCTCTGTATAGGATCCACAACAGCACTCGTCTGTTCTGTCCTCTTTGCTGAATCTTTTTGATAAGAAGGTAACAGGGCACAGTTTCTTTTGGATACTGTGTTTTTTGGTGTACAGCAGACCCAGATTGGTTTGTCTGATAACAGTCTCTAAGTTTTACGACAGTCTTCTAGCCGGGCCTCAGTCTCGTTGCTTGTGGTCGTTGACTCGCCGATAGCTTGCTTCCTCGTCTTGGGTCCGTTTCAGGCAGAGTTACAGCTTTGCTTAGCAGAGTGAAAGCACCTTGTTTAGTATTCGATGTAGAACGTAAAATGTTCAATTTCACTTAGATACTTAGATATTTAGTCTTTTTCACTCTACTGTGTAACTACTTTCATGAGGTCATTTGTGTATCTTGCCTCTTTAAACTACCGGTCCTTTGATGTTTTAATATCCTTTTCCACTGGGACATTGCTAGTTTATGTCTTCCTTGCGTCAAAATGATTGTTGTTGCATGTGTGAATTATCTATACATAATTCAAATGTCCTCTCAGCCTAAACCAGTTCAGGCGCCAGTCCTCTAATCAGTAGGTCACATAGTTCAATATGTCTGCAAATGAAAGGCCCCCTTCGTCAAGACACAAAAGTTTGCCCTGTTTCTCAAGACATACAGTTTCATTAATGAATCCACTTACATGTCTAATTCACGTTCATATATATATATATATATATCTACAATGCCGTGAAAAAGTATTTGCCCCCTGTCTGATTTTCTGCACTTTTGCACATTTTTCAGATTGAATTTGGTCAGATCTTTTTGTGGGTTTTAGTAGTATATAGAGTGAGACTGAGAGAAAAAGAATGACACCAAAGTTTGGTGTGCAAGGTAATGAAACATGCACTCTTCAAAAGTTTTATTATTGTGTATCCTGCTGAGAGATACATGTATAAATGTATAAATTATTTCTCAAAAGAAATATTTATAAATAAATAATAGTTCTTCATTACATTATTATCAGTAATAACGTACCTGATAAATTTAGTTCATGAAATATCATCTGCTTATATCGTTTCTTGATATTTATAAATGTTGTAAAAACATATATATTAAAACACACGAATAAATGTTCTAATATAACTATAAGTCAAATACATCATATTTACTGTGTTTTAGCTATAAACAACTTGTTGTGTCATGTTTTGTTTCTGCGTGCTGCAAAAAATGTATCCGCCCATCTCAGTTACACGTAAAAAAAACCCAAAACAACAGCTAGAGAATTTCAATCCCTTCCCCATACCAATAATACACATTAACTAGCTGGCCCAGCAAGTCAAGGAAACAAAGTATGTTTTTTATCGTGGTGACCCAATCACAGGCCCAGAATGACACTTCAGTAAGATCATGTTTACAGCAACACGGTCTTTAAAAGGGTTAATGAACCAAAATAGTTTCCAGTTTCCCAGAAATAGCTGTTAATTTCTGGAAGCAGGTACAAGGCAATGCCAATATAGGAGATCATATACCAAAGTCTTGTCGACTATTAAAGTTCTTTGCGTTTTCATAGCCATTTCCAGGTCACAATACAATTCTGGTCTGTTTAAAACAAAGTAGTCTTTGTAGTGTAGTAGCTCCCTTCCATTGGTTACTGCACAGTCCACAGTTTATAGAATACACAGACAGATTGCCAGGGAGAGAGTTAAAGGTTACCCGATATAGGCAGTAAAGGTTAGTTCAACATGTGAAACAAAAGCATCAAGAACAAATACAAGCTGACTAATAAATCTCTAAGGTGTACCTGTGTTTCTTTACAATCTCTGGATCCCTCAACACTACAGTCTTCCATCTCAAAAGCTCTGTAAATGGATTGTGAATTGCTTGATCTCAGATACCATCTATTCAACTTAAAAAAAAAATAATAAAAGCATGTCTGAATACTAGAGAATGGTGCTTACAATCAAATAGCTTAAACCTATACGCCATTGATTTCACAGTAGGAACTTTTATCAGAAAAAGCAATACAAGAGAGGAGCACAATTTAAGTGCAGGAGACAGAGAGTTATCTCAAGGCATTCAGAGAAATCTAAACAAGAAAAACAAGCTAAAGGACGGTCTTCCCGAGGCCCTGGTCCTGTATTTTTAACAGCTGGCTGAACTCATTTTCAGTCTATTTTAATTGGCAGCAGACAGTATTTCTTCTGCTTGCTCAGCATATTCTGCTGAGGTCGCAGTCCCAGAGTTATGTGCTGCTCATCTTCTCATTTATCCAGAATGGATGTATGAAATTGTATCAGCTGAAGGCTATTACAAATGCAGCTTATAAATCCTCACATCTGATGGGTACCTGCTCAGCTGATCTATGCTGGAATGAAACCTCAAAAGGAGGTCAATGAAAGGTTGATCATCAGACTATGTGTGTTTGATTAAAGCTGTTCAATAACTATTTTGACACATGGTCCTGTGGCTGAATTTGTTAAAATATCATCTGCAACTGATGAATAATAAAAATCAATAAGAATAAGTGCTAAGGAGAAATCAAAAGCAAAATTATTTATAAGCTGTCAATCTTCACTCACCCTTCAGACATGAAGAAATATGTTTTTTTTTTTTTTTTTTTACCATAAGTACCCTGTCTGGCTCCATCATAATGAATACATTTTTTATTTTATTTTTTTAACTAGATGCACAAAAATCAGAACAAGCTCTTCACTAGCCCCAGGATGTATTGCGAGAGAATGATTCATATTCATGAGCAAGACAAGTGTCACGGGTGGGGTAACCAGGGGTACCCATAAGTAAATAATTTAAATAGTACCAGCTACTCCACCTGGAGTTTGAAAAGGGCAAGGACCTTTATGAAGGAATAGTAATAAGCTTCCCGAAACAGGTTCTTTTGCTCCCCGGGGATCCAACACACACACTAAGGGAAACCCAGGTAGGTTAAAACGCATTTTATTGCTTCTAAACAGGGCAACAAATGCTCTTTAAAAACCACACACAAACTCGCAACAAATAGAAACAGTTAAAAATGAGGAAGAACCAAAAAATACAAACTGAGGTAATCCCCTTTCCTGTTGGTAAAAGTCTCTAAAAAAATATATAAAAATAATATTTGTGTTTAGCTGCCACACAAAGAGTCCAGTAAAAGTATTGGAAGACTGATTAAAGTTGCTTCCCAAACTGCTCAGCTGCCCACTTGTCCCGACGTTCACTATCCCACGTATTGAACCACTAATGGACCTCACTGCAACGATACGCCGACCCACTGAAGAAGAAGGAGGGAAACCTGAGAGAGGGAAGGGGGGACAAAGAAGAAGGAGGCCATCAGAAACGTGTACAATGGTAAGCAAAGCTTTCTCATGCACTCCTGTGTTCCAGCTGGTTACTTCCCCTTAGCTTATCTTGGACTCGTGTATCTCTCTCTCTCTCTCCGGTTCTGGAACCTGACTGTTGTACCCTGGGCTGGACCACTGGACCGACCCCCAACGGTGGACAGGTAAGTATCACCCTGGAATGGAGCCCTGGACCTCAATCTCCGACGTGAAACCGGTAAGTATCACCCTTGTGGGAGTCAGGTGTACTCTGACAGAACATAGAGCTGACTCAGGGTGGGTAAATATCATAGATATACAGTTTATAATATATCAAAGACTCAAAAAATAAGAAAATAATAATGAATGTCACTTCCCTTCTCTCTCTTCATAGGACTTCTGGCACCGTCTGCTCAAACCTGGACAGCCCCTGCAATGTAGCCCGGCCAAAAGCAAGCACGACCAGAAGAAAATAAAAAGATGTATACAGCTCCAAAAAACATCTTTGTAAAATCCCAGTGAGTTTCGCAGTGCCTGGTAGCTTTCAAATAAACAGCCCAATATGACAAAATATGAAAAGCAGTCACAAAATGCTGGTGTGGTACATAAACAAAAAAAGAAAATCTAAAAAAAGAAAGAGACAAATTGTAGCATAGTCCCAAACACCAAAAACCCCAAAACAGGTAGATCGTTTTCCAGTATTGCATTGCATTGTAACTGGTTAGTTATGCTATATAGTTTTCTTTTATTTGCATAGCATAAGTGGGCCTTTGACTGATGTTGATGTTAAGAATAGTGGCAGTAGTGATAATTAAGGAAAAATTATAAACAATATAGCATAATGAATGGTCTTTCCTAAATCATGATTAATTGATCACTTGTACTTTTGAAATTGAAATGCCTCTTGTTATTTAAATTGGCGGTTGGAGACAAATCATTAGATAGCTGTGTTATTTATTTGTTTATTTAATTGATGGTTAAGTAATCTATAATATGCTAAATTTATTATGTGCAATATATTTAATTAGCTACTTATGTGCAATATGTGTAA
Source organism: Polyodon spathula (assembly GCF_017654505.1). NCBI lineage: Eukaryota > Metazoa > Chordata > Actinopteri > Acipenseriformes > Polyodontidae > Polyodon > Polyodon spathula. The sequence goes on along the minus strand of NC_054541.1, from coordinate 5,871,715 downwards.
CGAGTTTATTAAGTGTGCAAATATACACACACACACACACACACACACACACACACACACACACACACACACACACACACACACATATACACTGAGTGTACAAAACATTAGGAACACCTGCTCTTTCCATGAAATAGACGGACAAAGTGAATCCAAGTGAAAGCTATGATCCCTTATTGATGTAACCTGTTAAATTCAGAGGGCAAATGGGCAAGACAAAAGATTTACATGCCTTTGAACGAGGTATGGTAGTAGGTGCCAGGCGCTCCGGTTTGAGTGTGTCAAGAACTGCAACGCTGCTGGGTTTTTCATGCTCAGCAGTTTCTCATGTGTATCAAGGATGGTCCACCACCCAAAGGATATCCAGCCAATGGCAGGCCAGTAGTCGAAAATGGCTCATTGATAAAAGAGACAAAAGGAGGCTGACACGAACTGTGCAGAGCAACAGACGGGCTACAGTTAGTCAACTGACAGTCCAGTACAACATTGGTGCCGAAAGACCCATAAAAGAATGCACAACTCATCGTACCTTGAAAAGAATGGGGTATGGCAGCCGACGACCTAACAGAGTTCCACTGCTTTCAACAAAACACAGGAAAATCATTGCCTGGTCTGATTAATCCTGGTTCTTGCTGTTTCACGCTGATGGGAGGACTAGGGTATGGAGAAAACCACATGAGGCTGGTGGTGGTGGTGTGATGGTGTGGGGTGTGTTTTCATGGAACACATCGGGCCCCTTGATAAAAGTGGAGCAACGTTTGAATGCCACAGGATATTTGAACATCATTGCCAATCAGGTGCATCCTTTCATGGCAGCATTGTATCCATCTGCTAATGGATTTTTTCCGAATAATGCCCCATGCCACAAGGCTAGGATTGTCCAGGAATGGTTCCATGAACATGATAGTGAATTCAGCGTACTGCAGTGGCCTGCCCAGTCACCAGATCTCAATCCAATTAAGCATCTGTCGGATGAGATGGAATGAGCTATTCGGAGTAGAGATCCACTACCAACCAACTTGACACAACTGTGGTAAGCATTGAAGTCAACATGGGCCAGCATCCCTGTCGAACACTTTCGACACCTTGTAGAGTCCATGCCCTAACGAATTGGGGCTATTCTGAAGGCAAAAGGGGGTGCAACTCAATATTAGGAAGGTGTTTCTATTGTTCTGTACACTCAGTGTATATACAGTCAGCTTCGAAATTATTGGCACCCTTGATAAAGATGAGCAAAAAAGGCTGTATAAAATAAATAACACAGGTAATGAGCTATATTGTAATTTTCCAACATGTGGAATATATTGTACTTTATTAATGACTCAAGGGAATCAACCAAAATTACACATTTCTCAAATTATAATTTAATTTCCAAAATTACACCCTTCCATTGGCACCCTTGTTTTCAGTACTTTGTGCACCCTCCCCTTGCAAGAATAATGGCACTGAGCCTTTTTCTATAATTTTTTTATGAGATTGAAGAACACATTGGAAGGGGTCTTAGACCCTTCCTCCATACAGAATCTTTCCAGATCCTTGATATCCTTTGGCCTGTGCTTATGGACTGCCCTCTTCAATTCTAACTACAGATTTTCAATGGAATTCAAGTCCGGAGACTGAGATGGCCATTGCAAAATGTTGATTTTGTGGTCAATTAACCATTTCTTTGTGGATTTTGATGTGTGCTTGGGGTCATTGCCTTGCTGGAAGATCCACTTGCGATCAAGTTTCAGCCTCCTCGCAGAGGAAACCAGGTTTTTGACTAAAATGTCTTGGTACTTGGTAGAGTTCATGATGCCATTGACCTTAATAAGGGCCTAAGGACCAGTGGAAGAAAAACAGCCCCATAACATCAAAGATCCACCACCATATTGTACAGTAGTGTGACAAAATGCCCGCCTCTGTGTATATTATCTGTTATATGTTGCGTGTGGTGTGTTAAATGTTGGTGTATAGTCATTGGTACACGGAATAAAAACGGGTCTGTGTAACATGAGTGTTTAAAATGTATATTTGTATTTAGGCATGAGGATTGCACAGCACTTCACATGCAAGTAAAAAGTAATAATATGTGAGCACAGGGAATTGCACTTTATTAATTCACGTACAGTTGTATCGAGACTTCAACTGAATGATTGATTACACCGTGTAACACATTTTTTTTTTTTTTTTGTTCCTGGGTAGTAAGTGTTTTTTTCTAATTGCTTATGCCTCAAAAGTATAGAAAATGGCTATTATTCACATTTGCCCGTTTTCCCAATGGAAATAGTGATATTTTGAAATATCACTGTCCTGGTCACAAAAGCAAAGTTTGTGGGAAATAATAGCCATTTTCTATACTTTTGAGGCATAAGCAATTAGGAAATTACACTTACTACCCAGGAACAAAAATTGTGTTACATAGCGTTAGCAATCGAGTCTTGGTACAGCTTCATAAAAGCAGCATGTTTTCACCCACTCGGGGTTGGGTGTTCAGTGAGTAGAGACCTCTTCTGGTCTCCGATTGGAGGCGTGGGCTCAAATCCCTCTTCTGACACCACTTATCACAAAGACGGACGAAGTGGGCGGAGTCAGAATGAAGTGAAATGATGAGATGCTTACTTGCGCAGGTTTATTGTAAATAAAAAGGTTTTAAACAGACAAAAGGCAGGACACGGCACATTCGCCAAAATAAATAAACAAAAAAACGGACTATACTTAACAACACGGTGCACAGACAGACACACTGTGTGTTCGGAAGTGGAGAACAGATGAGAGAGAGAGGAGGGTTGTGATTAAAATAGCAATTGCTACAGCGTGCTGGAAGTGCCAGCACGGTACTTATTTGTTGGGCTCGTCCACGTCCATTTTTGTCTGTCTGTTTGTTTGGCCAACACGCCCTTTGTTTTGTGTGTCTTTTGTTTAAATCTTTTGTTTATTTATTATTTAATAAATATACTGACCGGGATAGCATCTCAGTTTTCATCTGACACTCATTGTTTAGAGTCTGCATTTCTGGTCTGACTTCACCCCTGCAAAGCCATCCTGTTCACAGCTGGTGTCAGACACGATACGACAACGCCGCCAAGCATCAGACCAGGAGTGTTTTTGTTTTTGTTTGAAAAAAAAAATGGGAAGAGATGCAGCAACAGCAACACAGGGCCGGTCACAGGTCCCGTTGCATATCTACCATGCCGGTTGTTTGCCTGGCCTGTCTGGATGAGGAAGGGTGGTGCTTCCTGTGTGGCGAGGTCAGCTACCGCCCACTCAGCCAGAGCCAGATGGAGAGCAATGGGAAGCCTGGGAAAAGCAACACAGCCCAGTGTCCCTCCCAGACATTGCGGACATGGTAATCCCCTACCTGTCTGCAGATATGGCCCCGCCGCTGCCACCTCCAGCGCCAGAGGGAGAGGAGACATCTCTGCCATCTCCAGTGCCAGAGGGAGAGGAGACATCTCTGCCATCTCCAGTGCCAGAGGGAGAGGAGACATCTCTGCCATCTCCAGTGCCAGAGGGAGAGGAGACATCGCTGCCATCTCCAGTGCCAGAGGGAGAAGAGACATCTCTGCCATCTCCAGTGCCAGAGGGAGAGGAGACATCTCTGCCATCTCCAGTGCCAGAGGGAGAGGAGACATCTCTGCTGTCTCCAGTGCCAGAGGGAGAGGAGCCATCGCTGCTGTCTCCAGTGCCAGAGGGAGAGGAGCCATCACTGCCATCTCCAGTGCCAGAGGAGGAAGCCCTGTTATCTTCAGTGCCAAAGGGAGAGGATCCATCTCTGCCATCTCCAGTGCAAGAGGAGGAAGCCCTGCTATCTCCAGTGCAAGAGGGAGAAGCCCCACTATCTCCAGTGCACGAGGGAGAAGCCCGCTATCTCCAGGGCAAGAGGGAGAAACCCCGCTATCTCCAATGCAAGAGGGAGAAGCCCCGCTATATCCACTGCAAGAGGGGGAAGCCCTGTTGTCTTCACCAGCAGATGGAGAATTCCTTCCTGATCCGCCTCCACCGCAATGGGAGGACTGCTTGCAGCTCCCACCTCCACCAGCAGAGGATGAATTCCTGCTGGTTCCGCCCAAGGATGCCTGCCTCGCTCCACCCAAGGATGCCTGCCTCGCACCACCCAAGGATGCCTGCCTTGCACTGCCCAAGGAAGCTTGCCTCACACCGCACCAGGATGCCACGTCTGCATCGCCTGGAGCTGCCTGCTGCTCCACATCACCTGGGGCTGCCTGCTGCTCCGCATCACCTGGTGCTACCTGCTGCTTCGCATCACCTGGGGCTGCCTGCTGCTCTGCATCGCCTGGGGTTGCCTGCTGTTCCGCATCCCCTGGAGTTACCAGCTGCTCTGCATCGCCTGGGGAGCTACTGGTTACAGGGTACGAGGGAGAAGTAGACCTCCCACTGCCATTTCTATGGCCAGGGGCTCCCCTCCCGAATTCGACTTCTGAGGTCTGCTGCTGCTGCCGTCGCCTCCGGAGGGTCCGCTGTTGCTACCTTCGCCTAGGGTTGCCGGAACTGCTTTGCCTGGGGTTAGTGTCAGCCCTGCGTTTCCGCAGGAAATACTGTGGCCGGAGCCCAACAAGGGGGAGCTGCTGGCTACAGAGAAGGGGAAGGTCAGGAGACCACCCCCACAGACAGCTGGGCGGCAGCCAGGATTGCCTTGGCTAGAGGAGCCAGCCTGGGTACAGTCGGCCTGGCCGCTACATCTGTTGGGGTGGCCGCCACCTTTGGCCCGTTGCTGCCCTTGTTCCTGGGCCGGGACTATAAACCGGGACTTTAGGACTGAGGGGGGAGGTGGCCATTGAGGCCAGGTGTGCTGCGCACAAGGGGGGGCATATGTGGTGGAGTGTCCCGTCCCTTTATGTCTATTAGTGTTTTATGTTGTATGTAGTGTGTTAATGTTGGTGTTTATACATGGGATATAAATATGGGTTACGAGCACAAGTGTTTAAAATGTATATTTGTATTTAGGCACGAGGATTGTACAGAACTTCACGTACAGATAAAATAATATGTGAGCACAGGGAATTTCACTTTTATTAATTCACGTGCAGTTGTACTGAGACTCCAATTGAATGCTTGATTAGCAATTGAGTCTCGGTACAGCTGCATAAAAGCTGCATGTTTTCAAGCACTCAGGGTTGTGTGTTCGTGAGTGGAGAACAGGTGAGAGAGAGGAGTTTTTGAGATTAAAAATATTGCTGCAGTGTGCTGGAAGTGCCAGCACAGTACTTGTTTGTTGGGTTAGTAAATGAGGGTTATACGAGGGCGGCCTTTATTAATAATACTATGATTTTCAAACAGTGAAATATTTAATTACTTATTTTCTGTAATACGATAGGTAGCCTTCCTGTATGTAGCAGCGTGTGGCTAACTTACTTTGACTACAGTGCATTTATCGGTGACAGTTACCGAGAGCCTATTAGGTGGGAGTTGGAAGGTCAGAGGAGTACTGTACCAGCTAATCAGGAGTGTGTATTTGTTGTTAAGGGGTGGGACAATGCTGGTGTGGCAGTTAAGTCCAAGAGTTAGACGTAGATGTTTTTCTACACTAAAAATTAGCTCAGAATATCAATTGATTTCTGTAAAAACTGCAGAATATCCTACTTGGTTATTTTTTTTCTCACTGTAACTTGCTTGTTTGTAATTTCTCTGCAAGAGAAACCGAAAATAAATAACTTCTCATAGATAGTAAGCACATGGTTTTTATTTGTACGGAAATTACAATTAAACTAAAAACAAAACAACAAAACCACCTATAAGAACTTCAGAAGGCGTGCTGTTCTGTATATAGTTTATCTTGGATTTCTTTCAGAACTGTACTACCATAAAATAAAATGTGCTACTATGTGTGTGTGTGCATTAGTTTGTAATTTACATGCTAGATTGAGGCTCCCGTCTCTTCAGGGGCGTTACATGTACATAGTGTTGCACGTTTATTTGTTTACTCTGTGTTTTTTTTTTAGTAGGTGGAGAAAAAAAAATACCTTAATGTTTCTTTATTGATAGCGTCGTTTATTCAAGAGCAGCCTGTATTATAAAGCTGATATATGACTGCGACGTCAATATGAGGGCCGCACAAAATTGAAGTAATACGGTATATATATAGTCAATTAACAGTGTGTGACAGAGATTGAATGATTCTTGGTGTTAGATCTCCCTCCCGACCTGTGAGGGCACTATGTGAAAAGAACAGAGTACCCTTAATTAAATGGCATGACAAGTTATTCCTTAGGGTAGGTGGAAGTCAATCATTTAGGAAGGGGGCTAAGCTATGACATCCAAGTTCAATGACTCAGATGGGAGACGGTGTGGCATCCTAGGGGCAATGGGCGAGGGTATAAATAGGGGGGGCATAGTGTAAGTGACCTGTTCCTTGTTAAATGGTTAGTGTTTTAAACCTACAAGGAGTCTGTGTTGCCATATTGTGAACCATGAGTTTTTGTTTTGTGTCTGTTAGTGTTTGCTAACTGTTGTCTGTTTTTTAATAGACTACCAGTAGCACGATCTGGAGCTGTAGCGAAAGCCAGTATATACCCGGACGTCACTTTCACGGAGAACTGTAATACACCACGAGCACTTATTCAGTACCACTAAGAACTGTGTTTGTGTTTAGTGTTGGTGTATTAAACTTGACTTTTGGTTGTGGGTCAAACCCATGGGATCTTTTTAAACAAAGTGATACACACCATCATTTATTATTTACCAGTGTTTTCCATAAGGCTCTGAACATTGTAGTCATTTCAATAAACAGCCTTGCACCTGTTATTGTCTCTGATTAATCCGCTCTGCACTGCACTCGCCTGTATTCATGCACCACTTTGCCACACAGTGTGATTGGTCAATTCACTAAGTATACACTTCAATTGTACATTAATTAAGTATATTAAATGAATTTGTTTAAACAACACGTTTGTTTTTCCAGTGGACTGCGTCTCAATATTTACAAGGACTATATGGTTCCAAGGAGTGCGAAGAAGAGATCGACATTTAAAAAAAAGTCAAATATATAGGGTGTAGTGGTGTCATATATATATATATATATATATATATATATATATATATATATATATATATATATATATATATATATATATATATATATATATATATATATATATATATATATATATATATATATATATATCATCACAAGGGCAGTTACTGTACAATGGTAGAATGGTTTTCATTTGACCCAATACACACTATGTCACTACTAAGATGATACTGCATCAGCACCAGTGTGATTTTTATTGGGCTATAGTTGGCTTGGGGTTCTTCAGTTTACTGCAACACATTGGTAGTATTCCAGTAGAAGTTTTCACTGTTTTCTGTGTAGGTCAGTGCCCCAGAAGATGTGAGGCTACAAGCAAATATTAAATATTAACATTTCAAAATCCTAAGTTATAAGAGCTTAGTGTACATGTCAGCACATATCAGACATAAAGTCTGACAGGGATGGAGGTGCCACTGGAAATGAATTAGGCTATTAGACCAGTGCAACAAAAGATAACAAATGAACCAAAGTTTAAGCAGAATTTAAAACAAAAGTATCATATGTTTTCTCTTGCTTGTGTCACTCAATGAATCCAGGTTGAGCTGCAGCAGCCTGCTGCTTTGCAGTTTTCTGATCGAAATGTTATTATTATTATTATATGACAAAACTAAATATACACAATGAAAAGGATAACTTAATGAACCAAGTTTATTATATGACAAATACAAACAATTGTACATAATGAGATAGCTGGTATCAGGCTATAATCCTGAGGGAGATCAAAAACGGTAATGCAGACCCTGAATACTCTCCTTTCTTCCCTGTACTCTCCCTCTGTTTCTGGGTTGTTTAGGAAGGTTCTGAGCCTGCACTCCCAATCGTAACAAATACATTATGACTGCTGCCACAATGCTCTTTCCTACCAGCCGCTTTTTGTCTTTATCTCTTTGAAATTTGATTTATTTGTGGACCCTTTTAGAGCTGGCACAGCTGTTCTGCCGCTTCAGAAATCTAATTTTAAAATATCACAGACTTCATTTACAAATGAGCCCCACCTACAGTTTGCCCATGCATATATTTAAGGCAGTGCATGGCGGAGCGCATTTTGGCGGTGCTAACACGGTCTTAACAAGTGTCATAATACACGCTGGGCAATTTTAAGGCCGACGTTAACCGGGCGCTAAATGCACTTTTGATGGCCAAAATGTAAATTGTAAAATGAGAGTAGGTTAAGATTCAGAAAACCAAGATGATGTTAGGAGTTTCAGATTGTGTTTGTGATATGCTGTGTTATAGAGTAGACTTGTGTAGTAGATTAATGGTTTCAGAGTGCAGTTACATTATTTTGGGGAACTTCAATAAACAAGCAGAGAACATTACACAGTTGAAGAGGGCCAGTCATACTGTAGGTGGCGAGCTGAGTAGCTGAAACAATACAAGAGATTGCTCATTTCTATAATAAATGGATGAAAAGCCAGCTTGTATCTTTGTTTCTTTCAACTTGAGCTTCTGTTGTCCTTCAAGGATACCCTATCAAGGGATCATTTTGCCCCCTTCACCAGCTGTGATGTGAATAGGGTTGAACCACTTTTCCTGTACTGAGGGAAGCATGGGCACTGTGAACTTCCTTGCTGATTATACAAGAGTGTTGTTCATTCTCTTGTTGTCAGTAATGCGCTGCTTATAATGCAAGACACACCAAATGATTCTGAACAAGGACTTTCGTTTGATTTGAAAGTTCCTGGAGTGGGACACCTCGTTTATAAGGCTAGCGCTCACCCTGTGTGGCACCTTTTATTTGTAGTTTTTGTATTATGTTTTATTTTGCATTTTTGTACAGCTTGCTGTATGTGCCCTGTCACATGACCCCTTTGTTTACTTTGTTTTGTGTATGAATAAATCCTGCGTGCCTGTGCCGGTGTTTTCAGCTCCACCTCCATTGTCTCTCTGTCATGCATAATCAACGGTTACCCACACGTGTGACACGAACACCCTGTCACAGTTCTCCATGTGCAGATTTGAAAGCAAGGTGTTATAGCCAACAGGCATTTTCATTTTGAAAAATATTGGTTACTTTATTAAGTTAGTAGAAGTTCTCAGGTTGCAGTATTTACTGGATTCAGAGGAAGCAGCTAGTGGATTAATGACAGGGAGGAATATTGGACAGGGCAACTTTACTCTCCAGGTGCAATGTCCCAGGAAGTGTAAAACTACCAGAAATCAAAGCTTCCAAACAGTTTGTTTTAATCAAATACAGGTTAAATATGTGTGTTTCAAAACTACATACGTGAAACCCATATATTGAATGCAAGTGCAGCTATTTTACGCCTGTACAATTATGTTCCCTCAGGAAAACGGACGGATGGATGTCCTCCGATCACACTGCTAATCCAGTTGTCTGTTTACACTTAGGAGCTCCATAGCGGATGCTGATGATCTACCAGCCCTGGACGACAAAGGCCAGTCCTCTACAGGTGCTCCTGATCTCACTGCACTCAAATCAAAAGTACACTCTATAGTGGGCACTACTGATAAAATGTTATCTTGGTTGTTTTAAAATGGGCGTACAGTATTTGCATTATTCAAAACGCTAGTTAACCTTCCAAAAAGCATATCTTAAACATTTATTTTTACCATCATTCTTGATGTTCTTGGTCATTTTCCCCAACTCTGTATATTAAGAGTTTTGATGCTGACAATCTCCTTTCTGTGTTTATAATGCAAGACACACCAAATGATTCCGTGCAAGGACTTTTGTTTGATTTGAAAGAAAAATTGTATGGAGGATATAGGATACATGTTTGACATATGCCGTATATTCATATTGTGCAAGAGCACAACAATGAAATATTAAATCAATATTTGAACTGATAAAATGTATCAATGTACCCTACCAAAATCAAATTAACAAATTAAACCTAACCCTTTCTTGGGTCCTAAACTAAACACTTATTTTTCCCACCAAACTAAACAGGGGCAGGCTAATTCTATTTACCCTGAAAGAAACTTTCCATTCAGTTTAAAGTCCTCTGTTACCTCAGCGTTTGGTCTCTTCTCTTTGTTCTCCCCTCCCCCACCATCTTAACTTCACCAGCTTTAACTGCTACACAATTAGTTAGTTAAGCAATTAAGATAAATTGATGATAACTCCTTACATAGGTATGCTCCCCAGGGACGTAAAGCCTTTATATATCCTTTCTAACATAATACCTTATTTTCAACAAAACATAACATAAATCTAAATCTGTGATTTAACCCAATACATACATCTGTGGGAACCAATTTACATTAATTTATTAACTATAATTTTACTTTTAAACACATTACATTATCTCACAGTTTGTTTACTACCAGTTGGTTTATGTTGTCTTCACATTTTATTATTTTAGTTTTCTTTGAACCCATCACCACAACTGTTACCCAGATGGAGTGTGCATTCTTTAGAGCCACGGCCTCATGGCTGACCAATTTTGCTCCGGAATGTACACTCCATTACAATATATATATATATATATATATATATATATATATATATATATATATATATATATATATATATATATATATTCAGTGCCTTGCAAAAGTATTCAGACCCCTGACCAATTTTCTCATATTACCAAATTACAAATGGTACATTGAAATTTCGTTCTGTTTGATATTTTATTTTTAAACACTGAAACTCAGAATCAATTATTGTAAGGTGACATTGGTTTTATGTTGGGAAATATTTTTAAGAAAAATAAAAAACTGAAATATCTTGCTTGCATAAGTATTCAACCCCTGTGCTGTGGAACCTCCCAGTTTGCACTGATGAAAGAAATTGCCCTAACAGGGACACAATTACCTTACCATTGGCCTCCACCTGTGAACCATTAAAGTTGCTGTCACATTTTCTGGATAAAAACCCCACTGTTGAAGGATCATTGGTAAGGCTGTGAATCTGAAGGAAAATGAAGACCAAAGAGCATTCTATAGAAGTTAGAGATAAAGTAATACAAATGCATAGATTAGGGGAAGGGTACAAAATAATATCCAAGTGTTTGGATATCCCAGTGAGCACAGTTGGATCAATAATCAGGAAATGGAAGCTGCATCACACCACCCAGGCACTGCCAAGAAAAGGCCTCAAAACTCAGCGCTCATACAAGAAGGAGACTTGTGAGAGAAGCCACAGAGAGGCCAACAATCACTTTGAAGGAGCTACAGAGTTCAGTGGCTGGGAGTGGAGTAATGGTGCACCAGTCAACCATATCAAGAGCTCTGCATAACACTGGCCTGTATGGGAGGGTGGCAAGAAAGAAGCCGTTACTCAAAAAGTACCTTCTGAAAGCACGTCTGGAGTTTGCCAGAAAGCATGAGGTGACCCAGCTGCGATGTGGGAAAAGGTTTTGTGGTCAGATGAGACCAAGATAGAGCTTTTTGGCCAAAATTCAAAGCGCCATGTGTGGCGCAAACCTAACACTGCCCATGCCTCAAGACACACCATCCCTACAGTGAAGTATGGTGGTGACAGCATCATGCTGTGGGGATGCTTCTCATCAGCAAGGACTGCGCATCTTGTTACAATTGAAGGAAGAATGGATGGAGCAAAATACAGGAAAATACTGCAAGAGAATCTGCTTCAGTCTGCTAAAAAACTGAAGCTTGGGAGGAAATTACCTTTCAGCAGGACAATGATCCCAAGCAGAAGGCCAAAGCAACATTGGAGTGGCTCAAGAACAAAAAGGTGAATGTCCTACAGTGGCCCAGTTGAAGTCCTGATCTCAATCCCATTGAGAATCTGTGGCACTATTTGAAAATTGCGGTCCACAAGCGTCATCCAACCAATCTGAACAAACTGGAGCAAATCTGCCAAGAAGAATGGGCCAAAATCATTCCGACACTGTGTGCAAAGCTGGTACATACTTACACCAAAAGACTTAAAGCTGTTATTGCAATGAAAGATGTTTCTACCAAATATTCATGTGTGGGGGTTGAATTCTTATGCAAGCAAGATATTTCAATTTTTTATTTTTCTTAAAAATATTTCCCAACATAAAACAAATGTCACCTTACAATAATTGATTTTGAGTTTCAGTGTTTTAAAATAAAATATCGAACAGAACGAAATTTCAATGTACCATTTGTAATTCAGCAATATGACAGAATTGGTCAGGGGTCTGAATACTTTTGCAAGGCACTGTATATATATATATATATATATATATATATATATATATATATATATATATATATATATATATATATATATATAGGGTATTAGGGTGATTAGAAAGTACATAATAATATGGTGTAGTGATGTGGTCAACTTACTTTATGTTCTGTTTGAATCAAAACTAAAATGTAAGACCATTTGGCTGCACAATCACTGGTCATGTCTTAAAGAATACAAAATAGTTTTTTGAGTGTGTGACCAGTCCGGATTCCACAAATATCAACAATTAAGAGAGGTATGCATGAATGGTTAGTTGAAAAGTTTCATGACTTTCCTTGGTGTACAGTGTGCCATATATTGGTCAGCACCTCTTTTTTAGAACGCTTTGATGTGCATGAATTCATCCATGATTATATATACATACATACAGGTCTGTGCAGGACCTCAGTCATGGGGCATGAAAGAAATCATTTTAAAACGCTATTCATGGAACACAGTGGAAGTGTATTTTGCTGGAGTGAATTCAATTGCTGCATTACTCTGTAACAAACTACTGCATGTGGTTTGCTCCATTTGGCTCCTCTGGTTTGCAGAAGAGAAGTGTGCCACTTGACATTCAGAAAAAGTGCATTTTAGATGTACTGAGTAATCATCTCCAACCATCACTATAAATCCTTTGCTATATAATTTGCTGAGTGCATTTTTTCTTTTTTTTTTTTGATAGAGCTGAATGCTAAATGTACAGTACTGTCAGCAGACTCCACTCTGATTACAAATTCTACCTTCTTTCTTCCTCTCCTCCACCCAGTTTAATAAAATAATCTTTTTTTTTTTATTTTTGCACATGCAACCTTCTTAAGAAAAAAGATCTGAGGATCTGTTCTAAACAAGTCAATAATGCATCAGCCAACTGTAAAGAATGGTATAAACATGAAAATAAGGCATTTCTAAGAAACCTTCAAAGCACATGTGATAAGTCAGCTGGCGTATAAGAATATTCTGTTGCGAAGCAGCCGTTTAGAATTTAAATAAAAACCTTTTAAAACTGAATTTTCTTTCTGCTACACATGAGCAACCTAACCAGTTGATCCCTTTTATAAAGCAAATATGAACTTGTAATGCATTCTAAGGGGTTATAAAAGCCTTCAACAGAATATTAAATAATAATAATAATAATAATAATAATAATAATAATAATAATAATAATAATAATAATAATAATAATAATAACCAGTTGTCACACTTAGGAAATGTCTTTAACTGCTTTTTGTTGTTTTAATCTATTTTAAAAACCACTACTTATAATCAAGTGTGACATGCTGTTAGTGCAGAAATTAATAAACAACAATTATCATTAATTCACATTGTTGGATGATATTTTAATTACTGTCTACTAAAGGTTTCTGTCTTATTCACCTGTCACGCTTGTACTCGTGGGATACTTCAGAAACATTGCAGCCTCAATGCATTTATGATGGATTTTAAGATAGGCTACCTTTCTCAAAGCATCCCTCAATTTTTCTTTAATTTCCTCTCCCCCTCTCAATTTCTTCCTGACTCATGAAGAAAGACCCAGCTGTGAAACAAATCAAAATGATGGTGGCGCCATCTCCATTCTAAACTGTAGTTCATAAACACATTTAATTCAGGCAAAGCATAGGAAGGTTTTGGTAAGTAAATCACAGGAAGGGTCTACACAGCAGACACCATCTGAAGAGTATCCATGTTAAGGAATGCTTTGTAAATTCAAATGAACTCTCTAAAACAGTGAGTAAAAAAGAGGTTTTCAACAAAATGTGCCTTATCTTTTTATAACTAGGACAATGCATCTAGAACAAGCCAGTTGCCATTCTATGCACCTATTGCAAATACTGTGGAAGTTTGTTACAGTTTAAAAGTATATCTAAACATGTTGGTATTTGTTTTGTAATGGCAGTGAACAGGTTTTACACGTAGATGTTTCATGGAGCAGCTGGCTATGTTGAAAGAAGTTTAAGGTGCTCCTTGTAAGAAATAAGCTGCTAGCTTGCCTTGACGTTTTTTTTTTTTTTTTTTTTTTTTTTTAATGACACTGAAACAATTTAATCAGCCGGCCCAGGTTTTTTATGTGGTACGAAAGATTTGCATTGTTATCATTTAACACTGGGATATTAAATGTTATACGTTTCTAATGATTATTGCTGCAGTATTGTCACTTGCCCAGTTTAGGTGACAACACGGATCAAAACATTAGAAAATACTGCAACAGGAGCTCCCAAGCCATAGCCTGTTACATTCAGGTAGTTACAGTATAGTTCTGAATGTTTTATCTGTGCTGCTGAAGAAAGAAATCATCTGGGAACAAATTAAGAGGGACATATACAGCAGATTACGTTGAGAACACGACTAAGAAGCCTTATTATATAGTGTTATCGGTATCTTTCTATTTACCATATCTATCTCAGACACCTGTATATACTGTATACAGGAGCCTAAGCTAGTATAAAAGTCTCTGTGTAGTATTACAATTGCCATAATCAGTAAAAAATAAAAAAAGCACCAGCTAGGTCTACTACTTAGTATATGATATAGAATAGAACGTGGTTGTAAACCCTAGTCCTATTTAATGCCAGTAGGAGGACTGCACCAGTTGCCCAGAGGCAGCTGATGCTGGTGAAAAAATTCGGGGTTGCTAACAAAAACTGTCAACTGACTAATTTAAAAGAAAAAAACATGTTAAAAAGACTGTAAATTAAATAGTCAGAGAAAAGCGGGCTGGTACAGAACACTCCGCCCAGAGCCTACTGGTCGACAAAGGTCGTCATGTCGCCAGTGGACTCCTCGTGGGCATGCTCCAAATTAACCCAGGACCGGACCAGGGCCATGAACATGGCTCCGCAGTCAAAGAGACCTTCCCAGATGATCTTATGCTTCCTGGTCTTGCAGATGTCCAGTCTAGCAAGAGCCAGGAGCAGATTCACCAGGTGGTCTCTCTTCTTGGTGGAGCCATGAACAGGGTGCCCAAAAATGAGAAGGGTGGGAGAAAAATGCATCCAGAACTGCAGCAGCAGGTTCCTTAGCAATAGAAAGAACGGTTGCAGTCTGGAGCATAAAAAGTAAATGTGAGCTGCCGACTCGGACTGACCGCAGAAACGGCATGCGGCGTCTGAGTCCGTGCAGCCCCCTCCATCCCAAGTCCCTAGCTCCTCTAGGGACCAGCGGAGAGTAGTGGGGACTCTTGCCCTCCAGGGGTCGGAGGGGCTCCCACCAAGCGGTGTCTCGGTGGGAAACAAGGGCGAGGAAATGGAGGGTGGGGAGCACCACCAAGTACAGGGTTCTCCTCAACGTGGATTGTAGGGGGGTCGAGGAGAGCTCCGAGATCCTGCTCAGGTTATTCTCAATGGGAGGCCGAGGGTGGTCCTGCACCTTTGGTTCGATCAGCACAACTGGAGAGCTGGGGGTAGGGAGGGATGTTGGCTGGATCCCCGGACTTGAAGACCCCCTCGAGATACCTGGGTGCAATGCTACTTTGCACACCTGGATTGCTTGGCGGGCCATTGTGATGGTCCCCCGAGCTGCTCTAGTAGTAGTACTTAGAGTGTATGAAGACAATAATAACGACGCACATTCAAAGTCATAAGTTTCAAAATGTAAATATAATCTTTGCTTGAGCCCAGGCACCTCTTTCATTACAAATTAAGGACTGCATATAAATCACGAGTCACCAGGAACCTGAGATGAAATGACACGTACAGTGCTGAGAAAAAGTTTGTGAACCCCAATGATAATTATGGAAATTCCATAGTTTTACCATGATAGCCTTCTTGAATCAAAATCCTTTCTTAAATATCCAATAGGGTTTGTATTAACCAATTCCATGTCTTTTAAAACAAAATGATGTATGATTTAGACAAACAATGAGTAATTAAGACAAAACCATTTCTAAGGATTTGGGGCTCCATCTGTTAGTCTACAAATGGAGAAAGTTCAAGACCACAGTCACTCTATCCAGGAGCGGTCGTTGTACCAAAATCTCTCCAAGAACAAACTGCTAAATCATCAAGGAATTCACAAAGAACCCCAGAGTAACATCCAAGGATCTGCAGGCCACTCTCACCTTGGCTAATGTGAGTGTTCATGACTCAACTATCAGAAAAAGACTGAACAAGAATGGTGTTCATGGAAGAATAGCCAGGAGGAAACCACTGCTGTCTAAAAAGAACATTGCTGCCCGTCTGAAGTTCACCAAAGAGCACATAGATGATCCATAAGACTTCTGGAACAAAATGTTCTTTGGATAGACGAGTCACAGGTAGAACTTTTTGGCCTCAATGAGAAACGTTATGTTTGGCAAAAACTAACACAGCAGCAACACAATGATCCTAAACATACAAGCAGATCTACAAAAGAATGGCTGCAGAAGGGAAGAAATTCTGTATTTTAGAATGGCCTAGTCAAAGTCCGGACCTGAACCCTATCGAAATGTAATGGCAGGACCTGAAGCGAGCTGTCCATATAAGGAAGCCCTCAAATGTCACAGAGTTGAAACAGTTCTGTAAGGAGGAATAGGCCAAAATTCCTCAAAACCGATGTGAGAGACTGACCAACAGTTACAGGAAACGCTTAGTTGAAGTCATTGCTGCTCAAGGGGGTGCCACCAGTTACTGAATCTAGAGGTTCACATACTTTTTCACACATGGATATTGAATGTTAAATCATTTGTGGATAAATAAATATTGAAAAACTATCATGTTTTGTGTCATTTGTTTAATCAGGTTAGCTTTATCTATCATTAGGACTTGGATTAAGATTTAATAACATTTTAGGTTTGAAATATGTGAAAATCCTAAGGGGTTCACAAACTTTTTCTCAGCACTATATATGCACAGTTTTGGTGTATTTTAGCTGTTATAATACAAGGTGACATTAAAAAGTGTCACGCAGATCTAAAGGAATTGCATGTAACTGAATATCTCACTGCTCACCAACATCTCTTACTTTCTTATTAAATTTATGTGACTTTTTCATTTTTACTTGCGTCATTCTGCTCTTCCAAAAAAGGTCTTTCTCAGATACAACTTCTGCAGAACAGTGTTGTTTGGTTTAGATGTGACGTTGCTTTGTCGTGTACCTGTACTGGTAGTTACAGAAATATTTTTGAAAAGCTGACGTCAGACAATTTAACGTTTGCAGTTATATTACAGCTGGGGGACACATGTAGTGGGGTACAACCTGAATTATATAATACAGCGTGAAACTCAGGAGTTTATAAGAAAATTATAGGCTACCACATATATAATTGTGATACATTTTTTTATTAAAAAAAAAAAAAAAAAAGATCCCAGCTATTTTTTTTCTCTCAGGCTGACATTTGAGTTTGAGTTTTCTTTTGCCAAGGTAACCAAGCTATTAGTGCAGTGCTTAATATATCTATTGGCCACTAAAGACAGAATTAATTCCCTGCAACAGCTTTGTGAAGTCTACTTACGACTGGGTCTCACAATAACAAGCAAGATTTCAATCAAAATCTGTATAATTTTTAGGCTTATAAGGCTTAAAGCTACAGAATCACAAAAACTAGAACATATTGCATGGCTCTTTTAAGAATCTAATTAAGCCATTTTCAATGAAGATAAGGTCTCCTCACCCAATTATGTTTGGATATAAATCCTCAACAAAGACGGTATTCTAGCGAGAAAGCCTCGTCCAGTTATCATAATTACATATAATAGAATCTATTACTTTAATAATAAAAAAAGTGCTTTAGCTTCTTACATGCAACATAAAAGAAAAAAAAAAAAAACTTTTTAATGAGCGGAAGATTGAGCATGTAGCCTGTTATATAACCCAAAAACATTTTCGAGACCAGTTCCAATTGTCACAACTGCCTTCATTTTCAGACAGTGACTGCAAACTAGAATATTTCACACAGCAGCAAGAGAGATGTTTCTTCATCTTTTCAGCCCATAAGCCCTGAAACAATACTATAGAAACGCATCTGCTTAGAAATACAATATATGGCATATGAATCAAACAAACACTGTCAAGAATATTTGTTTTCGGATCGTTGCTATCTATTTCTTCACTTTTATCTATTTAGGTTCAGAATTCTTTGGGATCCTAGTAATATTTTTTCAAGGATGGCCCTTATAATAGTTATACTGTGTTATACAATGGTAAGAAGATATGGAAGAGTAGTAAAGTATGGTAAAGCTAAATCAGTAATTGTGAACTATTGGAATGTATGAAACTGAAATATTACAGTGCAGTATAATTACTATGGGAAATGTTTACGGGTTAATACAGGATTTGGATTACAAGGATTGTCTTTTAAACCCTAAGTGCAAGTGTTTGTCTTCTCAAGTTATCCAAGTCTGTAAGAAAGCTACTTGAATAGTAAAGAATTGCCGAAGCATCATTTGTCACAGTATTGAACTCCTCCAGCAGTATTTATGGTACAGTACATAATCAGGGAAGGAACCTATTTTCTAGGTATATCAAATAGTTGCCCTGGTGGCTTCAGTTGTGATGAAGTTTACTTGTATTCAAAATGCTAGTTTATGATGCAATTGAGATAAAAATAAAAACACTGTGCATTTGCTTTAATAACCATAAAACAGGTCATTTCCGTTGGTTGCTAGAACTGTTTATGATATTCCTTGAAACTTAAAAGGAACCTTTACCAATGTACTAGCCAAACAATTGTCTGCTTAACTAACAATTATAACCACTACATACTAGCATAGTCAGTTACTGTATCTTTGAATTGAAATACATATTCTAATCACTCAGGTAGCACGCTACAAAACTGGTGACTGTGTTACAGTCCTGTTCCATTTCCAACAGTCCAGCTTTTAAACTATGGGGAGTTTGGGGGTTATGGGCAAATTACCCCTGTAATACATTAACTATGGAAGGTGTAAATACGGAAAACAAAAAGTGAGCTTATTTGTGTGGAATATAAGACTTTAATAAGCAAGACATTAATATCCCAGCCTTGTCATGGGAAGAGCACAGCAGCGCCTTAATCATCGCTGGCTCCCTGACATGGCATCGTCAGTCCCTGGTGGGTTTGGACGTGTCACCCCACCTCCCTGCTTATGGCCTCAGCTCTGTTTGCTCTTCTTGCAAGAGTCAATCCAGGTCAATTACTCCTTTACCCTACATGGTTTGCACTGCACTAAAACAAAACAAAATACAATAGCAAACACAAACACACACACACACACACACACACACACACACACACACACACACACACACACACACACACACACACACACACAGATTCACAGAATTATAAAACTGTTCTTTAGAATTCCAAATCTCTACCTAAGACATGAAGGTGAAGCATACTAGATCTGTTATGCTTCATACATACTCAGTTGCTGATTATCAATTGCTGATCTAATGTGAAAGCTCTGTCAGCGTGTTCTATTTGAACCAAGGTTATTGCCAGTGCTGAATAATATAAAAGTATGCAATACATTCCAGTGTTGGAAACAAGGCTCCCATTGCATAACAGTTCAATCCATTCCATTCTTAACTATAGGGTATTGTCACAAAGACGGCCGGAGTGGGTGACGTCAGACCAGAAACAGGAAATAAACAACAAGAGAGGTGGAGTTTGGTGGAGCTGAGCAAATGGTCTTGATCAGCATTTAATGAATGAACAGACACAGAAAATAAACGGTTGCAACAAACAAAAACAGGACACGGCACATTCGCCAAAATAAACAGACAAACAAAACAGACCAAACAAAACACGATGAGCAGATATTTTACTACTACGACTATTATTATTATTCGTATTCCCTCCGTCTCCAATCCCGTTCTCCACTCCCTGAATACACAACCCCGAGTATGTAAAAACATGCTGCTTTTATGCAGCTGTACTGAGACTCAACTGATAATCAATCATTCAATTGGAGTCGTGGTACAACTGCACGTGAATTAATAAAGTGCAATTCCCCGTGCTCACATATTATTACATTTTACTTGCACGTGAAGTGCTGTGCAATCTACGTGCCTAAATACAAATATACATTTTAAACACTCGTGTTACACAGACCCATTTATATCCTGTGTACCAATGACTATACACCAACATTAAAACACAACACAAAATACACACAGGGGCGGGCACTTTGCCACATATACCCCCCATTGTGCAAAGCAGACATGGCCTTAATGGCCACCTCCCCCCTTAAAATCCCAAAAGTCTCTGTCAAAGTCCTGGGCCAAGAACAGGGACTTTAAGGGGTTGATGGGCGGCAAAGTTGCCAGTAGCCAGGCTGCTACTGGCCATGCTGTCAGCAGACGTGCCGACAGTGGGGCGAATCTCTCCTCCCGCTGTACCACTGGCAGCGGAAATGCTGTCAATGGTGCGGCCGTCAGCAAACATGCTGACGGCTCCCAGACTGACTCCTTCAGCCTGGGGAAATCCAGCAGCGAAACTGCTGCAGGGGAAGGTGGTCTCCTGACCTCTCCCCCCTTATAGCCGGCAGCTCCCTCTGGGGGAAGTCCAGCCCCCAGAACTCCTGAAGCGAAATTGCTGTGGGGAAAGGTGGTCTGACCTCTCCCCCCTTTTTCATAGCCGGCAGCTTCCTCTGGTGGGGCTCCAGCCACACTGACCCCTGCGGCCAAGCAGAGCAGACTGCAACCCCTGGCGAAGCAGTTCCAGCGACCCCAGACGATGCGAAGCAACAGGCAACCCCGGGTGATGCGGAGCGGCAGGCATCCTTGGGTGAAGCGAGGCAGGCATCCTTGGGTGAAGCGAGGCAGGGATTCAGGACAAGCTGGGATGCGGGTGTTGGCCCTCTTCTCGGCCACTGTGGCAGGGCGGTTTTTCCCTGTGCTTCCCTCAGCAGCCTATGCGAGGGCTGCTGAGGACCGCCAGCATCTATTCCTGGTCCGTCTAGTGCAGGGAAGCTCCTGCTCCTCTCCCCCTGATGGTGATGGAGGCAGAGTCAGCTCTAGCTCATCTCCTCGTGATGGTGGGGAAAGTGATACCAGCAGGCATTCATCCTCTGCTGGTGGGGGAAGTGATACCAGCAGACATTCATCCCTTGGTCAGTTTTCCGTCTCTTTCAATGTTTCCCTTGAACTTCTACATGTTCCCTGATTTGATTGAACTATTTGAATATACTGTAGAACATCAGCAGAACAATCAGCAGAACAAGCACCCAGATATTTATTAATATGTTGGATGACTGCGTTATGTTTCCACATACACAAAGAAACAGCAATTGCTTCCTACAAGATGATTGAATTAATATTGAATGTATATGTGGCAGAGCAAAGCTCTGCTCTTTTTAAATTGGCAGGGATGGGGTTAATTTCCCCTACCTGCCTGGGTTTATTATGTTCAGGTGGCTGGGGTTGATTAGTTGATTAGGTTAATTAATGATCAATCAGCGCCCAGCCACCTGACATAAAAGGAGGCCTCTGCTTCTCATTTGGGAGGAGAGAGCTGAGGAAGCAGGTTGGTGTTTGTGGTTTTTGTGATTTGTGAATCGTAATTTCCAGGCTGGGCAATGCCTTCACTGGAATCACGATTCACAAATCACAAATACCACAAACACCAACCTGCTTCCTCAGCTCTCTCCTCCCAAATGAGAAGCAGAGGCCTCCTTTTATGTCAGGTGGCTGGGCGCTGATTGATCGCTAATTAACCTAATCAAGTAATCAACCCCAGCCACCTGAACATAATAAACCCAGACAGGTAGGGGAAATTAACCCCATCCCTGCCAATTTAAAAAGGGCAGAGCTTTGCTCTGCCACAGTATATGAAGTAACCATTATTATATACTATGCAACTCCGAAGAAAACTCTCGTTATTCATAAAGGATAGCTTGCTATGGAATGACTTGCTATGGGTGACTTTCACCAAAAAAAATTTTAAAACAAGGCACACAATAGCTCTGTCTGGGCCAAACAAAACCACAAACAACCATAAACAACTTCCAACCATGACAGTGTGTAATGAATTGGCATCTCAGGTCACTGAATTGAAACGAAAGGCAAACGTACAGTTCATTAATGAACGTCTTACCATTCAACTAAAGAGCAAGCTGTAGTCAGGAGGTAAATAGATGGCTCCTGCTGACGTCATTATGAATGAATTCAGGTTTGTGGAATGTCATCATTAACGTTATACAAATTCAACTGCCATCACTATTATTAGTAAGGATATTAATATACCCCAAGGTTTTAAAATCATCTTGTTTCCCACTCATTAGCAGCGTGAACTCTTATTTGTTTTGTTTTACTTGTTTCTTTACTTGTTTTATAATCTTTGATTCTGGATTTTTAATATTAAATGCCTACTAGATAATAAAATAAAACAAAAAACAAACAGTAGCAGATATAGTTTCCAAGGATGGCTTTGATCAGTCGAAAATACAGAAACAACTTGAAATTCTTCAGTCCATTACCAGGGGGAGAAAAAATAAACTAGCTTGAAAAATTGAATTTCCTATTCCCACAATTGCACATCAAACAAGTATTCCTGGAACTCTTTTATTAATGTACGCATTTCTCTGCTTTATTAATTCTAACAATGAAAGCAGATGATGGATTTTGACGTAAAGTGCGTTCTCCAAGCCCAGCTGCTATTAGGTGCAAGATAAGTAGCAAACATACAGACAAGCAAAGCACAATGCCACAATTCTCAAGTTAAAAAAAGACTGATTCTACCCATTAATATCATCATGTGGGATTGATAGCACTATAATACCAATGCATTGCCATGGAGAAACCCTAGTTTTTAAAATATGGTGAGTAGCAGTAAGCAAGCTTGTGGTTTTATTTGAATCGATCCTGCTTCATTTTAAGGGGCACTATGTTAGTTTATTAAATACAAACAACTAGCTTACTAACATACCGGTAATAAAAACTGTTTTTCATTTTGTGTTTAGTTTATAAACACCAACCTGTTAATAAACTAACACAATATGTTGACATAACAAAACCTGATTTCATTTAATTACTACATTGCCATATTTTAAAGTGTCTTTAAGTGAATGTAATGCTTTTTCAATGATATGAAGGACTTGCAGTTAATGTTTCTGTACCAAATGTTTAACTGTACCAAAATGTCATATCACAGGATAACAGGATTTAAAATCCAGTGAAAGTTATTGGCACAGAAATTCCACTTGCCAATAGAAACTGACCCCTAACTAAAACAAAAGTACCAGGATTTGGGTTTGTGCAGGGCCCAGCATTCTTGATAGTGACTGTTCTGTCCAGCGATCAACAAACCGTGGATAAATAATGTAATTAGTGTACAGATCACAGACAGAACATGCATGACCATGAAAAAGAGATTAACATTTAAGGCAGGCATGCATGCGTTTAAGCAAGGCTTGAAATCCTGCCAAACAAAGGTTTTAATATTTTGGAAAGGATATTGCTATGCAACAATATAGCAGACCTTATCTTCAAAACTGGGGGGAAAATGAAGAGTTCACAAGAGTAGGATATATTGCATTTATGACAATATCCAGCTATTGCTTTTTCCTCTAGTCATATGACTTACCTCAATTTCAGGCTTCCATAAATTCTGTTCTATATAACCTGGTTCAGAAGATCAATAGTTTAACTTTCTAATTTGTATTTCAGTAGACGAGCAATATCACTTTAATAGGAACAGGGAACAAAATATATTTCAATATAAGGTGCTGTATTGGGCAAACAAGGATTTTCACTGACAAATTACAGAGGTCAATAAATATTAAAGGACTATGAATGAAACATCAGGACCTTGGCACTAGCTGTGAATTGAAGCAGAAGTACAGAAATCTGGATTCGTATTTGTTCGGTGTTTCATTCCAACCTTAATCTGAAGATGCAATTGAGATAGCAAACACAAAGAAGTGTTTTTGAGATCAACTGCACCCCACACTTGCCTTTTAAACATTACCCATTCTCAAGGAAACCTGCTGTCAGCTATGTGCTGTACACAAAGTGAATGACAGAGAAATGCTTATACTGGTGTCTTTGTTACTAAGCGGTATACAAGGTTTTGTGTTTTGTGGTGGGTGAAAGAAATGCTAACCTTGGCTTTGAAATACATTTACAGACATTATCTCTAGTCTCCATTTCACTGAAAGTATATTGGTTCTTCACAATTTCAGATATGCAAATATCTCCAATATGGCCCTGTAGATAAAAATACACTTCCTGTTACTGGTACAGTAATTGGATCTTGACCATTGGGTTGAGCTTGACCTACAGGAGAGGAAGTGATGTGATAAAAAGAAATAAGCATCACCTTTACATTGAATATTTTAGAATATATAATCCTTCCCTTCTTACTTTCCCCTTATTTATTTATTTATTTATTTATTTACATTATTTTATACTGGTACCGGTATATCATATTTACATACTAAAGAAAATATAAAGGTTCAGAATAACAAAAAAATTATGAAATGGTGTTGGGGACTCTTATTCCACAAACAGTGCTTTCAATTATTTATACAGTATGTTAAGGATGGGGATCTGTGTCCACTATGCCTTGGTTAACCATGGTAACCTTTTGAATGAGGCCCTGTTGTCTGACTAAACTGTAAGAAGTTATGACAGTGTTCTATAATTTGTTCCAAAAATAGTCCAGGTTAAATGACTGGAAGAAATGTCATAACTATCAGTGTAAAGGTCACACGAAGTACCCCAATAAGATTCAGACCACGTCACAACTTGATCCAAATCATATAAACACAGAGAAAATGCAACCTGATGCAATCCTACATCAGCAGTTTGAAAAAGGGACATCCTCTTAAATACACTGTTACATCCTGTTTCACTTGTAGTTTATGCATTGAACTGCAATGGGCTACTGTATTAATTTTTGTTTATTTAGCAGAGGCTGAGGTGTGTGAACTACATGCCAGCTGCAGAGTAAGTTACAACGTCTCACTTGAAAGACGAAGCACAAGGAGTTTAAGTAACTTGAGCAGGGTGACACAAAGAGCGAGCTGGGATTTGAACCCTGGACCTCTTAGTTACAAGCCCCTTTTACTTTAACTACCAGACCACACAACCTGTTATCAATAGCAATTTCCAATAAGTGCTAAGAGTTGTATCTTTAAGATTTCAGTCTGTTCTTTAGGCTGTTAGAAATGTAATTGTTTAATGTTTTTTAAGTGTCCTCTGAGTTTGGTGTGATTATTCACTGTAGAATGCATTACACACAGCATTTTACATTCTGAGAATTCTGGCCAGACAAGAATCAATTTCAGCAATGATGCATCATCTTTGTAAATCTTTTAGGACATCTGAAATGAACTGCTAATGTGAGTCTGTCATTATAAGCAATGGGATGCATAAAAATAAAGATTTTAATTGAGTAAACAATCACATACCAACAGTGATACGTTCTAAAAGATAGCATCACAATACCAGATATTAAAAACTGACAGTTCTGTTAAGAACAAATAAACTGAAATAATAAGAAGTGAGCTGTGCTGAACGAGGCTCCTGGCATTTCAGCAACTCCTCTGTTTAATTGTTCTGCTGCCTAATTTTATCATAAAAAGAAAAAAAAAATTTCCTAGGATGAAGAAAGAAGAGCTGTAATACCTAAAGAACTTAACTGTCCATTCGATTTCGTTGGAGGCAGCTGAAATGAATATGTCTTGATAAGCCCTTCTGCTAGCGTGGTTATACCCACACAAATGTATCAGTCTGTCTGCCTCAGTGAAGACATTGAGTTATTAAAATGACTTGACTGATGCAGACCACGGTTCAGTAAAGCACACAGGACCATTATTAGTGTGTGTGAGAAAAGGTAGATATTCAATCCGCTTCAGATTGTATTGTATTTTTCAGTAATGCATTTAAAAACTCTTAACTCTTGCCAAGCTGAACTTATAATACCACTGCAGAATTCAGGCTCTGTAACAACAAAAAAAAAAAAAACAACATTTAAAATATCATATTGTTATTTCAGTTCTTGCATGAGAGACCATGCAAAGTCTTAATAATGCTGACAATCATCATTAATAAAACAATAACCTCTTAAACATGATTAAACCTTTAAAATAGCCAGGGGTTCATCAGTAAATGCAAAGGCACCATATCTTGTCATTAAGGAAGAGCGATATCATGTTTATTCTGAAGAACAGGGCGACGACACTGTTGTTGTTAAGGGCACTAGTTTTTTGGCGTTTCGCCCTTTGGGTTGTGTTACAAACTTGTAATGGTGTACCCTAAACTATGTTGTTACAGTAAACAACTGTCATTGAATACATGGAACAGGAAAGCGGTTTTATTGTACATGTTATGCACACACAGTTCTTTTTTTGCAACTTTTTTTTTCTTCCTTCGGTTCATCATTTGCAAACTGTATAACTATCACGTTAGACAGGAAGGTACAGAATCTGGGGTCTGGTGTGATCAGGCAGAAATGAACCCCTAATAATACAGTAGCTCTGATTTCTGTTCAATAAGTGGCACAGTCAATTATCAAGCTGGAATGCCTTCTGTACTGGTCATCCTTTATTGTTGAATACTGGCTAATGACTGACCTCCTCAGAGCCAGACTGTCTAGCACAATCTTTGACGTTTATATTACACATTATCCTGATTCTTCAAAGTGAAGCACTGAACCATTTTTGGACACCGTGCTACTGCAGATACAGCAGCATTGCTGCACATTGTATACAAACCAGTAACTGCAAATGAATCCCATTTCTGCATTAAACAGTGAAATAAAGAGGGAACACTGTCATTAATAGGATTGAAAGAGAAATGCACAAAAACGACACGTTATTGCACTTGATACAGTGGATAATGCACTGGTAGAAACAGGTTACTCTGAAAATAAATAATAGTTTGGATTGAAATGCAGTGTATCAAGATAAAGTTACATTGCTTAAATATGTTCCCTAGCCCAAAATATTTACTTAAAGTAGGTTATATTTCCAGTTTATTGATACAATGGTTAATCAATAATCAATCAATGTGCTGGAACTGACAATTCTAAACTCATAATAAGGGTGCAGGGATACTAAATCTTTTTTTCATTTTGTAATCTATTACCTATTTTAAGAGCGCCATAACCTTTTTGATGTTTAATGACTGTAGTAACCTTATTTTCAACCTTGGATCGCCCTTGGTTGCAATAAACAATATTGAATTGAAAATGTGAAATTATTTTTACTTGTGATTCTATAATATAAGTAAACGTATTTGTAAGCAACTAAGAAACATCAAATGTTTAATTTTTTATTTTTTTTTTTTTTTAATGTAGTAGTCGCCAATTGATTTTTACCCAATTTTTTCTGCCAATTTGAAATAGCCAATTATTTTTAGACTCAGATCACTGCTACCACCCCTACCATGACTCGGGAGTGATGAAGACCAACACATACTGTCCTCCAAGGCATGTGCTGTCAGCTTCGTTTAGCTCTGCAGGCCCACTATGCAGCCGGAGGACAATGCAGCTCTGGGCAGCTTACAGGCAAGCCCGCAGGTGCCCGGCCAGTCCACAAGGGTTGCTGATGCGTGTTGAGCCAAGAACATCCTGGCTGACCTAACCCTCCCCACCCGAGTGACGATTGGCCAATTGTGCTCCGCCCTTTGGGAGCTCTTGTCCATGGTCGGCAATGGAATAGCCTGGACTCAAACCGACGACCTCCAGGCTATAGGGTGCATCATGAACTAAATGTGGATGAGCCACTCTGGAGCGTCAACATTTACTTTTAGAAAAGATAAAGGATATTGTGACTCTGCCCTTTATAGATTGGCAGGGATGGAGTTAAATTCCCCTACCTGCCCGGGTTTATTGTGTTCAGGTGGCTGGGGTTGATTGGATTAATTAACGATCAATCAGCACCCAGCCACCTGACATAAAAGGAGGCCTCAGCTTCCCATTAAGGAGAGGAGGGAGCTGAAGAAGCAAGCTGGTGTTTGTGCATGCTGTTTTTTGGTTTGCTGTTTGTTTTTTTTTTAATCTTCTGGTCCAGTGAAGGCATCGCCAGCTTTGAAACCTTTATTTTTAAGTCTTTTTGTGTTGTGTTTTTTGTCTATAAATATCTTTGTTTTGGCCCTTGTGCCCTTTTATTTTGTGCTTATTTATAATAAAAGTATTATTTTTTGGAACTGCAATCTGTCATGGCAATTGTGCCCCTCCCATAATAAATAATAACAAACATTATTAATAGATGTTAAAAACTATGACGCTATTCGTTGTGTGTCGGTAAGAGACAAAATGAGTCAAAATGTACTCAAATTTGATTTGGGTTTTTCAATGTTACTAAGGCCGGTACCGTTTACCGGTATGCAATGTTTATACATACATGCACGTATATATGTGGTTTAATTAATATTATATATTGTAAGTAACCCATATTTTACTGTAAAGGTTATGTATTTAATCACACACTGATCAGTATAATGTAAAGCATTATTCAATTGATGTGGAAATGTTAATGGGAAATTGAATGGGTATTGAATTTTCAGATTTGCTACGGTTTTGATGGTTTTTGAATTGGCATTCACAAAGAAAAATGTCAGTTTTGTATTTCTACTTTTTTAATTTAATAAACATTCAGATACATGTTTATTTAATGAAATGTGTCTACTAAAACAGTATCTAATTTACAGTAACTAGTTATAGTATCTACAGTGTCACTGCAGTAACTTGGATAAGAACAAAGAAGGTCTTCTGAAAATGAGTTACAATATTTATCGTTCTTATCTCCCTCAATTTTAAGATATCAGTAATGGAAAGGGTTAGTAACTGCAGTACACTTTAACGATAGGCATTTGCTAATTCTCCGTTTTAAAACATAGCTATGTTCATTAATATAAAACAGTGGAATGATCACAGTATGATATAGTAATCGTAGGACAGTATTGCACACGTGAAAACTTTAACAATAAAGCCAAAACTAAAACGCTTTAAATTTAAAACTGGTTAATAGACTAGCAAGTACTGGCAAAATCAGCTCTTTTTAAGCGGTGCAGAACGAATTTATTTTAACATATTGTTTAGGGACATTGCGATACCTGTAAGGTGGATAGTAGTATACACACTGTCACAAAGACGGCTGTAGTGGGTGACGTCAGACCAGAACCAGGAACCAATAAATAAACAACAGAGAGGTGGAGTTTGGTGAAGCTGAGCTTGCTGCTTGCTCCTTTCCCCCTTTGCTCTGCTGCTGCAGCTTTCTCCTCCCACTCCTTCTCCTCATCTTCCTCTCCTGGGCCGGTTCCTCCTCCTCCTCTTGGAAGGGGCAGACAGCCACCACGTGCCCGTACACACTGCAGGCAAGGCACCAGCCTTAGTCCTGCAGACCACTGATGAGCTCCTCCAGCCTTGAACCAACAAATAAAAAACAGAGAGGTGGAGTTTGGTGAAGCTGAGCGATTGGTGTCGCTCAGCATTTAATAATGAACAGACAGAAAATAAAAGGTTGTAAAGACAAACAAAAACACAGGACACGGCACTTTCGCTAAAATAAAGAGACAAACAAAAACGGACTACACAGACAAACACGGTGAGCTGATATTTTAACTATTGTTATTATTGTTACCTCCGTCTCCAATCCTGTTCTCCACTTACCGAACACAGAACATTAACACACCACACGCAACATACAACACAGAAATACACAGGGGTGGGGCAACATTGCCACACACACATATCGACATTAACTGTCAAAAGCAAATCTGCACCATTATTACAGACTTTCTAAAAAGTCTGGCATAAACAATTTCGGCTGCTACTTAATTTACCCCTTGTAAAAAAAAAAATTAAATAAATAAATAACACAAAACTGCTTAACCTAAAAAAGAACAGTCCTACGGGTACCCCAGTTTACACAACCTCAGAGCTCCTGATCGCATCATGAATTTCAGATTTCCTAAATCCATTGATGGAAATGTCCAGTCTGCTTTAAAAAATTTTAAGCGAATTGGCTTCATCACTCACTGCCATTCTCATATTTACTTTGACATCCAACACATTCTTTCCCTCGTCCAGCGTTCGGTTCTTTAACCTGTCAGAGGAGGGGATCATACACTGTATGCACATTCTGATTGGTAGATGCATTATTGCCAAACCAATCCAAACCGTCAATAAAACCAAAATAAATTCCACTCCAAAATGTCCTGTTATACGATATGTCAAAGAAAATATTAAAGGAAGGTTGGTGTTTCTTGTGCATTTCACTTAAAACTAGACATTAGGGCGTCTGGGTTTGTTAATTCCTGCCACCTGGACACGGATGCCAATTCCCGGACTGTCCTGATCAAACACGGACAGGTAGAAACCCTACTTCCAAGATATATCAGGGACTCAGATTCTGTTTCTGTTTAAATCGCGCCTCATGCACAGTTTTATTGTATTGCTTTATGTTGTGACAGGATTGGCTGTGTGGTGACGTCAGGCCAGACCTACGACCGGTGGGTTGTTGTGTGTCAGTCGTACGTGGCCCGTTTGCTGCGTCGTACGCGCAGCAAAATTTAAATAACAAATATATATATATATATATATATATATATATATATATATATATATATATATATATATATATATATATATATATATAAACAAAAATAAAGGTTTTAACAAAAACAAAAATCATGAACGTAAAACATCAAAAATTTGATTTGACAGCTTTTTTCTCCAAATAAGTGAAGGATTTGTATGCATTTTATTTTTTATTTTTTGCATTGTAATGATGAACAAAACCATGTTTCCCTTAATAATTGCACTTATAACTTAAAGAATTGCTACCACCACCTGTAGAATAAAATAACAGATGGACCGTGGTAATGATAAGTGTGCACACATGCAACCAGGATGAATTCAGAAGGAGCTAATACAAGTGGCAGGCTTAGATAGTGTCAACCTGATATATTAATGGAAGCCTACTTCTATAAACCTCCCTGGGCCACAAGGAAGTCTACTTTTTAGACTTTACATTGACAATGCATGAGTAATGTGGGGTAAATTTGGGTGAGTGACAGTGGAGGATCACTTCAGGGTATCATGAATGCCAAGTGTTACTATAGATAAAAGGACACGCATGGTTTGTTATTTTTACCTCTTCAGTGGGTTTCATGGCAACTCTGAATAAAACTCAAATATTCAAGGACTGATCGCAAGCACATTGTAATGCAAATGATTAAAACTACAAAGACTTTAATAGAGTGGATACGTCAAAATTAGTGAATGGACACTTTGTTTGTGAACATTTTTATCAGCAGTTAAAAAGGATACTGCGTGATACCTTTGTTCTAAAGGAATTAATGGAAACAAAACCCTATTGCACAGAAGTGCTTTGTTAAGGTATTCCTTAGAATATATTTCAGAATCCACATATGAATAGGAGGAGACTTATTTTTTTTTAAAGCAATGCAAATAGCAGAAACTGATCAGGTTTATATGTTGATACTAAATGACACTTTATATTAACCAGGTAGTTACCGTTTTATGCAATGTTACAAGATGTTACAGTCACAAGTCATTTTGTATTATTTCATTGCATCACCCTAATTACTATAGGCAGGGATTACTATGTACAAGAAATTAGAGATAGTTGCCTCATTAATTACTGATGCATTAGTAGTACATGTTTACATATTTATAAACTACAGGAGCCCTGTTATTAACAGTAAAATCCAAACAAATGTGGAATCTCAGACATCTATTGGGCGTAGTGTTGGAGGGGTCCAGCTTAACAGTTACATTCTGGTGGGCCAGCTGATCTTACCATGACTACATGATTATATTGAAGGCACAGTGAGGCTTCTGAATGTTTAAAAGTCCCAATGTTGTGCCTGAAACTGTACATGATATTGTAAGGAAAAAGTTAAAAGAATAGAAGTACAAACCTATGATTGTGTTGCTGCTACTGGGGAAATATTTTTTATTGCCTGGGAAAGGGATTATAAAATGAACAGATCTGACCTCACTTGACCAGGTGCAGGTAAGAGTGGTCTGGTAACATGTTGCTTTGGATGCAAAGTGGTGTAGAGGCTGTATAGAACAGCAGCCACTTGGAGGTGCATTCAAGAAGCATGCCTGAGTCTTCTCCTGACCACTGCACATCCCATGGTGCATTGACTTTAAATTGAGGCAGACCTTTGGATAGTCACCACACATTAGTTAAGATAATGGTAATACTCATACCTATATTATTTTTGCTCATTAAGAGAGAGCTCCCCGTTCCTCTGATTTGAAGTGATGTGAGAACAGAAGAAACCAGGCGGCCTTTATTGATTTATTTATTTGCCAGTTTTAGGTAACATGATAATTATTGGTTAGAAGCAGCTGGGGCACACCTAGCATCCAGAAACACTGTTAATGCTTCAGTTGAAAACAAAGCACTCAATTCTGCTAAAACCACTTAAGAACTTCAGCGTTGACCAAACGTTATTAACAAGAAAAAGATTGATGCCAGGAACGAACACACTCCAGGATAAACAACTGCCTGTGTGTGAAAGAACCACTCATCTTTTAAAGTACCTATTGACCCAGCAGCAGTTTCAGTATCCTTTTAATGGTAAAAACTTAACTATATTGACAATCAACACAACCACAACAAAGATGTAATGAAGTTCTGACTGCAGCATCCGTGGATATATCATTTTAGGTAGCCTGCTATACCCCATAAATTCAATAACAATTGTAGAAATGTGAATGACCTACTACCTGGCAAAAGAGATGTGACACGATTGATTCTCTGATGAAAATTCTGCACAATAAATTACAAAACGTGATTGCATTTTACATTAAGTGTCAGTAACTATACTGCAATTACACTATAATTGTGTGTGCAGGTACACAATACAAATGTGGGCCATTACCTCCCAGCTTTGAAGCATACCAAATTATAACATGCTGCTACATTTAAATAGGGTTATACATGATAACAGGTAAAGGTTCTCTTTGACAAGAAGGTTATATTTAAATGAATGCTGCCTTTAATACCACTCTGCTCCATTTTCTGAAAGGGGACTGGCTGAACAGTGTTTAAGCCTTTACTTGGAACAAATGTTTTGTTTTTGTCTAATTGAGCATTGTATGTTCTTCACTGGAACTGAATTGCACTTATGTAATACAATTTGAAGTTGTCAGCTTGAACGTGCTTTATAACTATGGGTTCATTCTTGGCTTTTCAATTAGATCAAGCGACTTTTGTCATCAAGGCCGTATTTTCCTTTGATAAAAGCTCTTCAAATTTGGTACTCAGATCATACCCTTTAATCCCCCTAAAGGTGCTTGAAACTTACAATGTGTTACCAGGAAGAAATTTTTGGACAGTCTGGTTTATTTCCACTATGCTATTCACATTGGAAAGCAACAGAGAAAAGTATATAAATACAATAAATACAGGATGTGCGATATTGTGTATTAATTATTCAAACCTATTCAAAAGTTGAAATGCATTCCCAGTAGAAGGACATTTGGATAAATGCTTGGGGGTTGTTTTAACTTGCCTTACATTGTAAATGGTTACCTTATCAAGAGCAAAAAGCTGCTGTCAGTGAAAATGATGATTAGTTCCCTCTGATTTACAATATCCTTGTATCCTCAATTTTGAGCCATGTATATAAAACATATTTTACATAGAAAAAATGTATACATTAAAAAAGATCACACCATTTTTTCCCCTGCTGCCACTGGCTACAATGTTAACAAAGCCTTAAGTTTTAAGAGGGAAAGCATGTGCATTTAAAAGATTCGTGATTTTATAAAACAGCAGGGCAGTGGTTAGAAGACTCATGTCAGAAATGACTTCAAATTCCAGTAAGCAAAATTGATTTTTGTATTGGCAATCGGTGATTATTTTTTTATTTTTAATAAAGTTCTGTGCTTCTACTTGAGCTCATAATTAGGCTCCTTGCTGATGAATGAACCCAGATGAAAAGGGACAGAGCTGAACATGGGTGGCTGATTCACGCATCTAAAATAACTTTACATTACTTATATTTGAAGGTGACGCTTACCACTATAATGTTCAAGTTTATATTCAGTTACAGTGCATTGGCTTTCAGTTGAATTTTATTCCCCAAAATTATTTTTTGCTGTGGGGCCCAATATCTCCCCTCAAACCTGTCTCTACCTTGTGTGCAAACATAAACCCGCTTATATACAGGGAGACATCAGTAAGATATGTTATACAGTGGCTCAAAACAGAAAGTAAAAATGTGTATTTTGTTAAACTGGTAACATTTTAGATAGCCTACTAATAATCGTTTTATAGTATGAAAAAAGAATATGGCAGGGCAGTACACTTTATTGTAATAATTAACTGTTATTCAAATAGATATTTCATACTAAATTACATTTGAACAGTTAGAGACACTTCATATAAAGTGTGTTCAAATGTCAACACGTTTGAATGACAACCATTATATTTTGGTACTTGTTAATTGAATAGGTGTCACTTTAAGCCCCACCCCGCTTGTGTTAATACATAAGAACAAATGGGTGAAAATAGTGCTGTTTAAACTGCTCATGGGGCTCTGCTAGTAAAACCACCCTGTTGATAATGCAGTGCGAGAAGTTTTTGGGTAGCTGCTGGGAAAGGGGTGTGATAAGCCACAATGACATAGCACTGTTCTTGAGTCTGGTATGGTTAGTAGAGTCT
Source organism: Polyodon spathula (assembly GCF_017654505.1). Taxonomy (NCBI): domain Eukaryota; kingdom Metazoa; phylum Chordata; class Actinopteri; order Acipenseriformes; family Polyodontidae; genus Polyodon; species Polyodon spathula. Next base: position 5,836,995 of record NC_054541.1, on the reverse strand, counting down.
TGTACTTTCAATTAAGATTGTTGAAAACTAGTTTTTTTCAGAGAATTTTAACAGAATACAACTATGAAGCTTCCTGTCTGAGACCAAGCTATTATATTTCTTTATGAAAATGATGTACCATTGGACATTTGTTGATGCTCTTGTCATTCTAACCAAATTTGAATAATAACACCTTAACAAGGCTTTGATGTCCTTGTTAAGGCGTTATTAACATTATTATAAGGGACTTGTTATATTTGTTTGTATACATTAAATCTAATATAATAATAAAAAAATGAAGCTTCTTTTTTGCGATGAATGTTTTGGTAATATAAAGTGAAATTGCTTCACTTGGATATTGTGCCTCCAAGGGTAAAGAGTTGCCCATCAATCTTTCCTTCAGGTGATGACCATGAAACCAAATGAATCCCAGGACTAATAATGGTCATTGTTATCTTGTGCTTTTGGGAGATTTAATGAAAGGTGATTTTTAAATTTGATCAAAGTACATATTCATGTTTTTAAAGCCATTTGTCTTAATCTTCTAGCAGTTGTCACTATTTTCTGTTTTACATTAAAACACATTATAAGCGGTTTGGCAATTTCCATAAGAGAATTCATCAGAACTGTCAACATGCACAATACACTTAATAAAGCCTGAGGCTAGTTTATATATTTTTTCCACTGTTTTCTCTCTTTTTCCTCTCTAATTGTGCTACATTTTAATGGAATAAATGTTTTATAATATTCCCTCTGACACTGGTAATATTGCTTAAATATATTCCCGCTTGACTCTTTTATCATAGCCAACTGAAATGAACTTAACTTAATTTAATGTCACACAATATATCTGCAGTCAACTCTGTAATTAAAACTAATTCATAATAGGGGATCCGCTATTTTATTTTACTGTGAGTCAGAAATCACATTTGTTTTTGCCTCCTGCATCCAAACCTTATAAGTACTGTGGGACCACATTTTCTGTGGTGGTCATTCAGTCAAAAACAATGACATACCTATAACCACACCAAGTTGTTTATGGGTTACCCATGTATAATCATCATGCTGTCAATGTAGGAAGGAAAATCAATACCGGCACATATGTGTCCATTGAAAATACATTTTGCTCAGGCTGCCACTGCTAGAAATGGAACAGTGGATTTCTTTTATGTAGCTTTTGTTATCCTACAGCCTATTCATCCCTATGTTGAGAGCCACTGTAGGCTTATCCCTGCTAACACACTGGAAGGCATTAGTAAGCTTTTTTATACAGGTCATTAAGACACTTTAGTAAGGAATAACCAAGGCGTCATTCAGAAAATGTGTTACATTGTAATCTTCACTTGTAAACCCAATTAAATTGTAAGTTTGTAAAACATAGCTTCTGAAACTGAAGTGTTGTTGGACTATTCAATGATATTGTACAACTTGTTTTTCTCTTCTTTGTATTCAGAAGGAAGTGTATTCCTACATAATATTATTTGAACATTAAAACCTATTAACATTTTACTAACTATCAATGTTAATAAACATACACACACATGCATAAAAAACATATGATTTAACACTTAAACCATTTTGCACAGTTTGAGCAGCCAGAAGCTGCAGCAGATGGCATCTCTTACAACAGCACAGAATAAGACTACAGCAAATCTTAAATGGGTCTAGCAGTAGTTCTGTTAGAGTTGTACCTACAGTCGTTAACACCAAATGAATGTGTATTATATAAAATTCTGCCTCTTTCTCTCTTGTGTTCAGTGTTCCCTGCTTGTTTCTTAAGAGCAGAATTAACATACAGCACAGAGCTGGAACAAGATTGAAACAACTGTAATATCCACTTCATCTGCAAGGGTGGCTGTGCCCTGATTGAAATCAAAGAATATGAAGATTAAGGAGTGTTGTGGATACAGACGCAAATTGATGAAATGCCTACAATTTTAATGGGAAGCAGTTTGAGCAGTAATGAGAAAGCATTTGACTCATGCATAATACGTACTATAGTTGTTATTCTTTGGATCTCTTTTTATTTCAGGCGTGCAATGTCTTTAAGCAAATAGGAGCAAACTTAGATCATTTTCATGTGTCTTAAAGATAGTCATCGGGGTGCAACCATATTAATATTGAACATCCTAATCAGAATAATGTATAATGTTGCCTGTGATGCATGATGTTTTGGACAACCTGTTGTATAGTCATTTTTTTCCTCTTCAAGGTAATTACAGGATTAATAGGACTCTTCACGCAGCTATAAAACATGGTTGAGATTCATCCATACACAAAAGGCCCTATTTTAACTATATGATCAGAGGCAGTGTTTATATCCTGTGCTGCTTAGGTCAAATGAATTAGCACCACTGTACTCTATTGAAGAATGCACTGCATTTTGTTCTGATGCCAATCCTGTTCATAATGGCTGTCACCTCTGCAGTAATCATGCCAGCGCACCTTATCTTCAACTTAATAAGACCGTTAAAAGTCTGTTGCAAATGAGACATTTCCGTTTTTTCTATAATAAAAAGATTTAACTTCATGTTTTCAACAAGTATGATGCCTATGTGGGCCTTTTTTTTAGGTCTTCAGGAAATACCGTAGTGTTCTGATCAACTACTAAAAACCAGTATCTGATTCATGAGGGGCCCTTTCAAAAGTGAAGCTGAAAACAACAAATCACACAAATACAACGATTCCTATATGTAACAGCCAAGTAGTGGTTTACTCGGGCAACACTTTATAATGTAGGTGCATTAACTACAGTATGTTTCCTTAACATACTTTTCATAAGGACATTTTCATTCTTTGTTTTTTCTTGGTGCCTAATACCTAAGACGGCTTAAGTTAGCTGTATGATATGTTTATTTCTGGTATGTAATATGGTACACATTTAAATAAACATAATGTTTTCATCAAGTATGATGACTATTTTAACCTCAGAGCTAAAAGTGACAGGCCTGTGCAAGAACAGTTTGAAACATCACATCTCCAGAACTACTCCTTCACTAGAGACATACGGTCTGCCTGTTATATTATTAGTAAAAAATAACAAAACAAAACAAAAAAAAACAGTGTTTCATAGAATGATAACCAGAACCTTAGTTTGCCTTCAAAACTTAAATTAAAAAAGCATAGCAAGTGTGTTAGCTTCCAAACAGATTGCCAGCAGCCCATTGTGTTATGATTGAACAAACTGTCAGATCAAATTGTAAGTCTATTGATGAGTAACCCCCAGGGTTTTTGAAATCTGTGTTTTGCATTTTTCAGAATAGAGCCATTTTATTGCCAACAGTACTGAACAACTGAAGTCTCATGATGTGCAGCTGGTGGAATCTCATCTGGAAGTGTGTGCCCGAGGTTGTGTGGGTGATTGTTGTCTCTTAGTCTTTTCATTTCACTTCATTTTTCTTTACTTGAGTCTCGTCATTGGAATAAATAAAAAGAAGCAGTGCCTTGGAAGGCTGATTTGAAAGGCCTGCAGGCATGTATGGCTTAGCTTTCTAAAGAACACTGACAGGTCTGATCGGCCCTCAGCTCTTTAAACTAATATACCACACAAGTGACCAAAAAATCATATAGTTTTATTACACTGTGATTTTCATGGTTATAATTACTACACTATTTTATGATAGTTATTCACTGTTTTATTGTATTTTATGACACTATTTATATATAAGGGTAACTCTGGTGTGTGTGGTGTGTGTGTGTGTGTGAAGGAGAGTGTTGTTGGAGAGTGTTGTGAGGGGTGTTATTGATTAATTGTCACGTCACTAATATGAAGTGAGTGTGTTGGAGAGTGTTATGAGCTTTGCTATTGTTTGTTTTGTGATAAATAAATAAAATACACATTTAAACTTACCATTTTGCCTCCGGGTCTGTCACATTTGGTGTTAGAGGTGGGAGAGTGCGAGCCCGACAGATCTGGAGGTGAGTAGGTTTTAAAAAAATTGAAAAATAAATAAATAAACTGCGAAAATGGGGAGGCGGCAGCAGCAGCGGCAGCTACAGCAACCGTCACAGCAACCACAATGGTAGCACCTGCAGCAAGAGGGGGAGGAGCCCTGGGACATCTGGCCCGCGTGCACGTGGTGTGGCTAGGAAGACCACCGCTGGTGGGGATGTCCAGAAGTTCCCCCAGACTGGTACGCCCGCTGTGAGGGGTATGGGCATTGCCCGATGGATTGCCCATACGCAAGGCCTACCTTGGCAAAGCAACAGCAGTCAGAAGTAATGCCTTGCCCGAACAAGGCTGGGCGAGGCGCCACGCGGGCGAGGCGCCACGCAGCCGAGGCGGGGAGCGAAAAAACCACCGTGACCGAACTGGAACAAGGGGAGAGGAGCCGCCTTTCCATGTGGCCAGTTGGGAGGAGTTGATGCTGCTGTTTTGCATGCCAGAATGGGAGGAGCCATCACTGCCGTCCCATGAGCCAGAGGGGGAGGGGCTATTGCTGCCGTCCCATGAGCCAGAATGAGAGGAGCCGTCACTGCTGTCCCAACAGCCAGAGGGGGAGGAGACATCCCTGCCCTCCCTGCCTCCGGTAGCCTTTCCACCACCGCTGCCGGAGGAATTGGCAGCCTTTCCACCAACGCTGCCGGAGGAGCCGGCAGCACCACCAGCCCCACCACCACTGCTGTTGCCAAGGAAGCCAGCAGTTGTGGGTCTGTGGACATCCCAAGAATGGACAATGGGCATTCCCTCCCTCCCACCCACCTGAACATTGGATATTTCAGGGGGGAGGTGGCCATTTAATGCCAATTTGTGTGTTGCAAAAGGGGGGAGGTGACGGTGTGCGTGTGTGTGTGTGTTTGTTAATTGTTCACGTGTGGAATGTGGGGGTGTTTATTGATTAATTGTCACATCACTAATATATAAAGGAGGAAGGTGCACTGTTTGAAGTGAGTGTGTTGGAGAGTGTTGTGAGCCGTGTTATTGTTTGTTTTGTGATAAATAAATAAAATACAGCTTTAAACTTACCATTTTGCCTCCAAGTCTGTCATACTGTTATATTACCTAAAGGAAAACCAAAATAGCTGGGTTAACCCTTTGCAGTCGTATGTCAGACCAGGACCGATATTACAATTTTCCCTTTCCAGTCCAATGTCGGACCCTGTCCGACATCATCAAAAAGACATAAAGCACAGGTCTCTAGTCATTTTTTCTCCGGAAAAAGCAGAGAAAACCTTTCAATAGCCAAGTGAGTCCGGAAAAAGGGTGTATCTCATAGCCCTATCCACTAGAGATAACACAGACATAATAAAGCAGGTAGCTGCTTCTGCATCCAGCGCTCAAAGAATATCACAGACATTTGCAGAGCTTTTTGGAGATGTTATAGTAAGAAAATAATGACTTGGATCGCATTATTGAGGAGTTTGGTGATAAAACGAGTGATCGGGAGAGGATTTATCAGTATGCACATCTATAAAGAGGTATGTGAAAAATACAGCGAAGAAGGGATGGGGCTTGGCTGGAGATGCAGTACTGAGTGTCGTTTTACAATTCAGTGCCTTTTAAACCTGTTTTACTTTGAAAAAAAAACGTGTGTGAAAAAAAATTGGACCTGATGTGCCTGACAAGCGCTGAATAAATGGACTGCAAAGGGTTAAATATGTGTGCTGTTATTTTGTTTTAATTGTTTCATCATGTCAAGGCTGCAAAGCTTTCAGCCTGAAATGATGGCCAGGTGCTTGTCATCAGATAACATTGACTACTCCCACCATAAAAGAGGAACTGAAAGTGCAGGAAGCAGAGGAGGTGAGGGAAGCACCGGAAGGGGGCCAAGTGGCCAAGAAAACAGATGGGACCACTTGTTCAAGAAGGAGAGCACTGTAAATACAGCTGAGAAGAAGAAAAGTGCTGCGCATTACTAAGTAAAGGTAAGTATTCACTACATTAAGGAAATTTAGTAAAAGAGAACGATTCAACAGAAGATTAATTTTGTGCTCGCCTATATATATATATATATATAATATATATATATATATATATATATATAATTATATAGATGCAGTGAAGAACATTGTTGATACAGTACTCGTGGTTTATAATTATTCAAAAGTATAGTGCAGAAATTGCAGTGGATAAAATTTTAAAGATATTTAAGAGTCAAAGTAATACTGTGTTGTTGCATTGGGTTTCGTTTATGTCCGTCTCCAGGGTACCCCGTGCTCTCCCTGTTTGAACATCAGCCTGGGTCATAGGAGCGCCTGGAGGAAGGGCAGACAGCTGCATCATCTAAGATACCCCGATAAGCAAGGTCCTACTCTGCAGGAGTTAAGTAAGTGGCCAGTTTGGAAGCCCAAGACCCGATTGCAGGGAGGGTTGAGATCAGGGGGTGTGAGTGAACCCCGCTTGGAGAGCGAGCTGGGGAAAGGAACAGAGTTATAAGGGTGGATCTCCCTGCTAGTCCTTTCCAGGATTTGACATTGTTGGAGAGGAGGGAGAGAGGAGGAGCCACCTGGAGGCAGATTGTGGATCCAGAGAGATCAAGCTGGCAACCGGGAATTATTTGTGATTAAATCCCAGGATTGAAGTTTTTTGTATCACGTTCAGAATGAGGAAGGAGTTAACTGCATGCAGCGTGTCCGTCGACATGTGGATGTGACTGATGCAGGGTTCATAACCGCGTTGCTGCGATGTGCTGAGGAACATATTAAATTCCCCAGTACTAGAGCAAACAGAGGAGATAATGCAATTCTTAAAACATGATACCAAATACCGCCTTAATATTAGGATACTATCGGAATACTAGCTTATTCAGAAAACCTTTTTTTTTCTAGACACGTCGTTTTATAATCTATAATATATAAGACGAGGGCTTGTGTGCCCAACAAAGCATTTGCAAAAACTGCACAAATATATTAGTACTTGTATGACCCCAAAATGGTTGCCTACAATGCAATATCTTTCAGTTTTTTAGTAGATCAACCATCAATACCAGGAGATATATATATATATATATATATATATATATATATATATATATATATATATATATATATATATATATATATATATATATAATTTATTTATTTATTATCCTTTATTTAAATAGGTAGTCATGTTGAGATAAACCTCTTTTACGAGTGAGCAGCAAGTCAATCGGACAACAAGAACAAATACACTATAAAATACAATTAAGACACAGGCAAATCACATTTAAAACAATAATCACAAAATATACAAAAGTAGTCAACCATTTAAAACAACCCTCAGTCACAAAATCATGCAGTTTGCTCTTAAATTTCAATAAAGATATCTGGGTCTGCAGCTTTAGTTTGGACTGGAACTCATTCCAGGACCATGGGGCATAATAAGCAAAGGATCCTTTAACAGTCTCAGTATGCAAATTTGGGATTTTAAAATGCAAAAAAGAATGAGATCTGAGACTATGGTTACTATGGGAAGCTATAAGGTATTCATTTAAATAAGTATATTTATATAATTTACATTGAATAGCCTTATATACCAAAATATACCAGTGCTTCAACCTGCGTAAAGCCAAAGAAGTCCAACCTACCAAATCGTATAATATACAATGATGAGTATTAAATCCTGTATTTGTATTGTACCTCAATGCTGCATGATATAGCGAGTCCAGTTTACTTAAAGTTGATGGTGATGCAAACCTATATACAGCATGAACATAGTCAATTTGTAAGCAAGCAATAAGCCCATTTTTCCATAACATATATAACTTATTCATATCATAATGACTTTTATAGCGTATTCCCTTGCCCAACAGACGAGTGTGAAAACATGCTCTCACCTCTCTCCAGCACAATGCCTTCCTTCTGTTCCTTAAATATGGTCCTATTAGCATATGGTAATGCATGAGTAATTAGAAACATGTGATGCAAATGTATTCTGGGTGGACATTCAATATGCACATAGCGCAATCAAATTTGAATTGGGCGAAAGCCCTAATTCATCTGAATATACCAGTATCTGCGCGATAATTGCGATGCGCTACTTCCGATAACTGCGCACCGCTGGCTCAAACAGTGTCGGTGTAACTGTCCCCTCTGGAGTTGGGTACAACAGTACAAACGATCAATAGTACAGAACCTCCCCCCCACCCCCATCCAGATGGGCGGATCAGTTATGTGTTTTATCACTGTATTGATATGATGGACAGCGGTAGTGTGTTTACATATATAGTTATATGTGTTCTTCACTGTTCCACAGGCATATCCCCATCCAACGTGTACCATCAAAGTATGGAAATGTAGATTGAGAGAAGGATGAAGAGGGGAGGGGGGTCCTACCTGTTATCTTTGCTGTGTGTTGCAACACATCTGTAAATTAATTGTAACAATACGTCATACACCCATCTTGTGGCCCATTGCTTTATTTGGCTATTCCATAGGTTGCTGTGCATTACGGGTGAGGGGTGGGCAGCTGCAGTTCAGAGAGTCAAACACCGACTTTTGCTGTGAAAGGCATGCTAAAGTTTTCCTAAAGTCAGACCCGTGATACAATCAACCAATCAAAGACCTATATTTTCTCTGCAGCAGTCCAATCATAAGTTAGCTGAGGCGGGACAAACAGTTCTGTTAACTGTAATTTCTGGCCGTTTTTATGCAGCTGTCCAGTCTGCTGAATGTCGGTGTTGCTAATTGTACAGAGACTGTTTATTTATTGAGAAATCATAGCAGGCTACGATTAACATTTTAGGAACGTATTTAGAATTAATTATTATTCTTACAAAAAAAAGTGGCAAAACAAAAGAAATCCATTCCGGCAACACTCAAAACCTTATAAACTTGGCTTAATCATGATGTTCAAATGGGTGAGTAGAATGAATAACATAACACATTTCTGTGTATTGTGTATATACAAATTTTGATTGATGTTTACTTTGCAGGTGAATGACCTCGTTACATTTACAAATCAGAATGTGTTACCACAGTAAACTTTGTCACGGCACAACTTATATAAAAAACAAAATCATTCAGAAAAAACAGACAGTATCCAAAGCCTTTTTTTTTTATTTTACTTCAAAGAAATACAGCTATATTGGATTAGCTGGCCTTTAAAAAAACCTATATAGTATTTCCTTGTGATACAATACTGTCCATATTCAATAAAACAGTGAAGTAATCAGTTCATTAATTTGAAAACTCGACGCCTAGCTATGGAGCCAGTTGTGTATTTGAATGGTCCTGTATGTATATGTGCACAATATATTGTGTGGTCTCGTCTGCTGTCATATCGGTACATACTGTGGCGACACCAATGATAGCAGCTTGTTGGGGTAATGCCATTACTAATGGTGACTGTCCATCATTCTGCATTCTCACTTGGCTGTTTTCTGCAGTTGCTATTGGTAGTGAATGCCCAGACGGTTTTGCGAGGCACAAACAGATTTGCGAATTGCGCAAAAAACTGCTATATTCCAATGCCTCGCAACTGCTTTGTGCCATTTTGGAATAGCTCTCATTTTGTGCCAAAGCACTATTTTTTTGCGAGGCACAAATTTAGCGAGGGGATTGTGCGAAGATCGAAGATCGGGCCATAAGATATTTACTTTCTAACGTTTCTGATTTCTGTTTATTATTTGTGTACTTAATAAAATACTACCATTGATTAACCATTCCTTGTGTTTGCGCGTGAATGTGTGTTCATAGTAAGTCCTCAATCTTTAGAACACGTCAATTTAAATATTGTTGGTAAGAGAACTAATCAACCCAGATAAATACTAAATTATCAAATATTGAATTGTTCCTACAGGACGATGGTCAGTCCAAGATCCAAACAACTTGTGGGGTGAAAAGAGTTTTCGTTTATTAAAGTCCTCATAGCAGAAAATACTAGGATGCCTTACCTCAGATTGTTTTTACGAAGTAAATAAATGCATTATTGTAGTTGAACTGTATGCATTTTTCCCTATTTCTTCCACAGGAAAATATTATTGAACTGTATGGATTTTGTCCTCATTTCTTCCACAGGCAATTGTTATAGAGTTTTATAAGTAAATGCTATGCTATGATACATGTTTTTCCTTCCTGCTAATTTTGCTCCCCATAGAAATGTTTTTATAAATTGTGTATGATATTGTAGTAGTAGAAACTGTTCGTAATTAGTTAAGACCTCATTTTTATTAATATTATTCTACTTATTCGTATTGGTTCAAAGTAACTGGATTATTAGTTATTTGTTTCACTTCTAATGTTCTAGTAACTGATGAGTTGTCCGATATAGCGAATACTTTTATTCATTATCTTACTTTTGAGCCTTGGTAATATTATTGTTCTATGGCTATTTTGTTTTGAGATGTTCTGATCGATTGTTTTATGATACACATGTATTGGTTATTAAATGGTTCATTATTAGTTTGATTGATAAGACGGTTTTGAATTACTTGTGGCTTTTAAGGGTGATGTATTAGATTTTGTATAGTAGTAGATTTATTTGATACTTTTACAGACAGTTTGTACTTGCATGTATTGAGATTGTTTTGATTTTAAGTTGTTGGATTTTCTGTTTGGATTTTGAGTAGTATAAAGGTAGAGGTTTTATGCTCCTGCTGCTCTGCTCCTGGCAGTGGAGATGGCGGAGGCAGTGACAGCTCCTCCTGATCTGTATCTGCCGATGGAGCTGGCGAAGGCAGTGGCAGCTCCTGCTGCTCTGCTCCTGGGAGCAGCGTATAGCCTCCTGGCGACGGAGGTGGGAGCAGGGTGTAGTCTCCTGGCAATGGAGGTGGGAGCAGCGTGTAGTCTCCTGGCGATGGAGGTGGGAGCAGCGTGTAGTCTCCTGGCGCTGGAGGTGGCAGCAGCGTGTAGTCTCCTGGCAATGGAGGTGGGAGCAGCGTGTAGTTTCCTGGCGATGGAGGCTCTCCCTCATTTGCAGGGAACTGGTGCGGCTCGTCCTCACTTGCAGGGGACTGGTGCGGCTCTCCCTCACTTGCAGGGGACTGGTGCAGGTCTCCCTCACTTGCAGGGGACTGGTGCGGCTCTCCTCATGCTGGAGACAGCAGCATTGGCTCCTCTCCCTCTGGTGCTGGAGACAGCGGCGGGGCTTCTCCTGATGAAACCAGAGATGGCGGGACTCCCCCATATCTGCAGCCAGGTAGTTAAGCACCATGTCTGCGATGTCTTGGAGGGACACTGGGTGGTGTTTCTTTTCCCAGGTTTCCAAATGCTCTTCATCTTTGGCCCACAGCGGGTTAATCACCTTCGGGAGGTCTCTTTTCAGGAACACTTCAGGGTCCATCAGCCAGTCTCAGATCTTCAGGGTTTCTCCCACCGATACTGGAGATGGAACCAGCAGGCACTCTCCCTCTGCAGGTGGAGACTTGGGCTGTGGACGCTCCGACTCCCCCTTTGCCGGCTGTGGATGCACTGACTCCTCCATTTTAGTCTGTGGACGTTTGTCCTCCTTCCATGTAGGCTGAGGAGGTGAAACCAGCAGGCATTCTTTCTCTGCTGGCGGAGGTGGAAACAGCAGGAATTCTTCCTCTGCTGGTGGAGGTGGAAACAGCAGTCCCTTGGGCTTTGCAAGGAAAAGGAGACTTTTTCTGTAACCGTACACTGCTTCCAATATTTAACACACACAATCACAACTGAAAGATCTCTTGCATGAGCATGTTTTGAACAATGAAAATACATATCAATTCAGCTGCTTCCGCCAATGAGTGACATGCTGTCATCCAGTAACAGGCTTTGACTCAGAAGACACTGTAAGCGTGACAGTGTGATAGTGTAACAGATCTCCTGAGGAGAAGGCATGCAAACTGAAAGACTTTCCACAATGAACAACCTATAACTGGAAGATCATTTAATTTCTGAAACAGCTCTCATGAGAAAATGTCTGAAAATCTTACCAATTAACTTATATACTATACTGGTCAATCCAGATAAAGATATTGTTGTAGACTGTATTAAACAAACCACCTCATTCAAGATTGTAATAGAATGCATTATATTTATTTTATGTCAATGTAAAATTGGAAGCCTTCCCAATAAGCTGTGTTTGTTATTGATGAATAATAAATAATTGAATTTTCATCTCCTTTATAAAGTTTGGCAAACCATCCAAAATGAAAATGTATGGCATTCATCTTTACAACGTGATCAAACTTCTTAACTCCAAAACATTTATAGGAATAAAACGGTCTTAGCCAACATGAGAAATTGAGTGTTCTGAACTTAATCAGTTATTTATCTGCCTTATAAAGTTTAATTAGCTTACAGTGAGCTTTTTAACACTGTGGTCAAAAATAAAAATAGAAAATGTAGAAAAAAGTCTTGATAATGTCCAGCATAGTGTGTGGAATTGGAACTTAATTGAACAGAGAATGACCTGTCTATTTGACGATAACACTGATCCAGGTTTTCTTAGACCAGCTCAAACAGCTCCTCAATCAACAAGGGTCTATTAACATGTCTACTCTTTATAATTCTACATTTATATATATATATATATATATATATATATATATATATATATATATATATATATGCATTTTATAACATGCTCAAAACTTTTAATGAAGGAAGCAGAACCTTATTTGAAGACCCAGTCTCATACTGGAGGGACACGTTGTGATTTCGAATGCATCACAAGAGGACTTTTAAGCTGCTTACTGGCACTATTAAATTACTTGAAAGACATTCCAGCTTTCTGCTGGAGTGCATTTCTGGGATACCGTGTACTATGAAAAGGATCAATTCTATATTTCTATTAAGTGGTCTTTTTTTTGTAAGAACATATTGCTGAACATCCTAGGCTTGCCCTTGCAACAAAACGTAGCTCAGGCATTACTCTTAATCCCACAGCACACTGACAACACCTGGTAAGGGGCTGAAAAGCTTTGTGAATAAGGGCCCTGAATGTGAAAGCCGACACTCTCAGTGTGTTCAGCTGAAGATAGAGTATGAGGCTGGGCTCTGTCCAATCGCATTGAAGTCATTCTTCACTCCTGTTTTCTAAGTCTGTTTATTACTGTATGCTCTGATTTTGAAGTAACCAGTATGGGTCTATCAAGTTCCATTTTGATGTCACTTCAGGGAGCACTTGACCTATGCTGACAGAGCAGGTTGCTGCATTGTGGTTAAAGTCCCAGGCTTGTAAGGTCACCAGTTCAAATCCCATCTCTGCCATGGACTGACTCACTGTGTGACCCTGAGCAAGTCACTTAACCTCCTTGTGCTCAATCCTGCGGATGAGATGTTAAATCAATGTCCTATTGTAAGTGACTGCATAGAATGCGCAGTTCACAGCCTACCTCTATAAAGGCTGGTGGTCCACAATGAAAGGAGCTATATAAAAACTGACTTTTGTTGCTATGGTAGCAGTCACCAATTATTATTTTTTTGCAATATGTGTGCAGGTGCAACATGTAATCATCTTTAACGTGAGTGAAATTGTTAACTAAACTGCCAGTACACTCATTTATATATTTAAAAATGCATAATAGATGCATTTTATAATATATATACACTTATTGTATAAAAGGATTGAAATGCTTTTTTTATATTAAAAGTGATGTCACAGATTAAGTATTGTAATGTCATCTCTTGCATATATCTATACAGTATGCTTGTCACTGTGTGCCAGTGTTTTTAGTCTATTTGGCAAATGTTAAAATCTCATGAAACTAGGAATGTCTTTTGTTTTAGAGATTAAATTTGGTAAACAATGCAGGGAGTTATCTGAACTCCTGTACTCAGCAGTTTAAAGCTCCTCTGTGGCCTCTATTGAGCTATTTGACAGGGTACATCCTGCCCCTGTGTGTGTGTGTGTATTATTTTGTATCTGTTATATCATTTAAATTGTACTGCTTAATTTGTATAAAACACAATGTTTTGTTATTGTTGTTTTGCAGCATGGATGTGCTTAAATTTCCCCATCCTTGCTAAACCTGTGCAGAATATGACCATCTCCAGATGGATTCATTTATTATTAATTTGGAGACAGTCCCATGTATATAAACCCGCAGCTTTGGCTGATCGGTGTGGGGTGTTCAGAGGCAGAACAAGAGGCGTGAGACAGGAGAGTCAACACTGCCAATATTTTTAGAGAGAAATTCCTATCCATGCTGGTTGACACCAGCATGAGACTTCAATCAATCAATCAATCAATCGCCTTTCATAGTGGAACACCATCACAAAGCGTTTTACAAGATGTGGTAACAACAAGAAAATCCATAATACTTTAAATAGAGAAATACATAATAAATGACATACAGTGGAACGTACATAATACACGATAGTAGCATAATACATGAAATAGTACAATAAATACAGTGGAAAGTGCAGATATAGAAAGTGCAAATATAGAAACAATATGTGAAATAGTAGCAGCTGCTAATAACAGATATCAGGCTTAAGGAACATGAAAAGCAAAAGAGAACAGGAGGGTTTTGAGAGTTGATTTAAAGCGAGCTATGGTGGGAAAGAGTTCCAAAGAGTCGGAGCCATGAAGCTAGATGAGCGTTGTCCAAGTGTGGTGCACTTTTGCTTGGGGATAACAAGCAGGACAGAGTCAGAGGACCTCAGCTTGCAGGCAGGGACATAGCGAGTTAGCAGGTTGAGGAGGTACTTGGAACTTGTGTGATGAAGGGCATTGTAGGTGAGCAGGAGAGTTTTGAACATAATCCTGAACTTTACAGGTAGCCAGTGCAGCTGGGCAAGACAGGGAGTGATGTGATCACATTTTTTACATCTGGTAAGGATCCTGGCAGCAGCATTCTTAACTAGTTGCAGTTGGTTTATGATGCGTGCCAGGAGACCACCACATAGAGAGTTGCAGTAGTCGAGTTGAGAGGAGACAAATGCATGACAAAGTATCTCCGCATCTGGGAGGGAAAGGTAGGGACGAACTTTAGAGATGTTTTTTGAAGATGGTGGAAGGAAGATTTGACCACGGAGGAGATGTGGGCATCAAGGAGGGGTTGCTGTCAAGAAGTACACCAAGGCTTCGTACTGTGGGGGAAGGCAGCAGCAGACAGTTTCCGAGGTTCAGGGCAGCTATGTTGAGATTCTTAAGTTGAGTTTTAGATCCTACTAGAAGAAGTTCAGATTTGTTACTGTTCAGTTGAAGAAAATTGGCAGACATCCAGGCCTCGATGTCTTGAATGAAGGCAGAGAGCCGGACCATGGCAGAAGGGCTACCAAGGTTGAGTTTTAAGTAGAGCTGGGTGTCGTCAGCATAGGAGTGAAACATGAAGTTGTGTTGCTGGATGAGGTGGCCCAAGGGAAGCATGTAGATATTGAAAATAAGGGGCCCACGAAATGATCCTTGGGGGACACTACAAGTGTCTGGGTTTGCAACACCACTGCATCCAGCATAAAAAACAGACTAAATATGTCCGGATAGGTAAGGGGACATCCAGGAGAGACAGGTTCCAGAGATTCTAACATATTTTTGAAGGCAGTCAAGAAGAGTGCTGTGATCTGTGGTGTCAAAAGCAGCTGTTAGGTCAAGAAGGTCAAGCACAGAGGGAGCACCAACATCAGCATTGAGCAGGAGATCATTCACAATCCAGAGCAGAGCAGTTTCAGTGCCGTGATGCGGCCGGAAACCAGACTCAAGCAGTGTTGTGTTTTTGAGAGAAAAAGGAGATGGGACGGCCAGATAAGCCAGCCAGGTCAAGGAAGGATTTTTTGAATACCGGTGTGACTGGCAAGTTTGAGGGCAGCAGGAACTAAGCCAGAGTCCATGGACAGGTTTAGAGTGTGCATAATGTAGGGAGCAAGATCAGAAGCACAGAGACGGACAAGGTTAGTCGGCCAGGGGTCCAGGGGGCACGTGGCAGTAGTTAATTTCAACAGTAAGCCAGAAACATCTGGGTTTGTGGTGGGCGAGCGTAGAATAGATGTTGTCGACTTTGTTCCGAAAGAAAGAGGAGAAATCATAACAGTTAAGAGAGGAGGATGGACGGGAGTTGGATATGTCGGTAGCTGGATGTAGGATTTGGTCAATGGTCTTGAAGAGAACATTGGGTTTACCGTCCGGCATAGTTATGATTTCAGAAAAGTATTTCACCCTGGCCGGGGCAAGCGCACACCTGTAGCTAATGTGATGATCGGTCCAGATCTCTCTGTGAACTGTTAGTCCAGATGAACCTCACTTGCGCTCGAACTTGCGGCAGGCAGATTTAAGCAATCGAAGTTCAAGGGTGTACCATGGGCAGGTTAGATCTTTCTTGACGGTTGTGGTTGTAAGTGGGGCAACAGTGTCAATGATATGAGTAAGGGTCACGGCATCATCAACTGAGGATGCGAGAGTACCAGTTAGAGGGGATGCAGAGACACATTCTGAGAGCTTCAGAAGATTCAGCAGATTCTTGGGATGGAAGGAGACAACAGTATCAGTAGCAGAGGAAGGAGCAGGGAGATTAATACTAGCAGTGATTAAGAAATGGTCAGAAAAAGACATCTAAGACAGAGAGACTGGAGACATCAAGGCCCCTGGTAATGAGCAGATCTAGGGCGTGTCCTCGGGTTTGAGTGGGGATGTTGACAGATTGAGAAAGTGCAAGACAGTATAGAATCGTGTTGAGTCGGTCACTAGTGGGGAGGAAGGCAAGTCAACATGGATGTTGTAGTCACCTAGGAGTCAGAATAAGACTTGTTTTGTTTCATGTCTGTTTTGTATTTGTCTATTCATTTTGGCGAAAGTGCCTTTTGTTTTGTATAATTGTTTTGTTCTGTTTTGTTTAAATGTTTTATTTATTAATAAAATGTGCCGCAGCTCCTTCATACCACAGTGCTGTCTCTGTGTGTGCTACTCCTTCCTGGCCTTACGTCACCACACAAGCCAGCCTGTTCATAAGCTCTCAAACATGTCATCTCTATATACACAGCTGGTGCACCAGAGTTTAATCAATGAACAGAGGTGGGTAACACTGTAGATTGTGTCTAATTACTGTGTATTTACATAGTAATTAAAAAGTGAATACATTTGCACCTACACATAAAACAATGTTATTATGCTTAGCTATAATGTACTTAATGTGTAAAGCTTTTTGCACAAAGTAAGTACACAATTGTATCAGAAAAGGTTTAGGGTTAGGGTTAGGTTTAGAATTATAGGGCTAGAGTTAGTATTAGGGTGATAACATGTAACAAATTAACACATTAACTACATTGTAACTATACATAATAATATTGCAATTATGTGTAAGTATAGAGGTATTTACTAAGTAAATACTATGTAAATACATTGCAATTAGAGACACTTAAAGTAAAGTGTACCCAAAAGTGATATTTTCAAATATCCGCTGGAGCAGAATGATGCAGGGAGATGGATTAATGATTTCACTCTGGTGTGCCAGCTCTCCTTAGAGAAAAGACATGGCTGGGAGATCGAGAGAGGCCTCCGGTGTGCTCTTAATTTCTGGCTTTTAACAAGTCAACAGGATTATATACAACATTATTCTAAATAACAAGAATACATTGGTTAACCCTTTGCAGTCCATTTATTAAGCGCTTGTCAGATGCGTCGGGTCCAATTTTTTTTTTACACGGGCTGTTTATTTTACATGCTCTGTTTATGTCCGTATCTCTGTAGTGCCTGGGGCTATGAGAAACACCCTTTCTTTTTTTCGGCTTCATTTAGCTCCAATCGGTCTCACTCAGCCATTGAAAGGTTTTCTGTGCTTTACGTCTTTTTGATGATGTCGGACAGGGTCCGAAATCGGACTGGAAAAGGAAAATTGTTATGTCGGACCTTTGACTTATTAATATATTAACAAGAACACAGAAATCCTTACATGGGATTACAGATTCCAGGCTGAGAATAGTGAATGTGCCTGCTTGGAAACAAATGGATAAATGGTTCAAGCTTGGATTTCGTGATTTTGAGGCACTGTGACAGAAATATAATTAATCTTGGTTGTAAATCTCCCTCCTGACCTGTGAGGGAGCTAAGCAGCGAAAGTACAGTCATTTGGACGGGCTGACCTGACAGTTCTTTCCCAGGGTCGGGAAGTCGGTCAGTCTGGAAGGCGGCAAGACTCCACTGCAAGAATGTATTGACCCGGAAGGGAAATGACATAGCAGCTGCAGATTGTAGAGACAGCTACACTCATTTAGCAAGGGGTCATGCATTACAGCATAAAAGGGGAGGGAGAATCGCAATCTACTCCTTTGTTTGGTTTTGCATTTGAACCATGAGACCATGAGACCAAGGACCATGAGAGACACAATAACTACTGTTATAAAAATAATATTTGTGAGTGTTTTGTTTGTTTGTGCTTATTAGTAATTGTCTTTGTGAATCACCAGACGACTAACACGTATCCGGAGCTGTCACCTTGGGCCAGCACAAAGCCGGAACAGCACTTCACCAGTCACTATAATAAATTGTTATCAGCCAACATGAGCACTACGGCACGCACCCGGACTGGTGAATGTGTTCAGTATTATTGTGAGGCGAATAGCATGTATTTATTATTTGGGCTGCAATCCCTTGTCTTTTACCTCTATGCATTGCACATTGATGTGTCTTGCCGGAGATTATTGTTTGGTCGCCAGACCGGGAGTATAAATAAAAGACCCCCTTTTCCAAACGGATTCCAGTTTCCTGTCTGTGTTTGTTCTTGCACTGCATCACCTCTGCACCTGCTCACAATCAACAGCCACTTTTCCACAGGCACATACAACATCAGATTTTCCCAGTACTATCATGTATAATGCAATATACCAGTAATGTAAGCACAAGTAATATCAGAATACAATTCTTTTCACAGCTCTTTTAAGCCATTTTAAATTAGACCCCCCCCCCCCCCTCCCCCTGCAAAAAATGCCCATTTACTTTCATCTAGTCAATTGATTTTCTTGCATGGATAATGACCACTACGTCTTATTTGTGTGCGTGTTTTAGAGGTAATGGATGTAAAATCTTTCTTGAGAGAAAAATGTCAAATTAATTAGTGCATAATTAGGGTTAAAATAATTTTAATGAACATATGACACATACTGAGCAGAAGATGTTTGGGGTTTAATTTGATCACTAGAACAGTGCTGTGGGAATAAAATTGTCTGTAGCCACTCTGCTCAGCATAGTATCAGGGGCACACTGAATAATTACAAAGGTATAGCTTACACTTTGATACTGTAACATTTAGAATATGATTAGCTGAAATGGTGCAATTCTAGCACCCTAGGATAAATATGTATCCATGCCTCTCGATGGATCATTATGCTCTACAGATCAAAGCAGCTGGAACTTTCAGCCCCTCACTTGGATTTCTTAAGGATTCTGGACTCCACTACCAAATGTCTAACTGATTTCATCTCTACTGACTGTGAAGTCTTCAAAGAGTCGATCGACTAACTGCATCAGCCTTATATATAGTTAACTTTTAAAATTAATGTAATTCAAACAAATGCTTTCAAAACAGTGCTATCAGTGGTTTTAAAATCTAATTCAATTAGGAATATGCAGATATCTCAAAGACATTGCTATAGGTTGAAACTTTCTGCTGCTTCCTGGTACATTGTGTCTCTCTTTATTATAGTTTAAACTCGGTCTGGTGGTGCTGCTGCAATCAAACCTTGTAACGAACAGCAAAGTTACCAGGTTGCAGCAGTATATCTATATATCGGTTAGAAACACTAAAAGACAACTTTTCTTAAGAAAGATACACTAAAATTCAGTCTATGAATTCAGTTTCTTTTAGTGTTTCTAAATGCACCTCTGCTGAGTATAGAGTAAAAACGCTATAGGGTTGTTAGAAATGTTTGCTTATCCTGAATTAACATTAAAACATGCATTTTAAAAAAATGAAGAAATAAAAGATTTGCATCACAGCAATAGGTAGACCGGTGATGTTAAAAAAGCCAATAGCAGGTTATATATATATATATATATATATATATATATATATATATATATATATATATATATATATATATATATATAAAGCAAACTTGAATGTCTCCCATGATCTCATTTGCCAAGGGAAATGTAATGCAATTTTGCATTTCACCATATTTTGCCTGTTGAAAATATACATGAATATTATAAAAATTTAATGGCATCAAAGTGAGTAGCAAGTGCTATTTTTAACATTTTTACCAATTGTCGCGCAGTGATTGACATACAAATAATTTTCAAAATCAGTTGACTCCTTCATAACAGAGAGGGACTGAAAACAAAAATCTCTCTGTCTCTCTCTGTCTCTCTCTCTCTCAGAGAAGAAAGGGAAGAGAGAGAGAGTCTCTCTCTCATATATATATATATATATAATATATATATATATATATATATATATATATATCTCAACCGTGTGATAGTATGTCACACTATCATTGTGTCGTAATTATTTCAATAATTGGCAATGTACACTTTTAACGACTGTATTTTAAAGAGGCCACACACAAGATACTGGAATAAAAAATAAATAAATAAATAAATAAATAAATGTCTACGAATTCATTGCTTCTTACCAAGGAAATTATTTTATTTATGCAGATCGTAAATGATTTCTTTCTGAGTTGAGCACATGTGTAAAGTGGCAATAGCATCCTACATACCGACAAGTAATTACCATTCTTTTAAATGAACAGAGCAGTTCAATGAAATAGACACAGTAATTGTATATCTTTTTGTAAAGTGTTATTCTTACGCTGCAAAGTAAAATCATGTATTTTAAATAGAATAATAGTTCTTTGAGAGGGTGACACAAAAGTTTTAAATCAGCTATCTCAAGTAAGGCCAGAAAGTTTATGGTTTAAGTATGTTTGTGTTACTTCATTGTATTACATTTTTTTTTTCTGTTGGCATTATCTGTTCAATTAAAAAGAAAAAAAAGAAATAATATCTGTCCAAAACCATACGTGCAAAAGGTTTAAATTGTGTCAGTCATATAAATATCATATCAAAGCTGTTAAGAATAGGACTGTTCCAGCATAATGGAGTAAACCTCTTTACCAGCTAATACAAAACAGCTTGTCAGTCCAAAGCTAAGGGATGTTTTTTTTTTTTTTTTTTTTCAGTCAGATACTAACTCTCTGAAGTTCACATAATGGTTGCTGTCTCATTATGTCAGGAGCTGTCTGTCATGATATTCAAAGCAGTGAGAACTTGCTATTTTTTTATTTTTACTATTCTGTTCTCTGCACTTAAAAGAAGAGAAAAATAATCAAATGGAGAAGCAGTTTCTGTAGCAACCAGATAGATAACAGGCACCTGCTATCATAATGCATCATTGCACGACTGCTCTGTAAAGAGGATCTGTCTCTTCAATAGTTAATTTTCTATTTTATTCTATTATTGCACACATGGAAATAACAGATTAAGTGCATATACAGTCATATAAATAAACATATATAGAGTTATAAGCATGTTCAAATGTTAGTTGTTTTCAGCTACCCATTTTATACAGATGTCATACTATTATACAACTGATATAATTGAAGCTGGGCGTTTCTGTTCTGTTTCATAATAATCTTCATCCAAGTAGGAGTGAGGTAAATGTAAATTATTCACTTCATATATCTTATTATCCAAAAGAGCAAGATCTGAGTGCTTTATAATAAGCATCCTGATCTCAAGTTTGAATGACTCAGTCCTCAGTACAGCACAGCTATTGTTGCATGTCATTTATACGTTAATTAGGCTAGTTTCAAACTTAATAACTAAAAGGATGAGCAAAACAGAGTGGGACTAAAAATGAGAACACTTATGAGTCATCAGACAGCAAGGTGGGTATGTAGATGTTTTGAAACCATTTGATTTATGAGTTGAAATTATGAAGGCATCCTTCATCTCTTATACCAACATTTATTTTATTTATTACATACGGTAGAATGCCATATGGACAAGTAATTATTAAGTGCACTGATAGTGTAAAAATATCTACGGGTTGATATAATTACATTGGTAATCCATTAAAATACCCATAACTGTAATAGATAGTTGAGATTAAATGCATTAACTGACAATATGGACAATGTAAATGTGGGCATATTATAGCATTCTGAACAGTAAGCTGGCATTCATTGTAAAATCATATTTTAGTTGTTGTCGTGTCATCCAACCTGCCCCCCACCCCCCTCCCCCCAATAATAGAAAACTGTGAAACTGTGCAAAAACATCACCCAGTAGAGCTCATACTTTGAGTTGGGCCATTATTTAAACACAGGGGTAAACAACCTTTTAAGGGTGGTGTCATTTTTTTTCCCCCAAATTATAGGTAAGTGTGCCGATGACAACACTGAAACTATATTTCGGAGCAAATAATAGATACAAACACTTATATAAAAAAAATCCACAACTCTACTGTACTTACTAATAAACAAAATTATGCAATGTTAAAACAATATGTGCATACTACAGCTATACATATTTAAAGTGCAACCCTCTTATATATTAAAATTAGAAAGCAAACTTTCCAGTTAGTGAGATCCTTGTTCTCACTTTTCCCAACTTAAACTTCCTGTATCTGCCTTTTACTTGGACATTTTTAGCTGCATACAGGCCTCTGTTAGCTTAGAGAAACAGGGAATAAACTTCATGTACAAAAATATCTGTTCGGACACGTAACTGCATAGTTTTAGAATAACCATGCCAGAAAAAAAAGACACTTAATTTAGATGTTAGTCTCTTATTTGTTTTAGAACTTTAAATAATGTTTTCGTTTTTCAGAAAAAACACGCTAATGACGATTTGGAGTTGTAGCAGGATAGCGTCAACAATGAGACAGAGCCAAAAAAGCTGCCATTTAAGCATTAAAGCACACATTTATTAACCCCACAGGGAGACAACACAATAAGAAACAAAGAAATACCCTGACACACGGGTCAAAATAAAGTGTTCAACACAAAACTTGCTACACGCCAGATGCAATGCGGCAAGCAGAACTGTGCAGCAATGCGTCTAAATTAATAAAACCTGTACTAATATCTTTCACTCCACAAGCAATGCGACAGGCGATGCAGGAGTAGCACCAGGGCAGCACTGGAGTGGCACAAAATAAATAAGACTATGTCAAATTTTTTGCTGTTTGACGCACGTCAACTAGGGCATTGAGCAATCAGAGAACAGCTTCAATACACGTGGTCCAGCAGGGTGAATCAATATCCAAAATGACAGAGAAAACAATAATACTTGTCCTTGAAAAAAATACCCATATCTTTATGATAAAGGATGTTACAAAGATACAGATTTGAAAGATAACATATGGGAGTCCATTTCGAAGGAACTGGATAAGCCTGGTACAGTATGTATGATTTATTGCCATATGTGTTGAAATACCATCAGAGAAAACATTCGTAATTTCATGTTGACAAATATGTACCAGTTTTGATCATAGTTTTGTCAATAGCAATTTGCAAACCTATTGCATCGCCTCTGCGTTTCTTCTGAAGTGTATGGTCATGCCACTGTGAAAATTTCTAGTCGCCAATTAAAAAATCGCATCTCATTTGGTGTCTTGCGACTTATACAAGAGCCAGGCTGAGCTACGCCTTCACTGGCTTTCCTTCTCCAAGTACCACCCAAGTAAAGAATTTCCCCTGTCTTTTATGTATGTGGCCACTCCCCAATTAGCATCAATTACCTGATTTTAATTGGTGATTGCTGGCAGAGACAGATTTAACCCCATCCCTGCCAACCTTATATTCCCACACCCCCATGTGACAGAAATACAATGAACCTTGGTTGTAAATCTCCCTCACGACCTGTGAGGGTACTAAGCGAAGACAGAGTTTTTTTGATGGGTTGGCTTGACAGTTCTTTCCCTGGGTCGGGAAGTCGGTCAATCTGGAAAAAGGTGTTACTCCGTTGCAAGAACGTATTGACCTGGAAGGGAAAAAATGTAGCAGCCGCAGATTGTAAAGGCAGCTGCATTTGTTTACCAAGGGGTCATGAGTGACAGCATATAAGGGGGCGGAGAATTATAATCTGTAATCTGGGATACAATAATGGGACTATTATTCTGGGACCAGCCCAGGGATTATTAATGTAAGTAATACACACCGCTATATTACTTACCAGCATTATTATTTACTGTTTGTTTCGCCATCAGGCACTGGATATAAAAATAAATAAAGCAAACCTTTTCACCTGGATTACAATTGTCTGTCTGTTCTTTAATCACCAGCACGTTGTGTGAATGTTTATGTTGACATGCACACTAATATCCCATCAGTATTGTGAATAGTGGATTTGCAGAGTATGTTACCAGAACTTGACAAACTATATTTTGGTATGGTCAGATGCATTAAGTAAATTGTGATGGCCAAGTTTAACCATAATCCTAAATGTAATCCTTCATTCATATTTCATTCACCTTTGGCTCAATACTGAAAACTTGGTGAGTAAACTGATATTTCAGAATATGCTACCATCGTATTAACTGAATAAAGTACACACAAGATTATGCTATTAAAAGTCATTGCAGTTATTCAAGTAATCTAAACAGTGCTGTGTCTAATTACCAGCATACTTTAAATCACTAAATATAACCCTTCCTGTCATTTTACACATGTGACCAGACGGAAAAGAGACACATTCACTGCTAAATGTTTGTAAGATTTTCATAGTCTCGTTTAGCAGTGGATGGCTCTTTTTTAACTGTCTCAATAGTGAGTGGCCTTTAGCAGTGCCACTGTTTAGTTAAAATTAATAGACCCCCGTTGAATACATGTTTATGCAAACACCTTATTCCAATACCTGTTTTCTCCATGTCTATACAAATGCATATATTCTACATATGTTTGTTTTTATGTAAACCTATAAAAACTTAGTTATTCAGAATACCTTTTCTTTGCAAACATAGTAAATAACAAATTCTCTTGTTACTGTAGGTAAATGTGCAGATGTTATTGGCTATCTATCAAATAACCACAAGACATCAGTGAATGATTTGTGGGTTTTTAGATGCCTTCATTATTGGTTAGGCTACCTTATACAGAGATAAGCTATTAGTAAGAGAGAATGGATACTGGTTTTTGTATTACATGCTGCTGGTGAAAGCTAAAAACAGATGTTTTTTTTTTAGATATGTTTAGGGAGAGAGGGTGAAAGTGACATGGAATTATTAAGCTAAACACTTCAGGATGTTTCTGAATGAACATTGAGTTCTTGCTCAAAGACTGGTTGACAACTAATGATCTATGAGACATGTTGTTTCACATGAAGAACCACAAAGATAATGAGCTGCACTTTATTTGGCTTGCTTTCTTCCTTTCCTCTTGATAATAACAGGTTGTTTTCTGAACCTCTGTGCCCCTGGAGACAGTTTCCTATGCTCTGTTTGACTCTCTTAAATACAAATAAAGCCTGCCTGAAACGAGTTCAAGTCCCTGCCCTGGAACTGACAGCAGGGGTGCAAGTCTTTTTGAAAATTAGTGCTAAACTAAAAGTTTAACACCAGAGAGCCTACTGGTGCTAAATGATCAAACCATAGCCTAATCAAGCTACAAACCTTCTCTTCTGTCTATATGGATGTATGTGGGCGGGTCACGTGAGCAGTCCAGACCCACAGAGAAATAATCATCATCTGTGGTTGCTAAGGAATAAAATATATGCATAAAATAAATGTAAACATGTCTTGACACCAGAATTAAATGTTGCTGGCACTATATGAGGTACCCTGGCGCTAGAATCTAGCACCATAGCACCACATTTGCATTCCTGTGACAGTCTGCCTAACCATAGACAGTGGGTTTCGAGGTTGAAACGCCACACAATAAATCTGAGCCCCACCAATAATACGTGACACATGTTATGTGATACAACTGTCCGATATTTCTTGGTGAGGCTTGTGAAGTGCTATGCAGTGCTGCACTCTTTTACTACAGACATCTCTTTGTTGAATTACCACTTGCAGTATAGTTCATTTATTATTATTAGTTAAGTTGATGTTTCTGAGTAGAAGTGTAGGGGTGCAGTTATTACAAACTTTTTTGAAGTCAAAGAGGAGAGAGGAGACAGAAGGGAGACTGGGAGCCAGTGTAAGATTGACCTCTGAGTAGCTCTATACCTGCTCAAGCAAACAAACTGCCAGTGATGCTGGTTCAGGGCTCGGAAGTGTTAAGTACCAATATATAAGGTTGCCTTGTCCTGTTATCCCAATACAAAATCTATTATGAGTCCTGTATCCCATTAGTTAACATAATTTCAGTCATAAGCAGCAAATTAAATATGTGGGGTTGTTAAGGTTAACTAGATATATTACATAAATACCAAGATTAGAATATATCACTAAGTAATTCGTTTTATTTAATTTGATTATCCTAACCCCAGCCTCAAGTCAAATGTTACCTTATTGTTATTAAAAGTTATTACTTGGAAACTGAAAAAAATTAAAGATGGTTACCTTATTAATTACTCTGCAAGTCACAGTCATTAAAATCATGTGTAACCACAATAGCAGGATAGCTGTTTGTGCAGGGAATTTATACTCTTTCTAAACCCTGTCACAATCATTATCATCTTGAATGATTATGCTGTTTAATCACAACTCAGTTTAGAGTTAATAGCCAGATAATCATTTTGCTGACCCTGTCTGTGTCCATGAAATACATAGCAAGTTATTCTGACTAAGCTCAATTCATTCTGAATTATTGCTGTGTTTAATCAATTATTATTATTGATTAGACTTGCTAATGAAAAAATAAATAAACAAACAGGTTGGTTTTACTGATCAGACTGTTTTTTAAGATCAATGAACACCACCTCTGCTGTCGCCTCCTCGTTCTGCGAACCATCCAGCTCAAGCATTTTCCAAGTCCTTGGACTTGAATAGAAGGTTTCCCGCACCACAAACTTACCCTTCAAAATATATGATTAATAATATTATAGTTCTTTATTTATGTATTATCTTTACTGTATCTTCTGTGTTAATGGCTCTGCAGCCTTTCAGTTGGACAAAGCCTTCTCAATCTAGCTGGAGAACAAGAGCTGACTCCTAACTCCCCTATACATGTGGTCAGACTTAAATTGGCAATAGATTATCAAATTGGAGGCTGACCACATTCTGTGCCTGTTTTTTTTTTTTTTTTTTTTTTTTTTTTTTTTTTTTTTCCAGGGATGGGTTTTTAACCCCTGATCTCTGCCAAAATTTGATTTAGAATTTTTATTAAGCTTTATTTATAAAAACAGTTTATACAAAACACATTCTGTAAAAGGATGCAGTCCCTTCCCTGAAACTATGAAGAATATGTCCTTCTACATTCCTGTAATGTGTAATCTATCCATTTGGTTATTATTCTGTATGCATTCTTGTCAGGCTGTGCACCTTCAAACATCCACTTTAGGTTCCCTATGGAATTTGACGCTCCACCTTTCTTAGAGCTCTTCTCTCTTCAATATTAAATGTTTTCAAAAACCCTCAAGAAAAATTCAGCTGGAGTTGAGAGCACTAATCTACATATCTTTAAAACTCTGGTTTCACTAATCCCAGTTAGCACAGACCTTGAACAACCAGTGAAACCAATTGTTTATCAAATAGTTTAAGAAAACAATACATTTAAGGAATTTACTTTATCCCCAGTATTCTGGATTGTGGTGACACTTCACTAGTCAATATTCAAGGTCAACTTGAAGACATACACACCTGTGAGTCTGTGTGTTTTTACATGGTTAATGTAGACTTGAGTCAATGCTTCCCAAAAACCCTGGCTTTGGGACCACAAATCTTCACATCAATAGTAGTGTAGATATTTATCAGAACACCTCAAGATTTGTCATGCATCTCCTTTATATACCTACCTACATTAAAAACCTCTGGGTGTGAGAATTTCAATTTTCAGTCAGTAATCAGTGTTATAGAAACAATAGGTACTCATGTGTAAACATGTTATACCTCTTTTTGCTTTAATTAGGCATCTAAAAATTTCAGTTCGAGTGGTTTTATTGCATATACACAACAAATCAAAACAACAGAAAGAGTGGGTGTTGTAATAAATGTGCACACTGCTGTATACAATCAATCAGTGTGTTTACATGAGCATAAGAATTCCAATATTTTTTGGAAAACTAATTCCGATATCAAAAGTCATGTTAACACAGTTTTCGGAAAATGTATCGTAATATTCCGAAAGTCAGTTTTCAGAAAACAACTAGAAATTTCCGATTAAATTCCGAAAACTAACAAAATGTATATCATGTAAACACACTGTTCGGAAAACTTATTCTGATAGCGTACTGCACATGTGCAAACTTTGACCTTCATTCCTGCAGAAAACAGAGAAAAAAATAATAATCTGTAGTGTCTGCATGTATGCATTTGTCTAGTTAGGGATAATGTAATACATTTGTTAAAGTCTGTATGTATTTGTTAATACTATTAGCCCATACTGAAGGAGCAAATGTTTTCCAGCTTTAAATGACGTGATAATTTAAAATAATGTCTGCAAAAGAAACTAGTAACATAGAACAGGATGAGCTGTTGGAAAGGCTGATGTGCACATTGTGGGAACTTGAACAGAGGTATAGGATAGTAATGTTTGAACTGAAGACCTGACACTTTGATAAAGCACTATATTGGAATGATCTCTGTTCTATTGCAGAAATGTCCATCTTCAAATTGTACTTAGGCTACTACAGTACTTTGCATGCAAAAATATCCTGTGTTTTCCGAAAACTTCAATTCATGTATACAGTTGAATTCTAATTAGATTTTCTATCATTAATCGTGTAAACACAGAAAAGTGACGTTTTAAGAAAATCAGTTTTCTGATTCAGTTTTAAAACTTAAAGAAAACTCTTTGTCATGTAAACGTACAGAATCATAGACTGCAAGGTAAACTGATTAAGAAACAAAGCTATAAAACATCAGAGTTTTCATTTTCAAGTTGCAGCGTGACATGCTCAGAACCAGTACAAAATCCTTTCATATTAACAATCAGATTCTTAAAATCATAGCACACAATCCTGTACAACAGCACTTCAGCATGAATTTAATAATCTGAATTATTGCATTTTTTTTTTTGTAGGCTCAACAGCTCATAAATAAAAAAGCATTTGACCTTTTTGTACACCAAATTAGTTCTGTTGGGTCACAAGCTGGAGGAAAAGAAAAAGCTGTTTGGAAAAGAAAAACATCTGGGTTTAAAAATCTGTTGTGTAAACAGATCTATTATAGTATGTGTTTATATTTTAAACTAGGCGGTATATTGAATAGGAAATCAATGCCTAATTGATTTGGATGCAGTCACTCTACTATATATACACAGTAATAGACTTAGACATTTTGATAAAGAATTTAGAGCATACTACTGGTAAAGTAACCATCACCTGCTTCAATTTGCTGTCTGCACTTAATTCATTCTAATACTTTATTTCGTTTTCCGGAAATCATGGAAACCAATACACAGAGCAGAATTAATTACAAAACAGCCTATTTAAAGAGGAATGAATGCAGAGATTTAGATACAAATCCTGTTCATCTCCTGAAGTAAGGCTCTGAAGAAATAAAATCTATATAAAACCAAAACTCTTCTGAGGCTTAGCTCACAAAAGGGTCCTGGGAATGACAACGACAGAAACAGAGGTTGCTGTTTTGAGAAAGGCAAACTGAAAACTGAACATTTCAAAATCTGATCTATAGTTGAATCAAATTGATCACCTTAATAAGGTTCCATTCAATGGGTTTATAACCATCAAAAGGATTAACTTAGTGATGCCATACTTTTAAATGAAATGCAAATTACAGTGCAAAATGAAAAAGACTGGACGCTAATAACTGTACCTTTAGTTGGGGTCACCCCACACCCATTGGGTCATTAATAATTATATATATAAAAACTTTTGTGGGCCATATATATATATATATATATATATATATATATATATATATATATATATAGTGCCTATAGAAAGTCTACACCCCCTTGAAATTTTTTTCACATTTTGTTGTGTCAGTGCCTCAGAGTTTAATACATTTAAATTAGGATTTTTTTCCACTTATCTACACACCATACTCCACACTGTTAAGGGGAATAAAGCTTTTTATTGAGAAAAAAAATTATATTAAAAAATGCAAAACTGAAAGATCATAATTGGATAAGTTCCCACTTCCCTGAGTTAATACTTGGTGGAAGCACCTTTGGCAGCAATTACAGCTGTGAGTCTGTTGGGATAGGTCTCTACCAACTTTGCACACCTAGATTTGGCAATATTTGACCATTCTTCTTTACAAAACTGTTCAAGCTCTGTCAAGTTCCTTGCGGAGTGTTGATGGACAGCAATCTTCAAGTCATGTCACAAATTTTCGATTGGATTTAGGTCGGGGCTCTGACTGGGCCACTCAAGGACTTTCACCTTTTTGTTCCTTAGCCACTCCAGCGTAGCTTTTGTTGTGTGCTTTGGGTCGTTGTCATGCTGAAAGGTGCTGGCAGCAGGTTTTCCTCAAGGACTTCTCTGTACTTTGCTCCATTCATTTTCCCTTCTATCCTGACAAGTGCCCCAGTCCCTGCCGATGAGAAACATCCCCATAACATGATGCTGCCACCACCATGCTTCACAGTAGGGATGGTGTTCTTTGGGTGATGTGCTGTGTTGGGTTTGCACCAAACATAACGCTTTGCATTTAGGCCAAAAAGTTCCATTTTAGTTTCGTCAGACCACAAAACTTTTTGCCATGTGGCTACAGAATCTCCTGAGTGTTTTTTTAGCATACTTAAAA
Source organism: Polyodon spathula (assembly GCF_017654505.1). NCBI lineage: Eukaryota > Metazoa > Chordata > Actinopteri > Acipenseriformes > Polyodontidae > Polyodon > Polyodon spathula. The sequence continues at coordinate 5,806,441 of NC_054541.1, read as the reverse complement.
CGTTATTCAAGGTGGGCTTTCTTAAGTAATGGCTTCCTTCTTGCAACCCTATCATACAGGCAAGATTTGCTGAGTGCTTGGGATATTGTTGTCACATGCACATTTTTACCAGTCTTGGCCTTTGTAACTCTTGCAAAGTTGCCATTAGCCTCTTGGTAGCCTCATCGATCAGTCTCATTCTTGCTCGGTCATCTAGTTTGGAGGGACGGCCTGCTCTAGGCAGGGTCTTGTCTGTGCCATACACCTTCCATTTCTTAATAATCATCTTGACTGTGCTCCAAGGGATATTCGATTGATATTTTTGTATACTCATCCCCTGATCTGTGCCTTTCAACAACTTTGTCCCAAAGTTCTTTTGAAAGCACCTTGGTGCTCATGGTTGAGTCTTTGCTTTGAAATGTACTACCCAGTATATATACAGTGTCTATAGAAAGTCTACACTCCCTTTCAAAATTTTACTGAGTAATGAATAAAAAATAATGGTGTGTGTTAGATCCATTTCATTGAGTGCATTGTTTACAGTCCTTTACTAACTACTGTCTCAAGACATGCTCTAATTAAATTATTTTGTGTTGTTTGGAGTCTGGATAGAATGCTTTACTCAATCAGAGGATAGATCAGTAATACTAAAACTAGCAACTAGTAACTTTACTACTCTCTTTTAAGACTGGATCTTTTGTCTAGTGGTTAAGAAGGTGAGGTTTTCTGTTCCCTGGCAATGTCTTAATTAAAGTACTATTAGAGCAATGACAGATTTTTAAACTGGCTGCCACCATAAACATAATCACTGCAGGAATAATATACTGTGATATAATCTCTTCCACTATATACAGTAGATGATACAAATGTACCTTTACATCTAATGTATGTAGCAACTTAATTCAGTTTTAGGTCATAGTGTTGAAAGACAAGTGTTAGTTTATTTGAAATATTTTACAACTGCTTGTGTGGTTTAACACAAATTAATCTCTCAAGTCTACTATTAAAAGGGCTGTCTTTCTGAGGGAGGGAATACAATGGCAAATCGAGCTTGGAGCTCAAATAATGTGGTATAATTAAAAACTCCATACTGAGTGCTCTGAATGAATTACTGAAACATGCATCCTTTGTCCTGGGCAAATGAAATGGTCTCTCCCCTGGTCTTCACTGTACCAAGAGAGGGATTCAAGTATGCTAAAAAAGAATGGTCTCAATACAAAAATAAAATATGGCCATAAAAAAATAAGGTCCAACTGGTCCACATGAAGGGGATGGTTTTCCCTATAATGTTCATTTGAGTTGGGAATGTAAATACAGGTACTAAATTCTGAGAAAAACTAAAGAACTGTAAAGAAGAAATACAAATGCATCTGGTGTTTACTGAAGAAGATCAGTGGAAGCTTTCTTTGGTTATCTCACATTTGGGTTTCACTCTATGGATAACTTTCTAAGTACAGAAAAAAAGAAAATGCTATTATACTATTATTAAAAATAATAACATACATTACATCCAAGACATTTCTAAACTGAAGGAATTAATTTACTTTGAACTATAGCAGCAGCAGACAAAAAATAAAGTGAAGTGAAAAACACTTATCATTAGTCAGCAGTTGGCTTAGAAATAGTAAGCAAAGAAAGACCATCTCATCATAATAATAGGAATACAAGCTTATATTTGATTTGTACAATGAACACTCTGTGGACTTGGAAAACAATGACTAGAAGTTAACTTTGCATTTACAGTATGCCATTTAATTTGTGACAAATTAAAGCATTTTTTCATGCTTTTTTTACTTTTTCTTCAGCATCTGCCTATGAATCCATCGCCACACATGTAAAAGTAGAATGACAAACCTTCTGTGATCTTAAATGTAAAAGTACATATGAAAAGACATTGGGCCCAATATTCGAAATGTTTCCTCAACTGCGCAGAGGGGTATGCGTGTCGCAAATGGCCGTTGTGCCGAAATTGTGCCAAGTTGCCATATTCAAAACGTCCTTTTGCATGTCACAATCCATTCTGCGCTGTGCAATAATAAAATGTGCGCATCGTGCAACATGGGGTCGACAGTATGCGTGATCCAGGTATATTCGAAGGTATGCGCCAACACAAAACCAGGTTTGTGACGTGCAGAATAAGGATTGTAAAAGGACTGCGTTAACTCTGCGCACACCACCATTCCAGCACTGATTGCAAACAGGCAACAATGGGAAACGTGGGTAGCATGCAGCGTGTTCGTCTACATGTGGATGTGAATGATGCAAGGCACACCCAGCAACAACAACCCCGACATAGGCAAAGATATGCTGAAAGGATGCACCAGCCTCGGCACATATATGAGGAGCTCAGCAATGAGCAAATCTTGTCCAGGTATCATCTCAACTCATCTATGCCACATGCTGCATGATGACCTGACCAGAACAAACCTGTCTTGTCTGAGCAATTGGTAGTGTCTGTATGTGTATCCTGGATACAGGGATCTTCCAGAAGGTAGCAGGTGATACAGTAGGGATCACCCAGTCAGCCGTGTCCTGCCACCTCGACCAGTTCATAACCACGTTGCTGTGATGTGCTGAGAAACATATTAAATTCCACAGTACCAGAGCAAACAGTGAGGAGATAATGCTGGGTTTTTATGAGGTCGCGCACCTGCTGCGCATGGTAGGTGCAATTGACTGCACCCATATTTCTATCTGGGTACCTGTTCCAGTTATCCTGTTCTATCAGGATTCCAGTTGTATTCGGAATAATGGGAAATTTTAATAGCTATTTCATGCCCTGTAAACAGTGTATTCTGAATTAATCCGTCCGTATTCTGGATACCAGCATTCCGAAACCGTGATACCGAATACCCACTTACTATTAGAATACTATTGGAATACTAGCCCTTCTAGACACCTTATTCAGAAAACCAGTTTTTTTTTTTTTCTAGACACACGAGTCGTCGTTTTATAATCTATAATATATAAGATGGGGCTTGTGTGCCCAACAAAGCCTTTGCAAAAACTGTACACAAATATATTAGTACTTGTATGACCCCAGACTGGTTGCAAACTGTGCAATATCTTCCTATTTTTTTTTTTTTTTTTTTGAAGTTTTTTTACTAGATCAACAGTCAATACCAGGATATATATATATATATATATATATATATATATATATATATATATATATATATATATATATATATATATTATTATCCTTGTAGTCACATTGACATTAAAACCTCTTTTACGAGTGAGACCTAACCAAGCATTTAGCAGCAAGTCAATCGGACAACAAGAACAAGTACACAATAAAATATAATTAAGACACAAGCAAATCACATTTAAAACAATAATCAAAATACACAAAAGTAGTCAACTATTTAAAAGAATTACAACTCTCAGTCACAAAGTCATGCAGTTTACTCTTAAATTGCAATAAAGATATCTGGGTCTGCAGCTTTAGTTTGGACTGGAACTCATTCCAGGACCATGGGGCATATTGAGCAAAGGATCCTTTACCAGCCTCAATATGCACATTTGGGATTTTAAAATGCAAAAAAAGAATGAGATCTGAGGCTATGGTTACTATGGGAAGCTATAAGGTATTAATTTAAATAAGTATATACATATAATTTACATTGAATAGCCTTATATGCCAGAATATACCAGTGCTTCAACCTGTGTAAAGCCAAAGAAGTCCAGCCTACCAAATCGTATAATATACAATGATGAGTATTAAATCTTGTATTTGTATTGTACCTCAATGCTGCATGATATAGCGAGTCCAGTTTATTTAAAGTTGATGGTGATGCAAACCTATATACTGCATCACTATAGTCCATTTTCAGCAAAAACTTACAAGCAATAAGCCTCTTTTTTTGCTTCCATAACATATAATATCTTCATGTCATAGTGACGTTTATAGCGTATTCCCATGCCCAACAGACGAGTGTGGAAACGTGCACTCACTTCTGTCCAGCACACATTCAATATGCACATAGTGCAATCAAATTTGAATTGGGCGAAAGCCCTAATTCATCTGAATATACCAATATCTGTGCGATAATTGCGATGCGCTAGTTCCAATAACTGCGCACCGCTGGCTCAAATAGTGTCGGAGTAACAGTCCCCTCTGGAGTTGGGAGTAGTACAAATGTACAATAGTACAGAACCACTCCCCCCCCCCCCCATTCGCACACACCGGATGGGCAGATCAGTTATGTGTTTTATCAATGAGTATTGTATTGATATGATGGACAGCTTTAGTGTGTTTACATATACAGTTATATGTGTTGTTCACTGCTCCACAGGCATATCCCCATCCAACGTGGGACATCAAAGTATAGAAATGAAGATTGAGAGAATGATGAAGAGGGGAGGGGGGTCCTGCCTGTTACCTTTGCTGTGTGTTGTCTCACATCTCTATATTAATTATATAAATGTAATGCAATGGCATTGTTAATGAAGATCAGTTAGTAAGGGTGTTGTAACCTACACTGTCCTGCAGGAAATGCCAGCTAAACTGCACAGCTCCACAAAGTATGTCTAGCTCTTTTGTAGCAGTGGCTATAGTGCTTATATTGTATGTATTTCTCATTTATCCAGTATTGCAACAGTATGTTCCAATTATTTTAACAGGAGAAGATTCCTTTCTTTAAAATTTAATTATACATGTGAAGGATTCTCCAGCTGTCATTCTCACTGAACTTGTTCTGAAGGGAAATTAAAAAGTTATTCCCTCAGCTCCTGGGTCCATCTCATATTTTACTGCATGTTAAATTGTGCAAAATTAAAATTGTCAAATTAGTAAGAAGATGATACTATTGTCAGTTGTAAGGGCAATCAAATGTTTCAAATATTAATAGGCTTTGCCAGTATTACTTAATTAATAAGGAGCTTTTATTTGTAGGTACTCGAATACACGGTTTATTGGGATGATTATTCCTGGCCCCTGTCAGCCCAGTCCACACCAGAAACAACAAACACTCCTGCACATTTACAGAGCAGCTTGAGCTGAGTCAGCTGTCAGCACTGCCCATGTTGATGTGGGCTTTCATATCTCCACCTAACCGAACGTGAATCAATCTCTGCTGAGGCAAGCTTACTGCTTCCCTGCCTACACACACACACACACACACACACACACACAAGTCGTGTAACATATAAATCCCAGGTAGTTACAAGATATACAGTATAATAGAAAGTGCTATTCCACCAGTTTAAAGTTGACACCACTCTTATTTAAATTGTATATTTATTATAATAAATGTTGTAAACTGTATATAAATAACATAGAATCCAAGGACGTTTATACACACTTGTATTGTTCCTTACTTGTTTTGTAACATTAACGGATTTCAATAACAATTTCACTTTTAGAAAAAAAATAATAATAAGACCCAACATTTATGAGTCAAATTGCATTATGGGGAAAATGGGAGCCTGTTATTACCAATCTGGCTCTATAATGGGTCATGTTATAACGGGGTAGCACTGTATTCACTTAAAAGATGTAATTCAGCTCTATAATTGAGAGACTTTCAGTCACGATCATCCATTAGGAGGCTAGAATTGTGGTAGATCCCACAATTCTTGTGTTGGCTCCACAGTTATGATGTGTTAATCATAATTTGCCCCCCAGAATTATGTGCAGCATTATCCTGCACATGTGAGAACGTGTCTGTGTTACAGTTTTGCGTTACAGCTAGCTGCAAACCATGCCGCTTTGTTTCTTGTACATTTTACCTTACAACCTATGGTTGATTGTTATATAGCAGTGTGCAAATGTACTACAACACCCAGTTGTTTCTGTTCTTTTGAGTTATTGTACATATAAAATCAAACCACTGTAACTGAAAATCTTGGACAATTATAAAAATAAGCAAATTAGCGATTGTCCAATTTAATTGAGGATTTTAACGGGCCACAAATAGCCACAAATGGTAAAATGTATGAGACTTTTTAGATGCCTAATTAAAACATAAAGTGGTCAAACATGTTCACACATGCTAGCACTGTACACACACACACACATATATATATATATGTATGTATATGTAGCTGTATTATTCTAGAGGTAAATAACTTTTGTTATTTCCAACAATCTTTTTCTTCCAAAACCACCAGTGTGTATTTATCAAAGTTCACTAATCCATACACCCTGGCTACAAACATCCTGACTGATTAGATGTTATCTGCTAGCTGATCCAAACAAAGGTCTTGATGAATCACTCAATGGAGCAATGAATGATTCCTGTCTCGTCTTAACAGCTACCAGCTCTTCAGCTCTACACAATGTAATATAATTAGTTTTGTGGCAGAAGTGTTTCTGTAGAGGTAAACTGAGATTTATGTCACCAACATGAAAACATATAAGAAGTGTCGTGGATTACAAGAAACTGTATGCCAGGCTTTCATGACACTTAATTTATCGGAGGACTATTAATGCATAACGAGAGCTGCGTCACTTTTGAAGACATTCGATTGGCTGTTCTGGATGGGAAACTGTGTCACGTTATTCTATTTTAAATTAATGTTTTTGCGCTAACAATGTCATGTCTGGCATCACACTTCTGATACCTTCGACTGAGTAACATAAATCTCCCCCTGCAGTGGTTTTGTGTTTAAAATGAATTTCACCAACCTTAGCTGAGAATCCCACAAGGAACCTGCATTGGCCAAATACTGGTTGGTGAAAATCAACAGAGACTTTCTCTTCAACACACTAAAGTTGCTGTACTGGACAGGTGGAGAGCTTTTGACATTGGCAGGGCTGCCATTTTTCCTTTCAGACTATTGCAGCATCCTACAGGTGTAAATATGTTGCTTATGGGTACACCATGGCATACTGCTAGTCTTCAAATAATAACTGAAAATGTGGTGGAGCCTTCACCAGCTCTGCTAAGAAGACATGTATTACAGTAAATCTCCTCACCACTACATGCATGTGTCAGTTTAAGTTAAAACAGTTTATCAGGTGTTTTACTTTACTTTACTCCCTTGCACTGGCCTCCATTCTTCAGCTTGGAGCACAGCCTGGGTAGAAGGTGTAAATGTCAATTGGAAAGCATTGCCCTGCTTTTCTGGCAAGCAGTCTGCTGCTGTCAGCTCAAGGTGACAGCATACATCCAAACAAGTTGTACTGTGCACAGCGATTGCGACTGTGCAAACTTCAATACACAGGTTCCATTGTGCTCCACCTCCGTATACACAGCTATGGATTCTCATCCACAAACGCAATAAGCATGCTGCCCAGTTTGAAGAGATGCAGATTTATGAAGCAGACCTCCAATGTGACACATAAGAGTCCCGGTATCATTCACGATAGTAACTTCAATACCAGCCATACTTAATCAGGGAGAAACAGATTTCGCATACATAGCCTGTGATTCCTTTCAATGCATTAATGGCTTTATAAGAAAGCATACAGCCTATCTGCATGACAATGACTACAAAAAGTGATGCTAGAGAGAATGTTCACTTGACGTATGTGACTTACCAAACAATTTCAATTTCAATGTATTTTTAATTTTTTTTTTTTAGATCAGGGGGGTGTGGGTGGTGTAGGGGTATCATGTTTTATTTTTTTTTTAAGTTTTTGTAAGACATCAAATGTAATATTCACTAATACATATACAAATGTTAACTTATTGTGTTGAAGTGAGGATGTCCACGTTATCATTCTGGCCATGTAGAAGTCTGGATGCATAGTGAATCTAAGGATTGTGAGCATTTCTCTTACCTCCCTGTATCTATCACACACATTGTATGACTATAGCGTACTGTATTAATTAATCTAAGCATACAAGTTATTTACATTTTTTCCTAAAATTAAACGTATAACATGATATTCTCATTAAGGTTTAATATTTATGTAGCTATAATAATAATAATAATAATAATAATAATAATAATAATAATAATAATAATTAGGCAGTCTTTGTACACAAGAAAAACTTTAATATGCATTAGTAGAAGCATAGCTGTACAGCAGTTTTATATTTACAACAACTTTATCGGTTCATCAATGAATAAAACCGTAACACCATAAGAACTAACTGACCATGCCATGATGGTTTGTTTTGGTTGACGGTCTCGTCGTTAAGTCTGTTGCTAAGCAAATGACATATTGATGCAAATGACGCGTATTACATAGTGCACAAAATTAATGATTGGTCAGTTTAAATGTCTTTGCACATTGCCCGCTTTCTGAAAGCTGTTTTCTTTATGCATAAAGATAGTGGTGCATTATTTAAAACATGTTGCCAAAACCCACATTGGTTTAAAAAAATAGAAACAGAATCTTCTAAATGGGTCTTCTTTTTTCAACACATTTAAAAAAAAAATGGTGTCACTACTGAGTCAGTGAGGAATGCTAGGGAATCTTATACCATACCTCTAAAGTAACAGAAGCACCTACACACACCCTAGCATTGACCTGTTCTTGTACTTGTTGAAAAAAATGAAGGAGTGTGGGCATGCTATCCACATTCCCTACTTCTCATCCTGAAACATCTCGTTCCTCTCTGCTGGCTATTTGTAACAGGGTAGTTTCCTCCTCAGCAATATAATATGAAGAGAAAATCGGCAAACAAACAGGGCCAATGTATTTTGGAAGACCCATATACAGTACTTTCAATACATAAGAAATACCTAACAGAGTTACCACAGTTACCACAGTTAGACACCTTAGAAAATATGCAGAAGGTTGGATGTATGAAACTCTACTGTAGCTTTGCTCAGCAATGTCAGTTAGTTCCCTTTTAAAATAACTCTGCTACCTATTAATTGTACTAACTGTATTTTTTGATAGAAGCACTTACATATCAATAATTTAAACAGGAGAAAGGGAGTTGAATTTGCATCACTAGCAGGATAATTATTATTGTATATTAAACTCCTTTTTATTCAGTGTCCTCTCTATATTCTCTTGATAAAAAAAAAAGTGATTAATTTCAACACTGAACTTTGGTACAGGTTTAGAAAAGACAACAGCACTCAAAACTGAAGACCGCTTTAGAAATGAAGGAAATTCCAATCCTAATAGCAGACCAGCAAACTAATATAATATTATAAATATCTCTACCAAGTTTAATTTATTATTGAGAGGTATTTAATTTGTTATAGTCAGTAGTCTTTCTGTAGATTTACTTTCTGCTGAAAGGGTTACTATTACTGTATAACAGCTCATTTGTTAGGGATTTTAGATGTTTTCTCTTTTCACATAAGTCTCACTAATTATCTCCGTTTTGATTTTTCACCATCCAGCTGATATGAAATTCGAAGCACCTATGAGAACTCTTACTGATCACAATCATTGACACTTTAAACTCAGGTTGGCATGAAACATCTGACTCTGGGTGACAGAGAAAGAACGAATCTTGGTTATAAATCTCTCTCCCGACCTGTGACCTGAGTAAAGGGAACAGTGGGCCCTGGATTAATTCCAGGTAAAAGTGGAAGTTGGCCATCTATAAAGGGGGCGGAGCCACAGTACACCAAGTCATTGCCCCAGACGGGAGGCGATGTAGCAATCGCGGATTGGAGGAAAAGCGATTGCCCTCACAAACCAAGGGGGCGTGGCTGAAGGTAGAAAAGGGGATGTGGTTGAGCAAACTGCTCCTTTGTTATTGTTGAGAGAGAACCTCTGAAGGATTGTAAAAGCTACCGTGAGTGTTTAGTGTCTGTTTTTTTGCCTATCTAATTGCACTTGTTTGGCTAATACGTTCTGGGACCTGTCACTAAAGATCTGCACTAACCTGGACAGCACTGCACTATTGTACACAAATGAACTGTATTTGACCCTTTGCACCAAAACACTCACTCTGGACTTGTGATCGTGTTTGTGTTGTGTGTGTTTATACTGTGTTTATTATTACAGGACTATACCGTGGTTAAAACTTTGCAATACACATTGCTGTGTACATTGCTCTGTATTGCCAGGGATTATTATTTATGGCTGCCAAAACAACCTGGATTAAAACAAATAAAGAATTGTTTGGACCATGAACTTTGTTGTTTGTCATCTGTTTATGCATTGCATCGCCTCTACACCTGCACACTGCAAACCACTTTGCCTCACTCTGGCATCATTTGGACTAGCTATTGAATGGGAAATTTTTTGTGTTATGATAACAAATTCCAAGAAAAAACTTCATTCCTGTCTGATGAATTGTCTATTAAAAAATTATGTCATATATTCAGTCATCTGTTGTGGTCCATTGGTATATGGGAATAGGTTACTGACTATGAAAATATTGTTATGTTTCTATAGTGGTATCCTGAATAGTTTGAATTGTAATTCATTGCTTTTTTTAAAAACTTAATTCCAATTTTTTTAAAATTTCTAATATATAGCTTTTATGTAAAACAAAAAACATGGACAAGAGTTCCATTTACAGAACAATAAAAATGTGACACCTTATTTAAATAAAAGCAAAAATTGGTCCTAAAATCATACAGTACAGGAAACGGATGTACAACATTAAGCTCATCCTAGATGAAGAATCATAGAGTCATCGTTTAGAGATCATTCAATACTTGATTCTTCCTCTGAAATAATACACCTTATTTCATGCCATTTAGCAAACTTGTTTGAAGGTTTAGCTGCAGGTCATCTGAAGATGGGTTTTTAGAAGATAACTAATGGGTTTGTTTAACCTGTCAGAAGTTCTATTGACGCACTGTCACCTCAGCTGACATTGCACATCTATAATCTTTGGAACACATGGAGTGGTTCAGCTTGAATGCTCACATCTCACATGCCGATTTGTTTTCAGTTCTGTTTAGAAACACCAATACCAATCCTGTTAACAGAACTGTCAGTGCCGCTGGCTGTATCTGCATATCTGTTGCTGTGTGCTGTCAGTTGACTGTGAAAGCAATATGTCACTGAAAATTGACAATAAACAACAACACCTGTATTATTTGCTTACTCTTGCAAGCAATATTGTATTTAAAAAAAGACAAAAAAAATGGTGGGCTATGGGCTTAATTTAATGCATGCATTGTCAGATGCTGGCAAAACAGAGAACACTTTTTTGGTTTTCTTTAGAAAATAAATTACATTCATTTAGAATTCCGTTACCCCCTTCACCTACACAGTTCTCACCAGAAGCAATAAACAAAAACATCTGGAAAGAGTCCAGAAACGTATAAATCAATACTTTAAAACACAGAGGCCCAGATTCGTAAAAGGATTGTGCACGTTTTACGACCACAAAAAGGGCGCTGAAGGTTCTGAATTCTTGGATGAGAAAAATAAAACACACGTTACAATTGAGACGTGGTTTGCGAGAGCAATGTCTCTGTGCGCTTTAACCCTCGATGCATATGTAAACTTAGTTGCTTTTCTGCCAAGAGACTCCTCCCCTAACCAGTACATCATCAGCAAGCGCATGAAAGCTCTGTGTGTTATTCTTTCTTGTCGCTTCTTATTTTTTCGACTGCTCAGTCAAGCGCTGGGAGGTCAAAACGGGAGTTGACTGCTTAGAGCTTGGAGGAAGGGATGCCCTCAGCCACGGATTTCATGAGGTTTCCCCCTGAGAAATAAAAAATATGTAAGTAGAGGGTTTTTCTTTACCTGAGTGCTGAGCGGTTGGTATTTAGTTCTGCGGGGTGTGTGGTCGGGTTGGAGAGGCTGGGCTCTCTTCCCCGACGCAGTCATGCTCTGGAGGACAGGCTGTGTCTCATCTGCTAATTTTCATTAAATTCAATATTTGGGGGATAGGTGGCAGAGTGCCACTGTGGAGTGTGTTAATTATTTATTATTATTCATTCATTGTTTGGCAGCCTTGTCTTTTTGGAGGGAGGTGGGATGGTATGCTTGTTTTTCTAGTTGGCCTCATGCAGGTGGCCTCCAGCCAATTTTATTTCGTTATTGTGGGGTGAGTAAATTATTTATTATTATTATTCATTCATTGTTTGGCGGCCTCGTATTTTTAGGGGGAGGTGGCCACAGCCACTTCCTATCTGTGGCACTGGTGTGCATGTAACTGTTCATGTATTTCCAGCCTTCCTCGCGTAGGTAACTGTCGGGCACCCACGGACAAGACCTCCGACCAAATTTATCTTTCACTCGGGCCCTGAGTGCCCTCCACGTCATAAATCATCTGCAGTTGCAATCGCAATCATCATCATTCATTCATTTCAATTCATTCGTACCGGATTCTCCGCGCTGATTATGTAATTCTGTGGCGTTTCTGAACGAAACCACTAAAATTGGGAGGAGATTTTGCAAATGAGGTCTATTAAATATTCCATCTAATTTACTAAAGCTGCCTGTAATTGCAGGCCTTGTATTTGCGTGATTATTTTAAGAACTCTGAAAAGCAGGTGTTAATTTGCAGCAGTCAGACAGTAGGCTATATAAAAGGCAAGGTGATGTGGGAGACTCGTCTGCAGCAAGGAGGAGACATCATTTTCAAGGACAAAGAAACATTTAATAACATTTTGCAAAAAGCTAATTTTTTAACCCTTCTGATCAAGTCAGTTTGTAAATGACGGTTTATAATACCAGTACCGTATTATTTTGCATAAACATATTTAATAGCTTACATGACAAAACAGAAAGTCTGCAAATAGAGAATATAGAATCCATGTAAAAAGGTTCTTAGAAGCACCTAAAAAGGGTTCCCCACAGTGGCAAAGCAAGGTTCTAATGCAAGCCTTTACTTCTAGAGTGTAGGCAAAAGAACGGTGGAGGAGATTAAGAAAAGATGGAACAATATTCCGAGGCACATGAAAGAAACAGTCTCATATACAATGAGGGCTCATCCTTCACTGTTATTTTAGTAATGTCTACAGTATTATTTTTTTGTAATATGGCATTCTGGTATTTAACAATACTGGTTCAGGCAGTATTGTTAAATTCGAGCTGAAAAGAATGGGACACATGACGCAGTTAGTTTGTAGCTAGAGCAAGTACGGTTTTTCGAGCATATATACCATACAGATATGCTTTAAAATCATACACAGAATAAGAAATACAGAAAACATAACAAATAGGATTCTAACTGCATAAGACTTTAAGAAAATATAAGTGGTAGTTAAACTGGAGATTGTTCATATGCAGCTGTATTGTTGCCAAACATATTGCTGTACAACAATGTAATGATTATCCACCTGTTTAACTGCCATGGATGTAAGTAAATAAAACTTATTGTTTCTGAAGTTTGAAAAGTCTATACACCTATACACCATTGATGATGGGATCTCTTCCAGCAGGTAATCAATTATTGAACTACAATACTGCTGCAATGTTCTGCAAAGTGAACAAGGAATGTTGGTTTCTTCTTGAAAGATTTCGCAGGAGTTTTTCATAGGAGAGTCCTCCTGATAAATCCCAAGCTCAAGTGTCCTGCAGGAATTGAATCTGTCTAGAATTATTCTATACGAAATAAGAAGCTGAACTAATATGTGAAGCACAGTAACTGGATGATGCGTCGTAATGTATAAGCAACCTGCTACAAACTCTGAAGTGGTACATTTGTTTATTAAAAAGCCACCGCTCCATATTGTATTAATTTGGCCTGGTGATGTATTTTGAGCTTGTAACACATCTTCAAGTACTGCTTGTACCAAAATCTCCAATTCCATATTGGCAAATTTCAGTTTTTGCTTCTGAGCATCATCACCATGGCTAGTACCAGACTGCGTGCCATTCATTTTCTTTTGGAATGTGTAGCCTACACACGCAAGGTTGACCCAAACCTGCTATTTATTGTGAGAGGTGTGTAATTCTCTACCGCTAATTGCGGTGAGGGGTATTTGAATTGGTTGATTGCGGAATCGCCTGCTTTACCTAGTTAGTCTTATAAAATAGGTTGTTATTTTGATGATGAATGTGGCCGTACTGAACACACACGTTATGTGGCTTTTTGTGGTCAGTTTTATCCCCTTTATAAATTTGGGCCTGACTAATTAGAGACCTTGTTTCAGGTGGCCCTAATGCATTCCATCACCTTAATTATGTACTGTGTGTAAAGACAGTTTTGGGGGAGTGTGGCAGGCTGGCAAGTGGATAGAGGCCCAGAGACAGACTGCAGTTCAAAAAATATATACTTTTATTATAAATTAACACAAAATAAAAGTGCACAAGGGCAAAACAAAAAGGTTCAAACACAAATAAAGCAAGACCAAAAAACAAAACTTACAAAAATAAAGGTTTCCAGGCTGGGCAATACACCAACACCAACACCAACACCAACACCAACACCAACACCAACACCAACACCAACACCAACACCAACACCAACACCAACACCAACACCAACACCAACACCAACACCAACACCAACACCAACACCAACACCAACACCAACACCAACCTGCTTCCTCAGCTCCCTCCTCCCAAATGAGAAGTAGAGGCCTCCTTTTATGTCAGCTGGCTGGGTGCTGATTGATCGTTAATTAAGTTAATCATTTAATCAACTAACCAACCCCAGCCACCTGAACATAATAAACCCAGGCAGGTAGGGGAAATTAACCCCATCCCTGCCAATTTCTAAACGGCAGAGCTTTGCTCTGCCACAGGGTTTTTTTTGGCATTTTTTATTTTTCCATGTTTCTTATACGGCTGTAGAACAGAAAGTGAGAAAGAACCTGATCACCTGAAGAAACCAGAAGCCAACAATGTGCAGACTTGAGTGGGCTTATCTGTTACAACAGACACTAAAGACAAAGAGATAATTCAAAAATAGCAAACAGCACAAAATACAAGCAGAATATATATATGTACCTGTGTATTGTGCTACAGTATTCTCTGATGATTGTGACATTGTTTCTTTTGAATCAGCAGATGGTTTATCCATCTGATGGATAGTTAGGAATTGTTTAAAGATTAGTTAGAGCTCCAGCACAGAGCTGGGCCTTCGGTTTGTTTGTTTTGTTTTCTTATTTGTACGACTAACCGGTAAAAATAAACATACAGGTACCACCCTGTTTAAACTGTACTTGCTGCTGTCAAGAGTGCTGTATCCACGAAAGGCAGTGTCAAAGATCTCTATTAATAAATAAGGATGATTTATCACCAAGTACCCTACATCAATAGATGATCAATAAAGTCTAAATAGAGTCCTATTATTTGTACGTGGAACATTCCAATATGAATATGCGCATACCACTAGCATTGTGGATCCACACCAAGCATTCCAAAGATCTTCAAACAATATGAAGGTGGAGTATGGCACCCTAGGGTCACTTCCAGCCTGAGAACCCTTGATGAACATTATCCTAGAAATTGCTTATCAATAAATATTAAGCACAAATGTACCCTGAGCAAGTTGAAGTAAATGTTTTTCATTGATGCTGGGATCTCTTCCAGCAGGTAATCAATCATTGAACTAAAATGCTGCTGCAATGTTCTGCAAAGTGAACAAGGAATGCTGGTTTCTTCTTGAAAGATTTCGCAGGAGTTTTTCATAGGAGAGTCCTCCTGATAAATTCCAAGCCCAAGTGTCCTGCAGGAATTGAATCTGTCGTGGATAGGGCACATCAATGTGACAATGGACTTCAGTTTTAAATTGACAAGTATATCCATAAATCCATGTGTAGTGTCTGGTAAGTATAATTAGACAACCTTGCTGTATTGTACCATGGTGGAGGAATAGGGTAGAATAGAATACTAATAGAAGTGTAGTAAAGGGCCACTGTAATACAGTGCTGTGAAGGAGCTCCTGACAATTTTTAACTCCCAAAGTGGCCCTCCATGTAAGATCCAAGCCAAGGTCGGCAACTTGGCACAGCCAAGATCCAAACATGCACTCCCCTAGCTGCATACCCAGCACACCCTGTGTGTCTTTACCAGGTGAGACACAGTATTTTTAGATTAACTAATGACTCAGCTATTGATATATTGAGTCACTGAGGGTGTTGCTAACATTACAGTTGACTTTCACCAGTAACCATTCTGAAGGAAGGAAATATAGTAATTTACTTATAACTGCAAAATTCTTCTATTTTTCAAAAGAATATTAGAACATAATACAATAAAAGGCCATGTGTCTCTTGTTAACATACAATTTCCCCTATTTGGGTTGTGTGTGTGTGTGTGTGTCTAATTTAAAAAAACAGAATATAGTCTTTTTTAAAATGTTCCCAGTCTTTTAGATCCTACTTCATCACCTAGTAGGCTATTCCATGCATTTCTAACAACCAAATAAGAAAACTTTAACAGGGACTAATAAAGCAAGGGAACCCTTCTAATTATATAGTTGACTGTGATCTCCCAGGCTGTTTGACGTACCCATCAACCGAGCCTGAGAATCTAGAGTCCCCCTGTTGAGAACTAACTTGAGCCATGCTCCCCGTACACACGACTGTAAACACGACAGTGAGTACTCCCACTGATCCTCTGCACTATAATGCAATGGCTGAAATCTTATTTCACAGAGGTTGTGAAAAATCATTAGAAAACAGAAGATTTGAGTCCTGAAAATGTCAACTAATTTGCTAATGATTTTAGGTTAACCTCAAGCAATTTGTTCTGGTGAAGCACAATGCAAACGACGAAACCGTTCTACTTGTAGTTACATAGTCTTAAATAAATGACTGAAATACATGCTTGTGTATAACATCTTTCTTCCACTGAGTTTGAACATAAACATATCTTTTATTTCATTTTCTTTCTCTCTTTTTCCCTAGTTTGTTGTATTAAAATGAATAGTGAAATTTATCACAGTAGATTATTTTTGTATTAAAATCATAAAAAAAAAAAAAGTTTGTCTTCTTCCATGATATTGTCCACATTCAGTTTATGAGGCATGGCATATCAACACCGTAATATGACAGTAATGTCTTTACTGAAATACATATTACTCGGTGTTTGTGCATCTAAGGCGACCTCACTAAAACTCCGCCCTACTTCTGTTGTATTTGAGAAGCTTATCTGCCTCAAGGACATGTGGTGTAGCAAATTAGATCACAAGCTTCCTGTGCCTACAGGCCTTTGTTCAAACTCCTCTCTGGTCATAAGTTAAATTAGTTTTGGAGACCTTAAAACCAACCGTTGTACACATTAGTTCAATCAAATGTAACAGAATAATAAAAAAAAAAAAAAAAACAGTTAAACCACTTTGCCATTTTTTCTTTTAATTAAGCAAACGTTTTAGCACAAAACCATGCTCACAAAATATAACATAGTACTGAATTCTGCAAAAACACATGGTCTGACTAAGGCAGAAGGTTATCAAAATGGTGCACATGATCAACATACAAACAAACTAAAGCTAAAGCATTTTAATAAAACCATATTGAGATATATAATCATACATTAAATATGAAAATATACAACAGTTAATAGGTACAACATGTAGTTCTGTGAAGCTGACTTTTTCAGCTGTTTTACTCAGAATATAAAGTATCATGAATGAAATGGCAAATACTTTGATGTTCACAAAAATATATTTGCAACTGCTATAATAAACCACATAACAGAATAAACCCACCTTCTAAATGACATGATATAATAAACTGAACACTGTACATAACATTTGTGTAAAATCAATTGAAATGCACTAGTTTTCTACTACACCATAACTAGACAACTGTTTTATTAATGTAACTTAAAATAAAATGTTACCAATTAATAAAGACACTGAAAAGAAACAGTTCAGCAGCCTGGTATGTATCTAACTTGTTTATAATCACACAGAAGATACTTTCATGTATGTTCTGAAAACAGACGTTATTTATATTTCATTGATCATGTCAAAGAAGCTGTTGTGTCTGTTTTGGCAGATGGCAATTAGTAAATTAATATGTCACTGTATTTATAGAGCTATATACAAATATTTGAACATTTTGGTTGTTAAGACCTATTGGGAATTGGAATATATCGATACAGGCAGGGATAACCTGCAGATACATCTCAAATTGAATGATGCTTTGGAATATTGTGCTATACTTCCATTAGTGATACACATAGAGTGACAGCTCAACTGAATTACTGAGAAGTTGTAGCCTAAATAGCTAGTCATAACAAAGAATTTTAGATATAAATATTACCTGCAAAAATCAAATACAGGTTCACTGTTAAGTTATACCTGCTGTGCACTTTCATTCGCTGCTGTACACACTGTAGGTCTTAACTGTGCAGTTTTTAATAGATTTTGTTATAGCAAAGATGTATTTCCATTTGTTACCAGTCAAATACTGTACCGCACCCTGTCAAATCCTTCTCTCTTGTCATTAACCAATCCGCTGCTTCCCTATTGACTGACATGCTTTGCAGCCAATGCAGCTTTGGCCCTGAAGACACTGCTAAGGTTAAATGAACTGGCAAGTGAAACAGTAAGAGAGCCAGGGAAGCAAAGTGAGATCTTTCTTTAACTGCGAGACCATTGTAACGAATGTAACACAACAGGTAAGGTATGAAATATGCTGTTCGCTACAATCACTTCAGATTGACTACAGATGTAGAAGAACCGATTCCTTAACTGTACACTGAAAAGATTAAAGGAACATGACTCACTTTTTATCTTGTGCCTGGCAGGATTCTTACTGTTCTTGGGTGTTATATTCTGAAACAGCAATAAAGCTCTTGCATACGTACTGCTGCATTATCTTTCCACCAGCACAACCCAGGGCATAGAAACTATATACTGTGTATTGAAAGTGACTGAACGTAAACTAGAGATACAAACACAACTACGTTTATCAAATATGTTTTGAAGCAGTCACCTGTAGCTTAATGGACCTTGTCACTAGAGCAAAAGAACAAAAAAAATAAAAATAAACAATGTTGAGCACAGAACAAAAACCCATCAGGACAAAATATAAATTTTAAAGTGACAGGCATGCATAATATACACTTTTGTACCTCATTTACATTATAGTAGTTTACATTATTTTTGCAACCGAGAGTGAAGCATGAACCTTAAAGAAGAAATGAATGATTGGTGTGCTGAACATTTATACAAAGAAGCTCAGTGAATATGTAAATGTTACTTGCTTGTTTTGAATTTCACTTCTGAGCATTTTAGAATTCTGTATTCTATATGCAGACACACACATTGGTAAGCATAAGCCCCTGTATGTCTTATCTAGTCACTAGCACTTCATATACTGGCTGTAAAACAATGATTGTCAAGAATTTAGCTTGCACTTAAAAATCTGATACTATTGCATCAAAGCTGCTATATATATATATATATATATATATATATATATATATATATATATATATATATATATATATATATATATATATAGATATATATATATATATATATATATATATATATATATATATATATATATATATATATATATATATATATATATATCAGAGCAACATTTTTCTGTACAGCAGTGATTCCATGAATCGCATTCCATGCGTTATTTACATATGCAATAGACACAACTAAAACAAAACCTAACTAAAATATAAATCTTACTCACTGTACTGTACATTATTTACACAGTAAATATTTACTCCATTGAGAATTATCACGTCAAGCTTGCCTGTCTTCATTTGAGTATAGATGCACCTATATTTTAAGTAACACTTGACATTCTCTAATTACTGTGTATTTACATAGTAGTGAGATAGTAAATACATGTGTACGTACACATAATTACGGTGTTATTATGCATAGTTACATCTTTTTGTACAATGTATGTACACAATTGTATCAGAAAAGGGTTAGGGTTAGGAATCTTATGATTAGGTTTATATCATGTAAAAAGATGTACACATTGAGTACATTGTAATTGTGCATAATAACATTTCAATGATGTGTTAGTACACATGTGTTTACTAAGTAACCGCTATGTAAGTACATAGTAATTAGATACACCTAAAAGTGGTACTTACTTTATCATGTTAGTTTAGGTGCATTTGATATAACATTAGCAATATAAACTCACTTTTTTCTTAAAATTGAGGGCACAGACATCAAAGCCAAATTGAAAAATGGGAGAAGTCTTTCAAAGTCTTTCAACGTCTTTCCACTAATAAAATCCCTCAAACCAAGAATGCATGCTACATACAAGCTTAATTAACCTTAATGATAGAGACTTCATTGGTGAAGGGGCTGTGCAGCTGTTTTGAAGTAGAATCTTGCTTTTCAATATATATATATATATATATATATATATATATATATATATATATATATATATATATATATATATATATATATACTATACACTACCGGTTTTAAAAAAGTTTTAGAACACCCCCATGTTTCCAGTTTTTATTGAAATTTAATAAAATGTGAATAACTAGTGAATAACCTGAAATGGTTCAAAGGTAAGCGGTAAACTGCCAGAGGTTAAAAAAAAAACGTTTAGGTTACCAAAAACTGAAAAATAATGTACATTTCAGAGTTATACAAAAAGGCCTTTTTCAGGGAACAAGTAATGGGTTAACAACTTACAGCTGTTCTGCAGCAATGGAAGTAAATTAAGCCTTGAAAGTTGATGCTAAGAATTCCTACAGGTGTCCCAACTTTTGTTGATTACTTACCAACCCTCTGTCTGTATAAAAGCAGTGTTGGAACAGACTGTGTTACTACACCCTCTTAAGCATTATTTGGGCAGTATTGTACTGCAGGAAGTAGTATATTGCTATCATAATGGCGAGAAAAAGGCAATTAACAAAGGAACACAGACAGACCATTATAACCATTAAAAGTGTAGGTCTTTCCTTTAGAGAAATTGCAAAGAAAGCCAAGGTGTCAGTGAGTACAGTTTCCTACATCATCAAAAGGCACTTGGAAACTAGAGAAAACTCTAACAGGAAGAGGTCTGGCAGACCCAAAGCCACAACAGAATCAGAAGACAAGTTTCTGAGAGTCAACAGCTTGCATGATAGGCAACTCACAGGACAACAGCTTCAAGCACAGCTTAACACTGGTGAAAGTAAGCAAGTCTCAGTTTCAACTGTGAAGAGAAGACTTCGAGCTACAGGTTTGACAGGTCGAGTGGCAGTAAGAAAGCCATTGCTAAGATGGCAAAATAAGAAAAAGAGGCTTGCCTGGGCCATGAAGCACCGCCAGTGGACTACTGAAGACTGGAAGAAGGTCTTATGGACCGATGAATCAAAATCTTCGGTTCATCACGTTGGTTTTTGAACACTGTCGAGTAGGCGAAAGGATGGTTTCTCGGTGTGCGACACCAACTGTCAAACATGGAGGAGAAAGCGTGATGGTTTGGGACTCTTTTGCTGGATCCAGAGTCGGTGACTTGCACAGAGTGAGTGGCACCCTGAACCAAAATGGCTACCACAGCATTTTGCAGCGCCATGCAATACCCTCTGGTATACGCCTAGTTGGTCAGGAGTTCATCCTACAGAAAGATAATGACCCAAAACATACCTCCAGGCTATGTCAGAACTACCTTAGAAGAAAAGAACAAGACGGTAGGCTTCAAATCATGGAATGGACAGCACAGTCTCCAGACTTAAACCCCATCGAGCTGGTTTGGGATGAACTGGACAGAAGGGTGAAAGGAAAGCAACCTACAAGTGCAACACATTTGTGGGAACTTCTGCAGCAGAGTTGGGAAGAACTTTCCGAACAATATTTGATTTCCATTGTAGAAAGAATGCCATGAGTGCGTTCAACAAAAGGTGGCTACTTTGATGAGTCAAAAATTTAGATTAAATTTTGTTAAACAAAACAATTCCATGATGTTTTTTTTTTTTTATCTCCAATTGTTTGTTTGTTCTATGCTTTAATTTCAGAGTACATTGAGACATTAAACTGCATAAATTTCAATAAAAACTGGAAAAATGGAGGTGTTCTAAAACTTTTAACCGGTAGTGTGTGTGTGTGTGTGTGTGTGTGTGTGTGTGTGTGTGTGTGTGTGTATTATATATATATATTATATAATATAATATATATATATATCCATATATGAAGCTGAGTTTTACTTCGACTCCATAATTTAAAACAATAAATAAATAAATAAATAAATAAATAAATAAAAACTAGCTATATTCACAAATGTTTTAAACTTTTAAACCACTTGTGGAAAGAAAAACACATTGGCTGTATTCACAAAGCATTTACCACTGTGCTACATTTGCACCAAATGTTAATGTTACAGAACCAGCAAGAAACAAGAAATAACTCAGCACAATGGGTTATATTTTGTAAATGTGACCCTAACCTTAAAAAATTTAGTTTCACGATGCATTACAATCCCTCATACTTGTAAAAATGCTCAGATGATTAAAAACAAAAAGGAGCAACAACCTGTTACCTCTTTTTGAGAAATGACCCAACTTATGCATGGACCTCTAAGAATTCATAGGAATGCTTTATCTGAAGTGTCATAAATAAGCATTTCAGGCCACGCTGTATGTTGTGTTGGTGTCACTGCATTTGTCAGTAAAGCTAACATTCTTGCTTGGCATTGGAAAGCCATTCATATCTTCCTGCTCTGTGACATCATGGTCAGGGCTTTCGTGGGAGGAGTCCTTCATAACGCTGTAATAAACAGGCATGTTGTATTTGGTCTCCTTCTCGGGCTTCTGCTGCTTACACTTACACAGTTTCTTAAAAGCAGCCCGAAACTTCTGGGACATCAGATTGTAGATGATGGGGTTGATGGCGCTGTTTGTGTAAACACACATCCTGCAGAAGAGCAAGAACCAGGTCTTGAGATAAGGAGGGTCCATAAAAGAGTTGACCACCACCAGAGTGCGGTAGGGCATCCACAGGAGAGCGAACAGGATCACCACAACAGCCAGCATCTTTGTTATCTGCAGTAAAAATTAGAATAGGGAAATGTTCAATTACATCTACTGCTGTAACAAAACAGCCCCAGATTATTAATCTTGAAACATCTAAATTAACAATGCAGTAGGCAGTTCAAGATTTGAGAAACCATCCACTATAGGAAGACCACACGAGATACCACAGAGTTCTGCATTGATGTAGCATGCTTCTTTGAATCCCTAGGTCCTTGATGCTGTTTGTAACAGCGGTCAGATAGTACTGCCTGAATAACAGTTTATCTGCTTTACCACTGATGCTAATCTGCTATCCGTTGTTAGAAACTAAAGGTAAATATAAGTACCCAATAACCAGACTGTTTTAAAAGAACAACCCATCCATATATATATTTGCTACCCTGCAATCAGCTGTTAACAGTTTAACAGACAGTTGCCACCAAATTAAGTTTTAGCCTTTAATTTCGTGTGGTAACAGTGGTTACAATTGGTAGTGAAAGCAGGGAATCTCATAACAGATCTTTTTTTTTTTTTTTGTGATTATTTTCATGCTGAGTTCTACAAGCCTATATAAGTATAAAATACCGTAAAACTTCAAATAATTGCCGGGTCTCAAAAAATCGTCTGTCTCCAATACGCGTCGGGTCTGCTGGCAAATATTGTAAATAAACGCCTGGCCTCTATTGAACGGCGGGTCTCTGTCAATGCCATTGAAGCGGAGGAAGACAAAGAGGAGCTTGAGCATATTGAACTTCTAATAAATGACAGCAATGAAAGTGACTCTTAGGATTAATAAATAATAATAATAATAACAGAAAGCCTAATTTAAGTTAGGCCTACATGTAATGCATATTTGTTTAATGCAGTTATTACATTATTAAAAGTTTTGATAATTTTAAGTGTGCTGAAAGTAGTCCAGATACAAAACTCTTAACGTGTTTTGCTGTATTAACAATGTACAAGTTTGAGATTAAACAATAATTATTTTTAATAATGATATTTATTGCTTATATTGTTAATTTAAAAAAAAATAGAAGTTTGTATTATTATTATTATTATTATTATTATTATTATTATTATTATTAACAATGGTAGATCTTATTGCGTTTTTAAATACAAATTCATATACTTCTGGTTGTTCATTTTCCAACGTTTTACATTCCTTATCCTTGTTAACCAGTGCATATAAAAAGACTAATAATACTTTTGTTTTATACTTGAGGCTGTACAATACAATGCAATTTTGTTATAAAACAAAACTGTTACTTGGTTCCCACTGACACACATATTTTAACTAAGTTGCTGGGATGTTTAAATTGAATTACCAAGTTGCTACAAGATTGTGTATTATCGGCTTCTCAATAACCTCATGAAGCGTGTGAAGCTAGTAATCTAATATAAACGTCTGTCACAAATAATCGCCGGTCTCCAATACGCTCCGGGTGTGCTGGCAAATATTGTAAATAAACGTCAGAGGCATTTAATTGAAGTTTTACGAATTGAAATAAATAACCCTTTTTTTCTTTCAGAAAATTGCATTGCCTTGGAATATACATGATACTAATTATGCAACTTTCTATATTATTTTGGTTAATTTAGCAACGTGCTAATATATGGTATTTAATTTAACACTTTGTGAAAAAAAAAAGCTAAAATAATACAGAGAGCTAGAAACCAAATCCAGTAGCAATACAATTAACATTGAACGCAAACAGTGCTGCAGTGTGCTAATGTGTTTAAAAGATCCAACCTGTTAATAAAGCTAACACGCAGATTTGTGGAAGTTGCCTGCTGGAGATATAATAAAACTGTGACTTAACACACATTCTTGTAACAGATCATGCAGTTCAGTGTGACTCTGCTCATTAAGTAACAGTTGCAGTGGGCAGCCTAATTGTTCTGGTGTATGTATTGGTAATAATAAATGGCATATCATTCTTATTAAAAATAGAATTACACCACCAGTCTGTGTGTGTGTTTGAGGTATGGTTTCCTGAATTATATACAAAGCAAGTAAGTGTATGCAGGAATTGGGTTGTTTTACATAGAAATAATACACTTTTCTTTTTTCCTTTTTCAGTATCAATCACCTCCATACGTCTAGAAAAAACAAACCTTGAGGCTTTTAAAATGTTCTGTATATAGTTTCTGCAACTATCAAGGCAAGAGACTAGACCATCAGTAGTATTTATAGAAATTAATTAGCACCTATGTGCATCTGCTATGGGTTCTTTGCACTTAGGCTCTATACCAGAACTTGTGAGGACAAACAAAATCCTCTAATCCGGTAACAGACAGATGGACAGGTGCCTCAGAATTCTGACAGACAGACAGTATGCCTCCCTATACACCCTGAATTAGATACTAGCAATAGCATGTGCTATGTATAGCAAGCTTTATCACAATTACAAGGTGTTCTCTAGATACATGTAACATCTGCATGTCTAGGTGACTCCAAATACCCCCAGATTATGATGCACTCAAAAAACATGTGCAAAAGAAGGTTCGTAGCACATTCAACACAATAGGACAAGCGATTAGCAGGTTTTTAATTAGCTTAGAATAGACTGTGACCCCTGGAGATATACAAGTTAGAGAGGTGTGGATTTCTGTCAACTTAGCCTAGCATGCTAATCTCAAGTCGTTTTATAATTTAGACTATAAACTGGCATAAGATGTAAAACAGCCAAAACAAGATAGAAGTAAAATGTCCATAATCAGGATGTACAGCATGCTTCATACCACAGAGGTTTGAAAGGGGCATTTATCATTCTTCACCAAGCTCACACTTACTCCAAATTGTAAACATTGACAGAAATAAAATCAATATAACAAGCATGTATTTCAAGCCTGTTCAATATATTACATGAAAACATAACAGTCCTATCCAGAATCTCACTGAGACCAGCATAGTGGAAAGGGATTCATTAACCAATGTCTGGCTAAACAATAAACCTGGCTACAGAGCTTCAGAAATTGAAGCCCTCAGTCTTGAAACAAATTGTAACTTTTGTCATGGCATTTCTAAAAACATACATGCAATATTCTTTACTGTATTTATGTTTAACTTTCTATACTTCAAGACAAATAAGTAAAATTGACCTTGGTTTTATTTTGTGTAGTGAAAATAAGTTGTTTTGTGTAAATAAGTTGTTGTTTTTTGTACTAGTAAGCGAGTGTGATTGTGTTCTGCTGCTGTCTTCAAAAACCTCTTCTAGGAATGAAATTCACTTCCTAAAGGTCAAAAAAATATATAATTGAATTGAATTAAAACATCAAGCGCATTGCAGGTTTAATGGCACAGAATCAATAGATGAGTAGTTTAAAACGTACATTTAAAGCAAACCGGGCAGGCAAAATAGTACAAGAAAATGCAGATTGTAAAAGCGCTGTACCTGCTTTCTTGATGACATGGCACCCTTGTTTGGTTTCGAGGAGAGCTTCATGGTGTTTTGAGATCTTCCTTGGTGAATCGAGTCCGTGCCCACTCTGTCATGAGGGTTAGCAGGAAGGGGGTTCATGAACAAAATCCTGGCTATCAAACCATACAGCACAGTCGCTACGATGAGCGGTATAACGTAGAACAAAGTAAAGTCCAGGAAATAGATGGGCATGTAAAGGTTCCTTGAGACACGATAGCCGCATTTGACCACCACACCATCAGCGTAGATGGTCTCGTTGGTGTCCACCAAGAAGAACCACATAATACAATAGACAGAGGTGAAAATCCACACGCAAGCTATGATTTTCTTTGCCCTGGAGACAGTGCAGATAAACTGGGCTTTGATGGAGTGGCAGATCGCTATGTATCTCTCAATGGTGAAAGCTGTTATTGAACACGAAGAGACGTTAATGCCCAGGTATTGTAGGTATGTAATGCAGAGGCAACCAGTATAGCCGTAAATCCAAGAGGCGACCACCTCAGAAATATTTGGAAGTCCTGCAGCCAAAAGGACAATAAGGTCAGCTATAGCTAAGCTGACCAGGTAGCAGTTTGTTGGGGTCATCATATACTTGGTTCTGAGAACTACCAAGACTACCATGATGTTACCAGCTATACCAACCCCACATATTAACAGAGCCAGGAGAATAGTGACAACCTGGACTTCTATAGAGTCCTGGGGCATCTTCTTCAGTGCTTCACTTAGGGTGGAATTTAAATCCATCCCCTGAGCTACAGTGCTGTTCTCCATTCTCACTCTTTTACTGAAATGTGTTTGTCAGGTAAGAAATCTGGTTAAAGAGCAATTTTGTTGTTTAGATGTCTTGAAAACAGTTCTGCAGAAAAAAAAATAGAATTGTTAGATTCTATGAAAGGGTGATTATTATTGAAATTAAATGTAAAGATGTTATTCTTTCTTAAATCACAATTGTTCATCAAAATTGAAGCCTATTTACTTGTTTATACACTTTTGTATTTGAGTCCCACCAGTGATTTACATCTATAAAAACTGTAACAAGGTAGTTTGATTAAAGAAATGAATAACCACATTCAAATACTTTTTTTATTATTTTGTCAGAATAAAATAATGATCCGCTATTAATGGTGAAATACTCCAAGCTGTTGTAAATTGGAAAAAAATTGGAGTTCTATACTTACCATAAGCCTGTTTGATGCTTGTGCAACGCCAGTGAGACTCAAAGGATATGTTTAACAGCCCAACTGCATTTCAAGGGTCGGTCTCTGCAACACATTCCCATCCAAATCATGGTCCTAGAGACTGCCCTTTAAATGGCAATGATAGAGCCTCTATCCACTGGATTAGCTAATGATCTGATTACCAATAACATTCTCATGCATATTTGCTAATTGGTTTCTTGAATTATGTCTGTTGTAAGGTAAATGTTTTTTTTTTTTGTTTGTTTTGTTTAGGATAGCTAAGGTAGATAATATGTACATCTAGTTTTTTACTTTATATGCATTTATCAAAGAGGTTTAGTAATTAGACATTTACTTCACTTACGCATAGTACACAAAGTCAATGGATGTTTCAAATAAAAAAAATTAAGTTGTTTTGAGGTACTTTATAAAAAAGTATTCTCCAAATGTCATTGAGATATATGAGCCTGATTCCAAATGAATATTCTGATTTTAAATCAAGGTGGCCATTCATGAGTATTTGTTTAATAACTGAAGGCTTTTGATGACTTGTAATTTATTAATGATGCCAGTATTGGTTTATAGAAAATCCTGAAAATGTGTGTCTAGTGTTTAAAAATAGGCATTAATTTCCAGCAGCAACTGTGAAGAGATCTCAGTGATCAGTCTTTATTCCTTGCAGACACCAGCAGTTCCACAACCCAAGGTGATCTGACAGAAAATAATGGACTGCAGTCCACACAAGGCAGGGTTGAGATTTATATATACAGCATTATCAGAGCAGTGACTGACTGTGTCTATGTTATGAGGAAGATAAAAGTCGATCTGCATTCCTCACACGTGCTAAATAGACAAACCGTTCTTAGCGTCCAGTAATTTAAAGCTTTAAAATACATTCAGTACCTAAATGTATAGTGTAGAGTATTTGTTGAAGATATATTCAAGCTGTGTTTATTTAAAATACGTATGGTATACAGTGTGGCAGAGTATGGGTTTGCTGCAGGACTACATCCCCCAGAATGCCATAGGGTTGGAGTACAGCCAGCAGTGGAATCATCTGGCTCTGAGTTAATGAGGGGCAGCTTCCTGGGATTAGACAGGCAGGTATATAAAACAGGCCAAAATGTTGGGCTTTGTCTGTGTGAAGGCTAAGACCTGTGAAGTTTGAGGAGTGAGACCAGTGAGTATTGTGTTTTGGTGAATTGTAAGTGAAATCGTTTCTGGCTGACGACGAAGAAAGGAGTACTGACTTCTGCTTGTGTGAAAACCTCCTTTGTGTACTGACTTGTTTTGCTTGTGATTTACATTTTCCAAAGGAGGGCACATGACAAAATAAATAAAT
Organism: Polyodon spathula; assembly: GCF_017654505.1. Classification (NCBI taxonomy): domain Eukaryota; kingdom Metazoa; phylum Chordata; class Actinopteri; order Acipenseriformes; family Polyodontidae; genus Polyodon; species Polyodon spathula. The sequence goes on along the minus strand of NC_054541.1, from coordinate 5,777,854 downwards.
AAATTCTGCAATTTTGAATATACCATATTCATCATGAAAGAATTAAGACATTGTGAAAGCTATTTAACATTGAACCAACATCTGCAGCACAGAACATGTTTTTTTCAGTTTCAACGTGACAACTCCAGCGATGTAGTGGAACTAAAACTGTACTGTTTTACCAGGATATTGATTGGAGGCAGTAATTACTTCTCATCTCATTATTATGGAACAAAATGTATCTAAGATAATGAATGCACAGGTTTAACTTGGCTGTTAGTTATAGTATTAAGAGATCCAATAAGTGGTGTTGTGAACTTGTAAAACCAATACTACTTGATGCCCATTGTACTGTACACTGAAAGGAAAACAATAAAAAACATTCTCCCATGCATGCACTAATGAACATTAGTGCCTCCTCTAAATCAAGTGGAGTAAATGTTCAGTACTGTGTGGTCGTCCATGCTTTACAGGACAACACCTTGATGTATTAAACATGTTTAACAGGCTGTACTTTGCTTTTTTTAAAGCAGGGTATGTGCTGGAAGTGATTGCAGAGCATTTGATGTACCACCAGCCTCACTGTAACACCGTTTTCATTTCAAACAGAAAGCAGCTGTTTACTAGATTGTATTTTCTTGTTGTATTTTAATGAGGTTTGTCACCCGCTATCTTCATATACTATTTAAATAGTCTTCATTACATTGCTCCAGGGAGAACGAAAGCTGATGCTATCCTCTAAGACCCATCAAGAGAAAACAACCAGGAAAATTTACTTGTCAGCTTTTTCTAATGCATATTCATAAAGTAATTTCTAGGCAAATACAGAGGCATACCACATAATACAATGGTTATCAACATTACATAGATGGGTGTTTATGAAATGGTTGTCCATTAGGATCTTGATGAAAGTTTCTTTAAAGGTTTTCAAGGACTCTTTGAACCCCTCATCAATGTGCTACTTCAGAATTTCTGAGAACATCCAGGACTCACTATTTAGACTACTTATTTATGTTGCGTCGAAAGATTGATTGTGCAACAGCTTTTATGGTCTACATTCAATGTATTTTCTGCTTCTGACCAACCACTGACTAAAAGCAGCCCGGGCAGGGATATCTAAGCTAATAAAAATCACAGCAAATGAACCAGGTGTTGACTTTGGATACTAGTATCTCCGCCCCACTCAGTCACAGCATGTTGTCAGCTCAGTTGTTCAGAAAAGACATAAACTGTGGCAAACCCTGTTGTATAATTAGCAGGTTTCCTGATGTTCCAGTGATTTATTACAGAAATTCCTGAGCCCCTGAAAAAATACATGTTAAAAAAGGAGACAAGTATAATACAATCTTTGTAGCATACAGAACGTACACTGGCAATGTAGCAGGGAAGAGGCTGGCCGTGAAGTGGCAACCCTGCGCACCACAAGCAAGCAACTTAACCACAATGCAAAAGAGCCGGACTGCATTCATGCTTTTAGAGCGTTCAGCTTCATCTCATTTCACAAAGTGGACAATCTGTAACTGCAGTGTATCATCACAACACTGCCCGTTACACCAGCACATTAATTCAGTATGTGTAATGTATGCCAAAACTCTTACAAGCTTTATAAGATTAATACATATACAGTTAGAAAAAAAGATTACTGAACAGCTCACATGCCTATTATCACTGATAATAACTTGACAACCCACAGTTTCATTTTCTTTAGATCATTTATATTACATTGACTGTGGCAGAGCAAAGCTCTGCCCTTTAAATTGGCAGGGATGGGGTTAACTTCCCCTACCTGCCTGGGTTTATTATGTTCAGGTGGCTGGGGTTGATTAGTTGATTAGGTTGATTAACGATCAATCAGCGCCCAGCCACCTGATATAAAAGGAGGCCTCTGCTTCTCATTTGGGGAGAGGGAGCTGAGGAAGCAGGTTGGGTTTTTTTTTGGTTGTTTAGAAAGTTTGAATCCAGTGAAGGCATTGCCCAGCCTGGAAACTGTTATTTTTGTAAGTTTTGCTTTTTATCTTTTTTGTGTTTAAATTGCTTTGTTTTGGCCCTTGTGCCCTTTCATTTTGTGTTTATTTATAATAAAAGTATATTTGTTTGAACTGAAGTCTGTCTCTGGGCCTCTATCCACTCGCCAGCCTGCCACATTGACAATAGCTGATAATTATTATTACCTTTAAGCAAGGTGACTCTGAAATTGTGGGATTTCAAGTTTTTACAAGACAACCCTTTTCCAAACATTTTGGATTTGATCTCACATTTAATAAGTATTCACAAATTCAATTTAAAAAAAAAAAAGCTTCTCACAGTGACACCAAACTTCCAAAGCAATGTCTTATAATATGTTTTCTTTTGCGTCTCTACTGAAGCAGAAAGCTGATAATAGGTTAACATTAAAAGTTAACAGGCATTTTACTTACAACACTGCAGGGGATAAAACACATTGGACTAAAACCGAAGAACTATGAATGGCATCAGATCACCCATAGAACAACTGTGCCCAGGGGCATCATTGAAAACCACATTAGATGGCTACTTCAAGAGTCATGTTTTGGTAGGGGATTAGCAAATTGATTTCTTGTTAATGGACATCACAAAATGTGTATATCTGCTGCTTAATGTATTTTTTTTTCTTTTTATTGTCATGTTTTATCAACATTTAGCTTGCGCACCCTGGGGTCCCTATTGCAGGCTTGTTTTCAGTGGTCCTGGAGTGAGAAACAGAGAATAACGGTCTTACACATCTAAGAAGAAATTTAGAGCTGACAAATAAAGATTACAAAGTAACAAATTCAGATAGATAAAACATAGACATTTGGATGCCCTACTGAGGGTGAAGCAAGAGTCCTGAATTTGTGGATGCAGTCTTATGATCGCTATTGTCTATAAAAACCAATATTAGTGAGGCACCTTTTAGGATCCCAAATCACTGCACAAACATAAATAAAACATATATTTAAAAATATTTGAATAATCAGATATTTGTCCATGCACTACTTGTAAATCAATAAAGTAACTGGATTGGCTTATGTGCAGTCTGTTGTGAAATTAAATATGGCAGTTGTTAATGTATACAGTAGCTACTTATTAACATATAAATCATTGTTTTATTTTTCAAATTGAATGTCTAGCAATGTACATTGTATGCTATTGAAAATGTGACTCCATCTATAACATATAATTTGTGAAACACTGGCATGGCTTAGAGAATCCATCTTTAACTGTAAGAGGTGTGTTTTCTAGTGTCGTCATCACTCACTTTGCATCTGTGAATGGTTGCGTGAGACGTATCATTTGGTAGCATGGAATACACACACATATGTACAATGATACAATAATATTATTGGCAAACATGACAAAAGGCAGTTCCTTTCAATACCAATTTGGTTGTCAGATAAGGCAGCTTTATATGATACCTGAGGTTGTATAAGCACGAGGGACCGTCAGCGCTTGCATTGTACATTACTCCATACAAAACAGAATTACAAACCCACAAGGAGCTCTTTGCTCTCATAAGCTAAGTAAAGCTGGGCAACCGTCAAGACCAATAGTTACAATTAGTAGTGGGGCATGCTGCAGTAGATGTTGTCCTTCGGATGAGTTGTTAAATTGAGGCCTTAAAGATCCCAAATGGTATCACAGACCATTTCCAAGAGATCTTAATGGATTTGTGGTCTAGCTGAATTCCACCCTCGCAGGTCATCACCAGAAACTACTGGGTTTACAAAGTGACTGATTTATTCAGGACTTAAGCATAAGGTAGCACTGAACCGAGCATAATCCAAACCCAGCATCTCCATGGCAACCCGAAGAACAATGACTGGAAACAGTACCTTTGTTTCCAGGATTCCTTTTAGATTCTAATTGTTATGCAAAGATTTACTTGCTGTGTTCTGTAACAAGAGCATTAGCTCGGAGTGGTACTTCAAAGTACATAGCAACCTGCCCAACCTAATCATGCAACTTGAGATGAAATAAAAGTAAAAATTCAATAAATAAAGAAGATCAAAGGACCATTTTTATTGTATTTTTTTGTTCATGGAGACAGTCGGTTATAGACTTCCGTAACACCAAGTAATAAAGGACGAGAAAAAATCTTTGAAAATATGACCCGCATTTCTGCACACAGACACAAATTATCAACAGTACCCTCTTTATTTCAGTGATTTCATTCTGATCTCCTGCACCAATGAAGTGGCAATGCTGTTTTGAGTCTTTCAGAGAACACATAGCATGTAATCAAATTACTGCTGATAAATTTGGTAATAGGTTGTTGATGCAGTATCATCAAATAATTAATCCTATCTTCAATTATTATTGAGATACCATCAGTGTGAAATCAATAATAACACATCATTACAATTATAGAGATAGCAACGTGTAGTTTGACAGACCAAGGCAAATTCAGCTTCTGCAGAAATGTGGTTCATAGGAATCTGATTTAATGTGCCTCATGCATGAAGCATGGAAAACAAATAGTGATACTAAAACAAATTTCAACCAGTATTTCTGCTTTTTAACACGAAAAGGCTGCATCAGAAGAAATATTAACTGCAAGGTAGTGTCCTTATTAAACAGATGTACTATGCTGCCTACAATGTTCAAGAGAATGACACATGTGAATATAAAAAGTTGTTTTCACATAAAAAGAGATGCTTTTGTATTTCATCTCAAAAACAGCATTTTTAAAATGGGTCATTAGTCATTAACATAGTAAGTTACCGCCCTCTGCCCCTCCCACACACACAATTAGTCTCAAGAAAATGTGCGTCTGTAATTTGGTGTCCCCATTTCACAATCTAAATCCAGTGCCATTTTATTAGCATTTACTCCTGCCTGCAATTGCTCTACAGTGACAAAACAACAAAGACAATCTTTCCTAAGAACCGCATCAAGGAACATCATTTTAAGATGCCAAGTACTGTAGTAACTACACTCCACTCTAAACAACAGATATAATACTCCCTCAGTGAATAAATGCTCTTACAAAAGTGCTCTGCTTTTCATAATGATGGTAAAATGGAATTAAGATCTAACTAACACAATCTGCACAGTTGTGTTGCGTTCCCTACAGTTATACAATCCATTAAATACACATGATTAATATTGTACTATACAGTTAGACAGTATGATTTCTAGAATGTATGCAGCAGGAACAGTGAACAGTGCAGAGTATGTGTATGTGATTAATTATATTTCTCAGTCTACATAGATTGTCAAAACTGCAGACTATGGGAAAACCAGCATGGTTTACAGGACAAAGGAATTGTGAAATATAAATCGTCATTATATCATTCAAGATCTGTAAAACACTGAACAGTGGCATGGCAGAAAATGCTTGTTTATCTGCCTGGTTATTGCATTGTGCCATGAGAGTAATCATGGAAGCAAACCTGCCTAGAATGATACGGTAGGGTTCTTGGGTTTCACTAGCGATCAGCAGATTTCCTCTTGGCTTCATTGCTTTCAGGATACCATTAGATCCACTGAACCTGTAACACCTCCCCCACACGGGGGCGTACAGACATAGCACAAATGCCTTAAAGTCTAAAATATAACAGAATGTAGACCAACTATGCCAGTTCAGTGCGATAAGACACAGAACACTTTATAGGATGCCTTCAGATTCTTTTAATTCAGACAACAGATCTAAAATGGCAGGAACAAGGTCGCCAAGAAAATCACACAGAAAAAATCAGTAGACGTTTGTTTACTGTTAAAATCAGATAATAGCAACACGTTGTTTAAGACAATCATTCCATTCCCCTGTACATAGATAGCGAGATTTAGAAAGGGTAAAAACATGGTTCAAGCTAATTGGAATAATTTAGCTAAGTACACGTGCAACAACATTGATGATACAGTAAAAACAGTAATAATAAAAACAAAATACTGCAGTCAGAGGAGAGAGAGAGAGAGAGACCAGCATCACAATATATTTCTCAAGTCGCTCAGGTTCATTATTCAACACCAGCATACAAGGAGCCCAATACTTTTCATCTGGTCCATTTCACTGTCTTTTACTTGACATTCCAAACTTCAAATGTTGTGTTCCCACTCCTACACAAACAGACACAGACAGACAGACAGACAGACAGACAGACACAACCCATAGGATGATCATCTCTTTTGCAAGAGATGTGTGCTATTTATATTCAGGTGCGTAAATGTATCAATGATTCGAATAGTTGGTGCCCAATAAGACAAAACAAGGAATCCGAATGGAGAAGCCAAAATAACGCGATACAAATCAATTATAAAGTGGCAGACAACATAAAAAGTGCACTGATCAAATCAATGAATAAAATAATGAAGATAATAATAACATAACAAGTGTAAAATAAATGTAAACAGCATGTTTCTAGTGCTCTCTAATCTGGCCAGACTAAAAGCTAACATCTCTTATTTATTGGTACAGAAACATGTACAGCAGTGTACATGTCTGCAAAGCAAGCATAATGAAGTCATTAAAAAGACCTGTTATATGGAATTAATGATTTTATAAAATCACCTAGCATGATGCAGAAGTGAATATCTGACAACTGTGTTCATGTGTAAGGGTGTCTTGTGCAGTTGGGATGAGACAACTGCAAAGTGATGATGAGCACTTCTGTCTTCCCTAACTGAGAAATTATGTTTCTTAGAATAGACAGAAACCCTACGCACATCATAACAGCTTATTAAAAATTGCAAAGAAATAAAATAAAATTTAAAAAAAATAGATTCAGAGCCGTATAATTTGAAGACATTCAATATCTGAATCTTAAGTGCAACAAGGACCGAACTGAGTGAAGTGAGAGGGTAATTTCCTTTTGAATTGATGATAGGGTTTGCTATCTCTAATATAATCTGAAGGTCTTACACCAGCCAAGCTAATTCACCCCCCACCCCCAGAAGCACATTTGACCTTTGAGACCACAACATTCTGATAATTCAAGGAACTTTAATGATTTACTCCAAACAATTGCATGCAGGTAATCCTCCAGTAAGGCTAGTCAAACAGATCTAAAACTATCTTTTGAACATGTTGGAAAAGCAGAGAAGGCTGACTGTTTAAGATACCAGAATAGCAATGAGTTCGGTAACTGGCCAACCAGCACCTCTCACACAAATGAATCGGTCGTAACCATCAGCAAGTATGTAAGTAATCTCCCTGGTATTTTATTTATTTATTTATTTATTGTTATTGTTATTGTTACTTTTTATTTATTTTTTATTTAGTGGAGAGTGCGGGTCATTCTTTATCAATGAATTGTTGTCCCTTCACCTCCACGTGAAACAAAGCAACTGGATGTAGCAGTCCCTTTCTCTTTGAATAAAATTTCATAGTAAATTAAATAACTGCAAACTCAATCTTATACATACTTGTTGTGGATGCTTCCGTTAAGATGGTGCTGTCTAGTTAATTCATCTAAACAGCCATTTACATAATTAAAATACACCAAAGCTGCTGATCTTATTGATATCAGCCCATACATAATGAATAAGGTACTGTCCCATCATTTCAGCCACTAGCTGAATGTACAGATGGTTTTTTATCAATTTGTGTAGGTGATAAGTAATGCAAGAAAATCAATTTCCTTGAAATCCACCAAAATGTGCCCAGCACTCATAACATGACTCAACACTGGTATAAGGCAGAAGCCAAAATCAGAATTTTTAACATTACAGATTACATCAGTCCTGCTACAGGTATGTTACAGTGAAATTCATCAAGTCAGGCATGCTGTCCACACTTCCAGACATCACAGAACCCTAACCCTAACCTTGAATCCCACTTTGGTTGGGGCAGCGGCTCATCAGGCTCTTCCTATGCGCTTGTCAGTTTTAACAATGTCATGTCATGGGGGACCTATAGTTATGTTTCCTGGTTGATTCTAGTAGTTTGTAAGTGATGCCTTTCTGTGTTAGGATGCCTGTGGATACACATAGATCTATTGCATTAACTTAAACAGGTTGAATTGTACACAGTAGGCAAATCTGCTGCCATTAATTTTTTGACTGAAGCTCAGTATAAGACAATCATTTATAATGAACAGTAATGGTTGTTCTAGGGGGTGTTAATCTTTGGCAACTCTAATTTGATGCAGGGGAAGGTATAAATGAAACCTCTGAACACATTATATTGTGAGGCTCTAGAGGTGGGCTATCATGGTCAGGGATGGTCATTCCACAGATAAAAAGGGAACAATCAACTTTGGCCATACTTATTGGAATATATACATATAATCACCTCTTTTTTAAAACGTTTTTACCTAAATGCTGACGTAAAAAAAAAATGAAACAAAACAAGCTCACACAAAAGGAAATTATCATTCCATAAGCACATAACTAACTAGATAATTGCAGTCTGTGTGTGTGCTGCAGCTTCCCTTTAGTAGGCAAAATGTACCAGGCCTCCAGAAATAGATTCTATATGTTGGATACAATGACTTGCCCTCAGATCTCTGAATAATAAAGCCAGTGTTCAGAGCATCTGTTGTATTAATCAATGTTGCGGTCCTGACCTTGTTCTGACTGATATATCAGTATGGCCTTAGGGTCACAGAAAAAGAGGTCAGTGCTTTCAATAATTGAAAAGCTTTGATCTACAGCCAGCACTGTACCTTCTAGAAAAGTGTTAGTGTTAGTAGGTAATTTCGTATCACTCGGTTTTATATTTTACTGTCTTTTCCCTCCTAAGTAAATGGGAAACATGTTAGCTGTCTGTACGATACGTACATTTGTGTACAGATAAAATCATATAATCATTTTGCCTTGTATTTTCATCCTAAATTACATATTCCCATTAGCTAGCTATTTATTCAATTACTTTACTCAAAAGGATAAACCTAAAAGGTCAAATACCCACAGGCACAAAAAATAATCAATAGTCAATTTATACATGCTCCCGTGAGTAATATGTTTCAATGTATGAAGTGGACCTTCAAGTAAGTACACTGTACCTTAAAGGTGTATAGGCTGCTAAATTCTTAAAGTACTAGCTTGTTAAAATAAATACTTTTTTATTATGTTCAATTTGTGTTACATTTTCACACTGCTTACAATGCATTATGGTTATATAATGATAATTTACAAAGTAGTTTATTATTTATAATCATATGACTTTTATGCAACCTTAACATATTACCAACTAAAACTGCCATAATTGCAGATAATGACCTTATTAATTGGCCTTATCACTTGTCCAGATATTATAAAGCAAATCTCCCTAAATTAATAGTCAAAAGCAAGTCTTTTCCCATTCAACTTAGTCATGTAAGTTTATGTAATACAAGTGCATAATTTCATCCAGTATACATTTCAGTTAATTATAATAACAAAATAAAGTGTAATAAAAGCTCATTTGGAGTTGCACAATTATTATTTTTTTATTTTTATTTTTGTATTGAACTTAAAATAGTTGGCTATTTTCTCATGAACTCAAACTGTCCCTTTTTGTCTGGTTTGGATCAAGCTTGCTAGTCATTTGAAAATTCTTTTGAAAAAAGGGGTGGTATTTATGCGTAATAAGGTATTTTATACTGTATTCAAACAAACCCTCATTGCTTTCAGAGTGTGTTACAAAGATAGGTAAGAATCTGAATATGATCCATTATTTTAATCAGTATCTCACACATTGAAGTCATATAAGACATAATGAACTCAAAATACAAGTGAAAATATACAACTCCCGTGTCATCAGAAATGTAATATTCAATTCAACCTGAAAAACCCTTGCAATTCAGTCCTGCGCCACCGCCAATACAGACAACAGCATCAACAACTTTCGACTTTTAAAAGGCTTTTTGTGACACCTCACAGTGTTGTACAAATTGAACACAAAACTGCTGTTAAAACAGGCCCAAACAGTTACAATATAAAACATTACATACTATAACATTACAATACATAGGCCAAAGACCAAACATTAAAGGTCATTTTGAAAATGTGAACAGTATTTCAGGTTTATTTTAATTTTAAAATACCAGCTGAAGCAATTGTGTTCGATGGCGTGTTGGTTTGTGTGATGCGAATTACATTGAGACCAGCACACTGATTTCAGTTGTGACCTCATTAGAGCACAACATGTGAAAATGGCATTTTAATGAAGTTTCCTTAAGAGCTTTTAATAGGATTTGCATAGGTGGGTTGTGAAATTGTCGGGTTACAAAACGTTGACTAAAAGCAAATTAACATCATAATAATTAGCCAATTTGAATATTTTGCAAATCAAACCCATAAACAATTTTTTTTTTTTTTTTTAATTACTGTATGTAAAGTACTGGCTGTATTATTTTTTTTCTGTTAAATGACCATTGGGGGTGTTCAGACAAAAGGGGCTAATGACATTTGGCGTAGATAGCTTTGAGAATCGTCCCGTTCTTTTGGAACCACCTAATGTAACCCTTTCAAACTGATACGTTTTGTTTCTGACTACAGCAAACTGCTCTAAGCTGTATGTCCTGAACGGTCACATGGGACACAGCTTTCAAGTGCTATGTAAAGCAACCCAATGAGAGGGAAAACAAAGTTTTGTCGAATGTAATTAAATCCCAGATGTTACAGAATGAGTGTCTGCAAGCTGCAGGCAGATATGTTACAGGAGCAGCTTATTAGTTGTGTCTGGGAGATTGGCAAGCAGTATTCTAGCAGGTTTTGACGCAAACCTGATACACTATGCTCTCTTCTATTTAATGCCAAACCTTATTAACTAAACTGGGTAATGAAATTTCACAGGGCAAGAAATATTAGCGGTGTCTGGAAAAGGGTAATTATTGCCATTTTACATGTCTAAATCGCACAGATAGTGGTAATTAGGTTTCACTTGGATAAAAAGTGCTTGATGGTGCCTCTAAGAGGGTTAACTGTTTGCATAATGTTTGGGCATCCTTGCATTGGCTGACTGTCTAGTCTAGGATTGATTTTACAATGCTGCCGATTACCTATTAAGCTCTAAATGGATTGGCTCCATGCTGTACAAAAGATTTAGTCCATAACTGTTCCTTCACGGAATTTGCGGTCAGTGGACTGGTCTTTTAATTCTTCCACAAACAAGGCTACATTCAGTGGGTGACAGCATTCTGTAGTTCTGCAACAAGATTGTGGAATGCTCTTCCAGGGGTGATCAAGGACTCTGAGACTTTGGGTATTTTAAAATCATGTCTTAAAATTTACTTTTATATACTAGCATTTCCTAATGTATATATCTCAAACTTTTAATATCTGCCATGTTTTTTATTGAACTGTAGTGCTTTGATATTTGTACGATAGGCGCTATAGAATTTTTTTTTTTTTATTATTATTATTATTATTATTATTATTATTTTATTATTATTATTATTATTATTATTGGGGGCTGTGTGGTCCAGTGGTTAAAGAAACAGGCTTGTAACCAGGAAGTCCCTGGTTCAAATCTTAGCTCAGCCATTGAATCATTGTGTGACCCTGAACAAGTCACTTAACTTCATTGTCCTCCATCTTTCAGGTGAGACATTGGTGTAAGTGACTCTGCAGCTGATGCATAGTTCATACACCCTAGTCTCCTATCTTGTAAAGCACTTTCCACTAGAGAGGCACTATATTAAAATAAAGATTATTATTATTAGCCAAAACCATACATTTACTTACACAGCATGCAGATATCAGAAGGTTCCTTTCAATTTTACTTATGCAGGGGTACAGATCTTTTGGCTAATCCCTTTACTCAAAAATGTTTATCATATAGCTTTAGTGGTATAACGACAGTCAATGGCATTTTGCAATGACATTTTGAATGAATACCAGATGAATCAGTGTGCTAAACAATTCAAAATGTTGAATCCAAATCTTGTTTTATATGCTTAAAAAGTGTATATCTAGTCACAAAGACAGCTGCAGTGGGTTGACGTCAGACCCGGTGAGACTCTGATTTTGGTACCCCCTGGAATTCGGTATCCCTTGTGATTTCTGTGCAGATGCGTTTTTTTGCTTTTTTCAAAAGACGGCGGAATTGGAATATCAAATATATCTGTGTATTTTCAGAAATTCTGCATCTGAAATGTAAATTAATTAATGAAGCATCACTGCCCAGAAAGACTTTGATAACACCATGTAACAATTATTATTATTATTATTTTTTTTTGGTTCCTGGGTAGTAAGTGTTATTTCCTAATTGCTTATGCCTCAGAAGTATAGAAAATGGCTATTATTCCCCACAAACTTTGCTTTTGTGACCAGGACAGTGATATTTTGAAATGTACCTATTTTCCAGAACATTCCAGATAGATTCAGTGCTGAGTAAACTTGGAGTAACTTCTAGAACTTTCTAGAACTTTCCAGTAATATAAATAGTAGTATAAATACAGGGGCCTTAAGCCCACCAGTTCAGTTTAGTTCCAGCTGCCTAAGTGGATACATAGCTGCATTTTTCTGAGATGGCATCAAGAGGCTGCAAGCATTCGGCAGACACATTTTGCTATGTCTGCGGCCAATTTATCAAGACAAGAGCGAAAAAGTACTCAGTGGAAGCATCTGCTAAGATGTGTGAGGCCTACAAGGCATATTTCGGCATGCCTGTCGGGGATCAAGACAAACCCTGGGCACCTCATTTCACCTGCGAGCACTGCAAAAAAACTCTGGAAGGTAAGATGGACAATTGTTGCTCGGAATTTTATGTTATAAACTTTGTTAATTTTTTAAATTGTAAAAGTTTTTAATTTTAAAATGTTTTACAATTTTCAATGTTATTGAAAAAATATATCATATGAAAAATGTTGCGAGAATCTCTTACACATTAGTCATGGGTGAAATAAATGTATTTTTGTAGGATGGTACAGAGGGGAAAAGAAAGCCATGAAGTTCGCTGTCCCAAGAATTTGGCGGGAACCCACTGACCACTCAAGCAACTGCTACTTCTGCATGGTGGACCCTTCCAAACGTCGGACTGGCAAGAATGCACCTGCTATCACGTATCCGGACCTTCCTTCATCCATCACCCCGGTGCCACACTACCATGAGCTCCCCGTACCCACTCCTCCGGAGAGAGAGCAGCCATCTTTAGAAGAGAGCAGCAAGTCAGAGAGCGAGGAAGACGTTGTAGATCCAGATGACAATTTCAGAGGTGGAGCTGAGGAGAGAAACCCATACTACCCCAACCAAAAAGACCTCAACGACAAAGTCCAACACCGAGCTTTTGACGTCTAGGCTCAAGCAATGGAACTTGTTGGATTAAAGTGTGCAAGTCGCAGATCAGAGGAAGCGTCACCAACCTTTTTCCAGCTTCTTCATCCGTCAAGATGGGCTCTGCTTCTGCCACAATGTGACCAGTCTGTTCGAGGCAATCAGAATCGCCTGTAACCAGAATGAGTGGCACCTCTTTATTGACAGCTCATCTAGGAGCCTCAAAGCCGTGCTGCTCCATAATGGTAAAAAGTACCCGTCTCTTCCCTTGGCTCACTCGGTGCACCTCAAAGAGGATTACAACAGCGTCAAGACCTTGCTGGACGCCTTGAAGTATGTTGAGTACGGCTGGGAGGTCATAGGAGACTTCAAAATGGTAGCATTTCTGATGGGTCTCCAAGGTGGTTTTACCAAGTTTCCCTGTTTCCTTGCTAGGTCAAAGCCAGTGTCTTCGTCGGACCACAGATAAAGAAGATCCTGAAGTGCAATGAATTCCCCAAGAAGCTTACTAGTAAGGAGAAAACGGCTTGGAACAGCTTTGTCGCAGTGGTTCGGAGCTTCCTGGGCAATCACAAGGCCGAAAACTATGTGGAGCTGGTTGAGACTCTGGTGAAGAACTACGGCACAATGGGCTGTAAGATGTCCCTCAAAGTCCATATCCTTGATACTCATCTTGATAAATTCAAGGAGAACATGGGAGTGTACTTGGAGCAAGGCGAGCGCTTCCACCAGGATATACTGGACATTGAACGCAGCTACCAAGGACAGTATAACGAGAACTTGATGGGAGACTACATTTGGGGGATGATTCGTGAAAGTGATTTACAGTATAATCGTAAATCTCGAAAAACTACTCACTTCTAAATCTTTTGTAGTCATTTCGGTATTACTTTAGTATAAATACATGTTAATTTGGATTCATATGCTGTTTTTTTCTGACTTTATGTGAATGAAAACACACAAATTTGCCCGTTATCTCATTGGAAATAGGTAAATTTCAAAATATCACTGTCCTGATCATAAAAGCAAAGTTTGTGGGGAATAATAGCCATTTTCTATACTTTTGAGGCATAAGCAATTAGGAAATAACACTTACTACCCAGGAACAAAAATTGTGTTACATAATATTTAATAAGCAATTAATAGAAGTCAGACCAAGTAAAAAATAACACAAATACTGTGCAGCGTGTCTTTGATTTATTTCACTCTTTTGTTTGGTTAAAGCTCTCGTTATCCCTCATGGTAGACTGCAAATAAATCTTTGGCTGCGTTCGCGTTAAGCAAACTGCAGAAACACTGTACAGAGATCACATCCCATTAAACTCATGTTCTGAATTACATTGTAATGATTAATTGCTTATTAAATATTATCAAAGTCTTTCTGGGCAGTGATACCTCATTAATTAGTTTACATTTCAGATACAAAATTTCACGTCAAAAACAATATATAGAATTACTAAAATAAATATAATGTGACGCTTTTGTGCCTCAAACTAAGTAAAAAAAGAAGCCTGAGTACATCACGGTAACCAATAGCATGGTGCATATACACAGATGTGTTTGACATTCCAATTCCACCTTCTTAAAAAAAAGAGAAAGAACACACCTGCGCAGGTGTGAAACCACAAGGGATACCGAATTCCAGGGGGTACCAAAATCAGAGTCTCACCGGAATAGAAACACACAAGACAGACCAAACGTGGAGTTTGGTGAAGCTGAGCCCTTGATTGCGCTCAGCATGTAATAGGGCAACAGACAGCAAATAAAAATGTTGTAACAAAACACTGACACAAAAAAAGAACACGGCACTTGCAGCCAAAATAAATAGACAAACAAAGGTACTAACAGACAAAACAAGTGGATGAACGTTAAACAAACAAATACCGTACTGGCCCTCCAGCACTCCTTAGCAATTACTATTTCTTTTTTATCTTAATTTAACTCTCCTCTCCAAACCTGTTCCCCACTCACAACCCCGAGTGAGTGAAACATGCATGCTTTTATGCAGCTGTACTGAGACTCGATTGCTAATCAGTCATTCAACTGGAATCTCGGTACAACTGCATGTGAATTAAATTAGTGCACTCCTGTGAACACACACAATATACTTTTTAATCTGAACGTAGAGTGATGTGCAATCCATGTGCCTAAATACAAATATACATTTTAAATCCCTCGTGTTACACAGACCCATTTATATCTCGTGTACCAATGACTGTACACCAACATTAACACACCACACGCAACATATAACACACAAATACACAGAGGCGGGGTACATTGCTACAATACCTTATTGAAATTTTGGAGGATTTATCTCCAGCATCACACGATCCACTAAACAGAAGATACTTACAAGTAACACGGATGTTTGAGTGTTTCCACTTACACTAATAAAAACCACAACACGTAATCTGTAAACATCCACCTGATGAAGCATGTACATACATACATCCTGTGGTGTACAAGGAGTTAATATTGAGTAACATGCAAATCCATGGAGAAGATATCACAGAGCCTGGAAAAAATGCTGTCAGGCAAGCTCCCTGTTTACTTAGCAGACTTTATGTGTTGACTGAAGCATGAAATTCATGGGCTGGTTAGATTGCAGTTTAATCTGCACAAGGTCACAGTAAAAGTTTGTAGAGTAGGTTTTCATACTGTTAGGTTTACTTGAAGCAAACTTATGGCCAACTGGATTACTAATAAAGAATAGAACTCACTATTTATTTCCCTGTAAAGGTTGTTGTTTTGGTTGTTGACAATGCACCTTATTTTGAAGGTTTAAGCCAATACTATTTCCAATGACCTGACTGAAATTAGTAACCACAGTATTACATCAGTATGCATTGTCTCTTGCAACTTTCTGCATACATATCAATACCAGATCGCAGGGGTTGAAATTGACCTTTTCATGCTGGATGTTGATAAGAAGTTCTAAGAATCGTGAAGAAAACAAAACTCAATACTGCTAACAAATCCCCTACGTCTTTTTCAATAACAGTTCCAGCTCTTGTGCAAAACTGTATCACTCTTTATTTTAAGCTGCACTTTATTTCATTTTTTTTTTTTTTTTTAGAATACTAACACGACAACACATTAACATTACATGTTGCGCAGTTTCAGTTTTTAGGTAATAAGTGGTAGCCAACTTAAAAGTAATACACAAGAATATCTAAATATCATAAACTACTTTCTATTGACCAGCTGTAATAAAGTATAACGCGCAGGCACCAGAATCGTTTCTGTTGAGTTGGAGTTTACATTTATTTACAGCTGTAGGATCTTCCTGTCAATCGATGGTCTTGCTTTACTTTTGTGATAGAGCCCCCCCCCCCCCCCATTGTATAAGCATGGATGGATTTAAGTGGACCAACTCTGAGCTGTCCAACTTTTTGTCTAAAAGAGTCGACCAGAATGGTGTCCATTTTAGGACATCCTCATACCTCACCCCTCCTCATGTCAATCGTTACCCCTCCTTGAGTCAATCCTCACCCCTCCTCGACTCAATTGTCAGACATAATTCCTCACCCCTCCGACTCATTTTCTCACCCCTCCTCGACTCAATCGTCAGATCATCATTCCTCACCCCTCCTCAACTCAATCCTCACCCCTCCTCGAATCAATCCACACCCCTCCTTGACTCAATCGTCAGACATCAGACCACACCCCTCCCCGACTCATTCCTCACCACTTCTCAAATCAATCCTCACTCCTCCTTGAGTCAATCTTCACCCCCGCTCGACTCAGTCGTCAGACCGCTTCAAGCCATACTATCCCCTATCATTTTTTATGGTTATACTGGAATAGCTGGACAGAAATTCAACAGTACAGTTTTACTTGCTAGCAAGACCGATGAGTACTACGATTTTTTAAAAATAAAAACTAAAAATGAACTAATTAAATAGGGCAATATTAATATAGGTACACAAACGTATGTTAATAGGAATAGTTAGTACAGTTAAATGTGTTCTGCGTTAATTTGAAAGTACGTTAAAGAAACTATGTTATATATGTTTTCACATTTTTTAAATTACATTTAATATAGGTTGCTTGTGTTATGCAATTTTGAAAATCAGATGATGGAAAACCACAACTGTATCCTTTAAATGAAAACATACACCAATAACTCATTTTTTTCTAAGTTTCCGTTTTATTGCTTTATTTCAGTTTTAAGTTTTTTATAATGTAAATATTCATGAAAATAATGTATTAATAAGTAGACTAAAGATAATTGAAGGTCTGCAGCAACTAATTACTAGATTGATAATAGCTAGCTACCTATAAAGTAATATAATAAAGCATTTGGTTGTAATTATGTAATTAAATTTACATTGACCTCATAAAAGGTAAAGCATATTCAATTTGTTTAAATTAAGGAAATCTTTCAATAGTACTGTACGTCAGATGAGCTAATCCTGAAACGTAATATGTAATTAATAATTATTTCAACATTGCAAAACACAAGCAACCTATATTAAAAGTTATTTTAAAAAAATGTGAAAACATATTGTAATAAAAATAATAACAATCCTTCAGTCGATTTCAGGTCCAAACTCAACCTTTATTTATTACAATAATTTAACAAGGTTAACTAACAATTTAACAGGTTGCTGTGGGCCACGATTTATGCCGCTAAAACAAAACAATAACAAAAATTAATCTCAGGGTGGAACTAAAAAGAAATCTTAGGGTAGAACTATTCTGTTTACTCGTTTCTCTCTCTGCTTCCAACAACAACAAACACTCCCCCTGTCACTGGTGTGCAGCACCAGCCAGTCCCGCCTCATCCAACACCACGACCAATCACCAGCAGTTCCTGCGCTCCGTGCCCGTCGCCAATAGGCTGCTAGACCAATGCGAAACACAGCCCCGCCCACCCCAAGCGCTCCTGTACTTCACAGACCCCCATATGTTTCAATATATTACATAGTTTGTCTAACACTTTCAAATTAACTCATAACACATTTAACTGTACTAACTCATGATGTCCTATTAATTTGTTTGTGTACCTATATTAATATAGGCCTATTTAATTTGTGTATGTTATTTTTTTATTTTTTTTTTAAAAATCATAGTACTCACCAGTCTCTCTAGCAAGTAAAACTGTACTGTTAAATTTCTGTCCAGCTATTCCAATATAACTGTAAAAAAACAATAGGGCATAGTATGGCTTGAAGCGGTCTGATGATTGAGTCGAGGGGGGGGTGGGGATTGACTCAAGGAGGGGTGACGATTGATTCGATGAAGGGTGAGGAATAAGTCGAAGAGGGGTGAGGAAATAGTCGAGAAGGGGTGTGTTCTGATGATTAACTCGAGGAGGGGTGAGGATTGACTCAAGGAGGTGTGAGGATTGATTCGAGGAGGGGTGAGGAAAAAGTCGAGGAGGGGTGAAGATTGAATTGAGGAGGGGTGAGGTCTGATGTCTGACGACTGAGTCGAGGAGGGCTGAGGATTGACTGAAAGAGGGGTGAGGATTGACGCGAGGAGGGTTGAGGATTGACGAGAGGAGAGGTGAGGTCGGAAATACCATACTGATCACCAGGAAGTCCTTTAAGAACCACACTGTAAAAAAAAAACACCAAACAAACCAATGAAATGTATGTTCATTAAGTATGTTTCATATATGTTTATTCTTACTTGCTTCTACCAAACATTACAGAACTTCCAGCCTCCAACTCTAAATGAAGTTTAATTCATTGAGCCATACATTGGACAGCCTTAATCGAAAGTCCTGTGTATTTTTTGGTTCGATTAATGCTGAACTACCTTTTGCAGTAATACAGAACAAACGACTATTAGACAGCCTTGGTCCTCCCAGTCCATGATCTTTTTGAAATGTGTTTTTGTCTTCAATTATTTGAACAAAGCATGGAACAGAACTGTAAAATACTGTGCCTTTCCATAAAGAGAGAAAGGAAATATAATTTATTATTATTATTATTATTTATTATTATTATTATTATTATTATTATTATTATTATTGTTTCTCTTTTAAAAAATTGTGTGTCTCTGGAAGGGTGTGGAATTCACTGACACCGGAGACAGAGAAGTATAATTGGAACACCACATAGGTGCCGGTTTTATTTACTTATTTTCTTTTCTGTTGCTTTATGTTTCGCCCGCAGAGGGTGCTGTTGTCCATGGCCTGCCTATTAACTATGGTAAATAGGACCACAGGAATACTGAAGGTGGTAAACAGTTCAGGGGCGGGCATACTTGCAGATGCTCAAAAGAATAATCAAAACAAAAGACAAAAGAAAAAAGGAAAATAAAACACTAATCAAACTACAAATAAAAAGGGGCTGCACTCAGCAGCGTCACCCCAGCCATCGCTGCCCGCAAGGCCCGGGTCTCCATCCTGCTCTGCTGTTTCCTCAGCTGCCTGGCACACTATCGGGGTCTGCCCAAGGATTCCCAGCTCTCTATCTCATTGGCGTCTTCTTGTTGAGTTTCTTTTTATTTTCTTTCCCGTTTTTCCACGGTCAGGACTTGTCTAGAGCAGCAGATCTGAGGAAACAACAGAGTATTCATTTATAGCCCAGCAACCGCCCCACCTCTCAGCCACTCAGAGAGAGGAAAAGCACACACATCCTCTTCCCCAACTCTCTGTGTCAGTGACATGACTGGCTGACGGATCCCACAGGGTTGTTGCCCTCTTCCTGCAGCATCATGGATACGCCAGATGGCTGGAAACCTACACCCCCATTTTTATGCAACTTTCCTGCTCAGTGGAAAACCCTGAAAGAACAGGGCTGCAGGGCCAAGTACTACCGGGTGATTCTGGCATTGTTATTTTTCATCCGGTGAAGCCACGCTAACAGGGCATGATGTGTCACCAGGGTGAAGTGTCGCCCCAGGAGGTAGTATGGAGTGACTCAACTGTCCATTTTACTGCAAGACACTCTCTTGATGGAACTGTAGTACTTTTCACCGGGAAGAAGCTTTCTGCTGATGTACAGGACCAGGTGTTCACTTCCCTGGGCCTCCTGAGACAACACTGTCCCGAGACCTGTCTCTGACGCATCTGTCTGCAGGGTGAACCTCCTGCTGAAATCAGGACTGCACAGCACTGGCTTGCTACACAGCCTTCGCTTTAAAGCGAGAAAGGCCCTCTGGCACAATTCCGTCCACTGAACCATATTTGGGCAGCCTTCCAGGTGAGGACTCTCAAATGCATAGAGAGCGTGACAAAGCTCGAAATTAACTTCCTATAATAGCCCGCTAGTCCTAAGAAAGAGTGCACCGGGGTTTTGGTCGTAGGGATCAGCCAGTCAGTCAAGGCTTTCACTTTAGCAATCAACGGTCTGATCTGGCTACTCCCTACTTGATACCCCAAATACTCCGACTCACTCTTCCCAATGGCACATTTCTTTGGGTTAGCAGTGAGCCCAGCTTCCTACAAAGATTGCAGTACTGCTGCTACCTTACACAGATGACTCGGCCAATCTTCACTGTGGATAACCACATCATCTATGTAAGCAGCGGCGTACTGCTGATGGTTCGTAAAATGGGATCCATCATCCGCTGAAACGTGGCTGGTGCTCTGTGCAACCCAAAGGACATAGTCCTAAATTGGTATAAGTCAAAAGTAGTCGAAAACTCCATCCTCTCTCTGGATTCTGGGGTCAGGGGTATCTGCCAGTACCCTTTCGTTAAATCCAGTGTCATCATAAAATGAGCCGTGCCCAGACACTCCAGCAATTCATCTACCCGGGGCATGGGATAAGCATCAAACTTTTTAACTCACCTGAAGTCAATGCAAAATGGAGTTGACCCATCTGGCTTATCCATTAAAACAGTAGGACTGTTCCAGTCACTTTGGGACTCTTCTATCACCCCCAGTCTCATCATCTTATCAATTTCTGTTTTTATTACCTGTACTTTGCGATGAGGTATACAGTATGGCGTCTGTCGAACTGGTGCCCCCAGCTCAACTTCAATGTGATGATGGGCTACTCAGAACTAGATAATAATAGAAGCACCTTATCCCCTGGCTGAAATGTCTATAACCAAGTTCATCTGTTGTACTGTGTCTCCTGTCTGTGCTGAGCCTGCTGCAAATTGCCATGCACCCATCTTCCAACAGCCTCAAGATGTTTGTGCAGGTCCAACACATACCAAACGGTATTGGTCGATTTATCCTGCTGTTCCTCCTACATCATTCTGACCAGATCAAGCACATCCTGGGGTCTCCATCCATACAAAAACTCAAATGGTGAAAACCCTGTCGAAACATGATGCACCTCCCTAATAGCAAAGAGAAGGGAAATCAGCTGGTCCCGGTAACACACACCACTATCAATACATCTACGCAACATGTTCTTAAGGGTCTTGTTAAAACGCTCCACCAGACCATCGGTTTGAGGATGAAACACCAATGTCCTAATGGTCTTAATTTCCAAAAGCTTACATGTTCTACGGATTAGTAGGGACATAAACTTGGTGCCTTGGTTGGTCAGTAAACCTTCACTAGCTCATTGGCAACAGATTTAGCAGACACAGAGCGAAGGGGAATGGCCTCTGGATAACGTGTAGTGTAATCCAAGATGACCAATAGGTGAGTGTATCCTGTGCTCTAGCGGTCCAACTATATCTATTTCAATATGCTCAAACGGAGCTTCCACTAAGGGCAAAGGCACCAATGGGGCTCGTGGGACAGCTCTAAGACTAGCCTTCTGACACCCCACAACATTCGCAAAAACATCTGACATCACCATCCAGCCCCATCCAGTAGAACCGTGACACAAGCCTCACTTTAATCTTATCCCTTCCCAAATGACTAGACAGGGGAATAGCAGGAGCCAACCACAACAAATCCTCCTAAAAGGGTTGCGGAATCAACAACTGGTGATACACTGCCCCAGTCTGGGGGCAATTTCTCAACACAGTACAGGAGATCTTGAGCGATTTCAAAGTGAAGGTATGTGGCGACATGTCTAGGCTTGACCACATGACCATTAACCACCACTGCTTAGTCAAAGAGAATGCCCAGCACATTGTAACACTCATCCTGAGTGGAGGCTGCCAAACCAGACCCCTGCGCTGGCTCTGAGGTCTCCCCCCGGACTCTTCAGCAATCGTCCCCATCTGAAACTTCTCGGACCCCCTCCATTGCCAGCCCTTATTCTTAGCGGCCTGGCACTCCCGTTTAGTTTTAAGGGGTTTAAATTTATGACAAATCCACTCCGGGTCACGATAGGTTAAGACCTCTCCAACACTTCCTCTTTCTCAGCCAATAGGGAGGACGGGGCTGTCAGGGCAGCTAACCAACTCTTGAACAGCCCATACTCCCATCCCAGAACTAACGGGACTGGCAATTAAGGACCCAACCCCACCTGCAACTGCGTCACCTGTTGGCCAGTTTTTATAGTTATGCTAACCTTAGGATAAGAGCGGACATCCCCATGAATACATTTCATATGCACCCAATATTTGCTTATGCCCAGGTGAGATTAAGCTCTCCTGCACTAGCGACTGACCACACCCTAAATCCAAGAGAGCCGTTGGCTCCACTGTCTGACCCTACTCTGCCAACTGGACCGCCCGGTGCCTGCCATTGCACCCATAGCCGAGGACCCGGGGCCAGACACTCCAGGAACCGCTCCACCACGATCACCTCCACCAACCTGGCTTTGGTGGTTGTATCCGGGTTCAGCCAGCCCATGGCGTAATCCTTTATGCGATGGGCTATGGTTTGGGGATGCTCCTCCTCCATGAAGTGCGCCTCCAAGAACTTTCGCCGATATCTTTCCGGTGTGCCCCCACACAATTAAGGATGGTAGTTAGCCCATTCTAATGGGTCCCACCCAGCAGAGTTCACCATGGCCTCATACACCTCCAGCTAGGCTTTAGGTCGGTCCTCAGCCATCATTTTAGTTTGACTCTGCAACATGGGATCTGGACCTGCCGGTCTAGCAGTCCCCTGCATCGCAGCAGTGAGGATCTGGCGCAGAAGATCCATCATAGCTGCGAACTGGGTGGCATCCATGTCTGCTCCTACTGTGGGTGCACTCCTTTGTATGGGCAATGCCAGTGAATCCAACTCTGAAACTATGTGTGGAAGGGTGAGGAATTCAGTGACACTGGAGACAGAGAAGTGTAATTGGAACATCACACAGGTGCCCAGTTATTTCTTTTCTTTTCTGTTTGATGTAACTTAAAAAAAGAAAAGTGAGTAAGTAGATTCAAGAAAATGAGTCTTTTTCATCATTCAGTTATTAGGTTTATTGAAATATGCAGGGAGTCTGGTCCCAGGTACAGGACAAACAAAATACTTGTTCTTATAATTTTTGCATGACATTAAATACCCTTCTGTATAGATGGTCCACCTCCTCTTTCTCTGACACTTAAGCAATAGCAAAGGTACAACACATTATTCTGTGACCATATACTATATGTATTTAATTTAGTGTGTGTAGTCTAGTGTGACGACCTCTGAACTCAGTGCATTCTTCAGACCCCTGGTGCTCAAAAGGACCATACATCTGGTTTTTGTCATCTTCCTTGTTCCTATTTCTCCGTATTGCTTGAGACCCTTTGAGTCTAGTGGCATTATCTCTTATTCTCCCTGAGAAACTTTGGGTCCAACAGCAGTCCCTCGGAGCCTTTTAACTCCTTTATGCTTTGCATTCCTTCTGGTCCACAGCATTGTTATCTTGTTAGCTTGCAGTAAATGCTGGGCAAGAAGCTTGTAGACGCAAGGTCTCTATCAATTGTTAGCAGTACATGCAATTTGAACCAAACAGTCTGCTATCTGCAATATTAGTCTCTTTTCAGAAAAGAACACCAGTATAGCTCTGCCAGTCCACATGCGTAGCAAACTGCTAATCAATTCTCGATCCATGTTTTTCAACACTGTTGCTTTGTTTTGGCCGCAGAGGGCGCTGTTGTCCGTGGCCTGCCTACCAACTATGGTAAACAGGACCACAGGAATACCAAAGGCAGTAAACAGTTCAGGGGGGGCACACTCACAGGTACTCAAAAGAATAATCAAAACAAAAGGCAAAAGAAAAAAGTAAAATAAAACACAGCAATCAAACTACAAATTAAAGGGTACTGCACTCAACAGCGTCACCCCAGCCATCGCTGCCCGCATGGCCCAGGTCTCCGTCTTAATCTGCTGTTTCCTCAGCTGCGTGGCACACTATCTGGGTCTGGCCAAGGATTCCCTGTTCTCTCTCTCTCTAACTCGCTTGCGTCTTCTCGTTGAGTTTCTTTTTATTTTCTTTCCCATTGGTCCACGGTCAGGACTAGCCGCGCTTCCTCTGGCTCGGTCTGGTCTAGAGGGTCAGATCTGAGGAAACAACAGGCCCCCAAGGCCCGCATTCCAGCCACTCAGAGAGAGGGAAAGCCCACACACCCTCTTCCCCACCTCTCTGTGTCACCGCCATGACTGGCTGGCGGATCCCACGGGTTTGCTGCCCTCATCCTGCAGCATCATGCATACGTCAGATGGCCGGTCCAGGTCTCCCCTGTTAGTGTCCAATTTTAATTTTCCCCTCGATTTTCTCCCAATTTGGACTGCCCAATTCGCAGCAATTTCCGCAGCAATTCCCCACTTGGTTCAGGAGACCCGAAGATTCAGTGGACGTCCTCCAATCACACGACCAAGCCAGCTTCCTTTTTCAACTTGAGAGCAGATGTCAGCAAGCTACCGAAACCTGGAAGAAAAAGGCCAGCTCTGCAGGTGTCTGCTCTGAGCTCACTGGGCACCTGGCCAGCAGGGTTCGCTTTAGTGCGATGAGGAGAAACAGGCCCTGTCAGTTTTACCTTCCTAACCCACAGGAGCACTTGGGCCAATGCGAAGCTTTTTTCAGAGTCCCCAGTGAAGACAGGTATTTGCACAGCCAGGATGCAATCCTGCGCTTCTCCCACGTGAGCCACTTGAGGACCCCCAATTGTTAGAAAAGACATGAAAAGTGCATCTGCTATTTATTATTTATTATTTTATTTTTTGGCACAGTAAGGGTTACTTGGGGAATAGGAAAAGCTATGTGATGCATTATTGTGCATTCAAAGCAAAATATTTTCTTTGAGAGTATATAATGTATTCAATTCAGCTGTTTTTAGAGAAACTAAAGTAGGGCTTATTGACATGAAAAGGTATTAATTATAGGTAGCTGTAATTTCCCCCAGACTGATTCAGAAATTCAGAACTGAAGCTTTTGAACATTTGAGTAACAGTTTATTTTAATTCTCAACAACCTTAAATTATGAGGCATACATGTAAATTGAAAGACTAGATCGATTAGTTTAATATAATTATAGGACACAGTTATGAATTAAAAGGAAATTACCATTTATGCTCCCTCTTTAAAACCTATTAAACATACATATTTAACTTAAATGTTTTACTCTTACTGATAAGTGCCCTTAAAACCATTTAAATGTTAATGTTATGCCAGCCTTACAATGGAGTCTATTCCTGTTTGTCCTTCAAGTGCTGAGTTCTGAGTTTGTAAAAGCTATAAAACAGGTACAATATGAAACTGTAGGAGGTATTTCCAGTAAACTGATTAATTGTTGTCAAACTGACTAATTCATAAGTAGAAATAAGTATAGACACACTATATTAGAATAATTGTGAAAGTGCTGTAGCTCCAAAGTACGAGAGACCCAGGCGAGAACAACAACTGTCAGGAAACAGAGATTGAGATTCCTGTTCTTTCATATTTCTGTAGTCAATAAACTGCTGCTATTAACCGACACAATGCAATACAATAATTAAATAAATGAATGAAGTTAAAAAATATACATATCCAGGAATTTAAAATTAAACACACATCAGCACCCTGTTCCAAACACCTCCTTCCTTCAGCCCCTTCCCAACAACACTAACTGCACAGCCCAGCCTTGCAGGACTTATACTCCATACTTGCCATTTGGAAATTGTTCAGTAGAACTCATCATACACATGGGAGAAGTCATATGCAAAAACACACTTAATATCATATAATAGACGTACCCTCCATCTCAACACGACACGATCATCATGATAGTGAAACTAGACATAATGAAGCTTTCTTACCTTTGTATAAGTTAGTGATCAGCAGATGTGTCAGCCGCAGGAAGAGCACAGTGTGGGGTTTTCACTAAATCTACTGTGCAGAATACATGATTTTTTTCTATGGGAAATCGGGACTGTCCTGACCATATAGGGACTGTTGGCATGTATGATACTCTGATAGTGCATGCTGGGAATGCCTCTAGGCCCTTTCCTCCTTTAGGCCTAAATGTTTATATTTACTTTGTGCTAAAATGCAGGTATGGGATAGAACTGCTGAAATACAATCATTCAAGGGAGAAGAGGAATTAAAACACATTTGAATTTATCAACAGGGCAGGGCTAGTTAAAGAACTTATTTAACAGTTATCCAAACAACAGTGAAGAAGGGCAAAATAATCACACTCCAGCAACCAGTAACAAAATGTAAAAAACTGAGTGCCTGGTATTTTTATAATATCACGTTAACATGTGTTATTACTGCAAGACATAAAGTTCACAACAACTACTTTACAACGACCTCCTGACTAGCATTAGCCTGAGACTCTATTCTGTTTCCACCCATGGCTGTTTGGTTGGAAGCAGTTTTTCAAAACAATCAGGATCACTTTCATTTGTTCACCCACAGTCAGAGCTGAAAGATCTATAATAGCAAATATTTTGGGAAGTCATTCAAATGTGGAATGGTAGCTTCTCTCTGTTACAATTCAGTTCCTCATAAAATCCCCTGGATCAGCTTTGAGCATAAACAGATCTGCATTACAATATTTTTCAAGCATCATTGATTATGAAATCATTATTGAACACGGCTGTCATTTCTGGGATGTGTATTAATTTTGGTTGGCATCTAGATAACATTTCATCAGTTGCTCACGCTCTTATTCTCATCAGTTTGACTATGCTGAATTACATAGTTGAGGAATATCACAACGTCCACATTTAATTAAAATCTGCCAGAAAAATCGATAACTGACTTATGCTGCATAACACAACAGTTTTCAATCCAGCAGATTCTGAAAGACAAAACTACTGCAGTCCACAAACTCACTGTCATTTATAGTATAGTAAAGACTAATACATCAGAATTAAAGTATGGTAAAGCAAAGGCAAACACAGGAATGAACAGTTTGCTAAAAACATAAAGCTAGAACAATCAAGACAATATTTAAAATCCAGAGTGGACTTATTATATGGCGCCGTATAGAGGAGACAGAGAGGATCGTCCTATAGTCAATAGGTAATGGAAGTTCTAAAAAAAATAGATTCTATTTTGAGCCACCAAGTCAAAGAACAATATTGTAACCATCCCCAGATGTACTTCAAAATAATAATAAAAAAGGGCGTAAAGCCTTGGTATGCACTGAATCTGTTTTGGGGCAATGTATCATCTGCCTGTTCTAAATAAATATGATTGTATAACATCTTAGGAAATACAGTATCATTTTCTACATACAGGCTACCTCCACAAAGTAGTGTTTCAAAGTCCATACTTTTAATTAGCTAGTGTGCCTTCTATACCATATGCTATAGAAACAAATACTCAGCTGTGTCTTTCCAGGCAATATGACAAGGTCAAAAAGTGTCATTGTACTGCAGGTGATGCATGCTGGTGTTTCTTTTCTACTCCTTATGAGTGTTGCTGTGCATGGGCAGTGATCTTGTTGGTCAATCTCATTTTGTTTTTGATGTGCTGTATTCTGATGAACGGATGCATCTGACAGCTACATCTGAACAGCTTACTTCTGTCGTATAATGGCTTTTGATGAAGAGCAATTCATATTTTACTTCAGCATTGTCAAGTTTATAGAAAGCAAACAGTGCAAGTTCATTCTCACTAGCTTATATACCAGTCAGTTTCAATCATTACTATTCGTTTTTCAGACAGCTGGAGTGGGGTATTGGTTGATTTGCTGTGATAATTGGGGCAACTGTGAATGGGAAAGAAAGTCAGGCTGGCAGCTGAATACGTAGTATTTGTTTGGGGAGCTGGCTCGGAGGAGAAGTCGGCTTCTGACTAGTTGTTTACCTCACAGATTTTAGGGGCCTATTTGGGAAATTGTATCCATGTAACCATTTGCATTTGGAAATCCTGTTAGAATTCATTTTTTAGTACCATTAGTCACAGTTTAGAATGGCCTCAAAGATACGTACATGTAAAATGTATAAATAAGTTATTCAGAGCCTTTTCAAGAGGAGGATCATCTGCATTTTGCTTCGAATGGCAGTATTACATGTTTTTATGATGCAAATAACTGCACACCAAAAGCAGAATTATATTGTTTCTCATTACTTTTTAATATGTCTTAAGTAAGTGTTCAAATAAATGAATAGACTTGGAAAATATGGTCTGACTATTTTTTTTCTAGAGCATCAGGCTGTGCTTGCATATTTGCAAAAGAATTCCAGAACCGTTTTAAAAAAATAATTTTATAGCTCTTAGTAATATAATTACCTAGGGTCTTTATTGTATTTGTCTGAAAATTAAAATGTGGTACAACTCATATTCATATATTATGCATGATTGACAAGTACTTAATGTGACTGTCACACTGTGACTGTCAGCCCTCAGACCTGAGCACAAGGCTTTCAGAGCTGTTCTGATTAGAGATTTACAGAACAGCAGCCTTGTTTCCTTCATCAGTGTGCAGCTGAAGTCTGTTAGCTGTGTTATCACTAAAGTGGCTGAAACACTACAGGTGTTGTAATTAGCCTATAAATTAAATGTAACCGTTTAGTCTAAAACTGTGTCAAAAAACGAATTAATCAGCTGAAAAGTTATTTTCAATTACCCTGTCTGTGTGTCAAAAACCTTAACATTTGTTTGTATTTTAATAGCATTTTGCAGCAGTCATTTACATGTCTTTTTCTAGCTGGCCCACCTTTAGTGTCATTAATGCATAACCAGCCCACCACATTCAATCAGGAGAAAAAAATTCACAGGGACTGAAAAGTACTTTCATTATTATATGGGAAGGGAACCACCTGTACTCTGCAGTGTAGAACAGAAAGCCAAACAGTTCAAGCACACTACAGTTCGAATCAAACCCTGATAGATAAACAGCAAATGATTTGGTGCGTCAGCACCTAACAGCTCACATGGTCTTAGCCACAGAACCAGAAATTCACAAGGACAGTCTAACTATATATAATTGCCTCAATTTGCAACCCCTGCAGCTGCATAATTTTTGGTGCAATTAAACTTAAATGCATTTAACAGCTTGGTACAGTTGAAAAAAAAAAACAAACATAAATTATAGCAAGCAATTGCTTTCTTGGGATTATTGATCTCAAAGAAGAACTGTACTTCATTTTTATTTTTAAGTCACCTTTTCTGAATCCTTGGCCATTCTTGAGTATTTTATGTTGAATTGCGGCTTCTTTTTAAATCACAATCCATGTTGCTATTAGTTACCCGCTCCCTCCCTGCACATCCAGAGATCCAGGCACAATATTATACTATAAGTTCATATGCCATTTGCAGTGTGCCATCATGTGCATTTTGGGCAAGGTGGACTGCAAAGCTAAACTGTGTGTTTTGGTTTGTATCAGTATAATACCATTTACTCCCAATATGTTACAATATTAAAGTGTTGCTACAGTAGGACTGTTCTACCATTATAACTAACCCTGTGCTCCCATTTCCCAATCCAGTGCTTTGCATTGTATTTCCACTGCATTGTCATTGAAGATATTTTGGTACATTTTGGCCTTTGTTCGTTATACCATAATTTTACCTAAGCATGAAGTACAATAAATACGCATTTTAGTATGAATACACTTTTTCATGGCATGCATTTTAGGCTATCTCTATAACAAATATTATAGTATTTTGTGTCAAATGGAAGGGGAAGCTCAAAAATATCTTTGTCATGTAGCAACGTGACAGTATGACAACCACACGCCACACACTTTTTTTTTTTTTTTTTTTTTAAGCAACCTTTATGTATTTTTACAATCTGGATACTTTTCAAAATCGTCAAGTGTAAGCCAAGAACCCTGGTTCTCAATTGAGAGCAATTCGAAAATAAATATAATTCTTCTGAGTAATACCAAAAGACTGAAAGTCTCCAAAGCTGTAATCTAGAAAATAGCTGTACCAGTTTGGAAAGATTACATGAGACAGATGGACTGCAGGGATTTCTTGAACAAAACAGAAAGAGCTCTTAATATTTGATTTTATTATTCTTTTTTACTCATCACCTGCTTGCTTCTCTTCCTGGTGCATTCTAGTCACTAAATTGACAGGGGATCGATATGAGCCGAGCAGTGGGCAATTAACAGGCAGCTGCAATAATACCCTTTTAAGATGAAAACAGAACAGAAAATGTTGCACAATTATTGATGTTATTGGAATTTTATTGTTTGTTTTTTAGACCAAATTTAGCCTCATTCCACTGCAATATGGTGCTGTGGATTGTTGAACAGCACAAATGGAAAACCACTCTGACATAATTACTTTTCCTCCATAATATAATTATATGCCAGTTGATGCTTTAAGTAATTATTCACAGGGGACACCTATAATTATCTGCCCTTTTGCTTCACGATCTTGACAGGAGTAATATTTAATGGACCAAATTCATGCTTTAATGATAATAGCAGAGGAACTCCTATATCCGTTGTAAATGTGCAGCATGCAGAATGCAAACAGCTCTCGAGCCAGGCTTGTGCAGTGATTCGCAAGTAAAGTTGAGGATACAAAATGGCGCCGTCTTGCTTTGAAATGATCTTCCTTTGCGTTTGCAGTTTGAGTTTAATTCTTTTGTGGTTTTGGCAACAATACTATGCATTTAATACAGTATATACCAATACTAAAAGGGCCTTTTCACAAACTGAAGGTTGCTCTGGAATTCATTAAAGTGCTTTAAATTACATGTTACTGTTCTATTGCTATGTTATGATGTTCTCTATCTATCATCATTGATGATTCTCTGTGCCAAGGTGAATAAGTTTAGGAGCAGCTCAAGTTGCAAGATTTTTTTCATCACATAAAGATGAGGCTTTCATTATTTGAGCTCATCCTTTTAGTAATGGTATCACTAGAAACACCTTTATCATAACCATATGTATCACAGGCTGAATCAGCAAGTGTCTGTTTATGTTGCCTCAGACTAGGTCTCCTGGTCTCAAGAAACTTCCTGAAAAAGTGACTTTTTGTTCCTTCAGTTCAAGACTTTTTTTTTTTTTTTTTTTTTTTTTAGTAAGGTAAAAAAAAAAAAAAGTATAATTACACTTTCTTTACTTATACCTGTTTCATATTGTCCCTTTACTCTTATTTTCATGTCCCTTAAGTGAAGGTGCATTTTTAACATAACTTAATAAGGGAAAGTGTAAAATCCAGGACATCATTTCCTATTGATGTGCACCTTTTGTGCATCTTGTTGCATTTAAAGACCAGAAAATTTAGTTAAGGATTAGAATTTATTTTCCCCACTCATAGCAACGGGACTCCCTAGCAGTGACCTCCTAGACGTGTACAAAGGGGAATTGCACACAGGGGAATTCTCGTGCATGTCTGTTATGACAGGGGGCTGTCGGGAACCAGCCTCCAGTGACTTGGTAGCTTTCTCCCGGATGACTGCAGGACATTTTCTAGGTGACAAGGTGCCAATGCACTGGCTGCAGCAGGTCATGAATTAAATCAGTGGACATGAGCAAGGCACGCTTTGCCTCAGGAAATAGATGAATTCCATCCTCATAATAAAGGCCTTTTTAAGCAGGCAGACATTAAAAAGACTTACAGTGCCTTTTACTAAAACATTCTCATCACAGAATCTGTAATGAAATGTAGCAGTCTCATGTGATTGTTACCTGGTTCTACATTGTTACTGTAATTGGATATACATATCTGTATTTCATTGGAAATGTAATATGTTTGATAAGGCATGTGTAAGGAGCTTCTGTTATTTATAAAACAGGATGTGGACACAGCATGTAAACAGAATTTATATAACATTTAAGTATCAAAAAATGAGGTATCTCAGGTAGAAACAAATGCAGATTCTTATTAGAGCAGAGATAATATTTCTGTCATCTGTTTGGTTTATCTTGTAAATACATATATAAATACCAACATCTTCTTATTATTTTTTATGTATTTATTGGTATTTGATACTGCTGCCAGATCAGAGATAGGAGTTTCCAATGTAAACATTGATTGAGCAGGGGAGGGTACTGAACACATTGTTTCAGTCAGGAAACTCATGTGACAGATTATTTACTAAAACATAGACTAGACAACACTACTACATTATACATATTTTACACTACATTATTTGGCTTGTCACAGTAGCCCTGCCCATAAATGAACTTGCAGATAAGCAGAGAGGCTGACCATAGAGAAGCCATGGGCAGGGGGGGCAGGATAGCTGCCTTCCCCCCAGTTAGACAAAGCCAAAAAGCAGGTGGTGGCTGGGGAGGAGGAGGAGGAGAACTCTAGCAGAGAAGTAATCGATTGAGGCAAGATATAAATCCCTTCCTTGACGATCACTGGACATACTGCTTAGGGAAGGACAAATAAGATACTAGTTATTCCACTGACGATCAGGTGTTGGAAGATCCTAAAATATGCTTGATATTTGCATGATTTGATCTAAGGTTAAAGGGAGTTCCCTGCCTGAACCAGCGCTATACTTAAATCCAGCTAGCGATCATTACAAGACAAAGAAATCACACTTCATCACATAGTGGCCTGAATTACATCAGAATGATAGCAGCACCATGACCATTAAAGTATAGCTAAGGTGGTGCCATGAACTAATAATAAATTACATTAAATTCAGGGTTCTGTGTTGCTTGCTCCCTCATGCACCAACACTGATGGGCTGATTGACTTGCAGAATCACATTAATTTAGATTTTATACAATACTGTGGCAATTTGACCGGTGATTGTGAACAGGTGTAGAGGTGATGCGGTGCAAAAGGAATCGCAAACAATTGTAATCCAGTAGGAAAAGGGGTTATAATTGTAATCCGGGTCTGGTGACCAACGAAAGAAAAACGCTCCGGCAATACACAACAATGTGTAATGCGCAGAGCCAAACGAACGGGTTTACAGTCCCAAACAATAAACGTTATCCGCCCCACAATACTAAAACATGGTCACCAGTCCCGGGTGCGTGTAGTAGTGCTCGTGGTAGGTGATAACAGGTTATTTGCTGACAGTTCGTGCAGTGCAGTTCCAGCTTGTGCTGGCCCAAAAGCGATAGCTCCGGAACGTGTTTAGCCATCTAGTGATACAATAAACAAGATAATTACTAACACCCAAAACAAACAAACACTCACGAATATTCCTCAGCAGTTTCTACTGCAGCTCTCAGTCCTTCCAGGTTTAAAGCGTAAACCCCAAGCTAAGAAAAAGATTAGCGTTTCTCTAGCCCCTTTTATGCTACCCCGCATGATCCCTTGGTAAACGTTTTCAGCTGCGTCTAAAGCTTGCAGCTGCTACCTTGTTTACCTTCCAGGTCAATACATTCCTGCAACAGAGTCTCGCTTCCATCAAGGCTGACCGACTTCCCGACCTTGGAAACCAACTGTCAGGCCAGCCCGTCCAGATACTTTTCCTTTCGTTATTTAGCACCCTCTCAGGTCGAGAGGGAATTTTATTACCAGAACTCATTGTATTTCTGTCACAAATACCCATCAGACTGAATTAATTATAAGCATAAGAATAATGAAAAGTTGCCTTATGCTTATCTGAAGTCTCAGATACTACTCACAGGTGTGCTTTTCAACCACGCTGGTCACACCTTGCCAGTGAATAAACAAAAGAAAACAAATTCCAGTTTACACATGTATCCAAAAAACAAACATGCAAGTAATAAGTTGAAGTGGCTTCGAGCGACCTTCCTCCTAAACAAGGCAGCTGCAAGGTAGAGGTAAGGGAGGGAGGGGGGCCAAACAGTAAAAAAAAAAAAAACTACAAGTGGGAGTAGACGAATGGGGTTTTTATAGGGCTGATGATTACGTCTTTGATTAATGGGTGGATTCTCCTATTCAGAAAGAAAACTTTCCATTGTTTACCATGGTTTGCCATGTTTTTTTTTTTTTTTTTTTAATAAATGCTTTACCATACCTCTTTGGGCTTTACAAAGCTTTCCTAAGCTTTGCCATGCTTTCAATATTTTTAACTAAGGTACACCTTTATAAGGGTAATCATGCAAACTGTAGTCTGTTCTGTATAAAAGATCTCCCTGCTCTCTCGACGCGTCTGCTTTTTCCCAGCACAAAACACACCACATACAATATGTTTTCTAAATGTCTATATTTGTATTCCTGCTTTATGACTTGTCTTCAGCATATAATTATCATTTGAATGTGGTTTATTAAATATACATTTTTTTTTTTAAATTGTTAAATGCAATGATGTTTATTGCACATATAAATGTACACAAAACACAAACAATAACAAAGGCCAACAGCTAAGTAATAATAAAAATAATAATAATAATAATGTAACTGTGTAACCTTAATATACCAATAAAAAAAATGCTGCTTTTGTAGAAGTGGATGGATTACCCCTCTTGGATAATCAGACATGTCTGATTTTTACATCGCATCATAGATATTTAACACAGCAAAAACAAATAATTAAATGGATTACACTGTCAACTTTGAAAAGGAAGTTTAACAACCAGCTGACAGAAAACAGAAAGACATTTTGTTTAAGGGAAAGATTTTCATAAACAAGCTTTACAGGTCTATATATATATATATATATATATATATATATATATATATATACACACACACACACACACACACACACACACACACACACTTTATTCCAGTCTCTCAGTTTGAGGCTGCTCATTTTTTTAATCTATTTATAGATGGACAAACATTTTTCGTCTTTGGTACTAAAAATGCATTTAACACAGCAAAAACAAAAATTTTGTAACAGAACTACTGTGTTCATTTCATTTCCTTTTCTACAATCTTCTGAAACAGGTAGTTCACTCTCTCCTCTTCCCGTTGCTTGTAAAAGCTGGCTGAAATCTTTCTGCAGGCACGTCTGGCATATACCTCCCCAACCAGCATGACAAAAGCAACAAGGTGCAGGACTCCAACCGTGACGGCTATGGAGCTGCATGGTGGCGAGAGTTTCTTCAAGCAGCCTTCATCGAGAAAGGGGATGGCAAACTTGTAGTTTTCATCCATTTTGTGTGTTTCTGTAGGGATT
Source organism: Polyodon spathula (assembly GCF_017654505.1). Classification (NCBI taxonomy): domain Eukaryota; kingdom Metazoa; phylum Chordata; class Actinopteri; order Acipenseriformes; family Polyodontidae; genus Polyodon; species Polyodon spathula. The sequence continues at coordinate 5,742,550 of NC_054541.1, read as the reverse complement.
TGAGTCTTGGAACCGTCTCCTCCAAAAATATTGACAACATCGTTAAGAGCGTTGTTAATTTCATTCAAACCTCCTACTCCAATCTTAACCTGTAAAATACATTAAGACTTTGTTTTTTTGTATGCTTCCAACCTTGATAAGTACAAATACATTTTCTTAAAAAAAAAAAAAAAAAAAGCATAACACAAACATGTAAAATATTAAGAGTTTCTAGTTTGGTTCCAGTTTACAGTAGACTTAATAGTTGATTGACCTGAGATCTGAACCACACTGTTATGATAAAATGCAATCAGAAAAATGATATGGAAATTGAAATGAAAAATAGGTGAATTGTAATATTATTTTATTTATAGAAATAATTGCATTCTTTAAATATGAATTACAAAAAAAAATGTTTTTTTTTTTTTTATGTTAATTGGGATATATAAGTTTTCCCAAGGTGTATAACGCTATATATATATATATATATATATATATATATATATATATATATATATATATATATAGATATATAGATATATATATATATATATATATATATATTATATAATACCATACACATATTTTAGAGGCTGTCTGCATTATAAATAAAACATAAAAACAAAGACATACAAAATATATACATATTTCAAAGTGTCCGTTTACTTACTGACAGATTGGTTGAAATTGAAAACTCTACTTCTGGAAAGTCATGTGCCCATTCTAGGATATTCCCCAGGAGGAAGAAGACAAAGTGATCAAGTCCTATTATTACTGCAGCTATCACCCCATAGACAGCTAGGATCACCATACCACGCAGGGCTCTCAAAACCTCATGACGAGACATTCTCAAACCAGTGGACTTGATTAGCTTTTTATTATAGGATAGCAGGGCATCAGCCCTCCCATGCTCTTCAGCTAAACTACACAGTTTCTCTGTAACATACAAGTTGTCGTATTTTATGTCTGTCAGGTAGCCTATTAAATACCACACAGACCCTGCCAGCAAATACAAGAGGAGCAATCCAGCAACGACCTTTTTCATCACCTCCAACGATGTTCTCAGAATCGATTCAACCGAGCGGAATTCTTGTTTCACTCCTTCAGAAACGATGTCCAGCTTTTTATTAATCTCAGAAATATTAATATTTCCCTTAAAGTTCAAATTATTTTTAGCTTTTTGCATGGTAGGTATCTTTTGAAAGAACCCGTTAAAATCACTTATAGCAGAATTCAAAATGATGGCGGAATTTAAAGTTTTTTCAGTTGTGGTTTGGGTTGAACATTTTATTATGTCTAATACGTTTTTAATGTTGGTGATAATGTTTGGGATGCAATTTAAGACTAGCAACATCATGGCTGTTGAAATAATCAGCTTGCGGCCTTGCTTGGTACCCAGGGAAGGTATTATCATGGTAAACATGCACCGAACAGGATGCACAAGAAACAGAATGAAAAGACACACACAGGTATAAATCCCTGACACAACACAAGATGGCATGTATGTGTATTTTAAAGTGAGATACATCCATATAAACAGAAGCCCTCCAGTTAATGTTGCAATGAACAGGCACTGCAGGAAAAGAGCAAGACACTCCAGTGAGCTGCTGGGAGTTGGTTTGGAATAGACACACCACAAAAACTTGAAGGTCTTCCGAGCTTTTTCAAGAAGGGACCTGAACAAGAAAAAGGAAGAGCGTATTACCAATTCCGATAAAACAAAATTAGTGAGATTTGAAAAAAAAAAAAGAAATAGGAGAGAGGTTTTGATATAAATTGATGGCAAAAAAGTTTTTAAATAAAATGAGTGAGTCCTTGACATGTCTGCATTTACACTTATTATGAAAACACTTTATTATCTTACTAAACACATTCAGCAGCTGGTTTAAGAAACATCTTTCTTTATTTGGGTGTTTTACACAGCTGAAGTCATTTGAATCTATATTAAGAAGTACTTGAGGTTTAAAACTTGTTACTTATTTAGAAAACATATTACAATCACATTGCATGATTTCAATGTTAACATAGATATTTATATTCTGTATTTATGCCTTGTTTCATACATCATTTTAGATTAACTGAGCCAAACCATTTATCTATGGTAATCTTGTGGCTTTGTGTAAACAAAATTAATTGTACCCACCAGAAACTGTGAACTCGCTCCATTCCTCATCTAGCAGAGGGAAAACTTCAAGAAGAAAGTCTTTTGGTAGCTTAACGTTTTTGCAGTTCCCTGTTTATTTTTACAGAATAACGTCAAGTGTTAAAGGAGGAGCCAAACAACCCAAAAATATATTCAAAACAAGATTTTTGGGCAAGGTGGAAACTGAATGGTCATGTAGTGTCGTAGTTTGAAAAGAAAAAAAAAAAATCTTGATTTGTTCAACTCTGTGCAATATTTTTACATTGTGTTGTATTTCAGTGGTGTGCTATGGTATTTTCTTGTAGAATAACATAATATGGTTCTCCACTATATCTACTGACATTTTTCACTTCAAAATACAGGCACACTATTACGCTGTAGCTACACTGTATTTATTTTTTATACATTACAACAGTATGATCTGGAAAATAATTCTGTTGTTAATCCACAAAGTAAAACTTGGTAACAGGAAACTACCACTAACTTATGTGCCTGTATTCTATACACTGTATATTTTTAATGAGAAGACTGTGCTGGTAATAACAATAATATGACAAATTAGTATTATGTGCTTTTAAAAGATTCCTGTGAATTAGGCTAAATATTTTTTTTCTAATTTTAAAATATACTAGTTTAGTATATGGGACCAAAGTCATCTGCTCAAAGATCAAAGAAATACAGAGAAGAAATGAAGTCTGATCCTCTGAAATATCAGCAGCATCTTAAAAAGAAAAATAAAGATGCCTAAACAGAAAACAAAGTGGAAAATTAAAGAATATTGAAAATAAAGGGAACCAAAATACAAAAGACCTCAATGTAAAAAAAAAAGTACAAGATGTCATCGCTGTGAACACTCCACTCCACAATTCCGAGAATTACAGCAAGATTCAGAAACACCACTTCTCCAAAAACATAGCTACCCAGCAGATTAGATCTAACTCTGATAAGGTCAGGAAAGTTCTTCTTTTCCACAATGCCCTTGTTGTTGAGTTGCGTGAAAAATATTGGCAAGCTAAATCAGAAAAAGAAAGGCAAGTTGCTTCAGAGATCATCAGTGGGAATATCCTGAAGACATACAAGCTAAGCAGTAAGCATCCGAATAGTTTATTCTGTCGGTTCTGTTTTCAAAACAGTCAAATGTACATTACTAACATTATAGATAATTGAACTGTAGTTTGTGTTCTACGAATTCCAATTTTAGTAAAACATTTTATTTCATTTTATAAAATGCTATGTTCAAGGCGATCATACATGTTTTCAAATAATTTGCAACGTGTTTGTTGAAGTTTGCATAATAAAAGTTTGTGCCGTTACAAGAACATTCTTGTCATAACCAAAACGGCAGTGTCATTACCATCACTATCAATTTGTTTTAGGTATTTTTTAGGTATATTTTTGATTAAAAGAGAAGACAATCAACATATCACTTGATTAAAAGAAAAACATTTCTTAAAACGCATCCTGCCTACTAGTGTTCTGGTTAGTGGTTACGGAGAACTGAGAAAGACCATAGCAAGACTTGGTTTTCCCCTTGAAGTTGTGGTGACACTGAAGAGAAATTGGCTTCACCCTAACAATATGGGGAATTATAAAGTGTATTAACATGTACAAAGTGAAACTAAAAGCCAACATCTTTCTCGTTCTTATTAATACAGGTCAGTACATCTTAATTATACAGGTCAGTCTAAATGTAAGTAAACTGTGAGATAATAATACAGTAAAGCAACTGAGCAAGTTAACTTAAAGCCTGCATCCTTCTTGTTCCTAATTATACTGTTGCATGGACTTGACTGATGTGTACTGACACTACTAATAATGTGCCCAGAAAGCGCATGCACATAAGTATACAGTGCCTATATTAAGTATTCACCCCCCTTGGACGTTTTCACAGTTAATTGTGTTACAGCCTGAAATCTTGATGCATTTAAATGGGATTTTTTTCCCTTTGATTTACACAACCTAGTCAACACTTAGAAGAGGCAAGAGACTTTTTATTGTGAAACAACAGTTATTTGAAAAAAAAAAAAAAAAAGAAATGTCTTGGGTAGATAAGTATTCACCCCCTTGAGTCAATACTTGGTAGAACCACCTTTGGCAGCAATTACAGCTGTGAGTCTTTTGGGGTAAGTCTCTACCAGGTTTGCATATCTGGATCATTCAATATTCACCCATTGTTCTTGGCAAAATTGTTCAAGCTCTGTCAAATTGGATGGGGATCGTTGGTTGACAGCAATCTTCAAGTGTAGCCACAGATTTTCAATCGGATTCAAGTTCGGGCTTTGACTGGGCCACTCTAGGACATTCACTTTCTTGTTTTTAAGCCACTCCAGTGTCACTTTAGCTGTGTGCTTGGGGTTATTGTCCTGCTGAGAGGTGAATCTCTGTCTCAGTCTTAGGTCTTTTGCAGACTGAAGCAGGTTTTCCTCAAGGATTTGCTTGTATTTCACTCCATCCCTTTTGCCCTCTACCATGACAAGTTTCCCAGTCCCTGCCAATGAAAAGCATCCTCATAGCATGAGGCTGCCACCACCATGCTTTACAGTAGGGATGATCTTACCTGGGTGTGCTGTGTTGGGTTTGCGCCAGACATAACGCTTTGCATTTAGGCCAAATAGTTCAATATTTGTTTCATCAGATGACAGAATCTTTTGCCACATCTTTTCAGAGTCTCCCACATGCCTTTTTGCAAATTCCAAGCGGGATTTTACATTTTACTTTTTTCAGAAATGGCTTCCTTCTTGCCACTCTTCCATACAGACCAGATTTGTGGAGTAACTCAGCTATTGTTGACACATGGACAGTTTCTCCCATCTCAGCTATGGAACGCTATAGGTTTTTCTGTGCTGTCATTGGCCTCTTGGTGGCTTTTCTGACCAATGCCCTTCTTACCTGGCTGCTCAGTTTGGATGGAAGGCCTGCTCTAAGCAGATTCTGGGTGGTACTGTATACCTTCCACTTCTTAATGATCGACTTGACTGTGGGCCAAGGGATATTCATTGCCTTTGAAATCTTTTTATACCCCTCCCATGATCTGTGTCTTTCCAAAACTTTATCCTGGAGTTATTTTGAAAGCTCCTTGGTCTTCATGGTAGTATCTTTGCTTTGAATGCACTGCCCAACTGTGGTACCTTACAGAGACAGGTGTATTTAATCTGAAATCATGCAAACCACTTTTATTGCACACAGATGGACTTTATTTAACTTATTGTGTGAATTCTGAAGGCAATTGGTTGCACCTGTACTTATTTAGGAGTGTCATAGCAAAGGGGGTGAATACTTATCTAATGAAGACTTTTCAGGTTTTTATTTTTAATTGATTTAATTATTATTATTATTATTATTATTATTATTATTATTATTATTAATTATTATTATTATTATTATTATTATTATTATTATCATTATCTATAATAGATTATGATAACAAAAGCATCTGTTTCTTAACACAAGCGGCTATGACACCACGTGTTCACTGTAAGAACACTCAAAAAGAAAAGAAAATGGTCTCTATGGTTCTAAACACACCTATCATAGACATTCCCATCTATTTGCTATTTAAGTCTTAAATTTGCAGTTTGGAAAGAAACCCATGCTGTAGCAAACATATCTGGTACTTCACCTACTTCCTCGTTGGAAGTCAGTAACTACAGTACTCTTTTTAGACCTACTCTTAAGAAGTCTGTTGCTGCTTCACTTAACTCAAGTGGGTCTTCTGGACTGAAGAATGTTACTGGCTGAAAGCTTGTCAGTCAATAGAGAAGGCTGTTGGTTGGCTAAAGACAGCAAAGAAGGCATTAAAGGGGTGGGGAGAATTTCACTCTTCACATGATATGCAATCCTACCTGAGCCTGGTATGCAAACAGACATGCCTTTTACCGAGTGTAGTACCCGATAGGTTTTAAAAATAAAAATATTTTACTATAGCACATGGTTCTTTCAAAACTGAACATTTGAGACATATAGCCATTTTACTTTGCCCAATTACTAATGCATTAAAAAAACACAAAGTAACATTAGTCTTACTTTCATTTAATTTCTTTTTCTACAATCTTCTCAAACAGGTAGTTCACTCTCTCCTCTTCCCGTTGATTGTAAAAGCTGGCTGAAATGTTTAATTCTCCACAAGACAAGTAGCAGCCCAGTCCATTCGAGGCCAAGGCTTGTTCTAAATGACAGTCACTATGATGTGATAACTGCAATAGAAAAAGAAAACAGTGACTTTAAACAAGACAAAAACATTGGTGATAATTCACAAAAAAACTACCTTAATCTAATTGCATTAAATCTGTACTAATCTCCAGTAAGGAACCAGTACATTTGTGTTCCTTTTCCCACCTCTCGCTAGTCACCAGTTCACCAGTAGTGTGTAGTTTCAACAGAGAGTAAAAACAAACAATAAATACAGTATATGCATTAAACTTTTCTAAACCCAAACCAACAACAGCTTCAAACTGTTTCAAAATGTGAAAGACCAACATGTAGCCCATAGTGCTCTCTTGTGGCAGGGAAATGCAGTTTCCATGGAGAAAGGGATAAATCAAGCTTAAAAAGGCTTAACACATACAGTTATTCTTATTTTGTACAATTACCTTTTGAGTGTGTCAGTTTGCCTATCTGACTTGGAGAAGCTGTTACCTGTTGCATGGATTCAGTTTGTCTTTGTGTTTTGCAGGCATCTGGTTATAAGTAACACATAAAACAATGCCTGTCAAATAGTATCTCAAAAGACCAAAAACACAACAAAGAGCTCTCCAAACTCGACTGAAATGTCAGTAAGATTTTTATCACATGAGAGGAGCTGTTATTTACTTCATGCTAATATTGGACTCGGTGTTCGCCAAAAGAAAATAAGATAGTACTGGGAAACAACCAAGACGTAGCTTTGCTATGATATGAGTCTTCAGAGCTTTTCCTCCAGGTAATGTGGATTTCCTATTGGCCTGGTGTTGATGGCTGAAGTGTAATGCTGGCTCCAGGGATCAGCCAGTGCTGTATCCCTAGTGCCTCAGCATGGCAATCGTCTGGAATGGGCTGAGTGGTGCACAGTGCAGGGGTTATCTGTACACATAGATGGTAGGTACCCCGGAAAGTATCCAACTTCCTTTCTACTGCTCCATGTACCTCCAACAACAAGCAGAGGTCTGTGTCAACCATGCGCCAAGTCATTTACTCAGAGGCTTTCGGCCACTTACCCTTTGGTTTGCATTAAGGTTCCTTTCTCTCCTAGTCTGATTCATCTGACTAGGCTCACAGGATCATTGGTTTTACCACTAGCTGTGCTTCTATTGGAACTACTCTTGTCTATAAGAGGGCTGTTGATGTCCTGTGAACTGTGGTGTGCATCCTGTCTGGATTTCACTCACCTGAGAAGTACTGATCAATGTGCCTCCCCCCCAGCCTAGAAAACAATGTGGTTACATTCAATGGAATGACTTAGGAAGATTTATTGGGGATGGGACAAGATATTGTGAAAAAAAAACTTGAAAACTTTGAAAAAAATGAACACCTATATTCGGTATGTTTCAGGATTTGGGCTTCACTATCAAGCACATTTAGCTTGTTTCCAAACCAAATGTAATATTACTCAATACTAGCCAACCAGAACTGAACAGCAGCTCCTTAACAAAGATTAACAAACACAATATTTGTGTAATCTTTGCTAGGATCCACCCATTGAGTTAATGTAATAATATTTTAACCAAACACCCAAAGTTGGACCCTAGCCACAAAACTGTAAGCACTGTGCTATCATAGACACAGGGATCCTGCAATAACAGCACAACCAGCATGAAACAAACAACAACAAAAACTCAGCTCTGACCAGTAACAGCTGTGCTCAGAATTATCACATTTTCTGTCATGCTGGCAGGTAATAACTAGTTCACATACTATGAAAGCACCTTAGTATATCTGTCACCAGTATGACTCAAAGTTGACAATAATTAAGTTAGTAGTGTCAGAAGACGTGTACTGTGGCTTGGTAAAGCAGATAAAGATAAACAATAGAAAAAAAATGTATGTTTAGTGTTAACTTTTGAAAGTTTTGAAACCTGATAGGGACCCATCAAGTGTGTCTTTTCCTAATGCAGTACCTACTGCCATCTTGTGGTAATGTGTGGCTAATACAGTTCCATGAAGAAACCACCGAAGAAAGAAAGGCTTCAGAAATGACAATGGGACAAGCTGGGCACAGCCTGCTCCTGCTGGGCTTTTATGCATCACTAGAACTATGACTGTGAAAATATTGGGATACTGTACCAGCCATATCAAATTAATGTATCTAATAAACCTTTTCAGAGTCTGTACATATGTTGAGCAGAATTAGTGCTCATAATATTTTAAAATGATTAAAGAACTAGAGAAATATCAATAAAAATCATCTGACACCCATTTCAATTGCACCAAAAGTTTTTCATTTTATTTAAGCAATCGAACACTGCTAGGATACATTTGACTAGGGGCATCTTAATAAGAAATATGTCCCGAAGACAGCACAGAATCAGCAATGCTACCAAATTATAAAAATACCTTGTAATGCAGTATAATACTACCATGCGTTAATTTAGAGGCAAAAAAGTATTAACTTTTAATTCAGGAATTACAATACATTATCCTCCCGCAGAACCAGCATATCTAAATACAAAATCTGTGTAACAACATAAGCTTGCTGAAGGTCTGTTAACTATTAGGCCATATTCATAAAAACGTTAAGGACTGTTTTAAAGACTGTTCAAGGACTGTTTTAAAGACTGTTCAAGGACTGTTTTAAAGACTGTTCAAGGACTGTTTTTTTTTTTTTTTTTTTTTTTTGGTTAGATAGTGCTTTTAAAAACGAGAATATACTAACAAATCACCTCTAAAACATTTGAAAAGTGATTCAAGAAGCTTGATAGAATTAATCAAAAGGGGCTTTTAAAATGCAGTCCTTAAAGTTAGGTTTTAGCACTGCATTGCAGTATCCAAATTGTCCAGCAGAGGACCCTTGGCACTTTTACCCTAAAATGCATGGGTCATCATAATCATGCTTCTTAATACAGGGAACCATCTTGCAACCTTGATATTTGAAGTAACTTGAAATTACATTTTCTTTACTTGCTATCTTACTAACATTTTTTTTTATGGTGTTTTCAATCATTGCAGTTATACAAATGCTGTGTTTTCTTCACTTTCTGATACAGCCTGTGTTTTAAGTACCTTTACTCAAATTGAGGAGCATCTCTAAATCTCTACAGTATAACCCTGTAAAGAGGCACATACACTTATGACTATATGGAATATTATTATTATTATTATTATTATTATTATTATTATTATTATTATTATTATTATTATTATTGTTGTTATTGTTGTTTTTGTTGTTGTTAATTAGTTATTATTGAACTTTTTTATTGCAATTAGTAAAAAGGACAATATCATTCTAAAGTGTGCCTTATCAGTTGAAAAGACAGGAATAACAAATTAGTGCTTGGTATTTGAACTAGGACAACCACATCCCTTTGGACCAGAAATAAGACATGTATGATGCTGCAGTGTAACACACCTCATATATGTAACTCTTTAAATATAAATATTTTAGATTTGTGTTTGTATCTGAACCAATTGCCAATAACATTTACATTATTAAATAAAGAAAGAAAGAAAGAAAGAAAGAAAGAAAGAAAGAAAGAAAGAAAGAAAGAAATGTCGGGTGCCTTGCTAATTGAATCCCTATAGCTTGCTTTGTGTTGCTGGGGGTCACTCTCGTGCCAGCACACATGTGGGGAGGGCTTAGGATGTAACACCCCTAACAGCTGAAATCAGAACCAAGCAGCAGGGTTGGCAAAACACTTTTATTTTTTTAATCTTGCTAGTTTTTCAACAATAAATATGAAGAGTAGAGATAACTGTTTAACAGGTAAGTTCACGACTGTAAATCTTTTGGCATTTCAGCTCCCAGATATACCTGAGACATACTGTTAGAGCAGTGGTTTTCATCTCAAGAACCAGTGTTTCCAGCAGAGTCCACCATGTGTACCAGTAACTATGTGTAATCTTAAATGGCTGTCTCATTACAACCGGTTTTCTCACTGAAAATGTGCCATCTAATTATTTAACCAGAGTTCACCACAATCAACAACACAGAGTGGCTGCAGTAACTTTGAAAGTATTCTGGTTGAGGAATCATACAGTCATAAAACAACTGTCGGTGCATACCAGCTGCAGGTCTATCACATACCAATACCAGTACTGTTGAAAACCACTGTGCTAGAGGGTGTTATCACCTGTTCTCCATATTTTAGTGTGGCTTGCACGCCTTTCTCATGGTAAAGTTTGGAATTTGGACAACTTTTTTCTTTGATTTTAAAAGCTATAGTAAAACTATTAAGACAGCAGTAAAGACCTTAGACTTTTTTTCTATTTGCTTTTAAGTTCATAACCAGCCACAATTATTCCTTCCTTATTTCTAAAAATTAGACCAAAAGAGAGTGGTTCTAGTGAATTTATTTTTTGTCTGACGTTTTTATAATATACTCTTGAAGGTCCTCTTTGGCTATTATTTTTTGATATAGAAAATGAACCCTTTTGTCTTCCTGTTTCTTGAAGAAGGAAGCGGAAATCATTCTGCGTATGCGCGTGGTGTAGATTTCACAGATGACCATGACGTAGGCAAGAAGGTAAAGTACTGCCACCAGGGCGGCGATGTCTTTGTCGGGTTCAAATGGTTCTGTTATGCAGTGTCTGGAGGTAAGGGTGAAGTTCCAGTGGTAATCCTTTTGGAAACTGTATTTTTTGATGGTAATAAATCCCAATATCAATTCAACCTGTAAGAAAAATAGAGAAAACACAAATCTTAAAGGTGTTGTGCCCCATTTCTTTCTTTATTTTGTAGTTTGGCACCCATGGGCTTAAGCAGTTCAGTCTATCTGGCGCATTAACCTTTTGACTGCCACGCAAATTGAATGATTGGTTTATGTTTAGTCACATAACATTGAACTGTTAATATAACCACAGAGAGTATTTTAAACCTGCATCCATTAAACACAGGTTAAGGCAGAGTGTATAGAGCTATATAACTGACATAAGTTATAATTCTTTAGCTAGTCTGAATATGCATGCTTCTGGACGCACCCATCTAATCTTTCATTACCTGAAACAGGTAAGTCCCCCTGGTCTTGTTGTCGCTTGAAATGGCTTACAGGTAGGGTTGCCACCTGGCCGGTTTTTGTACTGCCTTGCTGGTTGTCGGTGTAAAGAGTTACTGTAATGTGCTATTTTCTTTTTTTTTTACTTTAAGCACAGTGATCATACTAGGATGCATACAGTTCTGTATTTTTTTTTGTCTGTATAAAGTTTATAGCAATTTATCCTATATGAGACAGCGGATGCCAGTCATCAGGACAGTCTACAATCAATATGCTGCTTCACTGTGTCACCTCCCCCACAGACACATAAGATTAGAAAAAAGATAAAATAACATACAAAACATTAGTAACAATTAGCTATAGTTGGCAATAGGACCCTTTGTTGGTGCAGCACTTCTTTCAGCCCTTGATTGCACTGGTCCCTGCTACTACACCTTAAGAAAGACACAGAATAACATCACAAATGAAATAGCCAACAACAAACCTTGTTGCCGTGGATGCTACGTAACATCATATATAAATAATTAGTTCTGAATTATACCTCGCAAGATACCTCAGGTACCTGGAGGGTGTTTTGCATACGTTGCAGTTACTGATATTTGCAAGCCTTGAAAACAGCTATTTTTCCTAAGGTTCCTCAATTATATGGGGAACTGTAAGGCTGAATCAACAGCATCAAACAGGTTAGAAGCAGTGATTATGAAATGTGCTAGTTAGGAATGAATATTTAAAATTGCGTAATGTTTATTATAATACAGTTGTAATAATAATACAGATGTTTGTTTTTTTGTCTGGGTTTTGCACAGTGCTGTTGGACAGTTTCAGTGTTCCATGCAATCCATACATTGGATGACTTTGTTCTTAAGATATGAGGTAATAAGAGAAGAAGAAATAAAAAAAATATTGCTTACCGAGTATGTGACTTTAATGGTCATCGGTATCACTGGGAAGTCATAAAGCCAGCGGGCACTGGTTACAATAAAACTGAAGACAATCCGGTCTGCCATGATGACACTTATAATCAGGAGCAGATATAAAGTGATGACTGCTAGATGAACCAGACAACTAAAACTTTCACGACGTGACATTTTGAAACCTCTGGGGTGGATTAATCCTGCAGTAGGCATGACACATTTTCCATTCTGTCTGGCTAAGTGCTCCAGTTGCTTAGTGATGTAGACGTTATCAAACTTCACATCGGTAAGGTAGCCTTTTAAATACCAGGATGAACCTATAAGCAGACATAGGACAAAAAGGCCAGCGAGAAGTCTACTGGTGACAAGTTTGGTTTTTTCAAGTACCATTTTAGCCAACAGGAAGTCATTTTCGACCTGCTGGCTGACAGTGTGAAACTCCTTTCTGATTTCAGAAACATTGACATTTGCAGCTAAGTCAAAATCTTGCAGACTGGCTTTAAACAAATGTTGTATTTCTTTATTAATTTGGATAACTTCCTGGCCTATTTCCTTTGTGGCGTTGTTCAACAACTCAGTCGAGTTGATCACATCTTCAGCTGAAGTAGTCGCACTGCATTTCAAAGCGTACATTACAACATTAATGTTAGTGACCATGTTTGGAATAACCTTAAGTGCTATGAGCATCACTGATGTTGAAATAATTAATTTGCGGCCTTGCTTGGTGCCTAATGTGGGGATCATGATTGTAAACACACAGCGCACAGGGTGTACAAAAAACAAAAGAAGAAAGGCCATGATACTGTAACCCCCTGCAGTTACACTAGAAGCACGATACTCTAACCCTAAAGTGTAAAACATCCAGTAGAACAAAAGAGCTCCGGTGATGACAGCGATGCTGAAACACAGTAGAAGTAGGGTGAGACATTCTGCAGTGTTGCTTGGAGTTGGCTTCGAATAGGCAGACCAGGTAAATTCCAGGGTCTTCTTTACTTTGAGAAAGTATTGCGTCCATGGCCTGTAAAAAACATATTCATCAGTTGGGGTTTAACCTAGAGGAGCTGTTAAATATTTAAGTTATAATGAGGGCTGGTCAAATGTACGAGGAAATAAACTCTTGAAACAAACAAACCTCGGTGATTGCTGTATATTTACCAAGCGAGGTGTTGACTTTCAAGTTCCACACAACCAGCCCTAAATTTATAGCAATTATGCGCAGCAATTAAGTCAGCACCATTCAGCAATAGAATCTGTGACTGAACTGTTTTTAGTGTTTACAAAGTTAACAGAAGACCAGTGAAGTGAAGAGTAACATAATTATGTTTTTCAAAAACAGAAAAACACCAGTTAAAGTTACAAAACAAAAAATAAACACAACAAGTATATAATTTGTCAGTTTAAGCAAGTTAACTTTTTTTTTCTCCTATTGTAACTTGAACAAGTTTGTTTTGGTTTTTTTTTTACCTTTTGAAAAAGGGGTTGTTTGTTTTATGTATTAAAAGAAAGACAAAGTGACAAAATCTTGTTTTTGAACACGCATAGATGAATATAAAATTAAAGCAGGGTAAATTACAGTTCATTAAAATGGTTGTCAGGCCCTTTGACAGTACAGGTTGGTTTGTTATTTTTATTTAGTGGAGAATGGAAACTGAGCTGTGAATTTAAAAACAGGTGTATTGAGGGACAGAGCCATTCTTTACTTCGTTTGTATAACAGATGAAATCATACTGTAGGATACATGTCTTGGAATTCTTATAGAAGATTGACACCCTCGGGAGAGTCACGGAGAGTCTATATATATATATATATATATATATATATATATATATATATATATATATTATAAAATCATATATATCATGAATAGTATAATATATAGTACTTTTCAACTATATCCTTTTTACTATTCCCTGTGTGACAGGATAAGGCTTTGCGGTGACGTCAGGCCGGAATGCAGGAAGAATAACATGAACAAGGTATGCAGTGCAAAGCGACGCTTGCGGCATTGTTTGTTAAACACAAAAATAAATAAAAGGTTTAAATAAAAACACTTGCTTGCGGAGAACAATTTTTAAACATTTATTTTGTATCTAGATTGAATCACTTATAATATGTAGTGCTTTGTACTAGCTGAAAGCAAACCTACTTTCAAAACTTATTACTTTGAAAACGAGGGCTTTTTCACTATTTCACTCTGACTCACGATTGTGACACACACACACACACACACACACAACACACACACACACACACACACACACACACACACACACACACACACACATATATATTCAGTGCAAGCTTCATGGGCCCAAAACTTGCAGGACCATACTTCCTTGGGTCGGGATGAAGCATAATCTTCAAGGCACATTATACAAATGTTCACTTCCTCATCAGAAAGATCGAACTCTTCCGTTCTCTGGTGTTTTGTCTTTGCCATTTTCTCTCCAATTTTCTTTTTTTTATCTGCCAAATCAATTTTCCTTTTTGCCTTAAGACTTATTTTTTTCAGCTTCCTTGGCTAATTTTACAGGTGTATCAGTGAGAATTGCTGTTACTTTCCTCTTTCTCCCTTTTGTTTTGACTTGCCTTGGGCCTGCTTTGGAGAACGGATAGACCGTGACTGGAGAGAAAGCTTTCTCTTGTGTCTCCTTTTGGAGAGCTTGATTATAGCCTGATGTACTTGCCTCTGGAGTGGTGACCTGACTTGTGGTTGGAGAGGTTACTTGAGGTGTAGCTGGAGAGGTGACTTGACATGTGGTTGGAGAGGTGACTTGACGTGTGGTTGGAGAGGTGACTTGAAGTGTGGTTGGAGAGGTGACTTGACGTGTGCTTGGAGAGGTGACCTGAGGTGTAGCTGGAGAGGTGACTTGAGGTGTGCTTGGAGAGGTGACCGGAGGTGTGGTTGGAGAGATGAGGTCTAGCTGGAGAGGTGACCGGAGGTGTGGTTGGAGAGGTGACCTGAGGTGTGGTTGGAGAGGTGACCTGAGGTGTGGTTGGAGAGGTGAGGTGTAGCTGGAGAGGTGACCGGAGGTGTAGCTGGAGAGTGCCTTGATATGTGGTTGGAGAGGTGACCTGATTAGTAGATCCTTCCTCAGCTAACTTCTTTCTGGCCTTTCAAACTCTGTACTATGTTACATGGCAAATCTCAAATGATTTTGCCACAGCGCTCACTGACTTTCCCTCATTGTTAACTTCATTGGATGCTTGCTCCAAGATGTGTAATGGCACTCCCCTACTTGTCTTCCTTGGTCTAACTCTTGGCATACTAAAAGCAAAAAAAAAGAGCTAGTTTTGTATGGGGTCAATTGTAACATGTGTTACGACTGACCCCAACCCTGAGAGCCATGATTAAACTGCATGTCCTGGCAAGAAACAACAAAACTAACAACCATTAACTGTGTAAATTGTAAGTACACAGATTAGCTATAAAAAATATATGGGTTTAAATTAATTAACTGGGAAACTCAGGGATATATCACAAAAATAAAGTTGGTGAAAAAAGTTACTTACCTACATCAAAAATCGTTTTTTGTGGATAAAATCTTAAGCTTTTATCACAGGAAGTCTCTTTTCCACAGGCAGGCAGGGAACCTAACTGAGCATGTGCAGAGTGAATTGTATCACTCAAGCTTGTCTCTGATTGGAGAAATTCAAGGTGTTACAACCGACCCTTGTTACAAATGACCCCAGTCTCCCCTACTGCATTAAGGCTGGCTTTTCAATATAAAAATACCTTACCCTGAGATAATGCCAAGTGTATCGTATTGTATGGACTTATATCTGAGGAAAAGTAGTTGAGATTCACAAACTACACAAAAAGGGCATCGCATTTGCGGATCATTAGCGCATGAGCTTAAATATGACATTCAAAAAAATAAATTTGCAATCCATAACCGAGTTAGGAAATGTTGATACGTTGTAATTAATATGAGAAAATTGCATAAGGATACACTGAATTGTTTTATTTTCTCTTAATAAAAACAGTAAACAAAGAAGTAATCTAACTGAAAGCTTTGATTTAACACACTGATAATTCATTTTTCAATCTAGACAAAACGGCCCTTCACCCACATATAGGCTATGTACTTGTTCATTACAGCCGTCATTTCGTTATGAAGAACGCATTTCCCCAAGATCATGTAATATTTTCCAAGGTATTCTTCACATAGAAAGGCCAGCAATAATTAACTGATATACAAGTGCGGATGAGGGCAGGCGTGCCAAAAGCATTGCCCCAAAACATTATTTGTTTTTTTCAAAGATATATGTGTGCTCACCTATAAAAAAAAAAAAAAAAAAAAAAATGAAATTGCTTGAAGGCAATTCGTTCTTCATACAGGAATGACACACACTGTTTTTGGGATGTCATTATAATACTTAATAGATATAAATAATTTGCATTGCTCCAAACTTGTATGTATTTTCTTTTAGAAGAGACATTTGTCTGTGCTGTATTAAAATGATCATAGGGCTAGACGTTTTTTTTATTGCTAAAACAGCCTTAATTAAAAACGGTATACTGCCTAAAGGGAAAATTCATTATTGCTCATGTATGCTGACTTTAAACGTTAGTTGTTTTTTCAAACAGATATGATTATATATGTGGTAAACGCAATGTTTAAAAATAGAAGACGGTTTTTATACGGTATTAAAACTCAACGGTAGTGAATTTGAGGCTGACACAGCAGGTGTAGAATAGCGAACATAGCTGCGCGGGAACGTGAAGTGAAAGCACGCAGACAAGGCGGAGTTCCAAAAAGACTGGAAGGGCGGGGGGATACTGGAATTTCCTATTTCCGTCCTATTTACAAATACACAACAATAAATAAATCATAATAAACAAACAATAAACTGCACAGTGGCGGAGGGGGAACCCCGTTCTAAAAACAAATACTGTATGGGGCTGCTCGCCCTGTTACACCCTGGTAATTGCTTGCCAGGTTAGTAAGAGTAAAAGCTGATGCTGATGTTTGCCTAACACTTTCTAACAACTTCTTAAACTAGTTTCCTACCTCAACATACATTATGTTTAATAGCACATACAGTTAATGGCCGCACTTGATTTTATACAATTAATAGGCATGTATAAATGAGGTGCTGATGATGATTAACATTGGTAACAGTCACCATGGTTTTTTCTGCTCAGTGACAGACTTGTCTTATAAGAGCTATAACTACAGAATCCATCAAGTCCACCTCACAAGCTAAAAAAACAACTTTGTCTCTTAACAGTCATCTACAACTGGCAACACATTTATGGTTGTATTATTAAAGATTTATAAAGGATCTCTAGACTAACTTGTTTTAAATAACTATATAAAAGGACAGCAGTTGGATTAAATTATTTAATATTTTATACAGCACTATCACATTTTACTCTTTAAAAGAGAACCATGGCTAAGTAAGTCACTACAAATCAAAGTTTGTATTTAGCACAATATAAAAAGGTATCCACACTGCACTACAATGCCTGCAGTACTTGTCTGTTATTTAATATTAGATTGCAATCATACATACCTGAAGTCACAAGCAAGACCAATATGTTTATGAAGCAAGTCCATGCCTAAGATCCAGTTTAATGAAAAAGGGAACTTCAGTGTGCAGTCATTGACACAGCTAGAATCAGCTGGTGTTGTGTCAGTGTGGTTTTAAGATTTCAGGCTGGAAAAACAGCATAGGTTGTTGAAATCAATAATTTGCATATGTGCTGAACAGTTTGAACAAACCCTTGTGGGGTCTCAATTTATGTAAAGTGGCAGATCTAACCGCTGTCCTAAAATGAGGTCCTTTGTGCACCAAGCAGCTAACTGTGACTGGGAGTCCATTTAGTACATTTATTCTACATTTATTTTGCATTTAGTCCTGCAGCAATGCTTTAATAAATGGCTCTGCTTCTGTTAAGATAAATTGAATTGACCGCTTTGTCATAATTGAACTCATACACACACTGTCCGCTCTATCTAGACACTAGTTTCTATAAGCATTATTCCCAAACTTATCTATGTATTTATTTCATCTGAATTCTTTCTGAGGTATGTGGGATTTATTTTGCAATTGGTGACTGGTATTTCCACATATAATGTATGACAAGGAAGTCTAAATAAAGAAGTAAAATATATAACTCATTTGAACTTTACTCTTTCCAAAATTTACTCTTTGCTTAAAGAGGCCAACTGGTGTTTTTAGGTGACCAGAGGAAATAAAGTGCATCTCACAGCGGTTTCAAATATGGAAGTTAAAGTAAACAGAACTAAACTATTCCCGTAAATGTAACCTAATTCTAAATTCCTGCCATTGTGTATGGCCCACATTAGAAATGCATATGCTGTGGTAAACATGAGCAGTGCTAGCCTTTATACAGGAAAATATTGGGCTTTTACCATTTACTGTCAATGACCTAATTAGTGAGCAATTGAATGTGAACTATCATAGGATTGCTAAATGAATGGGATCCATCTTCTATATAACAAGTAAACACACAGCACCTGTTGGTGATGGTATCCTTGAATGAAAAAGCTGCTCCCATAATGCTGTTCATACATCAATCAAGTTTGGATTTTTAGAGATGCTTTAGTTATTCTCAGTTTGCTTCTTGAATCTTCTGTAATCTGCGTGGTGCAAGATATTTTGCAATCAGTAACTTCTTTTCAAATTGAAGCAAATATTTTAAAACCACGTTTGTGAGCCTGTTAATCATTAAGGCTGAAGTACGCAACATGCAACCGTGGCATATATGCCACTATAAAAAATGTAATCTTTGTTTAACCAATTTACAACCACATGACATTTATAGTATATTGTAGTGTCAGCAAGGTCAGTAACCAGTTGAATAGTTCACATTTCTCCTTGGTTTTGAAGACCTGGTAAATCCCTTCCTCTCAGGCACTTTTCTACTTACCAGAGTTCTGTGCAAATTAAGAGTTTTGTAGAAGAGCACTAAACCCTGTACTGGGTTCGTGCCCCTGCCCCTGTCCCATTCAGGATATCAGTTTTGGACAATGATGGAATCTCAATTTCAGTGATAGCACTGTCAAATCTGAACCACTTGATTTGCTGCAACATTGTTACAACTTCTTAACAAGATCAAAATGGGATCCCATGAAAATTCCATGAAAATGAGAAAACATCTAGAAAGATTTCTCTTTTAAACTTTGTCTGAGGTTTTACTAAGATTTCAAAATGCAAGTATGTTGCATAAATGAAATGACACTACCATGTATTATACCATGGACTGATCATACAACAATGTGATTGTGAGGATGGAATTCCATACATTGCTAACATGTATTCAACATGTACGTGTATGTAGTTATTTTCCCGATTAAATAATCTATTTGTATTTACACATATGAATGAATGAATGAATCAATATTTATTTTATATAGAGCCTTTCATACTGGACCACCATCACAAAGCGCTTTACAAGACAGTAAGGAACAATGCATAATACATTAAATACAATGAAATACAGGGCATGATACTTTAAATACAAACAGTAAAATACAATGCAAGTACATTAAATACAAGACTAGGGTGTGAATTCTAAACATTGTGGCTGCGCGTGTCGTACAGAATCATACGAATAAGATGGAGTGAAAACCTGAAATAGCAATGTAGACAACAGCTAATAACAGATTCCATTCTTAAAGAGCATTAAAGGCAATTAAATAATGTATCAAAAAGGTTAGAAGAGTGTTAATTCATGTACTTGTATTTTGTAGTCTGTATTTTGTTTTTTGTTATTTTATTTTAAATCATACTTTTGAACAATTGTACAAACAAACAAAAAAACTGCTTCACCACCATGACTTGCACAAATATTACAACCGGCTTCTTTGCTTGTACTGTAAGTTAATGAGAGATTGTTTGCTATCTTTGTTTAATTTTTCTTTTTCAATGTGAGTAAAATACACGATTTGGTCGTCAAACTTGGGTTTTGATAAGATGCTTTGTAACCTTAATGAGTAATCTAAGCTTTTCAAACAGTGTTAATAATGCCTACGTTATTTCTATCAGTAAGCCATTACAGGTTTCCAGTCTGACTGTCTTTAACTGAAAGTTTTGTTAAACATAGAAACATGTTATCAGCTGTATTCAATCATTAAAAAACATTCTTAAGACTTTGTGGATAATAGAATTAGCTTCCAGACAATGCTCCTAATATACAGATTTAAATATAAAACAAATTCTGCAGTATTGCATTACATAGATTTTATGAAGCTAATATATATATATATATATATATATATATATATATATATATATATATATATATATATAGAGAGAGAGAGAGAGAGAGAGAGAGAGAGAGAGAGAGAGAGAGAGAGAATAAAAAGACAGATGTAGCCTAGAGTACAGTTCCTCTTTCTTACCACTGGGGGAGCTAGTTTAATTGCGACCACATGGGGAAATGTCTTAATGTACCCTCTATTCTACTGTGTCATCCCACATGTCAGAGGTGAATATTTTAGTTTTCTGTTGTGAAGACTGGAGTACTGTCTGGATGTGACTGTACGAACAAAAGAAAGAAAAAACAATAAAACAGTTTTTGATCACTCGCAAAATCAGATGGTTGAATTATTTTTATTTTAAAACAAAATTAAGAAAATAACACAACGCAAAGTCACTAGCCTATAATAATTACTGTAGGGTCTGAATATTATTTTAAAGGGGTTTGCTGTTACTGGTATAGTACTGTATTAAATGTTCTGGTTTTGTTTTACTTCAGGCAGAGTTAGTGTGTCTGTATTAATAGTAGGGCTACATAAATTGGATGTACACCACGGCATTGGATTGACATACACCATACACCCAAGTTTATAAAAAATATATATATATATATATATATATATATATATATATATATATATATATATATATATATATATATATATATATATATATAATATATATATAATATATACTATATTATTTTCTACAACACAGTTCTATGTTATTACAAGGATGGACCGTGATGTCAGAGGAAGCCTAACCAAACCAGCATTCCCCACATCACTGCCTTGCCTTTGAGGGATTCCTCCACAACCTGGACACCTCATTGTGGGAATCCCAGAAGCTAAATGGTGCAATTGTCAGGTTTGAATGTCAACCCACATTGCAAACATAGAAACCTGTATCTGCTTACTGTATTGTTGCAAAGATTATCACATCATTGTAATAGCAATATCTATCTTCATTAATAGAATATAATAAGCCTTGTATCTGTATAATATTTTGAGGGCTGATATTGGGTGTGGGATACTTTAACTAAACTGATTTTGAAGTTGGGGCAATTAAGTACGGCATGAAATATATGCAAACTATATACTTATCCATATACTTCAACAATTATATCATACTGTACTGTTTATTTCTCCTGTATAATCGTGTAATACAGTGATATGCAGCACCCTGACACTCCCTTTAAGCCACAAGGAATGGGGCAGCAAATGCCTGCTACCCCATGCCTACCCCAAGGCTATGCACAAACACCTCAAGGTCAAGCAAGCAATGACCACGAACAGGGTAGAGGGTTAGAGACAAGAGCCAGGGATGATATTCGGTGACCCTAAAGCACTTGTATGAGGGTAGTCCCCTTCCCCAGAATGCATTTAGGCCCAAGGTGGTAAACTTTTTGCCAAATGCAAATATTACTCCCTGTGGGAGGGTAGTGGGTGGAGCTTTTGGGAAGGACCAGAAATGACAGCACACAGGAGCCGGAAATGGAGATTAGTCCTTAGAGCCCTGTATCATCAATGGTATCAGGGCAGGGTTTTATTTTACAAAAACAATAAAAATAGAATAGTCCAGTATTGCAAAAAATAAACAAGAAAACCACCTGGAATACCAGCAATGGTAAACTCAGGTTTGAAATAAAAAGAGTAAACAAAAAATGTCACGGTTACAACATAACAACAAAGGAAGCACTGGGTTTCGTTGTGGTACTGCGGTGGGTTTCCTCTCACCACTTCTTAGCTCCCTTTCACAGATTAATGGCCAGTCCTCGGTTCCTCACTCCAGTAATCCAACAGTGTCCAAGATTTTCAAGCTTCTGTGAATAACAGCAGTGAATGAAAGCAACAAAGCAAGCACAGCATGTGTTTTCAGTTCAGCCCAGACAGCGCGAATGGCAAAACCATACTGCTTAAATACTGCCAAGTCCCACCCCTGCAATCAGCACGCTGCCCCACGTCAGCCAATCAACGAGAACAGCACAGCTGATTGCAATGATGGGACCCGACGGCCGCATGGTTCTACCTTGGGCCAAGATGGCTGCCTGACCCGGAACTTCCTGCATGGTCAGAGTTCAGCCTCCTGATCCAATCACGGTCAACCCTACACAGCGCTGCCGGTGGTCGGGAGGGCAAATTACGACAGGGACTCCTTCCAGTCCTGTCACACTCCCACACTAGGCTTCTTACCTGCAATAGGGCCAGCAGTTGCTTCAGATGCCCATTATCAACACTGCACCACACTACACTGGATCAGTGCAGAGGATGTCAAACCCGAACAGCATCAGGAGTTACGCTATGGTCCAAAAATTCCAGCCTACCCCTCTCAGTTTCCCATGAACCCCAGTGGAAGCCAGCAGCTGGGGGCCCCAGTGGTTAACACTTCTGTAATGAACACTCCTTTTCATTCACCTTTCCCACTTATCACTCTTACACCATCGCATCAAGTGAAAAATGTACCAGTCTTTAGTGGAAATGCAGACAGTAAAGTGTTAATTGAAGATTGGCTCAGGGATATACAGTATCTTCTTGATGCGGGAGCAATGCCTCCTAATCTTTGTATTGCAACTGTAGTGAGGCATCTTAGTGGGGAACCCAGTAAGCTTGTCCTGAACATACTAATGAGTGAGCAGATACCAAGCAGAGCATTTGAAGAGCTCAGAGCAGAGTACAGCGAAACTCAACTGTCACTAGACCCACTGGTGGACTTCTATGAACAAAGTCAGAAACCGGGTGAGTCAGCCTGCTCTTATGCCATTGCATAGGAGGCTGTGTTACACTCAGTGGAAGAAATACAGAATAGGAACAACCCCTTTCCAGACCGGGATGGTAAATTAACACGTAGGTTCCTGAGAGAACTGCACAATGAAGAAGTCTATTTGAGAGTTGACCCAATGAAGCCCAGACTGCTTAGCTTCAAAGAGCTGCAAGCTGAACTCAGAAACTTATCCAGGGAGTCTAAAAAATTTTCTCTGACGAAACCAAAGAAAACTCTAAACCAGGTTCATGCTGCAGCATGCAGTGAGACATTACAGTGCAACAGCAAGGGTACTCCAATCACACAATCTAGGCCCAACTCAGAACTGTCTGAATTGACTGTGCTTGTAAAAAGACTGGCACTAAGTCAAGAAGAACAAAGGTCAAGGCTGTCAAGACTGGAAACCAACGTGACGGTGCGCTCTTCTGTTACAGCATAAATGCTACCACCATTCCTGAAGAGCAAAGACAATGCACACTGGCTCCAAATCTCAAAATCAACTGGCATGACTATGTTGATGCCATGACACATGCAAATAACTGCACACAGCATGATTCAACAGGCCACGCACCTTACTCTTTGATGTTTGGGAGGCACCCTAGACTCCCAATTGATGTGATCTTTGTATTGTCCGCTGGTGAAGAGCCTGTTGAGTACAATGAGTTTGTACAAAACCTTCACGATTGTTTGTCCTTTGCTTTTGATCAGGCTAACCAGATGTCTAGACATGCAAAAGAACAACAGAATGAGCAATAATATCGCAAGGCCAGAGATTGCCAATTTCAGCCAGGGGATAGAGTGCTGATCAAAAACTGCCATCTTGAAGGGAGGCAATGATTGGCTGATAAATGGGAGGCCCTGCCCTATGTGGTTGTCAAAAAGCCAATTGGCATCCCAGTGTATTTTGTGCGCTCCGAAGATGGTGTGAAGGAACGTGTGGTACACCGCAATCTCCTGACCCAGTGTATGTTCTTCCCAATGGAGGGAGAGTGACCACCAAAAGCTGGAGTCAGACCACCAGAAGGGGAAGTCTCCGAGAGCGATGCTTCTGACAGCAAGTCTGATGTTGATGTAGAGATCATTGCAAGTCCACCAAGTTCTCCTCAGCATAGCAGACCCTCCAAAGAACTGACTTACCTGGCTGATGATCAAAAGGAGGCTTACAAATCTGATGTTGATTTTGATGAGAGCACAGAGGTAACACCTAGAGTGGAAATCAATTAATGGAGATACCATTGTGAACAGCCCACTCACTCAAGATTATGTTGAGGAAACTGTCCAACCTGACTACACAGAAAGGAGAGATTGAGTTCAGACTGCAACAGTCTGCAAATGTAGATTATTGCCACTTGAACCCCTGAGAAGGTATCCCTTAAGAGAAAGACACGCCCCAAACAAATTAGCATATAGGCAGGCAATCCCCGTTTATGAGACCAACACACAGAAACTAGAGAGAGGGTGGAAAATATGGCATAAAAGTTAGACAAAGGGTGCTTAGAAAAGAAATAACTTTAACTGAAATGAACACCACTTATGTGACTGACATTTTGTATAAAGTTGTGTTAATTAACTGAATTTAATTTGATGTCGAGGACACCATCACCCAAAGAGGGGGTTGATGTAGCCTAGAGTACAGTTCCTCTTTCTTACCACCAGGGGAGCTAGTTTAATTGCGACCACATGGGGAAATGTCTTAAGGTACCCTCTATTCTATTGTGTCATCCCTCATGTCAGAGGTGAATATTTTTATTTTCTGTTGTGATTACTGGAGTACTGTCTGGATGTGACTGTACGAACAAAAGAAAGAAAAAACAATAGTTTTCATAATCAGATGATTGAATTATTTTTATTTTAAAACTAAATTAAGAAAATAACACAAAGCAAAGTCACTAGCCTATAATAACTACTGTAGGGTCTGAATATTATTTTAAAGGGGTTTGCTGTTACTGGTATAGTACTATATTACATTTTTTGGTTTTGTTTTACTTCAGGCAGAGTTAGTGTGTCTGTGTTAATAGTAGGACTACGTAACCACCCTATATATATATATATATATATATATATATATATATATATATATATATATATATATATATATATATATATACAGCTCTGGAAAAAATTAAGAGACCACTGCAAAATTACAGAGACCTGGAGAGGCCTACAAGCCACAATGTCTTGCACCCACTGTGAAATGTGGTGGAGAATCGGTGATGATCTGGGGGTGCTTCAGCAAGGCTGGAATCGGGCAGCTTTGGCATGTATCAAGCCAAGTACAAGGTTGTCCTGGAAGAAAACTTGCTTCCTTCTGCTCTGACAATGTTCCCCAACTCTGAGGATTGGTTTTTCCAGCAGGACAATGCTCCATGCCACACAGCCAGGTCAATCAAGGTGTGGATGGAGGACCACCAGATCAAGACCCTGTCATGGCCAGCCCAATCTCCATCAACACTGCAACTTTTTTGTTATTTTGACCAGTTGTCATTTTCTGCAAATAAATGCTCTAAATGACAATATTTTTATTTGGAATTTGGGAGAAATGTTGTCAGTAGTTTATAGAATAAAACAAAAATGTTCATTTTACCCAAACACATACCTGTAAATAGTAAAACTAGAGAAAATGATCATTGTGCAGTGGTCTCTTAATTTTTTCCAGCGCTGTGTGTGTGTGTGTGTGTTTATAATAACACATGTAGCAAAACAGGGTGCCTGCAATATAAAAATGTTTTCTTTTATGGCAGGGACAGAGTTAAAGCCTCCCTACCAAAGTAATTGCTTTTGTTTCATTTAATTGTTTTGTTTAATTATCACCTGCACCTGGGAATTATTGAAAATTAAAGCCAGGTGCAGGATATAAAAGGGAAGCAGTCAGTCTGCTCTATGCTGCTGATGTTGAATGAAGAGCCGACAGAAAGTTGTAAAGGTCTGTTTAAAACCTACGTTTGGTTTTATAAAATCTGTATTTTTTGTTTTGGTGTTACTATATATATATATATATATATATATATATATATATATATATATATATATATATATATATATATACACATACAGTGGCTTGCGAAAGTATTCACCCCCCTTAGCATTTTTCCTATTTTGTTGCCTTACAACCTGGAATTAAAATAGATTTTTGGGGGTTTGTATCATTTGATTTACACAACATGCCTACCACTTCGAAGATGCAAAATATTTTTTATTGTGAAACAAACAAGAAATAAAACAAAAAAACAGAAAACTTGAGCGTGCATAAGTATTTACCCCCCCAAAGTCAATACTTTGTAGAACCAACTTTTGCAGCAATTACAGCTGCAAGTCTCTTAGGGTATGTATCTATAAGCTTGGCACATCTAGCCACTGGGATTTATGCCCATTCTTCAAGGCAAAACTGCTCCAGCTCCTTCAAGTTGGATGGGTATTTAGCACCATCCATCATTCCTTCAATTCTGACCAGTTTCCCAGTCCCTGCCAATGAAAAACATCCCCACAGCATGATGCTGCCACCACCATGCTTCACTGTGGGGATGGTGTTCTCGGGGTGATGAGAGGTGTTGGGTTTGTGCCAGACATAACGTTTTCCTTGATGGCCAAAAAGCTCAATTTTAGTCTCATCTGACCAGAGTACCTTCTTCCATATGTTTGGGGAGTCTCCCACATGCCTTTTGGCAAACACCAAACGTGTTTGCTTATTTTTTTCTTTAAGCAATGGCTTTTTTCTGGCCACTCTTCCGTAAAGCCCAGCTCTGTGGAGTGTATGACTTAAAGTGGTCCTACGGACAGATACTCCAATCTCCGCTGTGGAGCTTTGCAGCTCCTTTAGGGTTATCTTTGGTCTCTTTGTTGCCTCTCTGATTAATGCCCTCCTTGCCTGGTCCGTGGGTTTTGGTGGGCGGCCCTCTCTTGCCAGGTTTGTTGTGGTGCCATATTCTTTCCATTTTTTAATAATGGCTTTAATGGTGCTCCGTGGGATGTTCAAAGTTTCGGATATTTTTTTATAACCCAACCCTGATCTGTACTTCTCCACAACTTTGTCCCTGACCTGTTTGGAGAGCTCTTGGTCTTCATGGTGCCGCTTGATCTGCCCCTTTTAGAGGCTTAATAGCAAAGGGGGTCAATACATATGCACGTACCACTTTTCCATTATTTATTTTTTAGAATTTTTTTAAATAGCAAAGGGGGTGTACATATTTTTTTCATTTTTTCACTTCACAAGTTATTTTTTTCATTTCACTTCACCAATTTGGACTATTTTGTGTATGTCCATTACATGAAATCCAAATAAAAATCAATTTTAATTCCAGGTTGTAAGGCAACAAAATAGGAAAAATGCCAAGGGGGGTGAATACTTTCGTAAGCCACTGTATATATTGTGATGATGTGTATGTACCAAACATTAATTTGGAGGCTTTAGGACCCTGGGGATAGCTACACACATTGTATGATAACAAATGTAACAATTGCTTAATTGTATAGTTAATGGCCAAATGCTGATCAGATGCGAGTGATCAAGTTGGGGTTAAAAAGATTTCAGTTTGTGTGTTCAGGGGGGAGGGTTGAAGTGGAAAGAGGGAGAGAGAGAGAGAGAGAGAGAGAGAGAGAGAGAGAGAGAGAGAGAGAGAGAGAGAGAGAGAGAGAGAGAGAGAGAGAGAGAGAGAGAGAGAGAGAGAGAGAGAGAGAGGAAGGAAGGAAGGAAAGAAAGAAGAAAGAGGAAAGAAACTGTACAGTGGAAAAGTGTGTCGGACAAAGAAAGAGTTTTCTGATAACGAAACAAAGGTACGGATTCTGACAAAGAAGTGCTGGATGGTGATTTGGATTAGGTGATTTGTGGAATTAGTTTAAACAGGGGAACAGGTTTACCCTGTCCTGCATTAGATAGCACTACTGTTAACCAGTTTAGTTAGCGCCTAATGAAGGGCTGGGTTTTGTTTTGTGTTTTTGTTTGAAATATCAGTTTGCTAATAAACGTACACCACGGTGTTTAAAGAGCACTTCCATTGTATCATGTGTAATTAAAGAGACAGACACCTATTTGAAAGAACAACACCTACTCCGGCTGAAAAGGTCAAAAATACGTTACAATATATATTGTGAAAGATCTTTTCACTTTGTTGCCCCTTTTAAAATAGACCCAGGACACAGAAATGGAATTGATTTAAGCGCTGATGCGCACTTTTAATAAACACCAATCAAATAAATTAAACAAAACAAACAAACACCTAGCTCCTTCTTGGAGCACTAACTATACAGTCTGGAACCTAACTCAACCAGTACAGCTAAGCTGTTTACCTGTAACTCAAACACAAAACTCACACGGTTTAACACAGCACTTTACCTTGACTGCTTGGAAGCAGACCACAACTTCTGCCTCCCTACACACAGCAGCCCCGAACAAACTGCCTGTTTCTCTTAAATACCCTGGACCTGGCTCAAATTTTCAACTAACACCAGGTGCAGGGGATTACTAACCAGTAAAACAATTAAGACAGTTGCATTTTCATATGTTTTAGCAGGGAAGGATTTTAACCCCCTCCCTGCTACCTTACACATCCTCCCCCTCAAGTGTGAAACACTGATCAGCCATACCAAGGCCACCCCCTCCCCTAAAACACAACCACCCACACTCAAGTCCAGAAATGTCCATTTCCACCCTCTTCCATGGGCGGGCTTGAGGGTGAGTCGGACCTTCAGGCACATCCGACAAGGGACCATGAACCGGCAACAAGAGACCCCACTGGGATGACAGGGCCGACCGAAGTGATGACCGGGGAACAGAAGGATGCAGCAGTGGACAGAGATCTTCCCCTGGGGACCGGCGCAGCGATGTCCGATCACCCAGGGGGAAGTGAAGCAGCGAACAGGGGGAGCACCAGCGACGTCTGGGTGCTCAGGAAGAGCGGAGCAGGGAACCAGGGGAAAAGCTGTGGCCAATGTTGCAGATTCCTGGGCTCCAGGTCCAGCGCAGGAAGGTCTAGGAAAACCGGCAGGGTGTCCAGGAGCAAGGGGCAAGGGACCGCAACTGGCAGTGCTGGACTGGTTCGCTGGGGTGATGGAGGTGGGCACCTCACCTCCTCCTCTTTGTTCATTGCTTCACCCTCTCTGAGCTCTGGGAGCGGCGGCTCCTCCTCTCTGGGCTCTGGGAGCGGCGGCTCCTCCTCTCTGGGCTCTGGGAGCGGCGGCTCCTCCTCTCTGGGCTCTGGGAGCGGCGGCTCCTCCTCTCTGGGCTCTGGGAGCGGCGGCTCCTCCCTCTCTGGGCTCTGGGAGCGGCGGCTCCTCCTCTCTGGGCTCTGGGAGCGGCGGCTCCTCCCTCTCTGGGCTCTGGGAGCGGCGGCTCCTCCTCTCTGGGCTCTGGGAGCGGCGGCTCCTCCTCTCTGGGCTCTGGGAGCGGCGGCTCCTCCTCTCTGGGCTCTGGGAGCGGCGGCTCCTCCTCTCTGGGCTCTGGGAGTGGCGGCTCCTCCTCTCTGGGCTCTGGGAGCGGCGGCTGGGCTTGTCTTGCCTGCTCCCATTTTTGAAGCAGCAGATCCAGCTTCGTCGGTTCCGGCTCTGGCATTCCAAGTTTCAATCTCCATCTTTTATTCTGCTCAATCTGGGCAGCAGTGTTTCTGTTGATCATAGCGATCAATTCTTTTAGGGTTTCTACTGGGTCATAGGGGCACCCACATACACTTCTGGTACCATATGTGAAAGATCCTTTCACTTTTCACGTTTTAAAATAGACCCAGGACACAGAAATGGAATTGATTTAAGCGCTGACGCGCACTTTTAACAAACGCCAATCAAATAAATTAAACAAAACAAACAAACACCTAGCTCCTTCTTGAAGCACTAACTATACAGTCTGGAACCTAACTCAACCAGTACAGCTAAGCTGTTTACCTGTAACTCAAACACAAAACTCACACGGTTTAACACAGCACTTTACCTTGACTGCTTGGAAGCAGACCACAACTTCTGCCTCCCTACACACAGCAGCCCCGAACAAACTGCCTGTTTCTCTTAAATACCCTGGACCTGGCTCAAATTTTCAACTAACACCAGGTGCAGGGGATTACTAACCAGTAAAACAATTAAGACAGTTGCATTTTCATATGTTTTAGCAGGGAAGGATTTTAACCCCCTCCCTGCTACCTTACTATATATAAACTAGATTTTTTTCATAATTGACAATGTTTTAAGTCGTGTACATTTCTGTAAATACTTGAAAATGAAAACGACTACAATATACAAAAAAAAACATAAGGGGTATCAAAGCAATGTTCAAGAAAATTGAAAATTGTCTCTAAATTTTGGATTCCTCAAAATAGCCACCCTTTGCCTTAATAACAGCCTCACAAACACAAGGTATTCATTTAACAAGTTCCAGCACGAAATCACCCGATATGTCTTCCCAGCTCTTCTGCAGCAATTCCCAGAGATGTAGGGCACTTGTGGGTAGCTTTGCTTTGACTCTTCTATCCAGTTCGTCCCATACAAGTTCCTTGGGATTGAGGTCTGGAGACTGGGCAGGCTAGGTCATTACATTGAGTTGTCCTTCACTTTTCTTCTTTGCCAGATAGTTATTGCACAACTTGGAGGTGTGTGTCGGGTCATTATCTTGCTGAAGAATGAAGGACTGCCCAACTAGCCATAATCCTGATGGAATGGCATGCCTCTGAAGTATGCTATGATAGCCATGCTGGTTGAGCTTGCCATGGACTTGGGGTAAAGATCACTAGCAAAGCAACCCCAGACCATGACACTGCCCACTGCATGCTTGATAGTGGGAACCACACATGCAGAACTCATGCGCTCACCCTCTCTGCGTCTTACAAATACTCGGCGATTGGACCCAAATATTTCAAATTGACTCATCGGTCCATAAGACTGACTTCCACTTCTCAAACGTCCAGTTTCTGTGGGTTTTTTTTTTGGCCCAGGCAAGTTTCCTCCTCTTATTCTGCACACTTAACAGTGTTTTTTTTGCAGCAATTCTTCCAGTTAGGCCAGCTTCACACAATCTCCTCTGAACAGTTGATGTTGAAACATCTGTACTTCTAGTAGCAGTTAGCTGAGCTTGTATTTCAGGGGCAGTTAATCGCCGGTTTCGCAGACTTGTAACTCGAATGAACTTGTTCTCTGATTCTGAGGTCACCCTTGGCCTGCCTGACCTTGTTCGGTCCTCATGAGTGCCATTTTCTTCAAATCGTTTGGTCTTGGCCACAGTGGTGACAGACACTTGCAAAGTTTTTGCGATTTGTCTTAAAGATTGACTTTCATTTCTTAAAGTAATTACACATTGTCTTTTTTCTTTGCTTAACTGAACATATTTTGCCATTTTCTGCTCCCTTACGTTCAGGAATGACAAACTTGTGCCTATGCTACCTATATTTATAGTAATCATGGACCCTCACCTATTAACAATAATTGGTGACAAAAGGTTAATTAGGTAACATGCTAGTTAACTCAGAACATCTAACAAAGACACTTTTATCCTTAGGCCAGTGTTCTAACACACGTGTTATACACATTTCAGACTTTTAACTGACTTGGGATTCAGACTGAAATCCCCTTGCTTTTGGTGACCATTTCATGGAAATTGACAAGATTTACCTTTTCATTTAAAAATTACATTTTTGAATGGAATTCACTTATGATTATCAGCTTATATAAGTACACCTACACCTCAAACTTTTGACTAGTACTGTATATGTATGTGTGTGTGTGTGTGTGTGTGTGTGTGTGTGTATATATATATATATATATATATATATAGAGAGAGAGAGAGAGAGAGAGAGAGAGAGAGAGAGAGAGAGAGAGAGAGAGAGATGTAAGTATAATTGGATTCAATTGTGGGAAATTGTAGGTGTAAGCTACATCAAGACAAACGGGTGTTTGAGGAGTTTAATGAATACCAACATTTTCTGAGGAATGTTCTTTACCTCAGCTTCCACTTCTCACCCGAGGAAGAGAAGTGTGTGGTGTTTTAAATGATATGCAGCACTGTACATATTCAACAAATAAAATGTATTACCAAAGAAAACCTTTGTTGTACTTTGAAATCTATTGAAATTTGGTTGAAAGTGCTTATCTCAGATGTTTATGTTTAACTTTTAGCCATGTCTTCCGATAAATAATTTTTTATAAAAGATTGTGGAAGACTGCAGCTTTAAGCTACACAGTAGATCTGAGACTTACTGAGGTATTTAAGGAGACTTAAATGCCAGACCGGTTTACATTTCTTACAGATCTACTTGGAAGGGATTGTACAAAGACAGTGCACAGTGTTCTTTACTTTATTTTAGGTTGTATTTCCTTCTGGAAAATGAATTAAGAAAGTAAACCTAAGTCATTTAACTGGTAAATGTATCTGTGCTGTCTGGTCTTAATTTTTTCCAGACAAGATATTAAAATTAACAATAATTTAACCACAAATCTGAACACTGTGGTGAAAACGTATGCTTTTACATTTTTATGACAAGATTTCTTAATAATACACACACCCACACGCACACACACTTTTTGACAGTATATGGTAATACTCATAATTTAGGTTGTATCTAGCACTTTTATTTTTCAGTTTTCCTATCTGTTAAAACAACCAGAAAAACAAATTAATTATTTGATTTATTATATTTAATACAATTTTACAAACATATTATACATACACATAAATATATCAACATATTTATATCAATTTAAAAACCAGCAACGTGACATGGACCAGTTATCGTGATCAGGCGCTAACACTGAAGTAACTTTAATTTAAAATTGAACCACTTATCTTGGTCCTCAAGTGCATATGTCACTGTAAAATAATATGATTTGTTCAGATTTGAGTGGAAGCAATCTTTAAAATGTACATTCAGATTTGTCTTTTGATTCACTTATTCCATTGTTAATGCATACTACTGCTCAATACGTTTCTGTGCAAGCTATGATGTAAAATTGAGAGGTTTCGTGGTGTGGTTGTATATGTCTGGCAGAGCTCTGGTTGCGTTGGCGCTATGTACAACAGCCCAGTCTGGGTACGTGGAAAGATCAAAGATGTACTGACCCCAAGTGTTCATTGCCAGGGACAAAACAAGGACCCCTATAATATTCATGACCACTCCCGTTCTCACCTGCGGAACAAAGACACAGTTTAATACACCTGGCTGCACACTTCACCTGCTGCTTCTGCTGCTCTATGTACCACACACCCTCACGTGCACGGGCATTCCTGCACAGCACACTGCAGGAAAACCACAGAACGATCCTGTACCATTTGGTAGCACAAAGACACACAGCACTTGTAGTGCAGCAGAGGCCTTCCATGAAAAGTATGCACACAGGCCAAAGCCAAGTCTCACGTCGGTGTCCCGTGCAGTTTCTCAAACTACTTTCAGCTCAATTCGCCCTGTGTTTTTCATGTAGCCACTAATGAATTGGGAGTACAACATGCAGTGCGGCATAGACCTACTCTTATCCTAATATGTTATGGCCTTAATGAGCTCTATAATCTTATAAGCCAGCACATTATTATTATTATTGAGTTCAATTGGACCCCCACATAACTGGAGTGATTGAGAATTAAAGGCTGCATACCATATCTTTAACCACTAGATGCCCCGAAGCAAAAGCAATGGCGTTGGGTGGTGTGGAAACTGGTAGCATAAAGGCATATGAGCAGCTCACAGTCCCAGGGATCATCAAATACAAAGGGTTTACTTGTAGACGCATTGCCTGCAGAGTAAAAACACAAAACCATTACTCAATTATTTTTCCATTTTTTTGTGCTACATAATTCTAAATCACGAACAAAAAAATCTACCAATCATTAAGGATTTGCTGTGAGTCCATCTGATCTTGTGCACAGATGTCATCCAGTGCATACAAAAAAAGCTGCAAAATTCTGAAGTTATGAAACAGAAACTCTTATTTTTTCCTTAGTACTAGTTCCTGAGTACATTTTCTATTTATTTTTTATTTTTTTTTGTGATCATTGCTGGCTGTCTGGGTTGTCTAAATTCCTGCAAGAGGAAGAACAAGTCAACATTTTGCAGTTTGAACAGCACATGGTTACATCTTATACAATCAGAGCCACTCCACACAACCTGTTCATTTATAGTGTGTAATTCAGCTCAAGAAAAGGTATTATTCTGATTGCATTTCTCATTTTGACAGGTCTAAAACTAATGTGGAACATGAGGAACAGACCCTAGTAATACAATTGTGAAATTGGTGTTCATTTTACAGAAGTGGTGGATTTAGTATGGATGACATATCAGATACATTTCCTTGACTATTTTTCACAAAAACACAGTAATAATTTATCTCTAAATCATTGAATCCCTCAGCCAAGCAATTCGCTTGTGTCTTGTGCATGCATAGCAATCAACTAACATATATTCTGCTGACTGGCTCTACTTCACCGTATAATTGAAATAGAACAGAACAAAGATCATTTATTATAAGTGAACACTATATAGTATGTACAATCATCCCTAATATAAAATCATATTATTGAGTTACGCTGACAGAAAAGCAGTTTTTGAAGATAAAGGGTACATTTTAATTATTTTTTTATTTATTTAGTTTTTTTAATTTAGTAGTCGCCAATTTTTATTTATTTTTTATTATTATTTTCTCCCAATTTAGAATATTCAATTATTATTTAAGCTCGGCTCACCGGTACCACCCCCGCGCTGACTTGGAAGGGCAGGAGACGAGCACACACTGTCCTCCGAAGCGCGTGCCATCAGCTGACCGCTTCTTTTCACACTGCAGACCCACCATGCAGCCCCCTCGGAGCTACAGCGTCAGAGGACAACGCAGCTCCAGGCAGCTTACAGACAACCCCATAGGTGCCCGGCCAGACTACAGTGATCGCCCTACACCCTACATATGCACCACCGCAGTGGTTTTCAAACTGGGGTACACGTACCCCTGGGGGTACTTGAGCGCTCCTCAGCGGGTAAGTGAGAAAAATCCTGTAATGGCGGACAACGGATTTTTATTTATTTATTTATTTACCACATTGTAGTACTTTGCGACTTTGCGATGTTGACTCTCCTTTCAAATAAAATCACAGCCTTTCTGTTGGGCATGGTTAACTATAAACACCCAACCGGCTGCTGACAGTGAATGAGTGTTTAGCGCACACATGGCTAAATTACATATTTAAATACAGTAGCAGGGCGGTGGTTCTGCAGTCTGTGGGCTAAAAAGAAAGAAAAAAATTATAATCATTGTATGATGTTGCTTCTTTTACAAATGTGTAGTATTTACTAGGTAAGTTTGCTTTCTGGAGTTTAAATGTTCAGTGTTTGTAGTTAAGTTTAATCAGTTCAGTGTGTTTTATCTAAGTGTATGTTTTTAAGTAACAGTATTATTGGGTTTAGCAGGCAGCCGTGTCGCCCTGCTTAGACAGTGAAAGAGCGTACACGACTGTGTTATCTTTACTTGCAATTCTTTATGTGTTTTTTGACTAATTCGTTGAACTCCTTTGTCCAGTAACTGCATTAGCCTTCGCATGTACGCCGCTAATTATTAGGCTAATAAAAGCAAAAAGCACGGTATTATTATTATTACAAAAATGGAATCGCAGATTTAAATAATAATAATAATAATAATAATAATAATAATAATAATAATAATAATAATAATAATAATAATAATAATAATCAATCCCTAACTCCTGGATTGGGAAGTGTCTGAAATTGGATTCCCTACTCCAGAACTATTGAGTGTGTTCATATCATATAGCGAGTGCCCATTAACAAGCTGTCTGGCAGCTGATTAACATGAACAGATGACTGCACTAAACACTAACATGTAAGCAATTTGCTAAAAGTCATTTTTGATTGCATGGTATGAATGTCACCTTTCTACTTTAATCAAATTAAGTTTCTGGAAATATTCACTTCAAAACAAAGTGCTTATTCTGGCTGGATTCGATACTGCAAAAGACACAGATAGCATTTAAGTGTTAAACCATAACATTCAAGTTAAATAAATAATAATAAAAAAACACATATTTAATGTGTTATTCAATACTCACATAGTTCTGCATGTTACCAGATTTTTTTTAAAAGATGCCTGTATTTCTAAATTTTAAATAGTTTTTATGCAAAATGTCCAGTCTGTTTTCTCTCTACACTTCTGCATTTGTTGGAAGAAATGTGCGACTGTTGTTGAATTGCTTTCTGATTTTGTTTTAAATTAGAACTCTAATTTTGTTTTCAAAAGTATAACCTGTTTTTGGACTCGTTTTGCCACTTATTGGTCTGGATTTTGAAATCATTTTAGCATTTTAGTATTAATTTAATTTTATTTTGATTAGTTTAACAGTAGTTTTCCATAATTGGCTGAACTCTAGCCCCTCCTCCTTTCCTGTGCCTTCTGAGCCAGCAAATCGAGTCCTATTTATTTATTTATTTATTTATTTATTTATTTAATGGCCCATTTTGTTCATTTCAAACCTTGTCTAGGGGCTGAATTGTTTACTAATCAGGGTGTAATCAGGCACATCCATCACATTGGTAGGTAAACATTTACCTGTAAGTACTTAAGCCTAGTAATTAGAAAATACATTTTTTTCTGTTTTCATAGGTATAGTATCACCCTATCTCAGATGGGGTACCATAACAATAACAACAATTACAACAATAGCAAAAATACATTATATTTAAAAAACCTTTAACTCATCTTCCGAGTAAGCTTTTGTTTGTTTTAAACAGTGACGGGTTTCCATCACATATGGGGAAAGTTAAGCTTACCAGTTCTGCTAAAATGGGCAGGAATATTATAATTGTGGCTGTGTTGCTGGCGAGTTCAGTGAAAGAGGCCACAACCACTGTGATAAGCAGGACTGCCAATGCAGGGGGCACATTCTCTAGAGGCTGCAGCCGGCCTCCAATCCAGCTGGACAGTCCCGACTCCTACAGGACAGCGAGCAATGGAACAGGACACGGTCATCCATAATGCTTCTAGCTAACAAAATACTTTCATAACTTATACCTCACTTCTACTCACTGTACAGGTCACAAATGTGCTGTTTAAAAAAAAAAAAAATATATATATATATATATATATATATATATATATATATATATATATATATATATATATATATATATATATATATTGCTAACATATTTACTGTAGTTAAAAAAAGTTATCAGTTTGCTTGCCATGACCTCCAGGAAATCTATTACACTTATACTTCCTAGGTCATTTCACCTCAGCTGTGTTGTTGGGTAAAGCATCTTACTGGCTGCAATGCTTGATGGATGCACCAATGGCTTTACAGGTATCAACTGAATTCTTAAAGGAGAGTAGAAAACTTAATACTGTACATATATCCCAGGAGATACGCATAGTTAAGCTAGATTTTACAATCTTAACCACAAACCTTAACAGAGTTCTGTTAGCAATCATATTCTTTACAATATGGAATGGCCACATCTATTTTTTTTTTTTTTTTTTTTTTTTTTTCAAAATTTCACTAATGTTCTTAAAATGGGTCTAAAAGTGTAAGTTATTGTATTTCTGAACAATTTTGCGAGTATATAAAGATACTGCATCTTTACAACTTTCCCAACATCGTTGTTACTTAAGAGTTCATTATTTATGCATTTGTAATAAAATACCTCACAGCCCTTGGCCATTGCAAAACCACCTCCGAGCAGCAAGATTATGTTCCAAGGCACACTTTCTTGGGCTTTCGTCCAAGACAACAACGGTGGACTCTGAGTATTTGGTGCTGAGAAAAAACAATTTAAAAGAAAATGTGAAATTTAAAATGGCACCAATGAAAGACCACAGTTCAGCTTACACAACACGGACTCATTATTGAACTATTACAAAGTGCAGTGTTTGCAGGGCAGTTAAGGTCCCCTGCCTGTTAAAATCCAGGTAGTGGCCACAGTTTGTAAAATATTCCTAACTGATATAGCTGGCACTACGGTAGGTCTTATATAACAGGGACAAGAACTTAATCTCCAGACTGGAAATCTTTAACTGCTGAGAACTCTAAGTCATGGGCTATCAACAAATGTTGTTTTTCTCTCATACACACTGAATGATGCTTTGACAAAATGTGTATCCTGTAATCTCTGCTGCGTATTACAGGAAATAAGACAGCCAGCAATTCATTTTTTCAACGTGCTGCTAAGGGGTCATGACACTGCTAACTATTTTTTTGTTTGCAGAACCAGTGTTGCAATGTGGTAATCAGCATGCTTTTGAACGATTAGTATAATCCTATAAACCAAAAGACTGCAGAGCTACTGCTCCATAGGAAATCCCTAGACTGATGCTCTTTCATCTCAACAAGCCCAGTGATATACCGGCAACCCTGAATATTTCAACTGCTTAGAATCACTGGGCTCAAACAAATCCCACTTAAGTATGGTAACTTGTAAGATGAATTCATCAAGCCAAAAAAATAAATACTCTATACAGTACATGCAGCTGTGCCCAAATGTTTTGCATCACCTAGTATTTTAGTATTGAGACTAAACATCTTTTTTTTTTTAAACTATATAGATCTTTTACTTAACAGTACGTAATCAAGTAAACTACAAAGTTATACCGCAAAAGTCTATTGGAAGCAGTACAATATTTCATGTTCGCAATGTTACATTTTTCAATTTTTGTAAGTATATGGAAAACTGAAAGCGGTACGTAATTCATTATGTTAACATAATATTATTCAGCATGTTTAATTCAACTTTATGAAGCTAAATTTGTTAATTCTATAGGGTGATGCAATAGCTGTAGATTGTACATTGTGCATTTTGAAAAGGTTTTAGGGTTACAATCTGTAATGAATCGTATTATATACTACTGTCACCACTTTAATAGTTACTTAACAACATGCCTGCTGTATATTACTGCTGCCCCATTAAGTGTCTGCTGACCCCAAAGCTCTATGGGATCTCTGTATACAGTAACTGGCAGATAATGAGCAGGCATCCGGAGAGAAGAATTGACCCTGAACCTGTTAGGATGTTCTGTACCTTTGCATCTTGACAATAAACCGTTTCACTTGAGTGACTGTTCATTGGGCTGGCTGGGCATTCCAAATATAGTAATTCTGATTAAATATAGTAATTCTGAAAGAAATGTTTTTTTTATCATTTCAAGACAGAGATAAATATGTACTTACCCCGCTTATCAAACCACCATTTAACTGAAGGTTTTTGCGATGGGAAGAAGAACAATACTGTTACTATGGTAACACCAGTAACAGCGTCCGAGAGAAACCTAGAGAGAGATTAATAATGTAAAGAGGGAAGCAATTCAAATTATTTTCAAGTAAATACTAACAGTGAAATCACTGTACACTAAATTCAAGTAGCTGCTTGCCATTCATTACAATAAATAAAAAACTGAACAAAATAGTGCTCTTATGTTTTTGTTTGTCTTTGTCACATTGCAAATAGAAGTAATTTACCATTTGTTAAGCGTTTACCCCAGTCTTTAATTTCACTAACTTGTTAATGTGACAGAATGAGAAACTAGCAACTTGCCACTGCTTCAGTATCCTTGAATTACAATGTATTACTGGGGAGTTTGGTTCTGACACTGTACAAATCACTGCCATCTTCCTCCTTTTAAAAAATAAAATAATAAACGTATTGAAAATACTGAATGCCACGATGGTTCCATTCCACAAAAAAAAAAAAAAAAAAAAAAAAAAAAAAAAACTGGAATGGAAATCATGGCATAAAAACAGTGATTGAACAAAAGGTGCATTGCCCTCTGCTGATTAATCATCAGTGATGCTCAATGGTAAAGCAATGTGAGGAATGTTAGCATTGGACAAGACTACGTCTGCTTTTTAGATTGGATTTATACACTATCCTACTTTATTAGAAACTCTTTCAATGGGATGGTGGCCAGAATAACCACAATGTACCACATGAAACAGCTGAATACAGAGGATGGTGACACGTACTCTGTATAATTTCATGGCCTAAATTAGTGTACACAAACATGTGTAGGTTCTATGGGCATTGTCATCACAAATATACTGCAAATGTCATGGACTTTCGTATGTTATGTTCTTATTATATTATCAGGAATCTACATTGAATGAACTTTAATACCACTATGAGTACAAGATGCAAGCGTTTTTATTCTTAAATTGCCTAACAAGTATAGAATAACCCAGGTAATAAATCCCTAAGAGAATTAAACTGTTTGCAATGTCTAACCAAAGTCGCAACCAGACATGTTTGGTGTCTAAAGAAATTTAATTTGTTATGGTAAAAATAACAGGAATTCAGAATAAAATCTGAATTATTTAGCAAAAGTTATGCATGTTTTAAAAAGTTTTTCCCCTTTCCAGATTATGATAATAAACTAAATCAGACAGAGGAAGGGGGTGCACTCAATCAAGATTGCAAGCCCATTCGCTACAAAATAGCCAATCGGAGCACGCAGCAGGAAATTCAAATACTCTCTTTGTTTGAAAAGTATAAAACCTCCTGTTTTAGCCCCAGCTCCTTGTCGCCCCAGAGCTGTGATAACCCCCTCTGCTATCTGCTCAGACAACTACAAGACTGCACCTGGAGCCCTCAGCTCTTAGTATTTATCCATCAAGGTTTTGGAAGCCCTGACACTCGGAGAAATGCAAGGTAACGGAACGCTGAAAGTGACTGCTTTTCAGGCTAGGTAACAATACTCTTAAATATCTATTCAGGTATTGTGTGACCCTTTGTTGTGTCAATATGTACTAGTATTTCTTTGGTAAATTGTTGTTTAAAACCTTAGTTCTCCCTGTAATGCTTTTAATGTGACGTTTAATTGTGTAACTGTGTTGTGTGATTTTCAAACTTATTTTGGTTGCATGCTTAATAAATACCATCTTTCTAAGAAGAGATTTCCAGTATTGAATCATTTACTCATGTTGAACAAACATGATTTATGAACTTTGAACAGTCTGGAATGTGGTCTATTTTCGGCTTGTGGTAACGTGTAAATCCGCCATCGTTTTCAGAGAGCGATATTAAAAACGGGTTTGTACATTATAATAGGACACCGTTTTTGGAGGTCCTTTAATTTACTGCTCTTACAAATATATTAACTGCCTACAATAGTACCCACACACATCTCCCACCTTGCTTAGGCATCTTGCCTTGCATCTTAATTTCCTTCAAAATGCAGAGGCCAACAACATCATGTCACATATTAGAAAGCAATGAAGCCTTCGGGTGACATGAAAACAACACCCCATTGTGCTGATTCATATACACATTCTCAGATATACCTTGGCATACACTGACAATCATTCTAGGCATGCTGTGAAAAGAGTTATCTCCTGGACATAATGAAACAGCAAAAAAAATAACAAAATCTAAAAATAAATTAGCAGGTACACTGTTAAGATTGCCAGCTAATTGCCTTGACTTTTTAATTCAGTGCTTATCAGATGCCTGCAGTGTTAACGGTCTGTTACAAGTGTGTAACTGTGGCTCATTGGCAAATTGCCTGCAGGTTGCAATCTTCAGTGTTCCAGATGCAGATCTATTGGTCAGCAACCAAGCTCTGACTCCTTAATTCAAACACACGTTCTTGACTGAGACATTCATCACTAAAGTAATCCAATAGTGTCTTTCAGGTGTGTGTTGCATAGAAGAACCTTCTTGTGTTTCATACTTTAAAGGAGATGCTTGGTTCTGTCAGCATCCTTTAAAAACATCAAGTCATCCTCATAGGCATTGTTTTCAGGTATGCAGTCTAAACATGTGCCATGATAACATCGCACATATGTATATACTATATGTAAGTACCGTATTCTGAGAATACAATACACTATCTACCTGATCGGATTCATTACTATATAGTATGCTGTATTATTGATGCAATACAGCCATCTTAAACGTCTTTGTGACAGATAGTTTGTATCAGATGGCTAGAAATGACTGGTGGACATCAGCCTTCTCTCTGTACAGTTTAAAAAGGGGTTGATCTTCTTACCCAGCTTTAAAAAGCTTCGACCAACCAGGAAAGAATTTTGGATCTCTCGTGAAAAGAAGAACGGCAAACAAAAAGAAA
This sequence comes from Polyodon spathula, assembly GCF_017654505.1. NCBI lineage: Eukaryota > Metazoa > Chordata > Actinopteri > Acipenseriformes > Polyodontidae > Polyodon > Polyodon spathula. Next base: position 5,700,383 of record NC_054541.1, on the reverse strand, counting down.
AGACATGCAATTGCTCCTTCAGCAAACCTGCAGGGCAATTGAAACCACAATTAGAAGCTGCTGAATGAAGACAGCACTGATACAGCAGCAGATATAAACACCCTTGTTTAATGTTCTTCCCACTGTCTTCAAGTAGAATTAACATGCGGGTGAAGTCATTAAAATAAATAAACCTTGTACGTTGTAAAGGTAGCAATTTTCATTTGTATGTTTGTTGTCACTACTAGTATTATTACATTTTAATCTACTAAATCAAGCAGTACAAATAGATTCCAGTTTCTGCTACCCATGGAGACATCATGACTACTAAGGAGATATTTCTCTATTGTGCAACCAGAACAATGACATATTAAGTTGTAGAAGCATTAGCGGCTGTACATACTGGATAGGCCCCAGCTTTTCATAGTCTGCCTTTATCACTGCTCGTGCTCGCGCCTCTGCCTCTGCTCTGAAATCCTTTTTCTTCAGACACAATCTTTAAAAAACAAAATATTTGTTACTATGGAAATTACCTCTAACATAAAGTTTAAAAGTAGGTTTTACATATTAAAGATCTCACAGGTCCACATTTGACATATTAGCTATTGGTGTTTATTTTTTTATTTTGCTTCTTGGAGCCAAAACAGAGGTAAACCATGGCACTCATAACCCCCAGCTGCTGAAGTTAGTAACAGGTTGATGGCTTGTTAGTTCACTTAGTGACAGAGCAGCAGAAGGCTTCAAGGAGGTAACCAGCAAGAAGTGTGCCATAGCTAAATCTACCTTTCTGATTACGTACAAACAAATACTGTAGTCAACAAATCCCATTGGAATATCTACACTATACAATACCAGAGAATTAACCTGAAGGAATCACATATATATATATATATATATATATATATATATATATATATATATATATATATATATATATATATATATATATATATATATATATATATATATTCCCATGCTGTAGTTTTTTAAAGACTGGACTACGTGAATGTGTTCTCACAGTCATCTGCTGCATGTACACAATTGCTCACAATTTAAAAGCAGTTGCATGAATACAGCCCTTAGCATTACCTTGTATTGAGACCCCCGTAAAGGAAAGAAATCCATAGCCAGCCGAGCAACAGAAAAAGCACCATTAGAGGGCAGGCAAAGACAAACCAGGACCCGAAGTTGATCAGATCACAGGCTGGAAAAAAACTTAAAACAACAAGGTTGTGACTTTAATCCTGCAGACTTTAATCATTCATAGGTTACCAGAAATATGCATGTGAACAGAAATGTTGAAGTAATTTATACATAAAAGAGGAAAGGGCATCTCGTGTTAATGCATGTGGCTTGTTAGACAAAGCCCGAATCAAGAGCTGCACAGAACTTTGGGACGGTCCATTCAAACTGACATATTTTAAATTGCTCAAAATGACTGTGGTGCTTGAAAGAGGGCGGCCTTTATACGAGGGAAACCTTTATTAATAAAAGTATGATTTTCAAACGCTGCAATATTTTATTACATGATTTATTACATTTTAGAGGTATCGCGATTGTTTATTTTCTGTAATACAGTAGCCTACCTGTATGTAACAATGTGTGGCTAACCTCCTTTGACTACAGTACATTTATCGGTGACAGTTACCAAGAGCCTGCTAGATGGGAGTTGGAAGGTCAGGGGAGTATGGTACCAGCGAATCAGGAGTGTGTATTGGTTGTTAAGGGGCGGGGCAATGCTGGTGTTGCAGTTAAATCCAAGAGTGTGACATAGATGTTTTTCTGCACCAAAAATTACCTCAGAATATCAGTTTGATTTCTGTAAAAAAATACAATATATCTTACTTGTTTTTGTTTTTTTTTCGCACTGTAACTTGATGTTTGTAATTTCTATTCAGCAGAAACCAAAACTAAAACTAAAAATAGTAAGCATTGTTATTAATGCCTTTTATTCCAACTTTTGATAACAGCTGAAATATGTAATACGTTGTTAAAAAAAAAAAAAAAAAAAAACAACACGTTTTTAGCCCAGGCTTACTGTGCATCTTCACATATGGCTCAATTTATGTTCAACAGCAGCTACATTTTTAAATATCTTTTTACTTACATCTGCCGTTAATATCTACCTAGACTTTTAAACTTGATGTTCTTGTTCAACAGAGGTTACAGAACAGAAGCCTGCTTTCCAGTAATCACTGAATACATTTTTCTTTGAAAAAGAGGCATTTTAAATAACAGGTAAATGCCAATTAAAAATGCTCCAATGTCCTCAAATGTATATTTGATACTCCTAGTTTTAGAAATGCAGAACATTCTTACCTGCGGTCATAATCCCTCAGTTCTTACAATGAGGCATTTTTTTAAGATCAAGACCAAAAATGAAATTGCTCAGGGACCACTTGGGGTTTACTGCACGTTCCAAGTCTAAATATTATTCAGCAGCTTACTTTTTCAGGCTCCCCACCAGAAGCAGGTTTGGTGCTGTCCCTGTGAGTGTAGCGGTGCCTCCAATGCTAGCAGAGTAGGGGATGGCAATGAGAAAACCTTTCCACACATTCTTCTGGTACTCAGCTTCTTTCCTGATTTCTGCAGGAGTCAGGCTTTCAAACTTGTCTGGCACATCCTCCCTTTAAACAAAGCAAGTCTGAATCTTGGACGGTCCACAGAAAAAAGGAACACAGTGCAATAGTTTGACTCAAGATATATAAGAAGTTGGCCAGCATGTTGTTTCTGGCAGTTTTCCGTTCGAATAGCCTGCCTTTAGTTTACCAAGTTGCAGCTGTGCATTGCTGTGGTCAACGTTTCTAAGGAATCTTATAGTATTCGTCTATTGAAACGTTTCAGTGTTTACCTAGAATAGGAAGATTCTTGCTGGTTCACACAAGATAAATAAATCAGGGCTACTCTTTAGGTGAGAACTGAGGTATACAGTATTTACATAGACAAAGTTAGTCTCATAAGACTACATTAATCACAAAGCTGCAAATCAGATAAGAATGGGGTTTGATACAGAGAAGAAGTGAAATCACTAAATATGTACAAATCATTTTGTGTACCTTTCTTCCAGTCTCAAGATCTGCATTTCAGTTGGTACAGTGTACATCTTCCTCTGGGATTCACCTAATCCACGGAAAAGCATGTTGTTAAGAAAGGGAACAGGGCACTGTATATTGCCTTGTTTTCAACTGGCCCAGTGGGAGACAGTTTTCTTCAGAGTCACTTTCATAGGCGTATCATTTACAGTAAAGAGTGCAGTACTGGGGAATGACTGTCCTGGTGCCTTTGTTACTTAAACCGTGTTTCTCTTGGTGTGTCGTCATATAGCTGAAAAATTTGCATCACCTAGAATTTTATGCTTGAGACATTCATTAAAAAACAAAACTATATGAACATAATTTCGATATTTTATTTAACATCATGTAATCAAAGGAAAAACGATGTTGCAAAAGTTTACCGGAAGCCATACTAAGTAGTACAGCATTTCAGGTTAGATCTTTGAAATGTCACATTTCTCCATTTGCGTCAGTGCCTCATTCTGCCAAAATGAAATGCAAAGCTTTATATTCTTATGCACCTGAACAACTCAGAACACTAGGGATTAAGGGACTAATTAGAATTCCATAGCACCTTCTCTGCAAGTTGTGTCATACATTATTCCGATGAGAGAACAAACTGAAGCAATTAAATACACTCTTTACATGTCCCAACGACATGAGAATCAATAACCTTGAGGTGGTGGCCGCTATATAATATAATGTGTAATATTTTCAATGATGAGTATTGTATGTCATATTAGTCATGTTTCGGCCACTAGACCTCATTTTGGTCCTTTTATCAAACCAACATGACTACATTTTATTTTTTGGAAATTTAAAATCTCACCCAATACATTTTTTGGCTGCTCATGTCTTGTCACAAGCTTTATAATTTAAGAAGCCCGAGTTGAAAAAGAAAGGTGATGGAACATTTTGGTGTCCAAAGGTTACATTCTGGTTTACATATTACAAGTAAACATTACTGGAAATCAGGCTTCTGTTCTGTAACCTCTGTTGAACAAGAACATCAAGTTTAAAAGTCTAGGTAGATATTAACGGCAGATGAGTTTGAATCCTGGAAGTGCATCAAAGGAATTGCCTGCTGTGTCTCAACCATGCCCTGTTCTTTTCACTTGGCTACACATTGCAAAACTTAAGTTCACAGTGTCTTTTTGCAACAGCATTTCCACATCTTTAAACCTGTGTTGTACACAAGAAAATAATGTATTTATGTACACAGGTCAGAATATATTATCACATAATAACACAGTACCACAAGTGCATTGCTAGTCCAAAACCAACATCTACACATAATCAAGTAATACCCATAGCTTATACACCATTAGAGGTTGTCTATACATCACCAACATGAAGAATGGACCATCCATTGACTAACCTTGCTTTAAGCTTAGTCAAATGACACATCTTAACAAAGGAAGATGGGCACAGAGTAAAGTAACCTTGGTAAAATTAAACTCACCAGTTGCCTCATCTTTTATTTTGCAGTTTTCCTTCAGCGTATCTAAGTCTCCAAAGAGACTTACGAGAATGGCATGTGCGATGGGTAGCATCATAGCTGTGGTGGCAGTGTTGCTCAGCCACATGGACAGGAATGATGTTGTTAACATAATTCCCAGGATCAGCCTAAAATTGAAATAAAATGAAATAAGGAAAATGCTAAATACAAAAAATTCTGAACTTTTATTAAATGCCTTGCATTCAAATTTGCGAATGCATTTATAGCTGCCTCTGCCTTGGAAAAAACAAAAATCTTTAATAGGAGTTCCTGAGTGCAATATTTTGTAAAGTATAGCAAGTTCATACAGAGTGTATAGACAGTCACTTGTTACAAGAGACATAATTTCACCCTATTTGAGTTGCCAGAAAGCTTTAGCTTCTCTTTTATTCTTCTCGACCAAAACTGCACGAGATGGCATCTCTTATCCAACAAGAGAAACTCTGCACACAATGTATTATCTTTAAGCATAGGGCCCTGCCATGCATTTTGGAACTGTGTGCACTTATTTTACCGTCACTAATTTCTCAATACAACAGTTGTGTGGAATACAAAGGAAGCATGCAGCTTAAACAGTCCTGACAGCCACTTTTCCTTCTCCACCACAAGCAGTATACTATCCCACCTACTATACTATCCCACCTCTTTCCCTATCATATAACATTCCTGTTTGTCTTAGTGTAACAACTCAGTGCTGACATAACTGGAATTCCAGGGCTTCGGATTACAGATGCTTCACACATGAACTTACATACTCTGTTTGGAAAGACACTCAATCTGCTGTACAGAAGAGCATTTAACACTGCTTTCTTTAATAGATCATGTCATAGTGTACCAGCATTTTTTTTAATGATTTACTGTAGGCATGTGTAACAGGGTGAGCAGCCCTGTACAGTGTATTTTTAGAACAGGGACTTCCCCCTCTGCCCGTGTTATTTGTGTTGGTTTATGTATTATTTATATATAAATGATGGCGTAGCTGTGTTGTGTGATCAGGGTGTCTCTCTCCTCGAGGTGGATGATCGAGAGGCGGAATGAGAGCGAGAGAGGAGAGAGAAATTGAAAATAATAAGGATCAGTGAAGGCAGTTGTCCAGCCTGACCTTAGTTTTAGTTATTATTTGTGTTTGTGATTTGTTTTATTTAAAACCTTTTGTTTCATTCTGTGAACAGTGTTTTGTTTGTTAAAATATTTTATTTATTTTTGTGTTAAAAATAAAACGGCGCACCACGCGTCTCTTTGAACTGCAGTTACTTGTGTGTGCTTCCTCCTTCTGGCCTGATGTCACCGCTCAGCCATTTCCTGCCACACATGGTGTCCAGCGTGGGATCACCAGCGCCTTCGGATTCAGTTACTTCGGATAACGGTACTGCAGATTTTTCTTTTTTTATTACATGTGGAGTAAAAGAGGATGGGAGGAAAGAGGAGGATGGGAAGGAGACAGCAGCAACAGCAGGAACAGGAGGAGATCAGCTGGGAAGCCCTACTCCACAACATAGGCAAGACCTACTGTTGCTGCATCTGTGGGGAGTGGGTGCATTTCCAAGTTACTTGCCCCCCACGAAGAAGAGTGGTCTTACAGCTGCTGGAGAGGGGACATGGACCTCGAGTGGGAGAAGTCGGTGCGTCCACAGCCCAAGAGGGAGGAGCCCGAACGTCCTGCACCTGAGTGGGAGGAGCCCAAATGTCCACAGCCCAAGAGGGGGAAGTCGGTGCGTCCACAGCCCAAGAAGGGGAAGTCGGTGCATCCACAGCCCAAGAAGGGGAAGGCCGGACATCCACAGCCCAGGTACCCGCTAGCAGAGGGAGAATGCCTGCTGGTTCCACCTCCACCTCCATGGGAGGACTTTGTGCTGCTCCCACCTCCACCAGCAGAGGGAGAGTACCTGCTGGGTTCTCCACTGCCGCCAGAAGGGGAGGTGCCCCTGCCATCTTCGCCGCCAGAAGGGGAGGAGCCCCTGCTGCCTTCGCCAGAAGCAGAGCAGCAGGAGCTGGCTCTGTCTCCACCACCCAAGGGAGAGGAGCAGGAGCTGCCTCTCCCTTCATGACAGGAATGTACCAGGACAGGAGGCTGCCCAAGGATACCTGCCTTGCACCGCCCAAGGATACCACTTCTGCATCGCCTGGGGCTGCCTGTGTCTCTCTTATATCCCCTAGGGTTGCGGAGGGTCCCACTTCGCCTGCGGTTACCGAGGGTCCCGCTTTGCCTGGGGTTGCTAAGGGTCCCGCAACGCCTGGGGGTGCCGAGGGTCCCGCAACGCCTGGGGGTGCCGAGGGTCCCGCAACGCCTGTACAGCAGCCCTGTACAGTGTATTTTTAGAACAGGGTCCACCCGTGTTATTTTGTGTTGGTTTATTTATTATATATATATATATATATATATATATATATATATATATATATATATATATATATATATATATATATATATATAAATGACGGCATAGCCGTGTTGTGTTTTATTTTTGTTTTTATTTTTTAAACGTGTTCAGTTGGAAAACATGGATCGAGAATTGATTAGCAGTTTGCTATTCACGTGGACTGGCAGAGCTATACTGTTGTTCTTTTCTGAAAAGAGACTAATATTGCAGATAGCAGACTGTTTGGTTCAAATTGCATGTACTGCTAACAATTGATAGAGACCTTGCGTACAAGCTTCTTGCCCATCATTGACTACAAGCTAACAAGATAACAATGCTGTGGACCAGAAGGGGCCAGGCTCTAAGACTTCAGAGAGATCGAAAGAGATAATGCCACTGGGATCAAAGGGTCTCAAGAAGATAACAAAAGCCAGACGTATGGACCTTTTGGTCACCAGGGAGCTGAAGAATGGGTCGTCAGAGGTCGTCACACTAGACTACACACACACACACACACACACACACACACACACACACACACACACACTAGATTAAATATATGGTGACAGAATAATGTGTTGTACCTTTGCTATTGGTTAAGTGTCAGTGAAAGAGGAGGTGGACCATCTATACAGAAGGGTATTTAATGTCATGCAAACATTGTAATGATGAGTATTCTGTTTGTCCTGTACCTGGGACCAGACTCCCTGCATATTTCAATAAACCTAACAACTGATTGAAGAAAAGGACTCTGCATTTTCTTGAATCTACTTACTCACCATCATTTTTTTCTAAGTTACTTCATGTTCTGGTAGAGGCGAGGGAGTAACTTGTCCTCTGCCAGGAATTATCAAACCTTGTGCAGAACATGGCCATCTCCCGAATTAAGTGATTAATTTGTTGAATTTAACTTATGTTGACCAGTTAACTTGAAATTAAACAAATATTTTAAAATAAACAATTTTCCCTGACCTGTTATTATTAGTGGTAGTAGTAGAAGTAGTAGTAGTAATAATAATAATAATAATAATAATAATAATAATAATAATAATAATAATAATGTTTGCTCAGTTACTTAGCTCAATTATCTTCTACACTATTCTAAGCTGAATGCCAGTAACAGCTTGCCAGCCAGTAGATGGCACTACAAACAGATAAGGATGTTCTCACCAGGCTGGCTTGACTCCCACGATCAGGAGGATCTTCAGAGCAATTCTCCGATGCAGGTTCCACTCCTCAATGGCCGACGCCATCACAAGGCCACTGAAGAAGAGGAAGTTGGTGTCGAGGAAGTACTGCGGGCAGACTTTGCTGGAGGGCAAGACTCCAAGAAGGGGGAACAGGAAGACAGGGAACAAGGCCGTCACAGCAAGGGGCAGCGCTTCTGTACACCAGAACACAGCCATCAGAAGAACTACATAAAGGCATTTCCCTTCCTGGAAAGAACAAGTACAATCATGAAACCAATGTTCATTTGAATAGGGTTCACATCCGTGTTCCATAGAGCCAGGGTCCGTGTATCACCTGTTCAGTTATTCAGGTAGGCAGGTGGCATCAACTGTCCTGAACTCACATGGCTCCGCGATGAAAACCATCTTTGCTATTTCCATTTATAACGATGCTTTCAGGCACTGCAGCTTTTCACAATGCATTACAAAACCAGTGCATGAAAAAAACGACCATTATATGTTCAGTAATAGTGCTGCTACAGGAATTAGCATTTTATTGTCTGATGTATTTGTGGTTTTGTCATGTGGACTGGTTCGCTACATGCTCTGGATGGATTTTTGCCAAGTGTTAGACGTGAGGTCCAGTGTCCTGAGTGGGCATATGTATTTTGTGAGACCATGGTAAGTTAACTTGCTATAGAAATCTGCAGGAATGCTGATATCGCCCTGGTTATCTTGCTAAACATGGAACACATATTATGGAGGATAAGTTGTGCCAAAATTAAAAATAAACAAATAAATAAATTAATTAATACAAAATGAAATTCATTGAATAGAAAATGTATTTATTTATTTATTTCGGTTTTAAAATTTATTTTAGCTCTTTTCGCTCTAGTATTTCTCATTAGCGTTAATCATTCTGGAAAAGCGGGACAACACAGTAAGTGAATCGATGATCTACTAACTTTGCCTCTGAGTTGTGCAGGGGCATGCAGTCAAGGGACGGCGCCAACTAGAACGATGACTGCAATTAGGGACAGTGTATCTTTACAGCCTGGATCCTCCAGTTGTGCAGCTGTTGTCTTGCAGCTCAAGCCGCGCAGCCATGTGTGCTCAGTTTTTAATAGAAGTCATCATTATACTGCCAAGGCAAGCTCATTCATCTGAACACCCCAATCACATGATCACATTGTACCTTATCGTAACACAGCCGATGGAAACTTCATAAGACCCCATCAAACCATTACTATTAACAATAACAAAAAACTTAACAAAGTGAAAACGTCAATTTTACATAACATATGTATTTTTGTCTTATGAATTCAAACGTCAAAGAAAAGTGAATAAAAGAATTCCCCCGATACCAACACACTCTTTGTGGGCTGTAAAATATTTAGTTGCAATTTAGTTTAAATCAGAGCAATATCACTTTAAATAATGTGCTTTATTTTCCAAAGACTGGTTTTACAGTCTTTGACATGAAATATCTGTGCATGCATTACATGTGCATGTTATTGACTGCATAAATATATATATATATATATATATATATATATATATATATATATATATATATATATATATATATATATATATATATATTATTTTTGTATCTTTTATTGATTTATTCATTATTAGGGGAGACCCTGTCTTGTTCATACAAGGGGCATTTTAAAACAGTGCTGATGAAGATTATTATTTAAATACAGATGACTGTAGTACACGATTGCAATGGGAATGTCAGATTATACAGTAATATGCATATCACTGTGCATTATTACATATTATTGTAGCATGCACGGGGGAAGGCAGCAGCAGGGCTGATAGGTGACACTCCTTGTAAAGGAGCCGGCTCTTTTGTACAGCGGTATCGGCGCTATGCTTTAGTGAGAGAGATCCCGGGTTCACACCCGCCCTCCACCTGTTTGGGGATTGTCTCGCCCTGTGTGAGGAGCCTGTCTGCAGGAACTGGGATCACTACATTGTTACAATTATCCATATCACACTGTATGACTTTTCCCCAATACTAATGAATCTCAGTAGCTGAAAGAAAGAAGCACATGAGCAACATTTCTATATGACTTGGTTCAGAAAATAATTATGAGGATTATTTAAATGAATGTGTATGAGCTCCCAGGGAGCAGATGTTGAAATGTACTTGTTTGAAAAAAACACTTGCTTATGCCTTGATTTGATTAAACCGTCATTATTTAATAGATCGTTTAAAAACATTATTATTACATTTAGCAGACGAATAATGACGTATGTTGCACACATGACTGCACGGCTGGAGCTGCATGACGAGAGCTGCAGGGCTGGCGAATCCAGGCTGCAGAGAAATCCCTCTCACAGTTAGCTATAGTGCTGCGATCAATCTTTTTCTGATGTGCGTTACAAATCAACGCAATACAATGACTTAAAGGAATCTTATCTGACAACAGATTAATGTGCTTTAAATCAAGCTGAATGGGGGTTGGTAAACCAGGCTGAAGTTGTGTTTATATTGGACATTCGCAGTAAACCGTATCATAACACAATTATAGTGCCAGCTTCAACCAGTCCTACTCAGACTGAAAAGAACTAAACAACAGCAATGGTTTGTAATTTATGTGGTGCAAAGGACCCCATGTCACCGTGGATAGATGAGGTGTAGATAAAATAATAATAATAATTTTTTAAAAAGTTTAATGTAACAAATATGCAAATAGACCCCATTGATAAAACTACCGGAGTCTGGTTCATGCTAGAATCTGTTTAGTGTTCCACAGGCGTGCCCTTTAGATATAGTGATGAAGGTGACGTCACTGTGGAGATTGCTCTTGTGCTGCAGGCTGGGATGTTGACAGTGTGTTTGGGTGATCGATTTTTATATGTATTGTTTAGTTGGCATCCAGGGGCCAGTTCGTTACAGCCGAAGGGTTGCTAATGATGGATGTTATTGAGGGTGCACTGTATTATTGCTGCATTTTCTCGATCCTACGCCTACTCAAACCTGGCAGACCAGTTAGTAGATAATCGAACGCACCAATGGTATTGTCCCGCCCTTCCAGTATGATTGACGCTAATGAGAAATACCAGAGGGAAAAGATTGTGCCAGAATGAAAAAAAAGAAATAAATGAATGAATGAATAAATAAATACAGACATAAATAAATATAGTTTTCTATGTAATGTATTTTGTTTATTTATTTATAAATGTATTTATTTTGTTTTTTATGTATGTATTTATTTATAAGTGTATTTCATTTTGTATTTATTTATCAAGGTATTTATGTATTTAGTTAGTTTTTTTAAATTACTTATTTATGTATTTATTTCTTTTTTTTTTATTTTAATTTGGCACAAATTATACTTCACAACATATTACCCTCATTGGTGTTTTTCAGGCACTAGGCGACAGTGATAAAGTATCCAGTGCAAGCCACAATACAAGTATATCATAGACTGGGTTGTTTAAATTAATATGCAAGAGATTGACATTTACTTAAATTTAGTAAAGTATGGTTTGTTAATAATTTAGTAAAGTGGGGTAGCGATATTGCAAATCACTGCTTTTTACTTTTCTTATTAAAATAAACTATACATGAAAAGCCCAGGTTCTTGTCTCAATCAGCATTATAAATTTGGATCTGGGTTCAACAATTGTTATACACAATTGAAATACACATCTAAACTAAATTCATAGATAGATTGATAGATAAAACAGCGCAAAAACATTGTAAAATACATTAAAACCTCAACTAGAATTTGTAAAGTCAAATGTGTGTTTCAGATGTTTGTGAAACAACTTTCCTGTTATACACCTGAGTGCATCATAAACCCATATACCATATGGATTTTTTTTTTTTTTTTTAAATCACAATATATATATATATAATATATATATATATATATATATATATATATATATATATATATATATATATAATATAAATAATACTTACCCTGAGTGGAAGAGCAAACAGCAGTGGAAGAAGGAGTACGGGCGTTACTATTAAAATAATGAATCTTTTCACGCACCAAAGTTTCTTTGCAAACGATAAAACGGCTTCCATCTCAACTTCCAGCTACTTAGTGAAGTCCAGTTTGAGCGAGCACGCGTTACAACAGCAGATAAAGTTTGCAGCAACTTTTGCTCCCTTATCAGTTCGTTTAAAGGCTGTGGAGAAGATTAACAAAGTGTGAGGAGATGTAACTGGTTAACACTTCTGAAAAAATTAACTGAGACAATCACTGTTTTCTATTGGTTTACAGTACAAGATGACTGAGCAGAATGTGAAGTAGCCCCCGGCTCGGGCGAGTTACATAAACAAGTACAAGCCCGGCGTATGGGGTCGTAAGGTTCTTCGAACCTGTTGAAACAGCTTTCCAACTTCTGCAGTGTACAAAAATAATAAAAATTTAAAAAATGGTTTACATGGACCAGCCCTTCTTCAGCTGTGTAGGAAGAAGATCACACAGGTGAAGTAAGGCTTTTGTCTGGAACGTTCTGAAAGAAATTATTCTATCATTAAACGTTTTGTGTACATGGAATTTTTTTTTTTTTTTTTTTTAATCCATGTATGTTAGAAATATTTTTAGATGAATATATGCTTTAATACAGCATTGTTTTTTCACCAAGCAATCTGAACGTCCTGATATTAGTCACATTTTAGTGTACCTACATAACCTTTTTCTTTTTTATTTTGCTCCTTTTTCAAATTTTAAGATATCAGGCCAGACCTAAAAAGGGTAATTTTCCAAACACCCCCACCCCCCCAACAAAAAAAAAAAAAAACTTGTTAAAGAAGTATTGTTTCTTTAAATACAACAATCACGTTTTTTCTCCCGTAATCTCTCACAAATTGTGACATGTGATGCTAGAGTGCGTTCAGCTTTGTTTACGCAAGCACCCACATAATGCAGTTCAAGCGATTGGGTCTGAGCTGGGATGGTACACTGGAATTCCTGTTAAATTGTGTATTTATCGTTTCCCTTTCAATTCGAATAACAACCATTACCGAATGTGAAGTGCCTCTCTGACCGTCAATCTGAGCAAATATACAAAAGCTGCCCTATCAGGGCCCTGCTGAGGGGGAAGTCCCGCCCACCTCCTGCTGAAGTGGGACGTCCTCACAGTAGCACATCGCCATTTTCTCTCTCATCTCTCTGAGACAGGTGGTACATTACTTTTGCTTTTACGTACCGAATTTGGCTAATTTGTTGGATTTATCTGCAAATTAAAGATAAATTCACGGTAAAAATTGCACTCAAGCTTGTCTTAAAGAGTGCCCTTGCTTTATTCTCACGTCAGTTTTCTGGCTAGAGCTGATTTCAACCCCTCTGAAGAGATTACCGAGCGGCCATTGCTCTTTTCACTACATGAGACTTATTGTAGTTGTTACACCATGTGAGAGCTGTTGTGATGCTGTAAGGAGACCCCGCGGGCTCGCGGCGTCGTCCTCTACGCCGTTTTAATTGGCCACAGCGACCAAAAAAAAAAATAAATAAAAAACAGCTTGGGCCTAGCGCCCCTCTCAATCCTCGGGCTTTCCTAGCGCGCTTGCTGCGGCGACCACGTGATCGAATCGGCATCGACCGCGGTTTTTCCTGCCGATCGCGAGGTTGAGAAAAAAGTGCCTACTCGGTCCCGATTAACTTGGCACCAGTGTAAACATCTTCGGCACCGCCTACAGCTCGGCCCCGACCATGCCTACCATCGGCACCGACCTTGGGACAGGTCCACTTGCCGCCGACTGTCTCGGCATCGACAGCACTTTTCTCGGCTCCGACCATGGTACAGGTCGGCATCGAACTCGGCACCGATCGACTCGGCTCCGCCCATTCGGCACCGACCGCGCGCATCTTGAAGTCGACCTCGGCGCTGACAGCGCATGCCTCGACGTCGATCACGGCACTGACTGGTTGTTTTAAAAAAAAAAAAAAAACATCTGCAGGCTGCTCATTGAAAACAACTGCAAACATGTCTGTGCAGTCGACTGGGTCTTCAACTGGCTTCCACCAGTGTGACCGGTGCTCAGCTAAGCTGCTCAGGCAGGACGAATATCGATCCTATGCCAGGTGCCTAGGGCCAGAACACGCGGATAAGTGAGCTGGACTGCTCTCCATGTCAGAAGTTCTTGAGGAGAACTAAGCGACAGAGAGCAGTCCTATCCCCAGCAGAGTCTCTCTCCTCCAACCAGGGGAGAATGAGATCAGTGGTCCAAGAGCCTCCGCAGAGGTCATCCAGGACACCCCCTGCTACAGTGACCAGGGAGCTCTGACGCTCGTCTGGGTTTCCCTCCCCTTCCACACCACCGGTACAGAGGCGCAGACACCTCTCAAGGGAGGCGAGATGGTCTCCGCCGAGGCTGTACCACTGAAGGGGATGCTCACCAGTGGACAGGCGGTCGCTGCTCAGGCACCGCTCCCCTTCTCTACGCAGATGCAGACGTGCATTGTCACAGTCGCCTCGAAGGCACCCAAGCTCGGCCGAGCGGCGCTTCATGTAGCTGGTAGAGACTGTAAGGGCTCAACAGACCATGCTGGAGACCCTATTGAAATCTCAGGGCAGGCAGCCCCCTACCACCGGGCAGCTCCAGCCCCCACAGTTTCATTCACCATCCCCTCTGCCTAGACCCCTAGCCCAGGCGAGCTGTCCTTGTCTGCATCCAGATCAGACGTCTCTGACCCAGCCACCTCCATCGGGCAGACCACGGTGGGAGGCTCCTTAACGCCCTTGCCACACGTGTTGCAGAGGGAAGAGTTCCAGGCCCTAGTGCAGTGTGCAGCTGCAGCCACAGATGTTCCCCGGCCGGCAGAACAAGAACGAAAGGGGAACCGCTTCCGCCAGCAGAAAGGACTTCCTGGAACCAGTGCGCTGCTCCTAGAGCAACCCAACGTCTGCACCCTCAGCCTCCAGAACAGCAGAGTCTCTGCTTCTTACTGCAGGAGCCCAAGAAATGGGCTTGGGCATATTCCCCACAGTTTTGGTGCAAGGTTCCACCTTCACCAAGGGGGATAAAGACCCAGCCTGTCCGTCCAAGCCTTGCAGAACGACAGATGCGATGCTCAAAAAAGCTTATGCATCGGCAGCGCTGTCACCTGAGCAGCAAATGCCATAGTCATACTGGTGCTCTACCAGAATCAGTTAGCAGAGAGGCTGCAGGTGAGGTCTACACAGGCAGACACGGGGGAGCTCCAGGCTGTGGCTAAGGCGATGACCGACCTAATAGGGGAGTTAGGTCAGGCATCAGGGAGGTTGTTGGCGGCACTGGTGGCCGCCCGTCGGCATTTGTGGTTGACACAAGCCAAGGTCATGGAGACCGGAAAGGTGGCGCTACTGGACACCCCCATTACACCGGGGCAGACTTTTGAGGCGTCCGTTGATGTAAGCCTTGAGAGGTCCCACAAGGCCACGGAGGTCGCCTCCAAGTTTTCTCGCCTTCCTGCTTACCGCCAGCGCCCAAGGTGGTATGGGCAGCCTGCCGGCGTAAAAGGGTCTGAACATCGCCCTCCACCCCAGAACAGACAAGCAGACAGAGGCAGGCCCAGTGGCAGGGGACCACCGCCGGCCAGGGGTAACCAGTTCTCCAGCTGGAGACCAAGGCCAGGGCCTAAGAAAGACCCGACCCCTCCCAAGCCCAAGGGAGACTGCCCGCTGCCACCAATCCTCCTCAAATGGACTCAGCAATGGCAACGAGCCATGGCAAGGCTGCATCCAAGACTCCTGGGTGCTATCGACAATGAGACACGGATACACTTTACAATTCCTCATAGGTCCGCCACCCTTCAAGGGTGTGCTCCTCACCACCGTCGAACCAGCGAAGGTGATACTCCTTCAATAGGAGATTTCCAATCTTCGAAGGAAGAATGCTATACACTTGGTAAGTCCAAGCGATGTCCTCAGCGGCTTTTACTCAGTAATGTAAATGGAAAGTTTTCCAAGACTGGTGCCTTGCCGAAGGGCATGATCCGCTGACTTGCCCGATTGAGACGATATTACCCTTCTTACACCTGTTTGACGCAGGAAAATCGGCGTCCACTTTGAAGGTATACCTGGCAGCAATATTATTGTGGCATGACAAAACTGACTCGTTGTCCCCTGGGGCACATTTCCTGGCAGTGCAGTTTCTTAAAGAGGCTCGGAGGCTTCTTCCTCCCATGAAAAGTAGAGTTCCCAAGTGGGATCTGTTTCATTAAAAGTGGCATTTTTAATAGCATTACATCTGCCAGACAAGTAAGTGAGCTTCATGCGCTGTCCATAGATGACACATGTATGGCTTTCACTGGAAGTGACTTGCGGGTAACATTAAGAACAAATCCATCCTTTTTGCCAAAGGTGGTATCCTCACTCCATATTAACCAATCAGTGGTTTTGGAAACTTTCAGACCTCCCCCGCACGAGTCAGAGGAGGACCGTAGACAACACACGCTATGCCCAGTTCAGGCTCTGCACTGTTATTTGGATAGGACGGCGTCCTGGAGACAGTCCAACCAGCTGTTTGACATTTGTGCGTTTTTACCGCCTTGATGTGACAAATCGAACAAGACCCTCTCTGGGCTCTAGAGTTTTGCAGGTGGCATGCCCTTAGGCATCATGTGGGCTATGTTGCTATCGCCGTGGGGCTATACTGTCGGTAATCTGGAGCCACAACAGCTTTGGTATAGCTTTCCCATTCGGTAATGGTTGTCATTCGAATTGAAAGGGAATTTTGTTACCATAACCCTGGTTCCCTGAAAGAGAATGACAACCATTACCCTTCGAGGTCGTGTCCCCAGCTGACCTCTGATTTCAAAAGAAAATGGCGATGTGCTACTGTGAGGACGTCCCTCTTCAGCAGGAGGTGGGCGGTACTTCCCCCTCACAGCAGGGCCCTGATAGGGCAGCTTTTGTATATTTGCTCAGATTGACAGTCAGAGGGGCTCTTCCCATTCGGTAATGATTGTCAGTTTCTTTCAGGGAACCAGAGTTATGGTAATAACCTAGCGTTATTTACGTTTCCCTATTTCATTTACACAATACGTTGTTTCTGGAGCCACACCGGTGATAAACATCAATGCAGCAATAAGTTATTTTTCCCCCAGTGTTTGTACTTTGGTGCCTAATTACATTACTCTGCAATTAATGAGGAAAGACATGTAGCATTGTTTACACAGCACAGATCAAACAGGGTGCTTGACAAGAACTCGTAATAATACAGGTGGGGCAAACAGAAAGACATAGCAGATACTGTTAGCTTTAATATGTGATAACAACATGTATCACACAAGTGCGTGTTGCCTGATAACCCACAAGTTAATGACATTGTAAATAAATACACTTACAATGAAAGCAGGGGTAATCCCAGGGTTTAAAGTAATAACTATGAAGATAGGCTAAAAAGAGCTGAATCAATTTAACCAATCAACAACATTGGAGAGCATTTGAATGAACTTTACAAAATGTTAAAAGCAGCTGACAAAGTTAAGCCTAGCCAATTCATAGGCACAGCAAATAAATCAGGGCTAGGGACACAGCTGTAAATGAAGTGGAGATAGATTTAAGATGGAGGGTAACAAACCGTTCTTTACAGAGTGTTGAGAATATGAAATGGATTGCCTTTAAATCCTGACTTGACAGAGTTTTAAGATAAACCAGCTACAAGAACTTGACTAACATGAGCTGATGGCTCCTCTCGTTAATACAT
This sequence comes from Polyodon spathula, assembly GCF_017654505.1. Classification (NCBI taxonomy): domain Eukaryota; kingdom Metazoa; phylum Chordata; class Actinopteri; order Acipenseriformes; family Polyodontidae; genus Polyodon; species Polyodon spathula. The sequence continues at coordinate 5,682,657 of NC_054541.1, read as the reverse complement.
TTTCCTCTGTTCTAATCTTCTCCTGTAGCCTCAGTAGCTTCCAGGCTGTTGCCTGATGAGATCTAATCACCTGTGCTGTAGTCAACTCAAGAAAGATTATATCTCTGAAGGAATATAGTGGTCAGGATAAGACAGTACACTGTAGTACAAAACAACAAATGGAAACAATAGGCAACCAAGCAAGCAAGCATTAGATCATGATAAAGTATGTTACATTATAACACACTCATAGTGGTTGTACTTGAATATGAGATGACCTGTTCCAAGGTATACCAGGATATCTGATAAGCAAGGGATGTGATTGGGGTAAAATTAATATAAAATGTCCCACCTGCAGTCATTCTACATGTCCGAGGGTAGCGATAGTGTGGATTTCTTTCAGCTTCAGTGTTCTTGACGTCAGATTGAGGTTCTAATACATATATACATTCCAACAACAGTTTCTTCACACATAGACAAGGACCACTGCACCTCCAGGGTTGTAGGCTTGGATTACATCCAGCAGATCTTTGATTAGATCTGTTTCACTCTGTACTGTCACAGAAAAGGGTCACTGGCCCCCTCTTCTGGCAAGCAGCACGTTGAACAGTACACGGAAGACCATTCAAATCTAGCCTAGTTTTAAATCTAGTTTATAGTGACAATTTCAATTAGTACGGGAACAGCGTGTATAATCTTAATTACTGTGTTGCACTCTCTTTTAAGCAAATGATATGCTCATCCTTTAATTAATTTGACATACTGTATTACTTCAATTTGGCACCACGGCGCTTAATTTAAATCATTGAAAATTACAGCTGCACTTAAGAGGGTGGCCTTTATACGAGGACGACCTTTATTAATAACACTACGATTTTCAAACGTTGCAACATTTTATTACATGATTTATGATATTTTATAACTATCACGTTGCTTATTTTCTGTAGCTACCTACCTGTATGTAGCAGCGTGTGTGGCTAACCTACTTTGACTACAGTACATTTTTCAGTGACAGTTATCAAGAGCTTATAAGGTGGGTTGTGAAAGGCCTAGGGAGTAATGAACCAGCGAATCAGGAGTGTGTATTGGTTGTTAAGGGGCGGGACAATGCTGGTGTGGCAGTTAAATCCAAGATATCCAATATAGCCTACTCATTTATATATATAATAGATATATATATATATATATATATATATATATATATATATATATATATATATATATATATATATATATATATGTATATATATTGCTTGTTTGTAATTTCTCTGCAAGAGAAACCGAAACTAAATCTTCTGAGATCGTAAGCACATTGTTTTTATTTGTAAGGGATTGAGTACGGGAATTACAATTGAACAACAAAACCACCTATAAGAACTTCAGAAGGACTGCTGTTCTGTATGTAGTTTATCTTGGATTTTCTTTCAGAACTGTACTACCATGAAATAAAATGTGCTACTATGTGTGTGTGCATTAGTTTGTAACTTACATGCTAGATAATCATCTATTAAAAAGATTATATGACTGCGTTAATGCTGTTCTGTATGTAGTTTATCTTGGATTTTCTTTCAGAACTGTACTACCATGAAATAAAATGTGCTACTATGTGTGTGTGCATTAGTTTGTAACTTACATGCTAGATAATCATCTATTAAAAAGATTGAAGCCAAATTGAAGTAATACGACATTTCAACTGCCCATAATTAGGGGTCTCTCTAAATAGCGATTTTGCGGAAATCGTGAAATTGAGGGGTCACTACGAAATTCACCTCTTTTAGGGGCCAATGCATATGGACGGAGAGAAAAAAAGAAACCTCTTTTAAACTACTGCACAACCCAAGAGACGTAAACTACTCATCTTCCTTCTGTATATAGCTCTTTTTTATTCCTTCGCCGTCCAGTGTGCATTACACGTAAGCAAAAAACAAACAAACAAAAAACATCCACAAATAACATTTACAAAAACAATCTCCAAAGCGGTTAATGTTGCTGTTTACTATTCAAATGAGAACGAAGTTCTAATCAGGCTATCAGCGCGTCTGTACTGTGCAGTAGGGGGTGGAACAAAGTTGGTGCGGTAGTGTTTTCAATTAGGTTTTCAGCATTGGAGACAAAGTAGTAGAAATGGATGACAAAAAAGAATAGTATATTTTGTCTAATGATCGTTTCAAGGTGTTTCCCAAAGAAACTGTACATGCAGATTGAGGTAATTGTTTTGCATATCTTAATGTGTCTTTGAAGAAAATACGATCGATCACTATTTAGCTTCAGAATCACATTAAACAAAAGACTACTACCGAGGCTGATCCTAATGTTCTTAATGCTCGTTTACACTTTTAATCCAGTTGTTTGTTCTGAATTGGGCCTGCTATATATAGCAACACTTTTGCGTGTATATATCTGATTAATTTGTTATGCAACTGTTTTACAGTTTTACAAGGAACAGTCTTTAAAGTCCTGGCTCTATCAGTCATGCTTATCTGAGAACAGTATTAAAGACTTCAAACACCAACTTCCAGCTGTTGACAGTGCTATGGCAGGTGTTTTTATACAGTACAAGTTCAGCTGACAAGAGGAAGCCTGTATGATCTCTCTTCACTGTTAGTTAAAGCGCTGTGTTCAACGATACACTTAATAACACTGCCCTGATCCTCCCGTGTCGGAGTTAGTTTCAGGAAGCTGTAAAGCGAATACCGTCCGTTGGTACCAAGAATTGATGGGGATCTAGAAACTCCGTTATCTAGCTGACGGTTATTTTTCAACCATTTGATAGTGATGGTGTCAGGGCAGAAGTTATTCATGTGACAGGTTAATGTACATTCTTTCCCCACTTCTGATTGTGGGAGATCGGAGGTGAGCCATAATACTTCAGGAGGCATCCCAAAAGCAAGGGGGACAATGGTGCAATATGTACAGTAAGGGATGCAAAATGATTGCTTTGACAGTTTAGATCATTAGAAAAAACTGCCCTTGTGCTGTGAGGTTAAAAAAACATTCTCAATCACAAATTCGTAGATGAAACTATACAAATTAAAGTCCTTAAAAGAAACACTCTTTCAGTTCTGGTGGCTCAACAGTTATTATAACCCACTGCGTTATTAAAAGAAACTTACGGTATTAGAAATTGATATTAATATTGATTAAGGGAGTATTCTCGTGGTATGAGGTCTAACCCACTAATATTGGTTTTCACTCCCTTTTTAGTTGGTGACTAATAACTCCACAGCCTATAAGATATACATCCAAAATTAAAAATAAGTGCTGTCTATCTGCTATCTGTACACGTCTGACATTATTACATTCCAATTCATCAAGTTTTACACCAAGGAAGGTCAACTTTAATAACCTCACCAGATTTGCTTCCTAGAAATGCAATTACTTCTGAATCTTAGAATTGCTTCCGTAAATGTGTAAACTGAACTGAGCTGTCAGTTGCAAGTACAAATGTGCAAACAGACATTTGGATAGGAAAGGGGCTGTCAAAGGTTCACACAACACCAGGAAACTTTCAAGCAATTTTGTCCGACAAGTCTTGAGGAAACTTTAATCAAAAGTAAAATTTTCAAGCAATTTTCACTATGTTCAAAGTTCAATCGAAATGGTCTTGGTGAAAATTGTTTGAAAATGTCTCCTACAATTTTCTCTTGTGGGTGATTTCCAACTTAACTTGACCCAGAAGTTGCTCCCCTCTGCATCGATTGCTTGTGTGGTGGAAACAAGCTTTAAAATCATATTACTATTACTGCTATACCCCCCCGTGATATGTGACGGGGAACTCCCCGTCTATATGAATATGTTTGGAACTGGCAGGGAGGGGGTTAAATTTCTCCCTGCCAGGGAGGCGCCGAGCGGGAGGAGTCAGTGCGTCCACGGCCCAAGAAGGGGAAGTCCACAGGCCCAGGGCTGAAGGGACCAGCAGGGAAAGAACAGCTGGAGCGGTCTCTCCCTCCACCACCAGCAGAGGGAGAACAGCTGGAGTTGTCTCTCCCTCCACCTTCAATAGAGGGGGAACAGCCAGAGCTGTTTCTCCCTCCACCGCCAGCAGAGGGGGAACAGTGGGCGCTGTCTCTCCCTCCACCACCAGTAGAAGATGCTGGAGGTCCCTCCCAGCCTCTGTACCTGTTACTGAGGGGAGCACAGAGACAAACTGCCCGGCGGCTGAGAGGCACAGCACCACCCAAGGATGCCGGCACAGCACCGCCCAAGGATGCTTGTTTGCCATCGCCTGGGGAGGCCAACTGCTCCACATCCCCTGGGGAGGCCGGCCTGCCCACATCTTCTGGGGTTGCCTGCCTCCCCGTATCACCTGGGGTTGCCTGCCTACCCGCATCGCCTGGGGTTGCCTGTCTGCCCACATCGCCTAGAGAGACTCTCAGTGTGCTTTCTCCTAGGGATGCTGGTCCACCCTCACCTGGGATCGCTGTTGGCCCGCCGTCACCCAGGGGGAAGGTGCTGCCGTCCCGAGAGTTAGAGAGGATAGAGCTACCGTCCCGAGAGCCGGAGGGTCCAGCGTCGCCAGGGGGTCCAGCATCGCCAACGTCGCCAGGAGGTCCAGCGCCGCCAGGGGGTCCAGAGGATCCAGAGGGAGCCGCCTCCGCCACCAGAGGGAGCCGGGCCGCCACTCCCACCTCCGCCACCAGAGGGAGCCGGGCCGCTGTTCCCGTCTCCGCCACCAGAAGGAGCCGGGCCGCCGTTCCCGGTGGTCTCTACGGCCAGAGGCAACCCAGAGTCTCTACCGCCCTTCGGCCGTTTCCCAATTCCGCCACCAGAGGGAGCCGGGCCGCCGTTCCCATCTCCGCCACCAGAGGGAGCCCGGTCATGAGGGTTCAGTCCCGCTGGGAGAATGTCAGATGGGGAATTAGATATTCCACCTTGGTCGCCCCCATGGACCATAGATGTCTCCCCGTCCCAGGACCGGACAAAGGACTTTGGGACTTGAGGGGGGAGGTGGCCGTTGGGGCCATGTATGCTTGGCACAAGGGGGGGGATATGTGACGGGGAACTCCCCGTCTATATGAATATGTTTGGAACTGGCATGGAGGGGGTTAAATTTCTCCCTGCCAGAAAAACATGTGAGAATGTGGCTGGAGCTCTAATTGAATAATTATTGATTAATTGGGCTCCAGCCACAGGGGATAAAAGCCAAGGGAGAGGCCCTGGCTGGGGGTGTGTGTTTTCTGTTTGGGGTGTGTGTTCTTTTGTTTGGGAGTTTGATTTTGTGTTGGAGAGTTTTGTGTTTTAAGAAGAAAGGAGTATCTTGTTTAAAGACCTGGAACTTGACCATTTATTTTTGTAAGTTCACTTTGACTATTTATTTTTGAACCTCTTTCTGTTGCCCTTGTGCCTATTTATTTGATTATTTTCATTTAATAAAGAACTTTATTTTTGCCTTTACTCTGTCTCTGAGTCTCAACACTCTGTCATCCTGTCACCCCCCCCCCCCATAAGGAGAACAATTAGACAAGCTTCATGCATTTTCTCACCATTTCTGCATCTTTTCAAAGTTATGGAATGGGAAGTTGAACTCCACAATAATAAGGGAAGCAGTCGAAATGTCACTGGCTTACATTGGTTAGGAACGAATCTTGTAAGAAGAGGTACTGTGCAATTCATTCTGCTACTCTTTACCTTGCAGATTAATGCGATAGGTGAGTTCCTTAAAGCCAATAAAGCTTTCGTGGTATACTCGACAGGTGTAGACAACTTTGGTCGTTCTTTGAAACTGTCAGCTCTGTTTGATTCCAAACACTGTAGAGTCCGCCTCTGTCCTCGAAGTCCTGTCCAAACTGAGTGAACTGCTTCACCAGGAGTTCAACTCGGAACCACTTCAAAGTAATAGCTTGGGGGTAAAACTGTTCTGTTCAGCAGCACAGAACCAACTGTTTTCCTGGTTCAGGAACAGTGAGGCAAACTAGTTCTTTGGCAATATGATGCTCGAACTAAGGAGAAAGATTATGAAACAATAATAATAATTTGAGCACAGAATCCTCATTGATCTAACCCTACACATATCCTAAATTGACTAAAATGGATGGAACACCTACTGCTGTATTTCTTACATACACTAGGGGCAGCATGTTGCAGGGGAGCAGGTTAATGGTTACACTTTGGTGTACCAGGTGTACTTGGCGATTAGACATGCGGACTATATTGAAGCCACAGGGGTGCTTTAAGCTTATTTTTAAAAACTCACAAGAAAATTAATATGCAAAGGAAAAAAAAAAAAAAAAAAAACACTTCACCTTTCACTCTAAGTGTTGTGCTTTTAATGATTGATTTACTCCTGCCATGCTGCACTCTGTATCGATATTTTCTGTTATCATCATCTAGTGTCAGGACAGTGCTGTACAGTCTCCCGTGCTTGAAGGGTTTATTCACAGCCATGTCACTTAAATCTTCACCAGCCTGTTGTAAAGGAATGCATTCTGAGCTGCTGCAGTGTTCATTCTCTTGCAGAGACTGGTTGTGGGACAGTCGTAACCACTTCACTTGGGCTTGTTTAGGTCTGAACGCGCTGATGTTGCAGATCAGTGTAACTGTCTCATTCCCGAATATCATTTCAGGGATTAGAATTTCAGAGACCTTGGGAGGAACTGACTAAAATGCATAAGCAGTTTGTCCGTCGGCATGTCACGCTAACATCTCTACCTGTTTCTTGTTTGTTTCTTGTTTTGTTTCTAATTTTGATGAAACTTGGTGTAACATAAACTTGGGAATAACACAATCCAGGGGACATATAAATGTGTACTGTACATCAGTTCATACATATGTCACATTATCCTGGGAATCCCTATTCAGGAAACTTTGCATATCACACTGATAGCACTTATTTTGAATGTATAGCTGTGGTGGGTGGCATGTATGTAGTAACTGACATGCATGTTATATATAAAACATATACAGACATTTTATTATATAAAATAGACTTACACTACTTTGGAAAATATTGTATTCTGTGATTTATTCACTTTGCCTTGACATTCAGTTTAGAAAAGAAGACTTTTATAACACAGATAACAAATGTCATGACCAATCAATACCAGAATAAGTCATAATCAAACTTTAAACATATTTCTTCATCTTTGACAAATCCCTACAGTTTAAAATGTTACATAATGTTGTTTTTATGTATTTACCTATGGTATATTTATAGATAAATGTGTAGCAATTTTAATGGAATGAGTAGTCCGGCTTACCTTGCTGTAGATATTTGAAATATACAAACACAGCTCCCAAAACAGTGTTATTTTTAAAATTGTGTTTAACAGAATACTAGCATTGCCAGAAGGGATAATTTTACATTTAACAAAAGCTATTACTTTTTTAAATGTTTCCGGAGTTCAGGAACACAGCTCTATTATTAGAAGCGCGCCACTTTCTCCACAAATAGTCTAACAAGCGTCTAACTGCACAGCAGGCACTGAACAAGCCTACTGTGTTTGGACAACTTGCTTCGATAAATCTTTTTTTACCATGTGATTCGAACTCCAACCTTCCCTGACTTTCTACACCAGCACGGGTGACGCAATCCATTACACCAGAGCACAAGCACCGCCTACTCCTCTTTCAGAATGCCGCTGTATATGTACTATAGTAGCGTGTGTATTCATGGTATTAAAAACAAAAACAAAAAACAAACAAACCAAAAAAAAAAAAAAAAAAACATTCAATATACACAATTTCTGTTACATTTAATTTGGTATGAAATGTTATTAAACGTGTTTTGCTACTTTGTAAAAGAATATCAGCACTGTGGATAATGCATTTAACGGTAGAATTAGAGATGCATCAAAACCTGCAAATAGGTAGGGCCTACAGAGCACAAGCTGAATTATAAAATAAATAATAAATAAATAAAACTCCATGGCAACCGAAGGTTATGTTACTTTGTGACAATTACAATTATGCCTCTGGTGACTCTTGAACTAGCTATGTCTGCTTTAGAATCACAGTAAGTAAGTAAGTACTCGCCTAGAACAATAAGAATTTGAAATGCATGTGTGGACATATGCTTTATAAAACAAAAAAACAAAAAACAAAAAAAAACCTGTTGTATTGTGGATTAAATGGCTAGACAGCAACACCTTGAAAAATAGGTTGGGAAAATGAGTTCACCAACAACCCATTCTAACTTAGTTTACCTGAACTCATAACAGGTGGCAATGTGTTTCTTCTTCATTTCATTTAGTCACAAAACGTGTGTATTCATAATCTGTCATATGTCATTTATCTGATGAAAATGCTTATTTGGGGTTGTGTGTGCTGACTGAAATAACTATAATTTCCAGTAAGCTTTATAAAATTAGAAGAAATTCTGAGGCAATATACGATATCATATATATTATATATATAGATATATATATATATAATCTTAAGAATGTGTGAAATGACGAAATTATTTTAAATGTTACCAGGGAGTGTTTAACTCTGTGATGACAAAGAAACATTCAAACAAGTGCATTTGCACGGCCTGTTTTAAAAGAAAACATGCTTTGTATGTACACCTTTACTTTATTCAATTGTATTTCTACGAGATAAGATTGGTTTTAATCAGCCAGTTACATGAGACATGTTGCACAAATGTTGGCTAAGGTGTGATACATCACAATATATTCCATCCAAATGAAACAGTGCTTTAATCCTGGTCCAAACAGAATTCCTATATAATCATGAACTTTTATCATTCTAGAGTTTAAAGGTGATACCCTACTCCTATCAGTCTCATTGTTGGTATCCAGAATACAAGACAAAGTTGAATGGAACATGTTGTATAAGACAGTTGAATGCGCTATGCTGTATAAAGACATATCTTATTTATTTTGGTGTGAAAGATCACCCAGCTGTTGCTGCTACAAAAGTTTACTTAATTTAGTAAAAAGAAACGAAAAAAAAAACACAAAAATAACCACCCCTGTCAAAGAATGATGTCTTCCCAGCGACAGCGAGTGGAAGCGACAGCAAGTGGGAGAAGTACAGCGTGGAAAAGTACAGAGCAGTTTCGAAGCAGAAAGGAGAAATTGCATCTTGAATTGCTTTAATCAGAAAACACAGGACATTGGGGAAACACAGCCGCGTGTGTTTTTCTGATAACAAACAAGCTGAAACTCGGAGCAGCTGATTCAAATTCAGCGCCGTTTTGAGACACGGGCGAGGGGAGGAGCCGACAGCACAGCAGAACAACGCAGTTAAACGAGGCAGTCTTCCCAGCGACAGCGAGTGGAAGCGACAGCAAGTGGGAGAAGTACAGCGTGGAAAAGTACAGAGCAGTTTCGAAGCAGAAAGGAGAAATTGCATCTTGAATTGCTTTAATCAGAAAACAGAGGACATTGGGGAAACACAGCCGCGTGTGTTTTTCTGATAACAAACAAGCTGAAACTCGGAGCAGCTGATTCAAATTCAGCGCCGTTTTGAGACACGGGCGAGGGGAGGAGCCAACAGCACAGCAGAACAACGCAGTTAAACGAGGCAGTCTTCCCAGCGACAGCGAGTGGGAGAAGTACAGCGTGGAAAAGTACAGAGCAGTTTCGAAGCAGTTTGAAAGCAGGTTGACAGTTGCAGAAGAAACTAAACTTAAAAAAAAAAAAAAAAAACCCTCAACATGGTCTTCAAGCCAGTAATCTGTGACACCTGCTTGATGTGGGAAATCCGAGAAAACCCAGCGGAGCTAAACCAAGTGTGCGTAAAGTGCCGCGCGATCCAGGATTTGCATAAACTAGTAAGCATGCTAGAAATGGAGCTGGAAGAAGTGAGACAGCAACAAGATCTTGAGGAACTGGCACACCCACAATTCATGGAAGTCTGCATCACCCCTAACAGACTGAAAGCCACCAGGGAGATAGAAGGTCAGAACAGCTGGGTTCAGGTAGGCAGAAGCAGGGAAAAAAAGAAACTTCGTCAAACACAACCACCAGAAATCAAAACAACCAACAGATTTGAGTCACTTCAGAATTGTGATGAGCAGAACCAACAACAAGAGAATGAAAGGAACAACATCCAGGACCCTATTGACAGTGGTGACCAGACAGCAAAAAGAAGGGAGGTCATGATTGTTGGGGACTCCATATTGAGAAACACAGCAAGTTCAGTTCGCAGTTTGGACCCCCTTACTACAACAGTGTGCTGCCTTCCGGGAGCCTCGGTCAAGCACATCACTGAAAACGTGGACAGGCTCCTAGAACGAACAGGAGACGACCCGGTAGTAGTCGTCCACATCGGTACAAACAACATTGGAAGAGACAGACCAAAATCCCTGCAAAACAAATTCAGAGAGCTAGGAAGGAAATTAAAAGAGAAAACCAAAACTGTGGTATTTTCTGGTATACTACCCGCACCTTGCAAAGGACCATATGGACAGCTGGAAATAATTAATCAAAACGCATGGCTGAAGACGTGGTGCACACGGGAAGGCTTCACCTATCTTGATCATTGGACCACTTTCTACAACGAGGACTATCTGTATAGACGGGATGGACTGCATTTAAATAAAAAGGGAACTAGTCTACTTGGAGAAAAGATCCTCGAGCAGGTTCGGAAGCATTTAAACTAGAAAGGAAGGGGGGAGAAATCAACAAAAAAAACAGAAGGGAGACCGCATCAAAACAAGAACAACAACTCAGGTAAGACAACCATTAAATGTATTTATCTAAATGCTAGAAGTATCAGAAACAAAATTCTAGAACTTGAAGCTACTGCACTAACAAGTAACTATGATGTGATAGGTGTTACAGAAACGTGGTTATCTGAGAGTGATGGGGACGAATATAATATTTGTGGGTATACACTGTATAGGAAAGACAGGCAGGACAGAAGAGGAGGAGGGGTAGCGCTATACATAAGAAACAGTCTTGAAGCCCAGGTGTTAAACCTGGACAAAGAAAATAAAACCGAATCAATATGGGTCAGAATAATGGACAAAAATTCAAAAGGGCATAATAATAGGAGCATGCTATAGACCGCCAGATTCAGACGGTGAGCACAATAATCTGTTATACAATGACATTAGAAATGTGTGTAGCAAAGGAGAAGCCATACTAATGGGGGATTTCAACTTCCCCCAAATAAAATGGGAAAACCCGGTGGGTAGCGCGAAGGATGAAATAGAAATGGTGGAAATGACAAATGACTGCTTCCTAACACAATTTGTGAAGGCACCGACTAGAGGGGAGGCATGCCTTGATTTAGTCTTTTCAAATAACGAAGACAGAATAACTAAAACAGGTCAGAGAACCACTGGCAAACTCAGACCACAACATGGTCTCATTTGAAGTGTTTTTTAAATCCTCAAAAGTAAAGACTAAAGCTAAGGTTTACAATTTTAGAAAAGCAAACTATGAAGGCATGAAACAGAGACTAACAGAAGTAGATTGGAGTAAAATAGAGAAAACACCCACAGAAGAAGGATGGTTGTTCTTCAAAAATGTAGTACTAGAGGCGCAAAACAATTATATCCCTAAAGTAGACAAATCTAAATGTAAAACTAAATTGCCAAAATGGTTTAATAGATCAATTAAAAAAAATATTCAGCGAAAAAAGGCACTTTACAGAGCATTAAAAAAGGACCAAAAAGAAAGTACACAGAAAGAGTACACAGAACTGCAAATGCAAGTCAAAAAGGAAGTTAGAAAGGCCAAGAGAGAAATAGAAATGAACATTGCTAAGGGAGCTAAAACCAATTCCAAAATGTTTTTCCAATATTACAACAGCAAGAGAACATTCAAAGAGGAGATTAAATGTTTAAGAGATACAAATGGCAAAATCGTAGAGGAAGAAAAAAAAATAGCAAATATGTTAAATGATTACTTTTCACAAGTTTTTACAAAGGAAGATACTGACAACATGCCCCACATGTCATCCAGTTCCTATCCAGTTTTAAATAACTTTAGCATAACTGAGGCAGAAGTGTTAAAGGGACTAGGAGCTCTTAAAATAAACAAATCCCCTGGGCCGGATGAGATCCTCCCAGTAGTACTCAAAGAAATGAAAGAAGTAATTTACAAACCGCTAACCAAGATCATGCAGCAGTCTCTTGACACAGGGGTGGTACAGACAGACTGGAAAATTGCAAACGTAATACCGATCCACAAAAAGGGAAACAAAACTGAACCAGGTAACTACAGACCAGTAAGCCTGACTTCTATTATATGCAAACTTATGGAAACTATAATAAGATCCAAAATGGAAAATTACCTATATGGTAACAGTATCCTGGGAGACAGTCAACATGGTTTTAGGAAAGGGAGATCGTGTCTAACTAACTTGCTTGATTTTTTTGAGGATGCAACATCGATAATGGATAATTGCAAAGCATATGATATGGTTTATTTAGATTTCCAGAAAGCTTTTGACAAAGTCCCGCACAAAAGATTAATTCTCAAACTGAACGCAGTTGGGATTCAAGGAAACACATGTACATGGATTAGGGAGTGGTTAACATGTAGAAAACAGAAAGTACTGATTAGAGGAGAAACCTCAGAATGGAGTGTGGTAACCAGCGGTGTACCACAGGGATCAGTATTAGGTCCTCTGCTATTCCTAATCTACATTAATGATTTAGATTCTGGTATAGTAAGCAAACTTGTTAAATTTGCAGACGACACAAAAGTAGGAGGAGTGGCAAACACTGTTGCAGCAGCAAAGGTCATTCAAAATGATCTAGACAAGATTCAGAACTGGGCAGACACATGGCAAATGACATTTAATAGAGAAAAGTGTAAGGTACTGCACGCAGGAAATAAAAATGTACATTATAAATATCATATGGGAGATATTGAAATTGGAGAAGGAATCTATGAAAAAGACCTAGGAGTTTTTGTTGACTCAGAAATGTCTTCATCTAGACAATGTGGGGAAGCTATAAAAAAGGCTAACAAGATACTCGGATACATTGTGAAAAGTGTTGAATTTAAATCAAGGGAAGTAATGTTAAAACTGTACAATGCACTTGTAAGACCTCATCTTGAATATTGTGTTCAGTTCTGGTCACCTCGCTATAAAAAAGATATTGCTGCTCTAGAAAGAGTGCAAAGAAGAGCGACCAGAATTATTCCGGGCTTAAAAGGCATGTCATATGCAGACAGGCTAAAAGAATTGAATCTGTTCAGTCTTGAACAAAGAAGACTACGTGGCGACCTAATTCAAGCATTCAAAATTCTAAAAGGTATTGACAGTGTGGACGCAAGGGACTTTTTCAGCCTGAAAAAAGAAACAAGGACCAGGGGTCACAAATGGAGTTTAGAAAAAGGGGCATTCGGAACAGAAAATAGGAGACACTTTTTTACACAGAGAATTGTGAGGGTCTGGAATCAACTCCCCAGTAATGTTGTTGAAGCTGACACCCTGGGATCCTTCAAGAAGCTGCTTGATGAGATTTTGGGATCAATAAGCTACTAACAACCAAACGAGCAAGATGGGCCGAATGGCCTCCTCTCGTTTGTAAACTTTCTTATGTTCTTATGTTCTTATGTTCTTAAATAACTTTTTTGTACTCACCATGGAGAGCCCAAAAAACACAGCAGGAACAACAAGCACACAAAATGAAATGTATTTTTTTTTATTATTGTCAAAGACAAGGTTCACAATATAAACAGTGCTCCTAAATCACATTCCAGCTGTCTCCGTTTCTGATCAGGTCACAGCTTTTTCAAACCATTAGTAACACCAGTCTTTGAATCTTCTTCAGCCCACCATTGATCTTTTCCTCTCTTTCAGTCTCACTTCATCCATTTTTTTAATCACAGGTGCAAACTTATTTGATGAGACCGTGTAGCTTTTAAGTAAGGTTTCAAACATTGATCAAAATGGATTTAATTAGGAGTTTTTGCCACTGATCAACACAAATGTCCATAATGTTAAAGTGGAAAATAAAATCTACAAATTGTATTCACCCCTTTTGCTATGACATAAACAAACAAGCTCTGGTGCAACCAATTGTCTTTAGAAGACACATAATTAGTTGAATGGAGTCCACCTCTGTGCAATTAAGGTGTTTCACTTGATTTCAGGTTAAATACACCTGTCTCTGGGAGGTCCCACAGTTGGTTCGTACATTTCCTAACAAAAACTACATCATGAAGACGAAGGAATAAGGTTCTTCAAAAGCACTAATCAGGGGTAGGATATAAGAACATTTCCAAGGCATTGAATATCCCCCGGAGAACAGTGAAGTCCATTATTATTATTATAAATACACACACACATACAGTACTGTGCAAAAGTTTTATTTTTATAAATATAAATATAATATAAATAAAAAATATATATAAAACACACACACACACACACACACACACACACACACACACACATACAGTACTGTGCAAAAGTTTTAGGCAGGTGTGAAAAAATGATGTAAAGTAAGAATGTTTTCAAAAATAGACATGTTAATAGATTGTATTTATCAATTAACTAAATGCAAAGTGAGTGAAGAGAAGAAAAAGCTACATCAAATCCATATTTGGTGTGACCACCCTTTGCCTTCAAAACAGCATAAATTCTTCTAGGTACACTTGCACAAAGTCAGGGATTTTGTAAGCATATAGTCAGGTGTATGATTAAACAATTATACCAAACTGTAACAGAAACAGCTGTGTAGGAGGAATAATACTGGGTGAGGAACAGCCAAACTCGGCTAACAAGGTGAGGTTGCTGAAGACAGTTTACTGTCAAAGACTGAGCACAGCAACAAGACACAAGGTAGTTATACTGCATCAGCAAGGTCTCTCCCAGGCAGAAATTTCAAGGCAGACAGGGGTTTCCAGATGTGCTGTCCAAGCTCTTTTGAAGAAGCACAATGAAACGGGAAACGTTGAGGACTGTAGACTGTGTTAGAAAAGTCTAATGGAACAATACTGAGCGTGTTTCTTTGTGCTTGTATAAACTTTATGTGACCTTTGATTCTCAATAAAGAGGAACTTGGCAGCTATGAAACTGATATGATTCCTAGTAAAGAGAAAGTTAGCAGCTGTGACCGCAAGCGCTAGGGCTGGAAAGTCCTGAATGTCCCAGCCTGACCGCAAGCCAAAATAACCCCTTTGTGGCAGCTGAGACCAAGTTCCGCTTTTTAGGCTTATAAGAATGGTGTACTGACAGAAACTGGTTATCAGACTCAAGCAGGCAGCTTTGGATTCTGTATGTCTGATCCTTTCTCGAGAAAGTGCTTGGGGTAAATAAAAACTTTTAAAATATATTTTGGGTAGTGTCAATTGATTTTCAGATTTCCACCACAAGACGCAGTGGTCGGCCAAGGAAACTTACTGCAGCAGATGAAAGACACATCATGCTTACTTCCCTTCGCAATCGGAAGATGTCCATCAATGCCATCAGCTCAGAATTGGCAGAAAACAGTGGGACCCTGGTACAACCATCTACTGTCCGGAGAAGTCTGGTCAGAAGTGGCCTTCATGGAAGACTTGCGGCCAGAAAGCCATACTTCCAACTTGGAAACAAGGCCAAGCGACTCAACTACAGTATGCATGAAAAAACAGGAATTAGGGTGCAGAAAAATGGCAGCAGGTTCTCTGGACTGATGAGTCAAAATTTGAAATATTTGGCTGTAGCAGAAGGCAGTTTTTTGCCGAAGGGCTGGAGAGCAGTACATGAATGAATGTTTGCATGCAACAGTGCAGTATGGTGGCGGTTCCTTTCAAGTTTTGGGGTGCATTTCTGCAAATGGAGTTGGGGATTTGGTCGGAATTAATGGACTCCTCAATGCTGACAAGTACAGGCAGATACTTATCCTTCATGCAATACCATCAGGGAGGAATCTGATTGGCCCCAAATTTATTCTGCAGCATGACAACGACCCTAATCATACAGCGAAAGTCATTAAGAACTATCTTCACCGTAAAGAAGAACAAGGAGTCCTGGAAGTGATGGTATGACCCCCACAGAGCCCTGACCTCAACACCATTGAGTCTGTCTGGGATTAAATGAAGAGAGAGAAGCAACTGAGGCTGCCTAAATCCACAGAGGAACTGTGGTTAGTTCTCCAAGATGTTTGGGTCAACCTACCTGCCGAGTTCCTGCAAAAACTGTGTGCAAGTGTACCTAGAAGAATTTATGCTGTTTTGAAGGCAAAGGGTGGTGTCACAGAGACGGCCGAAGTGGGCGGCGTCAGAGCCAGGAAAAGTAATGAAATACACAAAACACAGGACGGATGAAATGAAGTGATGAAGACGCCTGTTGGCGCCGGTTTAATACAAAATAAAAGGTTTACACAAACACGAAAAACACAAGACACGGCACTCTACGCCAAAATAAAGACAAACGAAAACAGACTAAACTTAACAAAACGGTGCACGGAGAGACACTGACAAACACGGTGAGCGGATACTTTCTCCTCTTATTATTATTATTATTATTATTGCTACTGCTACTGCTACTGCTACTGCTACTAATTTCCTCCGTCTCCAATCCCGTTCTCCGCTCACCGAACACCCCACCGCCAGTATGTGACAACGTGCATCTATATATACTATTGTGCTGGGATTCAATTACCAATTAATTATTCACTTGAATCCCAGAACGTGAATTAATAAAGTGCAATTCCCCGTGCTCACATATTACTACATTTTACTTGCACGTGAAGTGCTGTGCAATCCTCGTGCCTAAATACACGTATACATTTTTAAACACTCGTGTTACACAGACCCGTTTATATCCCGTTGTGACAAAGTGGCTAGTGGAGGGGAACAGGTATAACGGTGATGCGATGCAGGAGTGACAGGCAGACAACAGTTTCCAGTGAAAAGGTGCTTTTATTTATAATCCAGGTCTGGTGACCGTTAAATAATAAATCCCCGGCTATACACAACAATGTGTAAAGCACGGGGATAGCAATAACACAGACACAGTCCCGAACAAAACGAACACACGGTCACCAGTCCTGGGTGAGTGCAGACGTGCTTGTGGTGGGTGAAGACACTGTATTTCGTGACGGTTCCGTGCAGTGGTGATCCGGATTGTGCTGACCCTGGTCGACAGCTCCGGACAGGTGAGTTAACTGTCTGGTGGTGCAAAACGCAGACAATTACAAACAAACACAACAAAACACAACACGTAATTCTCTGTAACAACGAGAGCTCCTCTCTCACTCCTTCTCTCTCCGAACATTTACCCAAACGAAGGAGAAGACCAGCGTTACCCTGGCCCCTATATGTAATCCCGCATGATATCGAGATAAACGGTTGCAGCTGCCTTATTACTTGCAGCTGCCTCTCGTTTATCTCTCAAATCAATACGGTCTTACAACAGAGTCGCGCTTCCATCCAGGCTGACCCACTTCCCTGACCCGGAAACGAACTGTCAGGCCAGCCCTTCCAGATGCTTCTCCTCCCGTTCTTTAGCGCCCTCACAGGTTGGGAGGAAGATTCATCACCAGAACTCATCTTTCCGTCACACCCGTGTACCAATGTCTATACACCAACATTTAAACACACCACACGCAACACATAACAGATAATATACACAGGGGCGGGCACTTTGTTACATATACCCCCTCCTGTGCAAAGCACACATGGCCTCAATGGCCACCTCCCCCCTTAAAAGCCCAAAAGTCCCGCCCAAAGTCCTTGGCCAGGACCAGAGGCTTCCAGGGGCCCACAGGTCGTAATGCTGTCAGCAGGGTAGCATTCTCCTGCCAGGGTAGTCCTAGCAGCGGAAAGGCTGCTTGGGGTGTGGTCTCCTGACCTTCCCCCTCCTTCGGTGCCGGCAGCTCCCCTTGGTGGGGCTTCAACCACCGTTCTTCCTGCAGGGAAGAAACTGCAGAGGGAGCAGGTCTCCGGACCTCCCCCACGATCTCCGGCGGAGAAACTGCTGCTGGGGTTGGCGGTCTCCAGACCTCCTCCCCCTCCTCCGGCAGCGAAACTGCTGCTGGGGTTGGCGGTCTCCAGACCTCCTCCCCCTCCTCCGGCAGCGAAACTGCTGCTGGGGTTGGCGGTCTCCAGACCTCCTCCCCCTTCTTCGTGGCCGGCAGCTCCCCTTCGTGGGGTTCCGGCCACAGTACTTCCGGCTGTGATGCGGAGCGGCGGGCAACCCCAGGCGATGCAGAGCGGCGGGCAACCCCAGGCGATGCAGAGCGGCGGGCAACCCCAGGCGATGCAGAGCGGCGGGCAACCCCAGGCGATGCAGAGCGGCGGGCAACCCCAGGCGATGCAGAGCGGCGGGCAACCCCAGGCGATGCAGAGCGGCGGGCAACCCCAGGCGATGCAGAGGCATCCTTGGGCGAAGCGAGGCTGGCATCCTTGGGCGAAGCGAGGCAGGCATCCTTGGGCGAAGCGAGGCAGGCATCCTTGGGCGAAGCGAGGCAGGCATCCTTGGGCGAAGCGAGGCTGGCATCCTTGGGCGAAGCGAGGCTGGCATCCTTGGGCGAAGCGAGGCTGGCAGTCAGGACAAGCTGGGGTGTGGGTGTTGGCCCTCTTTTCGGCCACTGCAGCCGGGAGGTTCTTCCCCGTGCTTCCCTCAGCAGCCTATGCAAGGGCTGCTGAGGACCGCCAGCATCTAGTCCTGGCCCTTCTGGTGAAGGGAGAGGCAGCTCCTGCTCCTCTCCCCCTGATGGAGGTGGAGGCAGAGGAAGCTCCAGCTCCTCTCCTCGTGATGGTGGGGGAAGTGATACCAGAAGGCATTCACCCTCTGCTGGTGCGGGAAGTGATACCAGCAGGCATTCACCCTCTGCTGGTGGGGGAAGTGATACCAGCAGGCATTCACCCTCTGCTGGTGGGGGAAGTGATACCAGCAGGCATTCACTCTCTGCTGGTGGACAGGGACCCAGCAGGCATTCACCCTCTGCTGGTGGGGGAAGTGATACCAGCAGGCATTCACCCTCTGCTGGTGGGGGAAGTGATACCAGCAGGCATTCACCCTCTGCTGGTGGACAGGGACCCAGCAGGCATTCACCCTCTGCTGGTGGACAGGGACCCAGCAGGCATTCACCCTCTGCTGGTGGCGGAGGCAGAGGCAGCTCCTGCTGCTCTGCTCCTGCCGGTGGAGGTGGCGGAGGCAGAGGCAGCTCCTGCTGCTCTCCTCCTGCCGGTGGAGGTGGCGGAGGCAGAGGCAGCTCCTGCTGCTCTCCCCCTGCCGGTGGAGGTGGCGGAGGCAGAGGCAGCTCCTGCTGCTCTCCCCCTGCCGGTGGAGGTGGCGGAGGCAGAGGCAGCTCCTGCTGCTCCCCCCCTGCCGGTGGAGGTGGCGGAGGCAGAGGCAGCTCCTGCTGCTCTCCCCCTGCCGGTGGAGGTGGCGGAGGCAGAGGCAGCTCCTGCTGCTCTCCCCCTGCCGGTGGAGGTGGCGGAGGCAGAGGCAGCTCCTGCTGCTCTCCCCCTGCCGGTGGAGGTGGCGGAGGCAGAGGCAGCTCCTGCTGCTCTCCCCCTGCCGGTGGAGGTGGCGGAGGCAGAGGCAGCTCCTGCTGCTCTGCGCCTGCCGGTGGAGGTGGCGGAGGCAGAGGCAGCTCCTGCTGCTCTGCGCCTGCCCATGGAGGTAGGAGCGGCGTGTAGTCTCCTGGTGGTGGAGGTGGGAGCGGTGTGTAGTCTCCCCTTGATACAGGGGACTGGTGCGGCTCTCCCTCACTTGCAGGGGACTGGTGCGGCTCTTCCTCCCTTGCAGGAGACTGGTGCGGCTGTGGAGACAGCGGTGGGACCTCTGCCTTCCTCTTCCCCTTTCCCCTTCTCTGCCACCTCCTCACCTTCCTCTCCTGCGGCAGTTCCTCCTCTCCTTCCTGGTAGGGGCAGCGCACCACCGGGTGCCCAAACTCCCCACAGGCAAGGCACCAGCCCTGGTCCTCCAGACCACCGAGGAACTCCTCCAGGTCCTGGCAGCCCTCTCTCCAGTCCCAGCCTTCCATGTTTTATTTTATTTTATTTTTTTTGTTGTTGTGTTTTTTTTTTTTTTTTGACAAAACACCTCTCCTGGTCTGACGCTTGGAGGCGCTGTTATCCCACGCAGGACACCACGTGTCACAGAGACGGCCGAAGTGGGCGGCGTCAGAGCCAGGAAAAGTAATGAAATACACAAAACACAGGACGGATGAAATGAAGTGATGAAGACGCCTGTTGGCGCCGGTTTAATACAAAATAAAAGGTTTACACAAACACGAAAAACACAAAACACGGCACTCTACGCCAAAATAAAATAGACAAACGAAAACAGACTAAACTTAACAAAACGGTGCACGGAGAGACACTGACAAACACGGTGAGCGGATACTTTCTCCTCTTATTATTATTACTGCTACTGCTACTGCTACTGCTACTGCTACTGCTACTGCTACTAATTTCCTCCGTCTCCAATCCCGTTCTCCGCTCACCGAACACCCCACCGCCAGTATGTGACAACGTGCATCTATATATACTATTGTGCTGGGATTCAATTACCAATTAATTATTCACTTGAATCCCAGCACGTGAATTAATAAAGTGCAATTCCCCGTGCTCACATATTACTACATTTTACTTGCACGTGAAGTGCTGTGCAATCCTCGTGCCTAAATACACATATACATTTTTAAACACTCGTGTTACACAGACCCGTTTATATCCCGTGTACCAATGTCTATACACCAACATTTAAACACACCACACGCAACACATAACAGATAATACACAGGGGCGGGCACTTTGTTACAGGTGGTCACACCAAATATTGATTTGATGTAGATTTTTCTTCTGTTCACTTACTTTGCATTTTGTTAATTGATAAATATAATCTATTAACATGTCTATTTTTGAAAGTATTCTTACTTTACAGCATTTTTTCACACCTGCCTAAAACTTTTGCACAGTACTGTGTGTGTGTGTGTGTGTGTGTGTGTGTGTGTGTGTGTGTGTGTGTGTGTGTGTGTATATATATTACTACAAGTTAACACAAGTTGTTTATATAGTTTGGATGACAAAATAAAGATGAAAGTAAAGATAGTACTGTCATGCAGTAAAATAATCTGTGTGTTTGGTTAATGGTCCAATCTTCATGCAATCAGACATGAAAATGTTTCTATTCCATGGGCTGATCCACTAGACAAGAGGCTTGACTTGCAAGGGGAGAATGTTCGGAGTGAAGGTTTCAGATCACAATTGAATCGCTCTTCAGGGAACTATACTACAGGCCCTTTACAACACAATAGCTGTGCAATAGCCAATCAAACAGTTTACAAAAACATGCTGTCAAACATCACGACTGGATTTTTTTTAAAGGGTTTTTGCAACCTTGTTCAATACAATTCCATTATGTGTGATTTAATGCTACATGCAGTATTTTTTGTAATCTAGTGAGCACATTTCTCCTGCCAGAGTTCTGAAGTCCTTTGTTGTTTGTTGCAGGGTCTTACTCCATCATATCAGCGAGTTGTTATTAGCTCGCGCTCTGTTGCTGGTAATCTGGTGTTAATGAGTGATATATCAACTGGATGAGCCCATTGAAAAAATTGCTCACCAGTTATTTAAAGTCAATATTGGTGCAATGCTCACAATGATTGCACACACCATAAAAAAGTAAGCGTAATAAGCTACTTGGTCTTTAATATTAATATTGTGTTTTTCTTTAAATGGGTTGGAATAGTAAGGAACAGCCATCGTAAAAAACAAACAAATAAATAAATAAACAATAATAATAAATAGCTCCTGCTCACCAGATACTATCTCGTGCCCATGACTTATTATCTTGCTGACAAGACACCATGTTGTTGGCTTAACAACAATGCAAAACTGGTGTGGTTTTAGACACGCTAATACAGTATTTATTGTATCAACTTACTGTCTGGAACATTTAATCCGGTTACAAAAGCAAATGCTAAAGGAGTAATCTGAGTCGTGTTTCAAATCATCTTGATCATGAATTTTCCCCTTATTATTGGGATTGACACATTGATGATCGAGCCCGATCCTGCTTTTGCTCTCAGAAAGTGGGTACAACTGCAACGTAAAATGTATCTCATCTACCAAAATGAAAGTATTGCAAAGACTGAGAGAGAAATTACAAAATAAGAGAAAACTAAATAAGGTTACCACGATCTCTTACAAGTACGCACTATGCGCGTGGATTTTGATTTTACCATTTCCCTTTAGGGTTCCGTAGAATATCGCCACCTTACTAGGAAAAAAGAATTGTAAACAAAGACACTTGCGAGAAAATTATCAGTTGTTTCCCTTTCAATTTGAAGATGGCCACCAAAACATTGTTATGGGTTATACTCCTGCCTATTGGTTGGTGTCACTGAGCTCTTTCTATCAAAGCTGCTGATAGGCCGTCTCCCCTCGGTGACCCCCTTGGTCCCACCAACCAAGGGTACGCAGGGGAGACTCACTCTCTTTTTGCTTCTCATGATTGGTATGGTAAGTCCTCTGTGTAGCTACTGCTAGTTCCCCTGCACTTCGTGCTGAAAGCCAGCCTTCGCCACCTTTTTCCGGAATCAATAGGCATAAATTACCCTAACCCTAACCCTAACCCTAACCCTAACTATCAGCACCAGTTCGCTCCACGTGTCAGGCTGCTTCTCTCTGTCTGTCCGTCTTAGTACGGTAAGTATTATTGTTAAGAACTGTGTGTGTTTTTTGCCCTTTCTTACTTCAGAGAGCGCTGTTACTCCACGGGGCTGGGCTTGCCTTGTCCCCGCTGTGGAGTTAGCCCACCAGCTGCCTGCAGGCTGCAGATTGGGCCTTGTTTTGATTGTAGCTGCGTGTCCCCATGCTTGTACAGAAGTCTAGCCGCAGTGTGGCTACTTCAGCTGGGCCAGTCGTATAATTCTCAAAGAGGCTTCCCTCGTTGTTGAGTTGTATAGGTCTCACAATCAACAGACAGTGAATTCTCTACTATCTGTCCTGTAATATTTGAACTGTTTTTGTATTTTAATAACTGTTTTGGCTTTGGCCCTATCCCTCTGTTGTACGCTATGCGCTGCTCAGGTGTGTGACCATACGGTCAGTGTAGGCACCGTGCATAGCTGCCCCGGTGTTTTTTAATGCCACAGTGTTTAAGACTCTGCCTGTGCTACTTCAGTACCACATGCGCACGGTGCTCATTGACTCGTTGTACCGATACAGACTAACGCACCGGTGCTGCACGCGGTACTCGGTGCGCGCGGTGCATGGCACTGCACGGTACTCGGTGTAATTGTGCACGCACCCCCTCATCTCCTGTGCTAGTCATAGTCACTGTACCGCCCCCTGACCCCTCTGTGGGAAAGCAGGGCGAGCGGATTGACAGGGCGCTTTATTCAGATGAGGACGCACTCGCCATTGCCGCCTCGTGGGGGGGAGTCTGCTTTCTCTCCAAATGTCGAGGCAGTGCCTGAATTCCCTACTGAAATGGCCCCCAGTTCCGAGGTTGCCTCGATTACTATCGCGCATGTTTTGCATGTTCCCTGGACCGCGCAGACAGAGCCTCACCATTCCATCATTTTGACCACATGACGTGGCTCCCTGAGCTCAACCCTTTCCAGCTATCCTTTTCATGCAGGAGGTGCGCTCCTCTTGGAACCACCCAGCCACAGCGCCGGCGCAGTTGAAACACGGTTCTCTCACTGGCCTCACCGGAGGGGGCGGAGAAGCCTTCCAAGACCTGACCGGCCCCCCACCCCCAACCCCCCAACCCCCCCCCCCCCCCCCCACACCACCACACACCACACCCCCGTGGACTCCACCATCACAGCCTTGGTTAAGGCTCCACTGGTAGGAGGTATGCCCAAGGACCCTGTCATAAAGACGGCCGAAGTGGGCGGCGTCAGAACCAGGAAAAGGAATGAAATACACAGACAGGACAGATGAATTGAAATGATGATGGCGCTTGCTTGTGCCGGTTTATTGCAAAATAAAAGGTTTAAACAAACAAACAAAAACAGGACACGGCACTTTACGCCAAAATAAATAGACAAACAAAAACAGACTATTCTTAACAAAACACGATGCACGGACAGACACACTAACAAACACGGTGAGCAGATAAATACAAGTATCGTGCTGGTCCCACCAGCACGCAATAGCAATTGAAATTATAACGCTCCTACTCTCTCTCTCATTCTCCACTGAACAAACACCCAACCCCGAGTGGGTGAAAACATGCTGTTTTTATGCAGCTGTACCAAGACTCGATTGCTAATCAATCATTCAATTGGAGTCTCGGTACAACTACACGTGAATTAATAAAGTGCATTTCCCCATGCTCACATATTATTACTCGTGCCTGAATACAGTTTACATTTCTAAACACACGTGAAACACAGACCCGTTTATATCCCGTGTACCAATGACTACACTTTGTGGACTGGGACCCAGCAGGCATTCACCCTCTGCTGGTGGACAGGGACTGCCGGTGGAGGTGGCAGAGGCATGTAGTCTCCTGGCGGAGGAGGTGGCGTGTAGTCTCCTGGCGATGGAGGTGAGAGCGGCGTGTAGTCTACCCTTGTTACAGGGGACTGGTGCTGCTCTGCCTCTCTTGCAGGGGACTGGTGCGGCTCTGGAGACAGCGGTGGGACCTCTCCCTCTGGCGATGGAGACGGCTGCTTCACATCCAGTTTGTGTTATCATCATGTGTATATTTCTCGCCCCCAGTGTGTTACGCTTCTCGCCTGCTTACACTTCCCCTGTTTGCGTCTTTATCCTCTGCTTAGTTCAGCACTTATAAATGCTACTGTTAGTTAGTTGTCACAGTTGCACCAACCCCGCAATATGCTTTTATTAAAAGACAGTTATTTATTTATTTATTTATTTTTACCCCACGTGACTTTCTTCTCTCTCTGTCATTTTCTTCATGATTTTGAACGTCTTAACCTTTACTGCTCCTTAATTTATGTCCAAATTTTCCGTGACAAACTCCTAGCCCTATTCATGATCAGCCAAAAATGATATTTCAAATCAGTCGTGCAAAATATTATATATATATATATATATATCAGTTTTTTTTATTCATTTGTGAAATATAATGTTAATACTATATTTCAGAAATGTTTATATTGTACAGTACATCTAATACTCACCTAGCGTTTAAATCCTCCCTCTTGTGGTGGATATTTAGTATTACACAAAACTTGGTCGAGAAGCAAGAAGTTTTTGAGGGGATAATGCCACGCTGGAGCAATTTCCAGGCATCTTAAAATAATAAACTGGCGGTGGGGTCTGTTCAGCTTATAACGTCCAAGATGAAAGAATACCACGTAAGGTAGTTAGCAGTTATTTTTTTACGGTTTTGCACAAAAAACACACAGGTGGTGTCTTGGGATAAAAAAAAAAAAAAAAAACTGCAGTACATTCTTATCAAATGCAATTGCATATCCCGCAATCGTAGCTGTTTTACAAAACCTATTGATATTATGTTGTTATTCCTAATCTGTAGATATGATACCTATAGCATTTAGAAGAGAACCCTACCGCAGCTGAGCTGTTTTATTGCCTGTATGCCTGTATTATTTATTATAGGAAAAGAGTGGGGGTTTGTTTGTTTGTTTAGTTTGAAGTCTATTTCCGTACCGCGTTTGGGAAATGTATATCCCGTACAGTTTGGGTTTATGAACTGTTCGTTTTCACTGAAGATTGTAGGGTTGTAGCATTCTGTGGCCCGTGGTCTGGACCATTCGGATCACTCAGTGACAGTGGTCCTCCGGACCACTGCAGCTGTCGCTGTTATGTTCCGATTTCAGTTTCCTTTTCATTTTCTTTATTTGCAATTATGTTGTTTTACAAATACTTATTTTATAGTAATACATGCGAGTGTTAAGGTTTATAACGTTAGGTTATTACCATAACTCTGGTTCCCTGAAAGAGAATGACAACCATTACTGAATGGGAAAGAGCCCTCTCTGACCGTCAACCACTGAGCATATATAAAAAAGCTGCCCTGCTGTGAGGGGGAAGTCCTTCCCACCTCCTGTTGAAGAGGGACATCCTCACTGTAACATATTGCCATTTTCTTTCAAAATCAGAGGTCAGCTGGGGACACGACCTCGAAGGGTAATGGTTGTCATTCTCTTTCAGGGAACCAGGGTTATGGTAATATGGAAATATGGGAATCCTTTTCAATGGAATGACAACCATTACGAATGGGAAGCTGTACCAAAGCTGTCGTGGCTCCAGATTACTGACAGTACAGCCTCATGGCGATAGCCACAGAGCCCACATGACGCCTAAGGGCATGTCGCCTGCAACACCCTAGAGCCCAGAGAGGGTCTTGCTCGGTTTGCCACATCAAGGCGGTAGAAACGCGCAAATGTCTGACTACCTGTCCATGGAGCAGCATTGCATAGCTCATCTAAGATGGTCTCCTTACAGCACCACAACAGCTCCCAACACGGTATATCAAACTACACGAGGCCTTGTGCAGTGAAAAAGTGTAATGGCAGCTCGCCAATCTCACAAGAGGGGTCAAAACCAGCTCTAGTCAGTAAACTGACGGGAGAATCTGGCAAGAGCACTCTCAGTAACACTCAAAAAAGTGATTGTGACCTGTCTCAGTGAAGTGAGAGAGAAAATGGCGATATGTTACTGTGAGGACGTCCCTCTTCAGCAGGAGGTGAGAGGGACTGCCCTCTCACAGCAAGGCCCTGATAGGCCAGCTTTTCTATATATATGCTCAGTGATTGACGGTCAGAGAGGGCTCTTTTCCATGGTAATGGGTGTCATTCAATTGAAAGGGAATAATAAGCACAGGGGTGGGGCACTCATCTGGAGTGCAGAGAGCTGCACATTTAAATGCAGGTGACTATTTCCTGATTTAGCAACAAATGAATCGCTTAATTAAATCAGGAGATGGCCACCTTCTGCACAATGGTTTTTTTTTTTAATTATTCCTGGCAGAGGACAAGCTGCTCCCTTGCCTCTTCCAGAACACACGCAAACAAAAACAATAACAAAACAACGCAGCGCTTCGCCGTCATATATAAATACAATAAATCACAAATAAACAATAACACGCAGTCAAATACAACAAATAAATCATAATAGACAAATACAAAATAACATAGGGGTGGAGGGGGAGACCCCTTTCTAAAAATAAACAAGCAATACTGTACAGGGCTCCTCGCCTTGTTACAAGGGTACTACATTGCTCTTCATTGCGTTGAGTGGTCCGGACCACTGGCACTGCACTTTGAATAGCAATCCACACATATATTATTTTCCAAATACTTATAGTAATAAAAATCTGATCGGGAACCGAGATCACTACAATACGTATTTGTAAAATAACATAATTGCAACTAAAGAAAAAGAAACTGTGGAATCGGAACACAACAGTGACGGCTGGAGTGGTCCGGACCACTATGACTGAGTGGTCCGAGTGGTCCGGACCACGGTGATGTCACAGCGCTGAGTGGTCCGGTCCACAGGCCACAGAATGCTACAACCCCTTCTGAAAATACATGAGTTTGTAGCATTACAGTCGCAGGCAAAGGTATCGTCACCCTACACTTAATATAAGACAATTAAAGAAAACAAGTTAAATCAAGCATTTGTAATCAATGAAATTCTGCATTTTTTTTAAATATTTTAAGATAATTTGATAAATTACTTGAAATTGTAGTATTTTGCATTTTTATGAGAAAGTGGTTAAAGCTTACTAAATGGTTGTCCTTAAACTGTTACCTTGAATTTTGGTAGACTAGGCATAGGGTGCCGTGACTTTTATCTGCGACTGTATATTGTACGACTGAAAAGAGACACATTTACCCAAATATCTATATGTATATTTGACAGAGTGGTCCACTAAATACACCACTTATTTTCCAGCGGCTGTAAAAATAAGTAGTTTTAAAAAGCTTTTGAAAGAGAAGCCATCCACATCTATATTTAGTACACTACAGTGCTGTTTTCAGCAGATGCTGGAACTGAATACTCTGATGCTATGGTAACCAGAATGTACAACCTGGAAGGAACACAACATTTTTTCTGTAGCACACGGTTGTATAATTTTAAGCTTTGATTGTAAGCTGGTTTTGTATCTCTAGTGGTAAATAGCAGGGTCTCATTAAATTATTTAGCATTAACAAGTGATGGTTGCCATAGCTGCAAATATCTCATTAATATTTTTTTTTTTTTTTCTCAGACCCTTTGTCCGTTGTTTTTCTGTAGACTGATTTAAAAAAAAAAAGAAAATGTTATCTTCTTTTCCTATTCGAGAAGTCCAGACAGTGTGGAGTATAGTATCAGTAAATTATTAATTGTAGATTAATTCTGTTGTGTTTTGCAATTATGTTATTATAGGCCGACCAAGACTGATCTCTGTTTCCATTCAAGACTTCACTCAAAATGCTTTAAAAGTGACCTAATTCTCAAACTCACAGAGCAACATGGGTAAGTGGCTTGAGCTTGCTGAATACTGAAATACAACAACAAAAAACACACCAAACGAATAATACAGACGGGTCATTTTCATTGGCTATAAAGCAATCGTGTGTGTTTGTTGGTTATGCAACATACTGTTTTATTAGGGCAAGCTTTTGATATGTTTATTTGTTACAGTAAGATGTCATTATTATAGAGTTGGCTGTCTCTAATTCATCGTCCTTGCTCTGCTGTTATTCTAATTTTAATGTAATTTGATTACAAGACAGGGTATATCTTGCAACATGAGCACAGTACAGGCAGACTAGACTAGTGCAGAAAAAAATGAGATTTTTTTTTTTTTTTTACCACAGTAGGCTACCTCTTGCTGAAGGACAATTAGCAAAGTGCACATGGTACTATACATATTAAACAACTGAGTTGCAAACAAGTAAAATTGTTCTCCATCTGATACATTGCAAATAATTGTAAGCAGATCTAAAGCTGTAGTCTGATCTGCACAAAACAATCACAATGTCTGTAGTTTTTTAGTGAGTGTTGTGCAGTATATGCTCTGGAAAACAACACTGATACAGAAAATACAGTCTATCAATTAATCTGAACAGTAGTGGAGATAATTGAAGTTTGATAACCAAGGTTATGACAATCTGCATTATATTCTCTTTAGTGCATTTCTATGTAAAATATACTATCTAAAATACCCAGACGAGGGTCCTTTTTAGTCAATGACAATGGTGTGCAGATATAACAAGGTTTATATCCTATAGACAACTAGGGATACTGTACTTATTAAACAATTAAGTTTGAGGACCACAAACCTAAAAACATATCTAATAAATAAACACAGTTGCAGTGTATTCCTGAACATAATAATTTGAGCCCTTTTTTATAATGTATTGACACACTCAATGTTTTCAATAGTATTGCCCTGCAGTTACATGTTGATTACACTGTAAAAGAGCCAAAGAAGAATAATGCTGATCTGAATGGTTTTCAGCAATTATGATAAACTTTTTCTCTAATTTGCTCACACACTTTTTGTTGACTGTTAATTTGCCTTTGTGTTAATTTCTTTTTATTGATATATCAAATGATGCAGTAATATGTTCAGACAGCCTAATGACTGATTCATGTCTGAAGCAGCAGGGCGTCAGTAATTGTGTTTTTATTTTTGTTTTGCTTCTTTAAGGTGGTACCATCCTGTTTCTGTCCTCAACGGTTTCTGTGCTGGGTGGATTGGTATTTGGGTATGAATTGGGTATCATCTCGGGGGCTCTGCTTCAACTGCAAAAGGAATTCCACCTCGACTGCTTCCAACAGGAAGTTGTTGTGAGTGCTCTTCTCTTTGGAGCTCTTTCAGCCTCTCTGATTGGTGGAGTCCTTATTGACAGTTATGGCCGGAGGAATTCCATACTGTTCAGTAACCTGCTGGTGCTGGGAGGCAGTTTAACGCTTGTATTTTCCGGCTCTCTTGTTTCCTTGGTGGTTGGGCGGATCACTGTTGGCTTCGCCATGTCCATTTCCTCCATGTCCTGCTGTCTTTTCGTCTCGGAGATGGTAAACTCCCAGCGCAGAGGGATGTTGGTGTCTCTGTATGAAGCTGGGATCACGGTTGGCATTCTCACGGCTTATTTCCTGAATTACTTTTTTGCTGCCACCAAAGGCGGGTGGAAATACATGTTTGGATTGGCCATCGCGCCTTCTTTAATTCAGTTAATCTGTATTGTCTTCCTTCCCCCCAGTTCTGTGACTCCCAAAAGTGTTAAAGCGGAGGAGTCCGCCCACAGCGTACTCATGAAATTAACGGGAGTAGAAGAGTCGGAGGACCTTGTAACACTTGTGGATACTGGGCAACAATACAGCTTCTTGGATCTCTTTCAGACTAAAGATAACATGAGGACCAGGACACTAATTGGGTTGGGTCTTGTACTTTTTCAGCAGTTTACTGGCCAACCCAATGTGCTCTTCTATGCTTCAACTATCTTTCATTCAGTGGGTTTTCAAAGCACCGCTTCAGCAGTTTTGGCCTCCGTTGGGCTCGGAATTGTCAAGGTTGTGGCCACGTTGGTTGCCATGAGCTGTGCAGACAAAGTTGGCCGGAGAGCCCTCCTGATAGGAGGATGCATTGTGATGTCGGTGTCGGTGACTGCTATTGGTCTTTTAAGCCAACATGCTTTACTTCATGTCAAGAAGACCTGCAATACTGCTGATCATTTTAAAAGCAATCTTTCTTCAAAGACTTCTCTCCGTGACCCCACAAGTTTAAATAGTTATTTTTATCCCACTGTGAATCTGAGCATTAACAGCTTTAAATGGATGAGCAGCGGTGAGAATATCAGTGCTTTGAGTTTGGGGTCTGCAGATGGCTCAGAGCCTCAAGTTGTGCCTCCGTCTGCCCTGCTGGAAGCTCAGGTGAAGCCTGTAACTCTGAAGCATGGCATTGCTGGAGATCATGGGGTATTAAACTGGATCACCTTGTTAAGCATGATGGCATTTGTAAGTGCTTATTCTATTGGCTATGGACCAAGTAAGTATTTCATTTAGGTAGTTTACATTTGCTAGCTACTATTCACAGTTTACATTCCCTAGCTAGCTATACTATTCACAGTTTACATTCCCTAGCTAGCTACACTATCCACAGTTTACATTCCCTAGCTAGTTATACTATTCACACATTACATTCCCTATCTAGCTATTCTATTCACAGTTATACTGTACACCTAGACAAGTTCACCAGCCAATCAGCTTGCAAATAGCAATGCAGTTATCTAATGGCAAACATGCTTTACAATGCCAATATTTACCGTACTGTGGGGGGAATAAACATGATAAACCTCAATCAAACGTATTGGTTTCTTATGGTTGTTGCTAAGTGCGTGCAGGGCTTGGCTGTCTAGCAACCAGGTAAACAGGCTGTAGATCTGTAAAGAGGGAAGTATTTATGATACCATTTGAAATATGCTTTGCCGTTTTCTTTCAGCTTTATATAACAATGAAAGGTTTATAATACTGATAAAACAGATTAATAAGCTTTCAGGGTGTTCAATGTATATCTTCAGAGAATATTATCAAACAAAATCTAGGTGTGTTTTACTCCTTAAGCAAGCTGGTAAGCCTGATAGATGTCCAGTAAGATTCTAGAAGCTTGCAAAACGTTTCAACTAAAATCCCTTGCAAGATAGAAACTTTAGGACTTGCACAAAATTGATGAAATCCTATTTCAACAACTGGCAAGCAAGCATGCAAAATATGCTTATGAATCAAAAGATAACGACAAATTTACACGCTGCAGTACCTCTTCTTGATTGGATCTAACCAGGTCTGGAACTTTTTACTTATATTGGGAGTGAATCAAGCAAACATTCTGCAAGTGTTTGCTTTTGAAGTTCTAAAAGATTATATTATCTGGTTAGCTGGGTTGTTGTTTAATCAGACCAAACACTTGCTTTATGATCAATAAAGCCTGCAGGTATCCCTTCTGAGTCAGTCTTCTGTGCACTGCGTTACATTTGAACACTGCAAACTAATTCAAGCCTGAATTTCTATCCTGGAACCTCAAGGTAAGTCAGACACAGAAACCAGTCCTGTTGCTCTCAGATCGATTTTACCCTGTTTAGGGGGTATCGGTGGGTGGGCACTGTTTTGGAAGGGGCATGCACAAGGAATTGGGGGTCATTTAGTAGGAGCTAACTTTCTTTTAAAATTATACATTGTGCTGCTGCAACAGGGCATTATAGAGCACTATATAAGATCAGTCATTCCACTGAAAACAATGCTTACAGAATGTAAATGAAGCACATTATGAAGACCTTTCTGACATACCATGTGAAAGAAAAGTACAAAAGCCAAGACTTCTGAAGTAGAATTCCACCGGAAAGAATAACCTTGGTAACCTTGATAGAGATGGCTACAGGTAGACTTCACAAGCATGAAACAGTGCACTGCAGATACCTTCCAACAGCGCCAGTCCCTTGTAACTGTGGCTTTCTCTCTCTTTCTGATCTAGTGACCTGGTTAGTACTGAGTGAGATATTCCCTGCTGGACTAAGAGGGAGAGCATTTGCATTCATCAACTGTTTTAACTGGGCAGCCAATTTGATTGTCACAGTAACTTTCCTGGATGTAATTGGTAAGTTTACTGTACGGTTTTAAATGACCTTCTTGGATTCTAAGCCCAATTTAGCCTTTTCAGCACCTTTAACAAAAGTTTTTGTCATTTTACGGTCTTTCCTAATATGTTGTTAAAATTATTAACGATATGTAAAATTATGGTCACTGGACATGATTGGGGAAAGCAAAACCTTTTTCAATTTGAATATTTGTATTTAAGTATATATTATGAACTCATCAAGGTATTTTCATACCCATGCATACATATACAATATCATGTAACATTACATAGCAAATGCAAATACAGGAAGACCCAAAATTAAGACAATAGGGAAACATGATATTTAAAATACTGAAAAAGGTCATTGGACTTGTTACTGAAAATCTATTGAGTAAAATATATACAGTATGTAAGAAAAAAGTAATTGATAACCTGTAAACTCATTATTTTAATAATTAGCTGCAGTGTTTCGATAGTGAGTTTTCAGTTTATCAGTTGCTTTTCTTTATTAAGCGTTTCTAGTGATTGATGAGCATGCTGTTCGATCCCGGCTCTCCTTGGATATAGAGCTGTTTGTCTGTGTGTATTTGTGATGAAATGCCCACCCCTATGTATATTATCTGTTATATGTTGCGAGTGGTGTGTTAAATGTTAGTGTATAGTCATTGGTACACAGGATATAAACGGGTCTGTGTAACACGAGTGTTTAAAATGTATATTTGTATTTAGGCACAAGGATTGCACAGCACTTCAAGTGCAGGTAAAAAGTAATAATATGTGAGCACAGGGAATTGCACTTTATTAATTCATGTGCAGTTGTACCGAGACGCCAATTGAATGATTGATTAGCAATCGAGTTTCGGTACAGCTGCATAAAAGCAGCATGTTTTCACTCACTCGGGGTTGGGTGTTTGGTGAGTGGAGAATGGGATAGGAGACGGAGGTAAAAATAATCATAAGAATAATAATAATAATAGCAGATAAATATCTGCTCACCGTGTTTGTCTGTATCGTCTGTTTTGTTAGTTTGTTTATTTTGGAGAATGTGCCATGTCCTGTGTTTTTGTATTGTTACAATCATTTATTTTCTGTCTGTTTGTTTATTTATTAAATGCTGAGCGAAAACATTCGCTCAGCTCCACCAAACTCCACCTCTCTTTTGTTTATTTTTTCCTGGCTCTGGTCTGACGTCACCCACTCCAGCCATCTTTGTGACAATATTGTATATAATATAATGTGTGTGTGTGTGTGTGTGTGTGTGTGTGTGTGGTTCCGCAGATGCACTGAGTCTGTCTTGGACATTCCTGTTGTATGGAGCGATCGCAGTAGCTGCTGTTGTGTTCATTTACCTCTTGCTTCCTGAAACCAAAGGAAAGTCACTTGAAGAAATAGACAAAGAGCTTTCTGGAAAAAGGTGAGTATTTCTAGTATGAAACACCACAAGGTGCTTGTCTACTGGTTTAAAGGTGCTGGGCTGGGGAAACTGAAATAAAGAGACCTGGGGTTGTGTGTGTTGCTTGCAAATTTATAAAGACAGTACTCTCTCTTCACCCTGGTAGTCTGAATAATCCGAACAGTGCGGACAGTACAGTAGCTATAGAAATCATCATACTTCTATTAGTAGCATGTACAACATTATTGCTGGGTTCTCATTGAATATTAAAGGCAAACAAGGTTTACTTAGTACAGTACAGATTCCGATCAGCACTCCGTAGAAATCATTCATATCAAATCATTTTAATTAATGAGAGTCTGCTGTAAAAACTTAACATCAGCTTTATAAAATACTGAGGCCACAAAGAGCTGAACTTTGAATAATAAAGAAATCAACCAATTAGAGTTTTTATTATTATTATTATTATTATTATTATTATTATTATTATTATTATTATTATTATTATTATTATTATCTGATTTTGTTTTCAGTGGGAACATGGTCAGCAATCATTTTACATCTGCAATATATAAAGGTTAGCAATATCAAAGGGTCCTACTGTATTAACATTGAGGAAGACCAATGTACATTATATTAAAAAATCTGAGATCAGTAAAATAAATAAATAAATAAATAAATAAAAAAGCTAGTATTCACTGCATGGCTAAAATGTTTTGGGGTGCAGTGTTTGTAGGATTGAAGTGCTTTTCGTTGCTGTTTACAGACATATAATTATGGCGTTGAACTGTCCAAATAATGAAGTTAATGGGAAATAGTTAGTAGCAGGCATCCAAAAAGCAGAACCTCTCTGAAAAGCCAGTCATCAATGTTAAGTAACAAATCAGCTCAATTGTTACCAACTATTGTACAAAGTTGTGTAGTTACAGCAGTGTGCACATGTATTAGAACACCCCATTGCTTGTGTATATAATACAGCAGTGTGCACATGTATTAGAACACCCCATTGCTTGTGTATATAATACAGCAGTGTGCACATGTATTAGAACACCCCATTGCTTGTGTATATAATACAGCAGTGTGCACATGTATTAGAACACCCCATTGCTTCTGTAGTAATACAGCAGTGTGCACATGTATTAGAACACCCCATTGCTTGTGTATATAATACAGCAGTGTGCACATGTATTAGAACACCCCATTGCTTGTGTATATAATACAGCAGTGTGCACATGTATTAGAACACCCCATTGCTTGTGTATATAATACAGCAGTGTGCACATGTATTAGAACACCCCATTGCTAGTGTATATAATACAGCAGTGTGCACATGTATTAGAACACCCCATTGCTTGTGTATATAATACAGCAGTGTGCACATGTATTAGAACACCCCATTGCTTGTGTATATAATACAGCAGTGTGCACATGTATTAGAACACCCCATTGCTTCTGTATATAATACAGCAGTGTGCACATGTATTAGAACACCCCATTGCTTGTGTATATAATACAGCAGTGTGCACATGTATTAGAACACCCCATTGCTTGTGTATATAATACAGCAGTGTGCACATGTATTAGAACACCCCATTGCTTCTGTATATAATACAGCAGTGTGCACATGTATTAGAACACCCCATTGCTTGTGTATATAATACAGCAGTGTGCACATGTATTAGAACACCCCATTGCTTGTGTATATAATACAGCAGTGTGCACATGTATTAGAACACCCCATTGCTTGTGTATATAATACAGCAGTGTGCACATGTATTAGAACACCCCATTGCTTGTGTATATAATACAGCAGTGTGCACATGTATTAGAACACCCCATTCCTTCTGTTGTTTTGATTTGTTGCGCATATGAAATCAATCCACTGGAACTGGAAGTATTGGAAAATTGTCAAAAGAGGCATATTAGGGATTGTCTAATTTAATAGGCCACACATGCAATTCACTTAAAATAGTAAAGCGAAAAGGAACACAGTATGAGACTTTTTAGAAGTTGTTTAAGATGCCTAATTAAAGCACAAAGTGGTCTGTCCTTTTCAAACACGAGCGAACCTATCGTTTCTATATCACTGATTACTGAAAATTGAAATTCTCACACCCCGAGGTGCTCATGCAGGTAGGAACATAAAGGTTATAAATGACATCCTGAGATGTTCTATTAAATGTGCACACTAATGTACAAACCATCAGACATATTAGTATAACAGATCAGCACAGCAGTGTACATATTAAAAGAAAATCTGAGCGAGTAAAGCCCTTTTAAACTTATGAAAACTGGCCACACGAAGTAGCATGGAAACAGATGCATATTGTATCTTAAGGAATAGGCTATATTACATAATATATTAACGACTAACCATAGATAATATAACAATTTGATATACAATAAAGATTACAGGGACCCATAATACAAATACAAAAATGAATGCAGTCAACAATATTATTAGAATTTATTTTATGCTGTCAATGTTAGGACATACCTCACGGATTGTTTTTTCAGCAAACGGTATCTGTGACATGTGCAGTATTGTGTAATATATAAAAGATGCATCTCCCTATTTCCAGTCAGTTTCACGATAGCAGTAGATCTGGCAGACTTTCATCTCGCTGATCATTGAGGTTTCATGCTGACGAAGTGGTTTTTTAACTAAGATTTAAAAAACATGTTTTTATTAAAACAAAAATCCTGGTTCAGCTTGAAGTTCATTGTTTTTTTTAAATGCAAATAATTTTATTCTATTCAGGAGTTCTGTTGCAGCTAAATGGTATTATCCTACAAGTATTTTATCAAGCTAGTTAATGCACATTTTCTGTCTCATTTAAGAGCTTATTAATTGTCAGCCAGGAATAGCACTCTTAAAAGAAACATTTTTTTTCTGGAAATGTTAATTGATACTTATGTGTCTCTTGTAGGTTGTATGAAAGAGGAATCTGTTGGAAATATTTTAGCAGGAACGTAATTTCTTCAGCAGGATATCAAAGAGTTGAACTGACATACTCAGTGGAGTAGAAGCCGCAAGCTAGCTTTGGCTGATTTTTACTCTTTTCAACGTGCAATCATTTGAAATACATAAATGTCTACAAATAGTATTTGTATGTGGTGCTCTGACTAACATTTAGTTTTTTTTTTTTAAATGCTCAAATGTGTTTTATTGTTTGTATAATGAATATTTAAAAATATATTTGAATTTGTGCAGATGTCTTGCCAGGACCACAAAATAAAAGTTTTCGTGCAAAATTGCACTTGTTGCAGTTTTACAAACAGAATACAACAAAATCTTATATATTATAACAATGTATTACAAACCACAAAAAGCACTTACAAACCTCACTATGATACATACAAAAGAATCAAAGAAAAAAGAGAAATAATTTAAAAAAATACACCAAAAGTGAAGCTAATAAATTAATAATAAATTCCACCTGGCCTAGTAGGGGTGGCTAAAGCACAATAAGGTGATCACTGGGTGCACAGTATGGTCCTCCAGCTGTGACCAGCAACTGCACACACACAGGATTGAGACCAGCCTTGCATTTCTCACCCTGCACTTCAAAAGGGCAGTGCCTTCACAAGGGAGCCCCCTACATAACTGTTTTTGATGTCTATGTTTTAAAATCAATAACAGTTCATAATATGGTTTGGTTTGAAGTAAACAATTCTGCAACAGTAAGACAGTGTTTGTCTTGATGCTACCAAATGTCAAATTTGATTTTACTCTTGAATTACATATTGTTATTTTCAATTGTCCTCATGCTGTATAACATAATGATGTGGATTATGATGGCAAAGGAAAAGAAGTGTGTCGGATATCACCAGTTTCACTGCCATTGCTAATACATACAAGGCTCATTGTTCTTACTCTATACTACAGGAATATTGTGGTAATGGGGCAGTGTACTAATTTTATTAAGCGGTTTCATTGATTTTCATTTCTGTTTTAAAGGTCCGCCCATTTCTCAAGAAAGGGAAATGGGCATTGCAAAGCAAGCACAATTGTAAAATGCAGTGGTTCATCCATTTAGTCACAGTATAGTCCTTGAAGACAGTCATTCTTGACTCTTCTCACAGGGAAACTACAGCAGGTGATATACAAGAATTGTGGAAGCTGCTCGCCTTTTGAGATCCCAGTACACAATCCTCTCTTGTCGTTAAGTAGAATCGATGCAAAGTGAGTGTTAATTTCAGCTCCTCTGCCCCACTGTCCCTGTCCACTCTTACTGCCTAACTGCCTAACCAGAAGATCTGCATGCAGATCAGAGGATTCATTTAGGTTAATTAAAAATATTTATTTAATAGGGGAGATTTTTTATTAACAGATGTAAAGCTGCAGCAAGGAGTAACATTTTCAATTGTAAAATATTAAAAGTCTTAAACAATAGGTGGCTACCTATTGGCATAAATATATATATATTAGCAAGGTTATATATATATATATATATATATATATATATATATATATATATATATATATATAGTATGACGATAAAGATACTGGATGATAATATATACGATCTAACTACTGTATTTCCCATGTACTATTATTACTACTTTTCTGTGATTGTGAGGATAGAGCGGCATACATTAAAAACTATTTTGATTGTAAGTCAATTTTACTGTCATAATTTACCCTGGTGTACAGTAAAACATTTATAGCTCTAGCTTGCATTTGCACTTACCTTCAGCTGTGGGGTCCTTTAAACTAAAACCAGGTGCATGTGCTAAAATATGAAACTCAAGATGTTACTACATTTTCACAGAAAAAAAAAAAAAAACAGTGTAACAATAAGAATAAGGGCAGTGGAAATGTTATTGGTACATACAGTATGACAGGTCACGTAAGCCACAAAATGAACAGAGTTTAGTTTTATATTTCCAGTTACTAAGGTTTCACTTTTCTGTAAAGGGCCATTACAAACTAGTGTTGATGGGGAACGAATAGAGACGGTAGCTTGTGACCTGTGACTTGTCATACTGCTATGGTGTGACGCAAGTCACAGCTGCAATTTTAAAGCAGCACATTGAAGCAGACATGTCTAAAGAGCAAAGCAGCAAGAGTCTGCATCACAAAAAAACACTCTTCTATCACTTCATTAATGTCTTATTGATGCTAATTTGTTATATTTTCCACTAATATAAATGTAATTACTTGCAGCACTAGCTCACTATAAAGTGCTGAAAGTAGTGTCTTAGTGACAAAATAGATGCACAAATTCTAAACAGCATGCTAAATAATGTGGCATACTAAGTCATTTTATTTAAACCCCGTTGAGGTCAAAGAACTGGCAAGGGGACCAACAGCAGACAGTAGAAGTTACACATCATTTGTTACACGCATCTCTTCTCAGAGGAACTTTGACACACAAGTGTAAAACTGGTAGGAAGTCTATTATAGTTTTGCACAGTGTAAAATTAAATATGATTGTGGGATACTGCATTAGATTAAACTTTCTATTTGTTTTTAGTCTTGGAAACAAGTTTGTTATGCTGTAGCTTTTCTGTTGGATTCAACTTAATTCAAATTGACAGGTAACCTTGTAAATGCTGCACCTTCACCACATGGTTCTTATCTAGGGGCTCAGTATAGATGAGACTCCTTGTTGTGAGCGAGACTTCTCTGGATCAATGGGAATCTGTGTGTTATAGCACATTATATCCTACGGTTTTCTCATCATCTCTTGAGAAATACACCAGTTGTCAAATTCAATAAAGGTGAGAGCAATTTTATTAATAGGAATAACTGGAAAGGAGAAAATGGAGTTTGTTTATTTGTTTGCTAGTTTGATTTATTAGGCCATTTAAAGAATTCTGATTACAAAAGATCACACATTACAAAGAACATAATGTAAGCCTATGTACAGTATTTATATTTATTTAGTTCATTTGGGGGGTGCAGTAGTTAAACTACATAATGGTTATTAAAGATAAGCTGGACATAATTAGCTTCTTTAAACTAAAGTTCAAAAGTTCCACCACTGAAACATTTACTGTGGAAGTTGTTTAATGTATGGTCTTTAAACGACTTTGGTGTTGAGTATGTTCTGAGATGTGATACAACCTATACGTATGTTGTTAAAAGATGGTGTTCTCAAGTATTGCATATGGAATGTAGGAAAATGAAATTAAAATGAGCAAAGCGGCAGAAGGGAGCCAAGGTAGATCCGATAGACATGGAGAGAAATAAGAATGGGCCGTGGACCAGTTCATGTCTGCAAACCAATGTTGATTTTCTCAGCATTTTTTGTTTCAGTAATAGTCTTAGTCTAGTTGACGAAAGCCTGTAGATTTTTAGTCCAGTTTTAGTCTTTAGTTTTTGATGTAGTCTTAGTCATCGATATTGGTTTAATCGGTCAGTTAGTCTATTACCAAGGAGAGTCATGTTTTAGTCCATATATACTTTAAAATGGGTTCACAGACCCAGATTAGCTCTAATCTTGGACTACCCTACCTAAATTAACAATGAGTAGTCCACGATTGTTTCACATATTCTAATTAGCAACAGTCCTAGACAAATACCTAAAAATCAACATTAGGTTGTCCAGGATTTGTGCTAATCAGGGTATGTGAAACCATTAGTTTGTGTAGCATGTCAGTGTAATGACATTTATTTTTGAAAAAAATCCTCACCTATTAAAGTAAACACCTAAACAATTTAAAAAGCAAGTAAATTAGGCAGAATCAATATGAATCATTTAAAGAAAACTACTCATAGGCTTATTTATTTTAAACGTTTATTTGAAATATTTATTCTTTTAAATATGTCAGAATAATCCTCATATTTCAGACCATATTTAGAGCCCCTGTAAGTTGCAAAGCATTTAAAGCTGGAAAAACAAAAAATACAGCATATTTGTCATGAATTATTTAGATGTAGAAATCTCCTCTACCAACTACAAAAGTTAAGGATTTGTTATAGAAAGACTCCTTAGATAACTGGAGTACATACTTCAAAGTAAACGTGGATGGTAGAGGTTATGAGCTTTAATATTTAAAATCAAGATAAAATCTAAATTATACAAAATAGAAACTTTAAGTGTTGATTTTTTTCCAGATGAACTCTGGCTCCATTTCTTTTCCCCTGTGTAAGATCACCAGTAACGCTGAACACTCTTTCAGCAAATGCTTGAGAGGCTGGAATGGCAAGTAAATCAACTGCATACGACTTCAGGACTGGAAAAGTAACAGGACTTTGTGATTTCCAAAATGTAACTCCATTTGGGTCATTGCTGCAGAGCTCTGACACAATTTGCTTGTACTTCTTGATTTCATGCCTGACTGAAGGAGCAGATCCTGAAACTGTTAACCTCTGTGGTGCTTTTTAAAAGAAATGGAATCTGGCTCTTTTTGGTGAGGAACAACTTTGGGATCCTTCAGCAGATTAAATTGGTTCTGTGCTGCTGTCATTGTCAGAAAGAGTTTGGGCTGAAACAGCAATGTATTTTTCAGCTTTCTTCAGCACCTCTTCCATGTTAGTCTTCGTTTTGTATGCAACCACAGCTGGATCTCTATATCTACTGGTGTGAACGTAGTCAGTAAGATGCGAAAGGAGATCAATAAGAGCTGGCAGCACCAATGAGAGAGACATTGTGTCACTCTGAAGTGTTGTTGTGTGTTCAGCAAAAGGTAAGAGTTCTTTCAGAGAACTCAACTTCTGCCACTTGCAAGAGACATTCCCAGCCCAATGGGGGCCCCCCCGAGCAGCACATCCAGTAAAGGTGCTCTGCATGAGTGCAGGATCCACCCTATAGCCTGGACGTCACCGGTTCAAGTCTGGGCTATTCCACAGCCGACCGTGGACGGGAGTTCCCAGGAGGCAGTGTTCAATTGGTTGAGCATCCCCGTGGAGTGGGGAGGGCTTAGGTCAGCAAGGGTGCATTGTCCTCCAGCGCTGTAGCTCCTGGGTGGCTGGATGGTGAATCTGCAGTGTGTAAAGAAGCAGTCAGCTGATGGCACACACTTCAGAGGACAGCATGTGTTCATCTTCACCCCCCAAGTTAGCACAGGGGTGGTAGCAGTGAGTAGCCTAAATAATAATTGTGGATTTCAAATTGGGAGAAAATAACAAAAAAATACTTGGCAACAACTAAATTTATAAAAAAAAAAAAAAAAAAAAGAGACAATCCCAGCCCTCATTGCTTGATAGTTGGAAGATGACATCTTTGATCTGGAGTAATCATGCAATCATTAAGTATGTGCTGCTTCATCTTGTAGGACAGTTTAATAACAGTCAAGCCACAAACTGACAAAAGCTTTTCAGTGGCTTTGAGGATCTTCTGAAAAGTGTCACAATCTTTCTTACTTTTGCAAGCAGAT
Source organism: Polyodon spathula (assembly GCF_017654505.1). NCBI lineage: Eukaryota > Metazoa > Chordata > Actinopteri > Acipenseriformes > Polyodontidae > Polyodon > Polyodon spathula. The sequence goes on along the minus strand of NC_054541.1, from coordinate 5,640,599 downwards.
GACTCACATTTTTGTCTTTCTGTACCAGATTTACAACAAGTTGTAGAGTGTGCACCACACAAGGCATTCTTTTAATGTTGTCATATATGTATTCTGTCTCTTCGTGAACATCCTGTTCTCATCTTCACTTAAACTTTATAGATCTTCCTCTGATGGAGTTCTAAAAGTGCTAACATGTTACTTCCATTGTCTGTTATAACTGTTTAAACCTTCTCCTGCGTTATCTCCCATGATGACAAACAGTGATCAAGATGGTCTTTAATGGACTCTCCAATGTGAGGATGGGCAATCTGAATCAGAGACAGCAAGCAATGTTTGGGATCATTATCATTTGTGCAGAAAAAACATGCACTGATTGCTAGGAAGGAAGCAATCATTCCCCTTTTTTTCCATATATCAAGCCCAATGACAACGACGAGCCTTAGCCACTGTATTTTACACACGCTCCTTTTCCTCATCATACAGTTTATTGGCAATGCTGTATACTTTGGCTAAAACTGGGATGAAAGTTCACCTTTCAAAATGACAACGGCCCAAAGCACACAGCCAAAGCTAACACAGCGTATCACCCAAAGAACACCAACCCTACTGTGAAGCATGGTGGTGGCAGCATCATGTTAAGGGGATGTTTCTCATTGGCAGGGACTAGGGCACTTGTCAGGATAGAAGGGAAAATGAATGGAGCAAAGTACAGAGAAGTCCTTGAGGGAAACCTGCTGCCCTCTACAAGAAAGCTGAAACTGGGATCGGAAGTTCACCTTTCAGCATGACAACGACCCAAAGCACACAGACAAAGCTACACTGGAGTGGCTAAGGAACAAAAAGATAAATGTCCTTGAATGGCCCAGTCAGTGCCCCGAACTAAATCAAATCGAAAATTTGTGGCATGACTTGAATATTGCTGTCCATCAACGCTCCCCAAAGAACTTGACAGAGCTTGAACAGTTTTGTGAAAAAGAATGGTCAAATATTGCCAAATCTAGGTGTGCAAAGTTGGTAGAGACCTATCCCAACAGACTCACAGCTGTAATTGCTGCCAAAGGTGCTTCAACCAAGTATTAACTGAGGGAGGTGGAGACTTATCCAATTATGATCTTTCAATTTTGTATTTATATATATATATATATATATATATATATATATATATATATATATATATATATATATATATATATATAATACAAAAACTTTTTTCCCCTTAACTGTGTGGAGTATGGTGTGTAGAGAACTGGGAAAAAAAAATCCTCATTTAAATGTATGAAACTCTGAGGCACTTATGCCCCTGTGTGTATTTTGTGTTGTATGTTGTTTGTTAATGTTAGTGTATAGTCATTGGTACATGGGATATAAACGGGTCTGTGTAACACGAGTGTTTAAAATGTATATTTGTATTTAGGCACGAGGATTGCACAGCACTTCACGTGCAAGTAAAAAGTAATAATATATTAGCACAGGGAATTGCACTTTATTAATTCACATGCAGTTGTACCGCAACTCCAATTTAATGATTGATTAGCAATCGAGTCTCGGTACAGCTGCATAAAAGCTGCATGTTTTCACTCACTCAGGGTTGTGTGTTCGGTTAGTGGAGAATGGGATTGGAGACGGAGGTAATAATAATAATAATAAATAATAATAATAATAATAATAATAATAATAATAATAATAATAATAATAATCGTTAAAAAAATATCAGCTCACCGTGTTTTGTCTGTAGTCCGTTTTGTTTGTCTTTTTTGTTTTGGCAACGAGTGCTGTATCCTGTGTTTTTGTTTGTCTTACAACTGTTTATTTCCTGACTGTTCATTTTTAAATGCTGAGCGAGACCATTCGCTCAGCTCCATCAAACTCCACCTCTCTGTCGTTTATTTCCTGGTTCCTTTTTCTGGTCTGACATCCCCCACTCCGGCTGTCTTTGTGACAGGCACTGACACAACAAAATGTGTGTATAGGTAGTGGACAAAAAAATGGAAACACCTGGGTAAATGAGGTACACCAAATATATTGTAAGCAAACAACATCCCAGCATGCATGTATAAAAATTCTGGACAGGCCTAGTTGCCTGTAATTATGGCTGGCATGGCTGCAAGAGGAGACCTAATTGACTTTGAAAGGGGTGATTGTTGGGGCAGAAGCGTCTGTGACCAAGACAACTCAACTTGTTGATGTTTCACAAGTAACAGCGTCTAAGGTGATGTCAGCCTGAAACTCAAAGTGAAAGACATCATCAGCAAAAGGCAACAGTGGGCAGAAGCGCATATCACGATCTCCAGGATCGTGATATCCATGGTTTAATTTGAAGTGCAAGGTAAAACAGGCGAGCAACTGCAGATCAATTGACGGCAAATGGGTGCACTCATTCCTTAGAAGTTAAGGTCAATGCTAATTGCTTCTTAATGGTACTGAGTGATCATCTTCACCCCATGTTGCAACATTTCTTTCGTGTCGGGGGGGCATCTTCCAGGATGGCAATGCCCTCATCACATCTGGTCACTCATTGGTTTGATGAGCGTGACACTGATGTTTTCCATATGTCATGGCATTCTCAGTCACCAGATCTAACCCCAATTAAGCATTTATGGGATATTCTGGAACAACGCCTGAGACAGCATTTTCTACCTCCATCAACCCGACGTGAGTTGATTGACTTTCTCATGGAAGAATGGTGCCGCATCCCTCCTGTAGAATTCCAGAGGCTGGTAGACACTATGCCACGACGCATACAGGCCGTACTATACTGGCCCAACGCCCTTTCAAGTGACATTGGTGCTTATATATTTTTTTGTTTTATATATATATATATATATATGGTATATTTAACAAGATTTGTAACTTACAAGAAAAAATAAAGAACTTTCTGCTATGGTTTTGGTAGATTTGCTAACTTAGAGGCCACGGCTTGTTTGTTTGTTCTTTTTATTTTTTTGCTATTATTTACTGTTTGAGTGTTTCAGGTTTTGCATTTGTTAGTTTTCTGAATTTGTGAATAGAGTTTGTAATGTTATGCTCTTTCTTCTTTGAGTTTCTGTTGATGTACACTACCAGTACTATAATTCTTCCATGCTTGAATTTAAATTACAACTTGCTTTCAAAACAAACATCGTTCATTGGTATGGTTTAGGTTATTAAAAAGATTTCTCTTTTCTTTTAACACTTGCACAGAAAACAAAAACACTGTGCTATTTGCTGTTACTTTGGATAATAGGGTAGTATAGGAAATTAATTTATGCTGTACTCTTTTAATGAACTTTATGAACTATTGAACATGTAACTCAAAAAACACACTGTAAAGGCCTAGAAAAATGCAGAAAAAGTTTGCTAAATGTTTTATTATTTCCCAAGTTTTGAACATGATGCTATTTGGACAAAAAAACGTCAGATTAAAGTAACTGAAACACGTGCCTGAACAGATAGAGATCTATGACAGTTAGATTAAAGGATATAATATTAATGCATTTTCTTTTTCTAAATTTCTATTATTATTATTATTATTATTATTATTATTATTTATAATAATAATAATAATAATAATAATAAATAATAATAATAATAATAATAATAATAATAATCAAACACGCCCTGTGGCAGAGCAGACCTCTGCCCTGTATAGATTGGCAGGGATGGGGTTAAATTTCACTGCGTGGGTTTATTGTGCTCAGGTGGCTGGGGATTGATTGGAGTAATTAACGGTCAATCAGCACCCAGACACAATTGACTTAAAAGGAGGCCTCAGCTTCTCCATTAGGGAGAGGATGCAGCAAGCTGATGGTTGTCCTTGCTGGTTTTGTCCTTGCTGGGCTTAAAGCAGTTAACAGCTTTAAGCCCACATTAATTTTATTGCACAGGCAAGCAGGTCTGTCAATACCATTTCACTTCTATCTCCCCTGGAGCTACATTACACTGACCTTTTTTTGTTCCTCTATTGATTGAAAGAAGGTTGATATGGCTTTGGGATCGATCAAATTCTAATTTACACATTAATGCAAACCTCTTATGTGGTAGATCTTCCATACTGCAGACCTAATTCCCCAGTGATGGCCCCTTACAAGCTTTATTAATTTGAGTAAAGATGAAAATGCAACTTAATGAATAGAAAAGTATGATGAAGCCTTGCAGGGGAATGAATCATAGACTTATAAATAGAAAGGAGAAAGTATAGTTAAGCTACAGGTGGAGGAAAGTGAGATAGCAACAACTGAAAAGAAGGGAAGAAGAAGAATATATGAAATACATTGTAATTCAACCCAAAACGTACAATACATACATTTTAAATTATTTACAATTTTACATATATCCACCAGGAAACCCTCAGTAGGTTGGCATAAAGTGGTTGATTGTAATCAGATGCAGGAGTGATGCAGTGTGCAATAACAAACAAGGAGCGTTAAAATCTGGTTGGAAAGGTATTTTATTGTATCAAGGTCTGGCGACCAAATAATGAGACCCCAGCAATAAACAACAATGTGTACTGTGCGGCGTAAATGATAACAGGTTGCAGTCCCAAATAATAAAGACAAATATCCGCCTCACAATAATACCACACAGTCACCAGTCCTGGGTGCGTGCAGTCTATTATTACAGTATTACAGTACAGTTTATTTGTGAAAATCATGCAGTGCTGTTCCGGGTTAGTGCTGGCCCTCGGCGACAGCTCCGGAATCGTGTTTAACCATCTAGTAATACACAACAAGACAATTACAGACAAACAAAACAAAACACTTACGAACGTCTCTTTATTATTTCTCATGAGGTCTCTCACACAGTCCTTATGGTTCAGTCATTTTTAAACCAAGCGAAGGAACATTGCTTCGACCCCCATCTATACCGTCACTCATGACCCCTTGGCAAACGATTGCAGCTGCTCCTGTAATCCGCAGCTGCCACATTATTTACCTTCCAGGTCACGAGTTAGTGTAGCGAAGCTCCGTCTCTTTTCTACAGGACAGACTTCCTTTTAACCCTCGGAATGAAGTGTCAAGTCAAATAGTCCAGAGTATTCTGTTCCCATTGCTTAGTGCCCTCACAAGTCTGGAGGGAGATTTACCACCAAGAATCATTGTCTTTCTGTCACACAAACCTGTAAGGCATTTGAATTTTTCTGGAGGGATACGTGACCATTCTTCACAGTAACTGACAACTGTAAGTAAAGTCCTTAGTAACTGACCTGAGGCTGTTGATATCGAGGCTTTGGAAAACTTGTTATAGCACCGAGCTCCATAATCTGTCCTTTATATTCTCAATACATTTATTAAGATATACCTTATTCGAAACAGGGAATCTTACAGAGCATTTAACATGTCCTTGGCAAGTCAGACCTTTATCTTGTGAGGGTGGATCACAATAGAGTGGTTTTGCTTGCACTTTGTATGACAGACCACAATCATTTCACTTCATGACAGAACAAAGCAAGCCCAAGAAGCTGCTCTGGAATGAGTAGAAAAGTAAATGGAAATGCAGCCCCAAATCAGCCCTGCATGATGACCATAAATAGACCATACATATTCATGTTTCTTTCATGCAAAAGTTATTAGTTATCTAATCATAAAGCTAGCTTACCAAGGGTCAGGGCACAGCAGTCAAAATCAATTTTCAGGTATTCATTTCCTTGTAAAAAATCTATTCGGGGACTGAGATTGCTAAAACATAAGTACAGCATCACAAATGATGTAGACTCCTCTCCAAATGAATGCATATAATAAAAACAAGTATGACACAGGCAAGGTCTCTTCTGTGGTTTCCAATTATGCAAAGATGAATAATCCAGGTTAAGCTTTACCTAGGCGAACATGTAAAGGATGACTGTATTCTCCTTTGCGTTGGGAATAGTGATCCTACAGATTACAAAACAAACTGATTCACAAAATCATTAACAGGTGTTGCAAAATCAATAACAACCAAGGCTTGAAAAAAACTAAACAAAAGGCATAGCCTTTTCTTAGCAAAATACATTCAACTTTTTTATGTAGATAATAGTTATACTGCCACCAAATTAATTTTTAGTGTGACATGATATTGCATTCATAACACTTTCATAAGGGCTTCAGTACAACTGTTTTCACAATCTGTCATGCATTCATAAAACTGTTATTTGATTGAAGGGTTATGCATATAGTTCTATAGTGTTACAGTTATAAAGTCATTCTGAATGTTACAAAGGGTCCAATTCAAATAAAGCAGGTTCATCACATCCCTTTCCAGTACAGGTCTCCTTCCAGTGAGGCAGGCTTTGCTACCTGTCTTCTTGTATATGCTGCGTAGATTGCTGCATGCCGAGGGTGTCCAGAAAACAAATAGGAAAAGATTCGCAGCTGAAGACCTGGAAACTAACATACTGTATATACATGGAAAATCAAGCCGTTTAAAAACTGGTACAAACAGCTTAGTCATACCTTTGGTGTTGCTAGTTATCTAGTTTTGTAACATTTGAATTTGCTTTCATTCTGGAATGGAATGCAACCTTGTGAAGTTTGTGTAAACCAATTAACCAGACTAGTGACAGATACACTTCAGCAGCTTCAACTGGAGTAGAACAGAAGCTTTGGCAGACATTTTAAGTAAACGGAGTGACCTTTTAAGCAGCTTAGAATGTCACAGCCTTTATTAGCTTGTGCTTGACATGTTCTTTTCTGAAGGATTAACACAAATTAGAGGAGCAGGTTTAATTAACCTGTAGTAACGGCAATTGAAAAGCTGTTAAACAAAGACAATAAAATCTTGTTTTTAAAGGAATATAAGACTTTTTTTTTTTTTTTTTTTATTGCATTGCATCCCGCACACCGGATATTGAAAAAAAGGTGATTCTTGTAACATTCATTTTTCAAAGTCTGTATAAAAACCTGTTCTTAGTCTCCTTATTTATTTATTTTTTCTTCATATGTTTCTCCTTCAATAAATAAGCAATTGATACATTATTACTTCCTGCTTGAAGCAAATCTTTACTTATTTTTAAATTGTAAACCCACATAGTTGCTGTACATTCGTCCTTCGAATTTAAGATGCACTTTAACCAATATTTTAAGCCCAGGACAGACCGACGTGATGTGGTGCGGCATGCAAGGCATTTTGCCACCTGTATCACTTAAATTTCTTTCATACGGTGTTGGATAGATCAGCGCGGGACCATACCACTAGTCCCTCTGTTACGCTGAGCGGTGCCGCTCAAATCCCTATCTTTTACTAAATTACTGGCTATAAAAGGATATCTTTTCTAATACTTTAGTAGTAGGTTACATGCTGTCAGCAACGCATTGCATGGTTCTTTGCTAAGCTGATCGCTCATTTCATACACCTGCATGTAAATGACAGAAAAACAACTTTGAAAAACAAAAGTGTTTTTATTTAGTAGATTATATGGGGGGCATTATAGCTATGGCCAAAAGTTTTGCATCACTACTTGTTTACCACAGCAGCAGCATTGGATTATTAGACTCAATTCTAATCAGACCCCTTTATTTTTCTACTTGCCAAGCAATACCTCAGTTCACAAAAAGAGAGAAGCAGCGCATAACTGTAATGCTCTGTGTGACACCCGACAGCAGCAAACTGCCTCCATGTGTCGTTCTCTTATATAAGTAGATGCTTCTTTGTAATTCATCTTTATTAGATTTTTTTATTTTTTCCTCAAGTTGAGGTTGGGAAATTTGAGCTGCATCTTAAATTCGAGGGCGTCTTAAATTTGAAGGAATATGATAATTGCTGCAGTATTCTGTAGGTAAAAATCTTTCTCTCTAAACAGTTAAAATAAATACGCATTCACACTTTACACACTCAGCACTTACAAGCCTACTCTTACATACTATACATACCTCTGATCGATTAAACAACCAGTTATCTAATTACCCCTGCCCTGCCCCACACCCACAGGGGAAATAATTCACTGAAATTGTGTGCAACTCCACCACCACAGTACCCCTGCCCTGCCTCACACCCAAAGGGGAAATAACTCAATGAAATTGTGTGCAACTCCACCACCACAGTACCACACAAATTATACAAAGGAATGACCCTATTTCCATCCACTTTTTCTGGACAGGTGTATGTTTTTTAAACCACACATTTGAAACCTATGTAGCTCAGGGGCGTCATTGGTCAAGATGCTGTTTTGACGTTTTAAAGTGGTTACATTAACCTCTGTGTTGGTCAAAGATTTTAATTGTTTTCAGCCCTATGTTTCAGATTTCAGAGCTGCATTTAGGGCAATATCCCTGCTGTTTGAATAGCTTTTACTTTTCCACTTAATACATTCCATTTGAGAGTGGCATAGCTTTTATGAAACAAATATGTCATTTAATTAATTTCCAAACTGGTGCTGCTTTTATCTAAAACTGCATTAAAGTCATATAATCATTGGAATCCAGATCACATTTAGTTTTTACTTTCTCTAAACCCTGCAATCTATTCCTATGGCAATCTGTGTTCAATCTAATTACAGTAGATAACAATTCTGGTTCCCAACATGGCAAAACATTCTACCTTACAGTGATTTGAAATTACGTGTGTGTTGACATAATAATGGAAGACACGCAGAACCTCCTCGATGAATGCCAGCACACAATTGCTGAACTCGTTTGTTTCCACCAGCAGCAGACTGGTTTGAAATGGGACTCAATCAGCCCCAGTTTAGGATTGTTGGTCTTCATCAAACTGTGATGGAGGACATTGCAAAACACACTATTATTAATTAGCAGACACTCTTATCCAATTTACATAGACTAGGGGTGGACTATGCATCACTACTGCTTCTGGAGAGTCACTTACAATAAGAACTTGGTTTTATATAGGTAGGTTAAGTGATTTGCTCAGGGTCACACAGAGTGGCTGAGCTGGAATTGAAGCAGAAACCTCCTGGTAACAAGCCCCTTTCTTTACACATGGACCACCAAGCCTCCATGTCCAATTGACGATGGAACCAGTTAGTCAGCACTAGTTTGGTTAGTCTGCACAATGTTCAGATTGAAATTTGTGTCATTGCTTTGAACATGCTAGCATTCCTTTCTCAGGATTATTGGTTGTTTGACGTAATAGATTAATAGCTTTCCAGTTCACCACAATTCAAGTTCAGCACAAGGTTGTTGTCAAGCAGTGCAACATGGCTTGCTAGAGTATAGCTTGTTCTAGGCTTTTCCAATGTAAACACTTTGCCTCATTAATGAACAGAAAGTGGTGCCACTAGAGATGTTGTTACAAGTATTACAATGTTCTACTGCTTGTCGAAATTGAATTTTTCAATAAAATTCACCAACAATATCTCATAACCAATCATTTGCTGTGAGTGGCTTTATTTTTTAGAAAATATGCACTCCAGTTTTTAGATGGAATTTGTAGATGTCCCAGAAATCCTTTAATCATCACTGTAAAGCAAAGCATTGATTGAAGAGATAGTTAGCAAAAACATATTTGTAAATGCTACTATTCTAATATATTAAAGCTGACAAGCGTTCTATCTGTTTAACTCTTTATAAGACAATCATTATTTACATTGAGAAAATAAACAAGAAGTATGGGGAATAAGGAGATACATCTATAACTGCAAAATAATCATTTACCTTACCTAGCTGGGATTCAAGTTGCGAAATTAAAACACGTAATGAGCATTGTTATCAAGTGTGCCAGAAAAGAAGAGCCAAGAGCCTGGACAGTCATAAAAAGGTTCATTTCATAGTGGTACTGTTGACTATTATACATTTCCACAGCTTGTCAGTATATATTTTTTCAGTGCTGTTAAAAATATTAGATTTTGGAATATAAGTTAAATATTGAGCCTTAGCATTATATACTCTGACATATTTTTTTTTTTTTTTTTTTACTGTTTTAAATTTCTATTGAAATAAAATACTCTGTTTCCTCCATTGTATTACTTTTCTTCTGTCAGTGTTCTAGGAAAGTTGCTTCTAGTTATATCTGCCTATTTCTGTACTATAAAACACATGAAATAATATGTTGATTAATTGGTTGAAATCATGCTTGCATACTTACTGACTAGGAAACTTACAGTGGGGGTAATGTGTTTTGAGTAGTATATTTGAGTATACTGGCCTACATATAGATATTATGATGTGTGTGTGTGTATACTTTTGAAAGCCACTGTATGTATGTATGTATGTATGTATATATATATATATATATATATATATATATATATATATATATATATATATATATATATATATATATATATATATACACATACAGTGGCTCTCAAAAGTATTCACCACCCTTGGTCATTTCCACATTTTATTGTGTTACAACATGGAATCAAAAAGGATTTAATTAGACATTTTTGCCACTGATAAACACAAAAAAGTCAAAGTCAAAGTGAAAAATAAAATCTACAAATTGTTCTAAATTAATTACAAATATAAAACAGAAAATAACTGCTTACATAAGTATTTCACCCCCTTTGCTATGACACATCTAAATAAGCTCTGGTACAAACCATTGTCTTTAGAAGTCACATATTTAGTTGAATGGAGTCCATCTGTGTGCAATTAAGGTGTTTCATATGATTTCAGGTTAAATACACCTGTCTTTGGGAGGTCCCACAGTTGGTTAGTACATTTCCCAGCAAAAACTACATCATGAAGACGAAGGAACATTAAAAGCAAATCCAGAATAAGGTTCTTCAAAAGCACCAATCAGGGGTAGGATATAAGAACATTTTCAAGGCATTGAACATCTCCCGGAGCACAGTAAAGTCCATTATTAAGATATGGAGAGAATATGGCACAACTGTGAATCTGTCTAGAACAGGTCGTCCTCAAAAACTGAGTATCCGGGCGAGAAGGGCACTAGTCAGGGAGGCCACCAAGAGGCCTATGGCATCTCTTACAGTATGCATACGGCAACAATAGCCCAGGTGCTTCACAAAACTGGAATTTATGGGAGAGTGGCAAAAAGAAAGCCATTGTTGAAAAAAACTCACATCAAATCTCGGCTGGTTGAAGGCATGTGGGAGACTCTGAGACCAAGTGAAAGAAGATTCTATGGTATGATAAGACCAAAATAGAGCTTTTTGGCCTCAACGCTAAGCTCTATGTTTGCCGCAAGCCTAACGCTGCACATCATCCTGAGACCACCATCCCTACAGTGAAGCATGGTGGTGGCAGCATCATGCTATGGGGATGCTTCTCTGCATCAGGGCCTGGAAAGCTTGTGAAGATAGAGAGCAAAATGGAAGATAGACAGCAAAAAGTACAGAGAAATCCTGGAGGAAAACCTTCTGAAGTCTGCAAGAGACCTGGGACTTGGGAAAAGATTTATCTTCCAGCAGGACAATGACCCAAAACATACATCCAAAGCCACACTGAAGTGGCTTAAAAACAAAAAGGTCAATGTCCTGGAGTGGCCCAGTCAAAGCATGGACCTCAATCCAATTGAGAATATGTGGAAAGAGTTGAAAATTGCTGTTCAACAAAGGTCCCCATCCAACTTGACGGAGCTTGAGCAATTTTGCAAAGAAGAATGGGCAAAAACTTGCATGGTCCAGATATACTTATGCAATAAATTATTTTGTGTTTTGTATTTGTAATTAATTTAGAACAATTTGTAGATTTTATTTTTCACTTTGACATAATGGACTTGTTTGTGCTGATCATTGGCAAAAACTCCTAATTAAATCAATTTTGATTCCATGTTGTAACAAAATAAAATGTGGAAAAGTCCAAGGGGGTGAAATGAAAGGTGCTGCACTTAGTAGCATTACCCTGGTCATCGCTATCCGCACCACCCGGATCACCAACCTACACTCACGGCTCCCTCAGCCTGCTAAACACAATACTTTGGGGGGGGGGGGGGGGGGTCTGCCCAAGGTTTCCCCGCTACCCCTATGTTTCTTTCTGTTTTCTGTTTCATTCCGGTTTATTTCTCCCCGCCGTTCTCGGTCCTGGACCAGCGCTTCCTCACACTCGGCACGTCTAAAAGGGAGCTGAAAGAACAGCAGAGTGTTATTTTATAGAGCTAACAAGTCCCCCAAGACCCGGCTCCCAGCCACTCAGAGAGAGGGAGAGCCCACATACCCGCTTTCCCACCTCTCCGTGTCACTTTCATGAACGTCAGTGGTATTGGACGACTGCTGCCCTCCTCCTGTAACACTATGAACACACCAGCAGAGTCAGTACTTCCCAGTGCTTCCCTCAGCAGCCTATGCATGGGCTGCTGAGGACCACCAGCATCTAGTCCTGGTCCTTCTGATGAAGGGAGAGGCAGCTCCTGCTCCTTTCCCCTCTCATGGTGATGTAGGCAGAGGCAGCTCCAGCTCCTTTCCTCATGATGGTGGGGGGGGAAGTGATACCAGCAGGCAATCATCCTCTGCTGGTAGGGGAAGAGTTACCAGCGGGCATTCACCCTCTGCTGGTGGACGGGGACCCAGCAGGCATTCACCCTCTGCTGGTGGACGGGGACCCAGCAGGCATTCACCCTCTGCTGGTGGACAAGGACCCAGCAGGCATTCACCCTCTGCTAATGGAGGTGGCAGAGGCAGAGGCACTTGCAGGGGACTGGTGCGGCTCTCCCTCACTTGCAGGGGACTGGTGGGGCTCTCCCTCACTGGCAGAGGACTGGTGGGGCTCTCCCTCACTGGCAGGGGACTGGTGGGGCTCTCCCTCACTGGCAGCGGAAGGTGATGGAGGCAGAGGAAGCACCTGCTCCTCTCCTCCAGGTGGTGATGGTAGGGGAAGTGATACCAGCAGGCACTCACCCTCTGCTGGTGGAGATGGGGTCAGCAGGCATTCTTCCTCTGCTGGTGGAAATGGGAACAGTTCCCTCTCGGGCTTTGGATTCCTGCGGTCCCCCCGCCTGGGCGCTGGAGACCGTGCTACCTTGGCTGCTGTTCTGTTTATAGCTGCCTCCAGGTAGCAGAGGACCAACTCCTAACCTTCCTCCAGGGAGTTTGGGGTGTGCCTCCCATCGCTCCCTGTCCATCAGCCACAGGACCTGGATGGCTATGGGCATGGACTGGGCCTCCAGCCCAGCATTGTCCTGGATCCAGTCCCTCAGCCTGATGGCATTTTATTTTTTTTTAAACAAGAAATTGCAGTTCCTGCTCTGGTCTGCATCTAGGAGGCGCTTGTAATCCCACAGATGTAGTGGGGGACGTCAGACCAGAAACAGGAACCAGGAAATAAACAACAGAGAGGTGGAGTTGGGTGGAGTTGAGCGATTACTTTCGCTCAGAATTTAATGAATGAACAGAACAGTAAATAAAAAGGTTGTAACAAACAAAAACACATGACACGGCACTTTTGCCAAATTAAAGAGACAAACAAAACAGACTATACAGACAAACACGGTGAGCTGATATTATTAAGGAGACTCCGAAGGCTCGCAGAGCTGTCCTCTATGCCGATTTAATCGGCCACAGCGACTAAAAAAAACAACAGATCGGGCCTATCGCCCCTCTCAATCTTCGGGCTCTCCTAGCGCAGCTGCGCTTGCCCTCGGCGACCAGGCTAACTGAATCAGCTGCATACCCCTGCATCGATCGCGGTTTTCCAGTAGACTTTGAGACTGAGAAAAACAGCGCCTACCCGGCCCCGATTGACTCGGCACTGGTGTAAATATCTTCACACCACCTACAGCCCAGCACCGACCGTTCCTATCATCGGCACCCACCTTGGAACAGGTCTACTCGGCACGACTGTTCGGCACCGACAGCACTCTCCTCGGCACCGGTTGACTATCTTCGGAGCCATCTACAGCCAAGCACCGACCGCGTTACACATTGGCACCGACCTTGGCACCGGTTGACCTGGCACCGACCACTCGGCATTGACAGCGCTCTCCTCGGCGCCGTTCCCGGCACCAATTGATTTGGCACCAGTGAACCTCTTTGGAGCCGTCTACAGCCCGGCACCGACCACGCTACCCATCAGCACCGACCTCTGCACTGATTGACTCGGCACCAACCTCTCGGCACTGACTTTTACGCACCGGCCCCGCTCTTCTCCTTTCAGATCCCGGCACCGGTGACTTAGTTCTCTGCTAGGTTCCACCAGTGCGACCAGTGCGCGGCGACGCTGCCTAGGCAGCATGAGCACCAGTCCTGCGCCAGATGCTTATGGCCAAAACATGCAGCCAAAGCACTGGCAGGTGAGTTGGACTGCTCTCCGTGTAGGAAGAACTAAGCGCCGGAGAGCAGCCCTATCCCCAGCAGTCTCTCTCCCCGAGCCATGCGAAAATGAGGAATGTGGTCCAAGGGCCACCGCAGAGGTCCTCTAGGACCCCCCCTGCTACAGTGACCAGAGAGCTCTCCTGCACACCTGGGTCACCCTCCCCTTCCCCACCGGTGTACAGAGGTGCAGACACCTCTCAGGGGAGGCGAGATTGTCACTGCGAGGCAGTACCATTCGAGGGGATGCTCACCAGGGGACAGGTGGTCGCTGCGCAGGCACTGCTCCTCTTCCCCACGCTGGTGCAAATGATCCCCATCAGAGTCGCCTCGGAGGCACCCAAGCTCGAGCGGTGCTTCGCAGAGTTAGCGAAGACTGTAAGGGCTCAGCAGACCATGCTAGAGACCCTACTAAAATCACAGGGTAGACTGCCCCCTACCACCGGGCAGCCCCAGCTCCCACAGTCTTGTTCCCCATCCCCACTACCTAGACCTCCTAGCTCAGACGAGCTGTCCTTCAAGGCGTCGAGATCGGACGTCTCGGACCCAGCCACTTCCATCGGGCAGGCCACGGCGTGGGGCTCCTTACCGCCCGTGCCGCATGTGTCACAGAGGGAGGAGTTCTGGGCCCTAATGCAGAGTGCAGCTGCAGCCACAGACATTCCCTGGCAGGCAGAACAGGAGGGAAAGGGGAACCGCTTCCTCCAACAGAAAGGGCACACACATCATGCCCTCCCTTTATGCCAGAACTTCCTGGAATTGGTGCCCTCCTCCTGGAGTAACATAACAGGACCAGGACTAACTTTCAAGACCTCAAAGGTCTCTTCTTCAGGTAAAAGTAGGAAAGAGAGATTGATGTCTTTCCAACTTTCACCTGAAGAAGAGACCTTTGAGGTCTTGAAAGCTTGTGTATAATTATTTAGTTAGTCCAATAAAAGGCATCACTTCTCCTTCTCTTTGTCTATCATCTCTGGACTAACACGACTACCATTTCATCTATCTAAGTGTATGAATTGACAAATTTATGGACGAATTGCTGGACAAATTGACCAATTCACAAATTGATAAAATCACGAATTAACAAACGAATTGACAAACAAATTGGTACGGCCAGATAGTTTGGGCAGAAATGGCTCTCCATAGTTTTCTGTCTTGATTGCCCTTAATATAACTTTATTTAATGATGTACTGTTTCATTTGCAAGTAATATAATTCAATGCAGGACACTCACGGTGTATAATGTAATTCAATGCAGGACACTCACGGTGTATAATGTTGTTCAATGCAGGACACTCACGGTGTATAATGTTGTTCAATGCAGGACACTCACGGTGTATAATGTTATTCAATGCAGGACACTCACGGTGTATAATGTAATTCAATGCAGGACACTCACGGTGTATAATGTTATTCAATGCAGGACACTCACAGTGTATAATGTAATTCAATGCAGGACACTCACGGTGTATAATGTTATTCAATGCAGGACACTCACGGTGTATAATGTTATTCAATGCAGGCCACCCATGGTGTAAAATGATGTTACCCTGCAGGACCCTCATGGAGTAATAATAATATATTGAATAACAGACCACTCGCACATTAATACTGTAACGTGCACGGGGTCACGGTTGTAGGTGTTGCATGACATAAGCCTCATACGCTCCTAGCAAAGGGGTAGTGGTTATCTGTCCTGTGTTTTAGTGCAGAAGGTGTCTTGTTCGATCGATCCCAGGTTCCGGCTGGTCGACACAACATCAATTGCAGGACACTCGCACAGTAATAATATGCGTATACAGGACACTTGCATAGTGTAGAAATTAGTAGGAGATTACATGTCAGTGAACCCAGCGAAGTACCACATTTGCTATCTCAAATATCTTTTTATGAACCGATTTAGGTCTTGAATTGCAATTGACTAATTAAAATAGGCTACAGTAAAACACAATTCGCAATGGTCGGCACACCGAGAACAGCCGGTTTCTACACTTAGGACAGTGTCCTAGGACACCACAGACCACTCATGCCAGTGTCTGGCTTTAGTGTCACGGCACTCTGCACTCAAATTGTTTCAACCCCTTCTCTAAATAATTGACATTACCTTCAGTTTTGTAGCTGTATACATTGTGTAATTTAGTTACTGAAACAGTAGTTTTTATAGGGAATAGGAGTGACTGTCTAGATGTGAAGGAAGTGGTACAGGTTCTATAAACATACACTGCAGGAAATTTGCCATCTAGGGACCGGAGATTGAAGACAATTTCCAAAACAATTTAGTCAGGAAAGTTAATTACATTATATATAATGTTTACTTTATGTTCTGTAACAAGTATTGCCAAAAAACTACTTTTATAAAGCTGCCAGAGGATTTATTTTCAGCCTCACATAACAATGATGACAGCAAGTATAACCCTAAGTAATATATGAAATACATTTATTTTTTATTCCAAATAATTTGTACAAGTCTCCTTTTTCGATTATATACATATTTTGCTAACAGTTTTGTTTAGGGACTCATATATTTAGGTGTTCATATAATAATTCATTACTCGATCATGGTTACAGATTTGATCCACTTAACCATTTATAACGGATCCCTACAGGAAATTGCCACACATTTATTGTTATTTGGGTGTAAAATGCTTCAATTAACTAAACCATGTACAATTACAATTTGCCACATGGCACAGCAGGAGACATGTCATTATAAAAATGACATTAACATTGTAATTTATTGTTCTGTACCTCTAATCCAAACTTTGATTTAAAGACTTTTTTTTTGCAGTGTACAGATTTGCATCATTTTAATTCAGCTGGTCCTGTTATGTGTGATATGGAGTTGCGCCTGAATAACACATGCACTTCCAGTAATGTAAAGGAAGTAGTTTCTGTTTCAAATCCTTCGGCTGTGCTTCAGTTAATATTGTATTCACAACAGAAGAGGGCACCAAATACAGCTCCACTGTTTTAAAGGAGTGAAAGACAACCTGTGCTGAGAAAAAACATTTGCCGTGCAAGTCTTTTCTGCCAAACAAACTCCTTCACTGGAGCTCCGTGGTGGAGCTCCCTCCCCCTGGGTCACAACTGCATGTCTCGTCTGTATCCCTGATTTCATTTCACATTCTGTTGCACTATCTGAGTTAAAGCAGCTTGGATGCTTAACTCCCAAAGCTTGGGGAAATGATACAGCTCCTGTTTCAGGTGAGAGCAGATACAAGGCAATGCTGTTATTGCAATCTCATCCAGGAAGTTTCTCAGATTAAAGACTAGCAATACTGGCATTCTCAAGTTGTTTTAAACAGATACTGCTTGTCTGGACTGGTTCTGAGAAGAATTTGATATAGCACTAATCCCATTTGAACATCATCTGGCACTTGCTAGTGTTGAACCTTCTCTAAGATGAACTCGACACAGCAGATATTCCTCTTGCATGGGGGTCTTCTTAACAACACGATGGACCATAATGAGACCAGCCTGGCGAGCAATAGGACTGTGCCTACCTTTTGTGAACAAGTTCTTATCAAGGCAGAGATCTTTCTGACGCTGGGGATCATCAGTTTGCTGGAAAACATCTTGGTCATCCTCGCTATCATTAAGAACAAAAACCTGCATTCTCCGATGTACATTTTTGTTTGCAGCCTCGCGGCGGCCGATATGCTAGTGAGCGTCTCAAACTCCCTTGAGACAATTGTGATTGCCATTCTGGACAACCGCTACCTGATTGTTGATGACAGATTCATCCAGCTCATGGACAATATCTTTGACTCCATGATCTGCATTTCACTGGTGGCATCCATTTGCAACTTATTGGTTATTGCGATCGACAGGTACATTACCATTTTCTATGCGCTACGTTACCACAGCATCATGACTCTAAAGAAAGCCCTGTCCCTGATTTGTGTCATATGGGTTGCTTGCATTTTTTGTGGCATCCTCTTCATTGTGTATTCAGAGAGCAAGACTGTGATTGTTTGTCTCATTATCATGTTCTTTACCATGCTAGTCCTCATGGCCACTCTCTATGTGCATATGTTTATGCTTGCCCGACTGCACATCAAAAAAATCGCGGCATTGCCTGCTGAAGGTGCCGTGCAGCCCAGAACGTGCATGAAAGGTGCCATCACCATTACTATTCTCCTTGGTGTATTCATTTGCTGCTGGGCTCCTTTCTTTCTTCACCTCATCCTTCTAATCACATGCCCCAAGAACCCTTACTGTGCTTGTTACATGTCACACTTCACTACCTACTTGGCCTTGATCATGTGCAATTCTGTCATTGATCCCATTATCTATGCTTTTCGCAGTCTGGAAATGCGCAAAACCTTCAAAGAGTTAATATGTTGCTATGGAATGAGCTTTAGCATTCATTGTAAAAATTAGTTTCGACAAGCTACCCCCACTGACAACTGCAACAAGACTGTGCAGTTTAAGCTTTGATATTCTGTACTGCACTGGTACAGTTACTTCTGAAGCAAGCTTCATTACAAGCATATGATGGTTTAATTTACAGGGAAATGACAGTCATGCTTTCTTATCTACTTTAAAGAGCAGATTATTAGCTTACTAACACATGTTGCAAATGCTAATGCTTAGCTAATAGTTTGATAACAAGCAGCAACCTTTATATATCAGAAAAAAGGCTTTGTCTGGATTTAGTTTAAACTTCAGAGGTACTTGAACACGATGCTAATGTTGTTATGCTATTGAAAAAATTGTTGAAAATGAATGTACACTATATATTAAACATGCAAATAGATGATTATATATTAAATATGTTTTGTCAATACATTAGTAAGCTAGTTATTAAACTAAAACAAGTTCCCCTTAGAATAAGACATAACAGAAATGATCAAAAATAGACATTAGAATGTGAAAGAAAAATTCATCCTCACCACTTGCAGGTACTGTCACAAATACAAATTGAGTTTAAATGTCACTATCTCACAAGGTAAATGACAAACGTCATAACCCTTTCAGTAAAGCTCGTCCATCCTAGATTGCATTGGGCAAACTGCTTGATTTTGAATAACATTCACATTTCAGTTAATAAGGGGACTTTCCATACTGGGGTGTTTTTTGCCTTTGATGAAAATTGTTATAATTGTAAAATATCAACTAGTAACTGCTACAACCAATACAAATATGGCGTGTTGCATTGGGAGATCATTTTAATAATCTGTGTACACTTGTAAAATTGGTTTGCTTTTTTTTTTCTTTCCAAGTTAATACTACAATCTGCAAAACTGCTAAAATGAAAGTTACAGTATGTTTCACAGTTGCTCATAAAGACCAGGGTGGGAAAAAAGGGTTGTTGAAATCACAAGATAAACCACTTTGTGATCTCAACATAAATGCATATTGAAATGTTTTTCTCATGCCCTGAATAAGCCGCTGTCCATGGATCGCAATGTTTGGGATGAACTTGAACAACACATCTATCATCACGCTCCTCTGCCTACCTCTCTGCACCAATTGTGAAAAACATTCAGGACTGAATGGATTAACATTCCTAAGGATATTATTTAGAAAAACAGTTAGCTAAGGAACCTTCCAAAGCAGTAGTATACAGTATACAGTGGCCAAACGTTCCATTAGGTTACGGTTTGTGAGAGACCACTTTGCTGTAAGTGGCCAAGGCTTATCTAGTGTCTTAAAAGTTTTACCTTGGTCACAATATTTAATCTGTAAAAGTAATGTTTTTTGATGATTATTAATATGAAAGAATACTTTATTTCAATAAGATTTTAAGGACACATTACCAGTTGAAAGAACTAGACACCTTTATGTATTTGATTTTTTTAAGCTACCTTAAATGGACGGACCAAAAAGATTCTATTACTGCAGTTGAATGTACAGATCATTTCAATAACTGTGGTAACAGTGTGGTAACGCTTGGAAGATGACAATTAACGGTTTTGTAAACTATATTTGTTTTAACATGTGATAAACAGGGTTCTATAATACCAGTGCATTTACATGAAATACTTTAATTTCTGAAGAAAAAATATGAACATCAATTTTAAGATTTCTTTTTCAATGGACTTTTTACTGAATACTTATGTTTCCTGCAAGATAATACTACCCCATCTTAAAGCTAAGTGTATTTCTTTAGTCTGCCTTTGCACCTTTAAATGTTCCTTTACAAAATGTAAATAATGGTCTACATATTTACCATCATACATTTATTACAAATCTGGGTGCAATATCAAAATATAGCTCAATGTCATACTTGTGTGGTCTGTATAAAGGTACATGATTCAATGCAAGATGATGCAAACGCTTTGTTAGCATTCCTGATGTCTGGAATTGTCACCTGTTTAAGCAATGTGTAGTAACATCATACTTGTTTACTCACGAGTACAGATGGTTAAAAAGAGTTTGAAACTTTAACAACCTCCTTTGGGTATTTTTGGTGATTCCATTTGGATGTCTTGCTTCTTTTGAAACCTCAGGTTCCAAACCTACAGAAAGCCAATACTGCCATTGCAAATACCAGAACTATGTTAGAAAGTTGTCAAATGTTCAAACTTTAAAACCAAGACACTGTAAAATGATGTATTGATGTGCTGTATAGATGTTTATCTATTTCTTAATTCATGTTCATCAAAGTTGCAGCTTCAAATTAAACAATACAAAAATAAAATTATTCCAAAAAGTTGACCCTTTACAGCATGTTTTTCAGAGATATCAATTTACAATTCACCTGGACTTCAGACAAAAAGTAACTTGGTTTATATATATATATATATATAGAGTCACCTTTTTGGCTCGCCACACAGGCCCTCACGGATTCTTCTCCCTTCACAATCACGACCCAACACACAGGATTGTACTGATCAGCACTCATGCGCACTTTTAATAAACACCAAATGAAATAAACACAAAACAAACACCTAGCTCCTATTTGGAGCACTTTTTTTGAGCAGTGGTCACTCATAAGATCCGTTATTGTGTGTCAGATGGCTAGATCGGCAAATTTACCTTGGGTTGTAAAACTTTCACAAATACTGTGTTATGGAATAAAACTTTGCTGACGCTCTGAGAGCTGCGAGCGAGTGCGGGTCAGATTGTGTGTGTGGTGTGCTCTCGCGCTCTCTCTCTCTCTCTCTCTCTCACTCACACACACACACACACACACACACACACACACATACAGTGCCTTGCAAAAGTATTCAGACCCCTGACCAATTCCCTCATGTTACTGAATTACACATGGTACATT
The DNA here is from genome assembly GCF_017654505.1 of Polyodon spathula. Lineage (NCBI taxonomy): Eukaryota > Metazoa > Chordata > Actinopteri > Acipenseriformes > Polyodontidae > Polyodon > Polyodon spathula. Next base: position 5,619,273 of record NC_054541.1, on the reverse strand, counting down.
GAAATTTCGTTCTGTCTGATATTTTTGTTTTTAAAAAACACTTAAACTCAAAATAAATTATTGTAAGATGACATTAGTTTTATGTTGGGAAATATTTTTAAGAAAAATAAAAAAAAAACTGAAATATCTTGCTTGCATAAGTATTCAACCCCCACACATGAATATTTGGTAGAGGCACCTTTTGCTGCAATAACAGCTTTAAGTCTTTTAGGGTAAGTATGTATCAGCTTTGCACACAGTATAGGAGTGATTTTGGCCCACTCTTCTATTTTTCAGCACGAATAAAAATTGTAGTTAGTCTCTTTGTATATTTACTCTCATTCGTATTCTCTGAACACCCAACCACAAGCGAGAGAGCCATGCCTCTTTTATGCAGCTGTGCCTGGGCTTGATTGCTTGTTACTCATTCAGAGTCTAGGCACAGTCTGCACAAGAACTGCTTTGGAAGAGAAGGCAATCAATCCCTAAAACACCCTGAGCATAAATACATACATCTTAAACACTAATAACACCACACCTAGAGCACAAATACATACATCTTAAACACTATGAACACCACACCTCGTGCACCAATACATACATACATTTCAATCAAAAAACAACAGGGTCCCTGAAGGACTTCTCTGGTAAAGACACGACAGTGGTGTGGTGTGCAGGGCGACTCATATAGTCTGGACAGCGTAAGTTCGATCTTTGCTGGAGATTCCACAGGGGTTTTTCACGTACATAAAAATAAGTAGTTTTTCATTTCATACAATGCGTTTAGTTCGTATTCTTTTTTCTCTTTTTTAAATCATTTAAAAATATAATTAAAAAATCACTTTAGAGTTTGCATCCAACCACTTGCATTTTCCCAATGTATTTTTTGTAAAACGTGAGAAGACTTTCTTTTTACCGTTGACGGCAGGTAAAGATTGCGCCACAATCAAAATTGGTCATTGTTTTTTTTTTTAATCTTCAGTGACAATTCATTGGCAAAACAATGCCAATCTAAGGGACAACAATCTAACACAGTACTCTTCAAGGACAGCTGCAGTGTGAGCCATTGGTAGAATGATACCAGTGGTAAAATTTTCAATAGAATGGTATAACAATGGTATGAAACACTATAATGGAATCCACTGAAGTGCCATGTTATCACGATAGTGTGTGGGCTAATACTGGTAAGGTCTTCTCCATGGCAATAGACTTATATAACAATGGCCTTTTTTATAAGCAGATTTGAACTACTTTTATAGTATCAGCTACATCTACATCTACATCTACAGCTAGTCAATTTGGATTTTGTTTTTTTCTGTATTTTCTTTATTTCTTTTCACTTATATTGACTACATTACCTCACACCTATTTTTGAACTACGCCTCATGTTGGCCCTGTATCAGTAAGAAGGAAGAACAGACTCAAGACTAGAGTATTTTGGTTTGAATGGATTATTTTATTAAACTGTGCCCTCTCTTGGCTCACTTATGTGCTGGGGTGAGCCTGTGTACTTTTTTCTAGTTTTGCTGTGGTGTTTTTTTCTTCTTTTTACTTTTGCATTTGAGTCTGATGGGTTGGCCTGAGGGGGATGCTACCTGGAAGGAGAGGGAGAGGCAGTTGAATGTTTCGGAGTTATTTGCCTGGATGCACGGTAAATCCATTCCTTAAGCAAAGGCTGCTTGGGCCCGCTAGGAGGCCAGATTGAGAGTGCTGGCCAAAACCTGGGAAGATCATGAATGGGAGTAGAGTTTCTTTTCAATCTTTTTTTGTCTGTTTTCTGGTTAGCTACAGAAGAGAATTTTACTTACCCTCTATTGTTGTGTGCATTGTTTCAAGGCACTGCTGGGGAAGCCCATGTTGGAAGTACTTACTGGTTACAGTATCCAGAGGGGCAGTGGTGACACGGACTCTTCTAGGCTACACGAGAGAGTTGGAGACACAACGGGGTCAGACAGGCCAAAGGGAAGTAAAATGGCTGGGCTGGGCTGTACTAGAGCGATTGCGATTTACTTGCACTCCTTGACCCTGAAAGCCGGTCTATGTCCTTTCACAGGTTTCTTTTGATCTCCCCTCCAGGTTTGACGACGGAGTAGGAGACAGGTCCAGTGCCTCCTGGAGGACGTCTATTGCAAACGTTTGACGCTCCATCTTTCTTTTCCAGCCTTTTTGGCAGCTAACTGTGGACTGTATTTCTTGGACTTTTTTTTTTTTTTTTTTCTTTTTTGGTTATTGTGGAATATTTGTGTTCCCTCACAGGAGGGGAACTCTTTTGTTCATTTTTAGTGTTTTATTGTGTGGGAGTATTACTTGTGTGCTTTTTAAAAACAAACAAAAAAAAAAATCATTTGTTGTTAATTAAGGTCCTTGCCCTTTTAAAACACAGTGGTGTAGCTGACACTAAAATTGCAAGTATTTAGTTATAATTAACTGTTTGGTTACTGCTGTCATCCTACCCATGACAGACACTAACAGACTAGTACTAGTGGCAGGAGGCTCAGTGAACACAGCAGCTAACTATACTGAGAGTAGCAACTTCTTGTACTATAATACTAATAGCTGTGAACTATCTTTTTTGCCGTGAAGTGAGGTTTCATCTGCTTCTCCCCAGTTCTCAATTATGTCTTATTACCACCCCCCACCCCCCCCCCCCCATGACCCAGTGTTAGAAGTATGTACTGTCTTACTGATTTCTATCACAATTAAAAATGGGTTCCCTGACTTACCAAATTGTACATCTAAAAAACAAAACGTCTCAATTTCGCAGTTCTCTGTACAGGTGTTCGAACAGTTTTTTTCTTAAAGTGACCAATTGTTTTACCCCTGATTTTTCTCCTCCATTTAGAATGTCCAATTACTTTTTCCCCTCACTGCAACAATTCCCCACACAGCTCAGGAGAAGTGAAGGTTCAGTTGCCGTTCTCTGATCCAAAAACCAAGCCAGTTACCTCTGTACATCCATACATAAATACTGGCCTCTGGAGCCCTGCAGGTTTCTGCTTCAGCTCACCGGGTGCCTGGCCAGAAGGAGGAAAAAAAAAAAAAAAACTTCTGGTTTTGCCTTCCAACCCATGGGAGCACCAGAGCCAATGTATTTATGTATTTAATTGTCCCCAAGTCCTAAAGCAGGATGCACATTCAAAGCATGAGGAACTAACAAGAAGAGGACTCTGAAAGTGTTTTATTTCAATTTTGTTCTTTGAATTGTATTTGGGAATGTGTGACAGTGGAGAGAAGTTTATATACAGCCTATGACGTCATCATTTAAAGGTCACACAGAAACTACTGAGTAAAGCCACTGTGCACAATGTTCAATTAACACCTCTTTGCCATTGCCTGGCTGCATCTCTTGACACTGCATGCATGTGGGAGTACAAAGACAAATCTGAAATGACCAAGGAGAGCAATTCTTGAGGCATAAGCATACCAAGACAATGTTATAAGACCAGCAACTCTACAGCTATGGCCAAAAGTTTGGCATTACCTAAAATTTTAGGATTGGGACATAATAAAAAAATAAAAACAGAATTTAGATCTTTTGTTTAACATTATGTAATAAAAGAAAGTAAAAAATTATATCGCAAAAGTCTACTGGAAGCCATAATAGTAGTACAGTATTGGAATGTTAGAATTTGAAATGTCATTTTTTTCAGTTTGTCAGTTCTTCATGAAGTACATGGTAAAACTACAAATCAGTATGTAATTCAATATGTTAAGGTGACATTATTCATCAGGTTTAATTGGACTTTATGAAGCAAAATGTTTTAGTTGTATAGATTGATGCAAAACTTGTGGCCATAGCTATATTAGATTTTTTATTTTAAATTAAAAATACTGCAGTACTTTTTTTTTGTAAATGTCATTTAGGTTATGCTTACTTACCGTTTCTCTTCTCTTGGGGAAAGTTTAAGACCCTTGCTCTGCGTGTCTCCTTACGTTTCTTCTCCGCTCATCCTGTACTAGCCTACTTGTTATGCCTTCTCTTTCCTTCCTCCCATGCTCGCTCTTTTTCTTCACTCTGCTTCCTCCAGTGCTCGCTCCTTCTCTTCACTCTGCTTCCTCCAGTGCTCGCTCCTTCTCTTCACTCTGCTTCCTCCAGTGCTGCTCCTTCTCTTCACTCTGCGTCCTCCAGTGCTCGCTCCTTCTCTTCACTCTGCTTCCTCCAGTGCTGCTCCTTCTCTTCACTCTGCTTCATCCAGTTCTGCTCCTTCTCTTCACTCTGCTTCATCCAGTGCCGCTCCTTCTCTTCACTCTGCTTCCTCCAGTGTTCGCTCCTTCTCTTCACTCTGCTTCCTCCCGTGCTCGCTCCTTCTCTTCACACCCCTTCCTCCTGTGCTCGCTCCTCTTCACTCTTCCTCCCGTGTTCGCTCCTTCTCTTCACACCCCTTCCTCCTGTGCTCGCTCCTCTTCACTCTCCTTCCTCCCATGCTAGCCCCTTCTCTTTCTCCCGTGCTCGCTCCTTCTCTTCACTATTTCCTCCAGTGCTCGCTCCTTCTCTTCACTCTCCTTCCTCCTGTGCTCGCTCCTCTTCACTCTCCTTCCTCCCGTGCTCGCTCCTTCTCTTCACTCTTCCTCCCGTGCTCGCTCCTTCTCTTCACTATTTCCTCCAGTGCTCGCTCCTTCTCTTCACTCTCCTTCCTCCAGTGCTTGCTCCTTCTCTTCACTCTCCTTCCTCCCGTGCTCACTGCTTACTTTCCTCTCTACTTCTCCTTCCTCCTTCCTCCTGCTCCTTCTCTTCTCTCCTTCCTCCCGTGCTGCTCCTTCTCTTCTCTCTCCTTCCTCCCGTGCTAGCTCCTTCTCTTTACTCACCTTCCTGTGCTGCTCCTTTTCTTCACTCTCCTTCCTCCTGTGCTCGCTTCTTCTCTTCTCTCATCCCCCTGTGGTGGTACCATCTATCAGTTATCCTCAGGACTGTTCAGTCTTTTTGCTTTTTTCTCAAAACCCATTTATTCAATCTTAATTTGTAAATTCCTATTTACAGTATATTATCTTATTTTCCTTTATTTATATTTATTTTGTATATAGTGTTTTTGCATTTTTATTACCTGTAATTTATATATTTTATATTTTGTTTAATTTCTGTTAGTCGCTTTGAATAAAAGCGACTACTATAAATAATAATAATAATAATAATAATAATAATAATAATAATAATAGTGAGAGAAAAAGGCAGTGTACCTAATTTCATATCTGGTCACAGTTTGCCCTGATCATTGCCTAGCGATGTCTTTGAGAAACCAACCAACATCACTGTCCTTGCTACTGTGTTACCTGCAACCCCCAGCATGCCTCTTTTAAATGCTGTTAACGCTTTCCCCATTCCAGGTAGACTGGTTGCAATCGTGCTGTTTTCACATCGTTTATAGTGGCGCAGGGATTACATGTCACATTACTTGATCAATCCAACTTGCATTTTTTATATTTCAGGGCAGTGCCAAATTTAACTGGGTAGTCAGGTCCAAAAATGTATATGGTACTGTATACAGTACATTATGTAATAATGTAGGAAACCATGTAATAATACATACATAAACAAATTTCAAACCTGTATTTGCATTCAGTGTTATTTATAATCCATAATCTATAAATACATGAAAAATAACATGTTTAGAGGTTGTACTTATAACTGATCCTTAAACTAGTTTTTAGTTTAAGGATCAGTTATAAGTATGCATGAAGTGTCTCTAATTACTGTGTAGTTACATAGTAAAATTACAATCTTATTATGCATAGTTACAATGTACTTAACACGTACATATTTTTGTCATTCTTTATATACCTACCTGCATGAAAATGTGAATTTCAATTTTCAGTCACTAAGTAGTGACACAGAAGCAACAGGCACTCATGTGAAAATATTAGACCACTGTGCACTTTAATTAGGCATCTTAAAGAATTTCAAACAAGCCTCTTGCATTTTACCATGTTTGCTCTGTGCTCCTTTTCTCACGCTGTTTTAAATTAATTGCATGTGTGGCCTATTAAAGTCATCACTAAATTAGACAATCACTAATTTGCTTATTTTGACAGTTTTCCAAAATGTTGATTTCCAGTGGTTTGATTTCAAATACATGACAAATCAAAACAGCAAAGCAGCAACTGGGTTTTCGAATAAGTCTGCACGCAGCTGTACCGCACGTGCATCTACTCATATTGTTTATTATCCTATGAAGACAGACAATGTCATGCTGGACTTTTCATTAGAAAATCAGCTGTGAAGATAACAAATGACCAGGTTTACTCTTTTGAATGCTAATCAGCTGGTTTAGCTAATGTATACAGTAAGAAACGGAACAAATGCTATTCAAGTGGATAATCTTTGGAGGATTTACTAACAAACGTTTAAAAAAACACTTATGGCACTGCCTTTCTAAACTCACTTGTATATTGCCTATATACAACATATCCCTTAAAGGACAGAGGGGTTAATATTAATGGTACAAACAGGAACAAATTTGTATACCATCTCAGGGTTAAAGAGTGGTAAATATGTCCATCATCCCAGATTATTAAAATAAATTATATAAAATAATACTGGACAATTTTTCCAAGCACAGCAAAAAAGCAATCCAATGGAGGCAATCACAACTAGTAACAATACAAGCAAATATCTACCCCGATGCAGTCAGGCTTTCAGAACACGTACAGCTAAATTACGCAGCTTCAAAGCTCATTTCTAGAATTTTGCAGTTGTTTTAAAAGCATTGTGAACTTTCTTCTTTGAACTATTTTGGAACCAATTTTATACGGTCCTCATTAGAATAAAAGGCTATAATGGATGTATGATTCAGCAGACCTGTTTTAATAAGACACCTTTTTAAAACAGACTGTGGAGTTAGAAAAATTGTCAAATTAGATGAGTGAAGCCTTTAATATAAGACAGTCAAATAGCTGAATAGCCTTTCACTGCTAAGCTATTTTTTTAACCAGCCCTGCCTATTAGCTACTTTACATACAAGAGCCAATGGCTCAAGGAAAGGAAAGAAACACCATGCTAGCATGAGTAAATGGGTTCAAAGTCCAATTGATGTATCTGAACCAGTCCATGGTCAAGATACCTCAATTCAAGTCTAGCTACTGAATTCATTACATATACTTTACTGATTAATGCAAAGGAGCTGCAGATATATCTCTAAGCAGCTTTTGGAACTCTTTCAAAGGCTATGGTTTAATATGTACCACCTCTTGTGATTGCACCAGGACAAACACAACACTATTTAAAAAAAAAAAAAAAAATAGGAATAAAACAAGCAAAAGCAAAAGAAACCCCTTTCTCATAAGCATAGGGAAGGGAGCTGCAGCCAAGGCAAGATTCTTAAGCTTTGTTTTCTAAGCCCCAGGTGATTTCTGAGTTAAACATTACACTTCACAGAGAAACGAACATACCATTTTTTCATTATCTCCCATTGAACTGGAAACACAGATACTGTACGCTTTTTCCATTCTCAATTCGTATTTACTGTGAGAAAGGTACACAGTTGCGTAATATATATATATATATATATATATATATATATATATATATATATATATATATATATATATATATAAGCTCAAAGAGCCAGCTGCCCAATGTTTCGATATGTTGTACATATCTTTCTCAAGGGAGCTTGTGTTTGAATCAAAACATTGGAGGTGTTTATAGGTGTTTGAACGGCATGACAACTACTTGTTGTTGTTTATATTCAAATCCATGATTTATTCCTACATTATGTAATGGTGTTCTATATTGTGACATCATTTTTACTTATATCTTTAAATCTATATTAATTCTAATTAACATTATTTTATATAAACTTATATTTATATTATCATGCAATGCTGGCTCTGAGGATCAGCCTTGATATGGTCTCCCCAGCGCATCAGCATGCACAACTTTTGAATTAATTTTGTTTATTTAATTATTTTTTAACTACTATATATTTATTGGAATTAATTAGTTCATTCTTTTCTGTTGAGTCCCGCTGGCATAATTGTGTTCAGTCTATTTATCCATTTACTTTTCTTTTATTCTTCTATATGTCGCATTGTCTAATTTTACTTGTTCTAATACTACAAACTTTACATTATTTATGTCATGTCCTTGACTGGTGAAGTGCTGCACTATTGGTTCATTCATTTTTTTATTTCTAATTAATGAAAGGTGGTTCTGAATTCTTTTATATAAAGTTGTTCCAGTCTCTCCAACATATTTTATTTCATCACATTTTTCACAGGCTATTCCATAAACAGCATTGCTATTTTTACAGTAGGTATTCGTTTTTAGTGGATATGTGGTGTTCTTATGTTTAATTATATTTCTACTTTTGTCCATGTATTTACACGTACTAGTGCAAGTATTTGTAGAACCTATTCTGTCAATTATTCTTTTATGTTTACTGTGAACTAGAATATCACCTAAATTAGCTTCTCTTTTGAATGCTACAACTGGGGCCTTATGAAACACTTTTTTCAATTTTTCTGAATTATGTAGAATACGCAAGTGTTTCCAAACTATCTTAGAAATATTGGGCAAAAGTTTAGAGTAAGTCATTACTAATGGGACTCTCTTGACCTTTTTATCTCTATTTTTATAATCTAGTAGATCATCTCTTTTTAGTTTATCCACTTTTCTTAACTCTGTCTCTATAATTCTTTCTTTGTATCCTCTTTTTTTAAGATTTGTTTTTAATACATGTCTTTGTTTTACATAGTCCCTTTCTTTAGAGCATATTCTTCGTATTCTTATTCCTAGCCCCTTTTTGATTGCCCTTTTAGTGTGTATTGGATGTGCAGAGGACATGTGTAAATACTGGTGCATGGCAGTAGGTTTAGAGAAGAGGTCAGTCTCAACTGAACCTTCTTCAAGTTTTACTACGGTATCTAAAAATTCTATTTCTTTTCTTGTCCATCGAAGGTCCACCTTAATATTACTATGTATTTCGTTTGCCATTTTATGAAACTGGAAAAGAGATTCTTCTCCATGTGACCCAACCCCAAAAATATAATATACAAACCGAATGTATTCTAAAAGTTCTCTTTCTGATTTTCTAAGTAATTGTTCTTCCCATTTCCCCATGTATGTACTGGCAAAATGCATTCCTAATATAGATCCTATTGCTGTACCATCGTTTTGTTTGTAATTTTTATCAACAAATGTAAAATAACTGTTTTCTAAAACTATGTTGATCATGTTCAGCACCTCTGCTGTTGGTATTGATTTATCTAGTCTATCTTGTGCTTTTTTTCTTTACGAGGGACACTTGGATACAAGGATTTTACATCCATGCAAAATAAAACTGTATTCTCTGGAAGGTTATGCTTTAGTGATTCATGATTTATTAACTATTTTTCTGCTTTAAGCTCATTTATTTTATAAACTTGTTACAGTAAAACCTTGATTATCTGTTATTCAAACAACCTCTTGGTAACCTGTCTTGTGTGCTGTATGCCCGTACTCAAACTCTAGTATTTACAGAACAGTTTAGTACAGTATGTTATATACATGCTCATAAAGAGGTTGAATTATATGTTTTAGGAGGGTTCTTGATTGGAAAAATCATATAAACAAGTTCACAGTTTTAATTAGATTACCTGAACACCACATGGTCCAAAGCAGTTTAGATAATAGGTTTTAGCTGTATATGGTGTCTCCTTTTTTTTTCCTTTGCAATAATTCAGTAGTGTGCAATTTTATTAGAACACCCAATTGCTTCTGTTTTGATTTGTTGTGTACATGAAATCAAAAACTGTAACGGAAAATTGCAAATTATTGACTGTCTAATTTAACTGACTGACTTGAATAGGCCACACATGCTATTAATTTAAAATCCAGTAGTAAGAGAAAAGGGAACACAGTCACAAATGGTAAAATGCATGACTTTTAGAAGTTGTTTAAGATGCCTAATTAAAGCACAAAGTGGTCTAACATTTTCACACAAGTGCCTATTGTTTCTATATCACTGATTACTGGCTGAAAATGTAAATTCTCACACCCAGTGGTTTTCATACAGGTAGGTATAGAAAGGATATTCATGACAATTCTTGCAGTGTCCTAATACATTTACACACTACTGTATTCACAATGCTATATATTTTAGACAATACTGGTTTCCTAATGTGTCCCTTTCTGTTTCCTGATAACCGATCGCCAAAGAATTGAAAATGTGGTACCTTTATATTTTTGTTGCAGCTGTACCTGAGCTGAATGACTTGTCAATCATTCAGTCAGGCTCAGGCACATTCTGTAGGTGAACGCACTTGGCAGGGAAGGCAATTTACCCTTTCCTGCTGACCGAAAACAACAGTGCAAAATAAAATAAATTTAAACCTATGATGTGCCATGTATAAAAAAAAAGTGTTAATATTTTAACATGTCTTTTTTTCCAGATTTATCTTAAATCTTGTATTTTTTCCCCAGATTTATAAATGTTGTAAAAAAAAAAAAAAAAATATATATATATATATATATATATATATATATTGTAAATGTGTACATTCATATATAATTTATAAATCTAGTTACAAGATTTAACATTTAGATAAATATTTAACTAAATTTTAAATTCTTAACAAGACTTAACATTTATCTAAATATATAACTAAATCTTAAATCTTTTAATAAGATTTAACATTTAGATAAATATTTAACTAGGCCAGCTAAATCTGGAGTTTGTCTGCAAATGAGCTCTGCCCGCTTTGTGTTTTCACTCGATTAGATTGGCTCTTGTAATGCTAACGGGGGAATATTGAAATTTCAGCATTACAAGAGCCAATCAAATTGCGGGAGAGCACAAAGTGGGTGGAGTTAATTTGCATGTGTAGCACGCACAAGATTTAAGCAAAAATACTTACCTGTTATATCCTGTGTAATATCACAGTCCTATAGTTTAGGAAGCAGCCTGTTGGTGCCACCATTTGAGAGAGACAGATATAAATCTGTGTTGTTACTTGCTCTTCAGAACGTCACTGACCACTGAGGTGAAAGCAGCAACACTGACTGTCTTTTATTAACTGATATAACTTTGTTAGGATGATCTGAAAGATATAAAACATCTTATTGTCTACTTATGCCTTACAAAGCTTATAAAAATAGATACTTAATGCTGTGTAACCAAGAACATATCTCTCTCAAGACTACATGACCATGTGTTTAATGTGCAACATGGATATAACTAACACAAATAATACTGCATAAATTGTTACCAAAACTGAAAACTAAATGTTTGTCTCTGAAATATGTACTAATGCAACGTTTTCTTTCTGCAACTACGTATTTTATTTTAAATTATGAAATTAAACGGAACATCACTGACAAGTGAAAGCAGCAACACTGACTCTGACTTTCTTAACTGATATATTCAGAAAAATTAATCTGCCACGGGAATTGACAGCGATACCGAGAACCTGTAACACACACAAACTCCAGATTTAGATGGCCAGTTAAATATTTAGCTAAATGTTAAATCTTGATAAGAGATTTAAGATTTAGTTATATATTTATTTATTTTCACAACATTTATAAATCTGGGGAAAAAAATACAATATTTATGCTAACTCTGAATTTTTTTACACATGGCACCCCATTTACATAGTACAAATACAAAATACGCACAGGGGAGGGGTGTACCCATCACAGCAAGCAATCTGAGAGCAACGAATGTCTCCCCCATTCATGTTTTGTTTATTTATTTATTTTTTTTCCCCACAACCTTGTAATATTAGCAATTTACTGACAACTAATTTGAATCTCCCAGCACTGCAAATATATGCAAGTTATTCACAGTTCAAGCAGAGTTGCATAAAAGATGCATACATTCCCAAAATCTTTGAATATCTGGCCCATAGTTTTCTATATTGTAGACAAGAGTTGCTCATTATACATGCAAACATGTATGTGGATTGTGACATATGAGGCTGGTTTCACACTCAATTAGCACTAATAAACAGTGGACTAGCCCAAGAATGGTGCTAACCTTGGTGTGTGGAACCAGTCGGTAGTGAATCTGTAATGATCAAGGTGCTTTGAGGCTTGACCTCAATACTAGATTTTGTTTCTTTCATTCTTGGTTCCATACAGTACAATTTTGAGGAGAGAGGAATGGCAGAGAAATTGATCCTGCCATTAGTGTCACTTTTCATCCAAGCCACTTTGATGGGGACATATGTTTAAAGTTTTAAGTTTGATCATCCATGCATGCATTTATGAAAGAGGACACTTTCCTGGGCATTTCTACAGAGAATTTTATAACTTCCATCGCATTTTGTTATATGTACAAATCCTGCAGTAGTTCTAGAATTCAAAATAGCATTGGGACTGTGTTTGTGGGGAACTGTGAAATCCCTAGTGGCCCCCGAGGCTTCAGTGATATTTCAGATATAAGCCTTGCAGAAGTCATACGCTGACCTTTTCAAATTTTTGCAGTATTACTTCATTTACATTAATGTGGGCTGTGGTGTCTACACATATTATATCAAGTTGGCTATACAAAAGCACTGGTTCACTAATACCGTCACGTCTTGTTGAAGTTCATCTTTAAAAAAAATAAAAAATAAACAAACAACATTATAAGGCAATGATTGTTATCAGAGTGGAGCATTACCAAGGAATATCAGTAGCACTGACAGGACATGAATATCTATGGCATTTATAAGTTTGGTGGGCAGCATTTTACGAATGCCAAGTTGCAAAACTCAAACGATGAAAAAGGTCAGGGCTTATTGGGCATGTTATTTGCTCTAACATGAATGGAATTCTTTATGTCACATAATAAACTACTGAACTCTGAGAAGAAGAAACCAGCTTCTCGGTATTCACGGGCTACATATTGAAAGATTTAGCAAAAGTATGCACATTTTATGCAACTATCTTGCGTATATTTGTAGGCCTGTGTGATTCAAAGGAGTTGCATGGGAACTTGCTAATTTTGCTAAGCTGCAGAAATGAATACATTTAAATTTATTACTTGTTAGGCTTGTAATAACAACAATAAAAATCTAATTATTTATGGATTGGGACCCAATGATGATAAATCGATAATATTTTAATGATGTCTTGCATATATTAAAATGTACCTAAGAACCTTTTTATTTTATTGTGTTACATGTTCCCATGTGTTGCTACAACTGCTTATGTAAGGTGTGTGTATTGTTTGTTTATTTATTTATTTATTTAACGTGATGACCACTTTTTTAAAACTTTTAAATTGCATTCCGTGCCTCAAGATGGCTTCCCATGTACCTGCATGGACCTCTCAGAACTACACTTCCCATCATCCTCCTGCACACATATGTAACTGAGATGGATTTACTAGTAATCAGGAGGATGATGGGAAATGTAGCCGTCTGTCTTGAGTGAAACTAATAATATTTACATTACTATATTGCCGCTGTTTCAGAATGTGTTATTTATTATTATTATTATTATTATTATTATTATTATTATTTATTATTATTATTATTATAATAATAATATAATAATAATAATAATAATAATAATAATAATATTTTTACTTTTTCATTTTGAAGCAATGCACTCTGCAACCTTTTTTTATTTTGATTGCTGTCAGTCTAAATGCCACTGGATCGTAGCTTGGCATATGTGATCCAATGAAACATTGCAGGTTGTACAAAATAGTTTACCACCTGTAGAATGCACAATTATTGTACACGATCCGCTGCAGTAATTATTGTAGATTTTTAAAATTCATTTTCGACACTCGCGTAACAGTATCAATTGAGATCACCTAGGATACTAAACCTGCCCCGGATGTACATATCTACCGCTAATGTGCTGTTTGGAAAATGACGATATAGTTCACTGAAGATAATGCAAATATAAGTGGCTATGCAAAGTCATGTAAAGTTTTAATTAAAATATGACAGCAAAAAGTGAAATGCATCTCTGCAGCTACGGCACACTGGAAGGGACTCTGCTTTCACTAGCAGAAGCTTGGCCACGTAATCTATAAATCGTATAAATAAATAAAAATAAAAAAAAGAGAGAGAGAATTAATTCCACGTGAATAGGCCATAATGTTAATGTAGTTTTAAAACCTTTTTTTCTCCTTGGACAGTGAAGTTGATTTTTTGTAAAATAATTACTGTAATATTTACACTGGAAATTTGTCAGATTTTACACAAACAGCTAGTGACGACAGGACTATGAAAATTGGAGAGTGCTGTATTTAAATGCATTTATTAAACAAGTCTTGAAACATCGGGATTTGTTTGAATGGGTTTTTTATACCATGCTCTATACAAAGATGACTTATTGTTCCTTTAAACTGTTACTGTGGGGGAAGTTTTTTTAAAAAGCATTTTACCTCAATAATGATCGATAGTCATCGTTACAATTTGCACGATAATCGATTTCAACGTTAGGGTTCGATTTACAACACTACTACATGTGTAAATACAGTGTAATTACAGAAGACTATTTAAAAAAAAAAATAAAACAGGACTCCTTGCAAGGTGATGGAACTCCTGAGTCAAAGCCAGAGGTCGAATTCCCATTATTACAGAGGTACACAGCACAGCTCTGCCACTATTTCTAAAATGAAATTCATTTGATTATACCTTTCTCTGGACGAATTATTGACGTCCACGAAACTGTTCACTGTTGAGAGTCGGGCCCGAGCTTCTGTGTGAAGTACTTCATCAGTAAGCATTGATTAAAGAGCAGTGCTCCTCAAAGTCGTGCCCGCGGCAGCTGTGCTTAAATTATGGGTTGTGAACACATTTCTGGCGAATCGTAGCGTGGGAAAATAAAAAAAAAAAGCTTTAAATATGTTTTCCAATAAATGCGCCACAGCAGTCTGACAGTGCTGCTCGCTTATGTTGTACTTGTACGTACACAATGTTTTTTTTTTATTTTTTATGAATGGCTTTTGCGATACGATCAACCAATTGAATATCTGCATTGTCTCTGCGGTAGCCCAATCATAAGTTAGCTGGGTCGGACATAAACTGTGTCAGCAACGACCCAAAGCACACAGCCAAAGTTACACTGGAGTGGCTAAGGAAAAAAAAGGGAAATGTCCTTGAGTTGCCAAGTCAGTGCACCGACCTAAATCCAATCGAAAATTTGTGGCATCACTTGAAGATTTCTGTCCATCAATGCTCCCGAAGGAACCTGACAGAACTTGAACAGATTTGAAAAGAAGAATGGTCAAATATTGCCAAATCTAGGTGTGCAAAGTTGGTAGAGACCTATCCCAACAGACTCACAACTGTAACCAAGTATTAATTCAGGGGGGTCGAGAATTATGATCTTTCCATTTTGTATTTTTAATATATAATTTTTTTTCTCAATAAAAACTTTTTTCCCCTTAACAGTGTTGCGTATGGTGTGTAGATAAGTGAAAAAAAAAAATCCTCATTTAAATGCATGAAACTCAGAGGCACTGACACAACAAAATGTGAAAAAAGTTCATGGGGGTGTAGACTTTCTATAGGCACTGTATATATATTGTGTCACATTTAAAGTTTTAACCAATCATCTCTTGGACAAACCTCCATGCTTTTTGTAACGTTTATTTTTTTGCTTCTTATTTATATATTTAGTAAACAGCAGTTTAGTTATTATTTTCTGGGGCTTAAGTGTGAGAAATTAATTGTAAAACAGTTACCATTGAAGGGGATTAAGCACACAGTACTACAGTACAGGATTTGTAATTCAGCATTCCTTACACCGAAAACTTGTTTACATTTCTCCTCTAGGTAAATTAAATTTGATCTTACCCAACACGTTCCTACTTCATTTTAAAAAAACTATTATATTTCAGTCTCTTCTCCCAGTGCTCTTAAATTGTCCTCTTCTTCCAGAATGAGGAAGTTGCCTTACTGGTAACCAAGGTGTTTCTGGGTCAGAGATTGGTAACTGGTGGTGACAGCACACTATACAATGCACTGTCTAGTTAGTATTACAATAGACTGTATAATTAGAATTGACTATGGCCAGAATAGTTTGTTGTTGTTTCCACCAACAGCACTTGAACAAATTTGCCTGTACAGTGTAAGAATACAGAATGTCTGGCTTTCGTTCCAAATGCTTGTGTTTTCCGGCTGGGTTAGAATGTGGCGAACAAGTTATTATTATTATTATTATTATTATTATTATTATTATTATTATTATTATTATTATTATTATTATTATCGCAAGCTTATAAACACAGTAAAATGGAAATTATTTATTATGTCATTGGGTCTCAAAAGTATTCACCCCCCTTGGACTTTTTGCCACTGATAAACACAAAAAAAATCCATAATGTCAAAGTGAAAAATAAAATCTACAAATTGTTCTAAACTAATTACAAATATAAAACAAAAAATAATTGATTGCATAAGTATTCACCCCCTTTGCTATGACACACCTAAATAAGCTCTGGTGCAACCAACTGTCTTTAGAAGTCACATAATTGAATGGAGTCCACCTGTGTGCAATTAAGGTGTTTCACATGATTTCAGGTTAAATACACCTGTCTCTGGGAGGTCCCTCAGTTGGTTAGTACATTTCCTAACAAAAACTACATCATGAAGACGATGGGACATTCCAAGCAAATCCGGAATAAGGTTCTTCAAAATCACCAATCAGGGGTAGGATATAAGAACATTTCCAAGGCATTGAATATTCCGTGGAGCACAGTAAAGTCCATTATTAAGAAATGGAGAGAATATGTCTAGAACAGGCTGGCGAGAAGGGCACTAGTCAGAGAGGCCACCAAGAGGCCTATGGCAACTCTAAAGGAGTTGCAGTCTTCCACGGCTAAGCTGGGAAACACTGTGCCTATGGCAACAATAGCTGGGTGCATGTGGCAAAGAGGCTGGTAAGGGGAACAAGTGTAGCGGTGATGCGATGCAGGAGTGACAGGCAGACAACGGTATTTCAGTGAAAAAAAGGTGCTTTAATTATAATCCAGGTCTGGTGACCGTAAAATAATAAATCCCTGTCTATACACAACAATGTATAAAATGCGGGGATAACAAAACAGGGCACAGTCCCGAACCAAAACACAAGACGCGGTCACCAGTCCTGGGTGCGTGCAGACGTGCAGGTGCTTGGTGCAGACACAGCTTGTGTGGTGTGTAGTGGTGCTCCGGATCGTGCTGACCCTGGCGACAGCTCCGGAGGTGTGCTTAACTGTCTAGTGCTGAATACAAAAACAGACAGTTACACGGACAGACACAACAATACAAAACACGAACACAATCCACTCTGAGAGCTCCTCTCTCAGTCCTTCTCTCTCTCCAATTGTTTAACCCAAACGAAGGAAAAGATCAGCGTTACCCTGGCCCCTATATGTAATCCTGCATGATATCTAGGTAAACGGTTGCAGCTGCCTTATTACTTGCAGCTGATTCTCGTTTACCTTTCAAATCAATACGGTCTTACAACAGAGTCGTGCTTCTTTCCAGGCTGACCCACTTCCCTGACCCGGAAACGAACTGTCAGGCCAGCCCTTCCAGATACTTCTCCTCTCGTTTTTTAGCGCCCTCACAGGTCGGGAGGAAGATTCATCACCAGAACTCATCTTTCCGTCACACATCCCACCGCTCAGAGTGGAGCCGAAGGAACACTCGGCTAAATCTACCTTCCCCATTACTCTCCCCCCCCCTGGGAAAAATAATCCGCATTTTGGTGGTCTTTCCCTGCACAGTGTACCATGTGGTACATGAAGGGTTGCAATGCCAGATACCACCGAGTTATCCGGGCATTGCTGTCCTTCATTGTGCTTAACCACTTGAGTGGGGCGTGGTCTGTGACCAGATCGAATGAGTGTCCCAGCAGGTAGTATCGTAAAGAGTGAGTAGCCCATTTAATGGCTAAACACTCTTTTTTGACTACGGAGTAGTTGCGTTCCCGAGGTAACATTTTTTTACTCAGGTACAATATCGGGTGCTCTACTCCAGCTACTTTTTGGGACAAGACTGCACCCAAACCTACATCCGAAGCGTCGGTGTGGAGGATGAATCTCTTGGTGAAATCCGGTGTGATAAGAGTGGGGTCCTGGCAAAGTGTACGCTTAATAGTATCAAATGCTCCCTGACACTCAGCTGACCATTTAATTAAATTTGGAGCACTCTTTTTGGTGAGGTCAACTAACGGGTTAACCACTGTGGCGTACTCGGGGATGAAGCGGCGGTAATAACCGGCTAAGCCCAGTAGTGACCTCACTTGAGTCTTGGTTTTGGGGATCGCTGCATCAACCAAAGCCTGGATTTTGGCGACTACAGGTCTCACCCTTCCATTCCCCATTAAAAATCCCAAATATTGAGTCTCTGTTTTGGCAAACGCACATTTCCTCAAGTTAGCTGTCAGCCGGGCTGCCCTTAGAGACTGAAGAACGGCTGTAACCCTAGCCAAATGCTCTCGCCAGGTGGAGCTGTATATCACCACGTCATCAATATACGCTGCTGCATATTCATGATGTGGGCGTAAAACCTGGTCCATCAGTCTCTGAAAGGCAGCGGGCGCACCATGTAGCCCAAACGGCATGGTTTTAAAGTGGAACAGCCCTTCTGGCATTGAAAATGCGGTTTTCTCTCTGGAGATGCGGGTTAAAGGGATTTGCCAGTATCCCTTCGTCAGGTCCAGAGTGGAAATAAACCTCGCTTTTCCCAGTCTGTCTAAAAGTTCGTCGACCCGAGGCATAGGATATGCATCGAACTTAGCAATAGCGTTCACCTTTCTGAAATCCACACAGAAGCGGTTGGTGCCGTCTTTCTTAGCCACTATGACGATTGGACCACTCGCTCCTGGAAGGTTCAATCACCCCAAGCTCGAGCATATCCCATACCTCTTTGCGAACGCCACTTCGCCGACTTTACGGGATCCGGTACGGTCTCTCTCGCACTGTGACACCTGGTGGAGAGATAATGTCATATTCAACTAAATTTGTTCTGCCGGGCACGTCAGAAAAAACATCACTGAACTCCTCAATAAGCTTACGCAGCTCTGTTTGCTGATCCGGAACCAATTGTTCCCCCATAGAAATCGCTCTTGTGCTCTGGGTCTCTGGACAGGGACCTAAATCATCATATTGCCTGGGGCTATAAATAAGACCTCCCTTGCCTGCCAGGGCTTCAACAAATTGACATGATAAATTTCACATTCATTTCGGCGATCGGGCTGTCTAATTTCATAATTTACTTTCCCTATAGCCCGAATCACCTCATACGGCCCCTGCCATTTAGCACACAGTTTCGATTCTGGGGAAGTAGCAGCATTACCTTGTCCCCTGGTCGAAAGGTTCGAATCCGTGCATTTTTGTTGTAATGCTGCTGTTGTCGGTGCTGAGCCGATCTGAGGTTGTCTTGGGCCAAATGACCGATCAACTCCAGGCAATCTCGTAGTAGAAGCACATACTTCATTACATTTTTGGACGAGCCTTTGTGCTCCTCCCACCCCTCCCTCAGCAGGTCGAGGATGCCGCGAGGCTGCCGGCCGTACAGGAGCTCGAAGGGGTAGAACCCCATTGAACTCTGCGGCACTTCTCTCACCACAAAAAGGAGGTAGGGAAGAAGCGATGCCCAATGTTTCTGCTCCTGTGTTACAAATCGCCTCAGCATCGACTTTAAGGTCTGATTAAAGCGTTCAACCAAACCGTCCGATTGTGGATGATAAACGGACGTCCTGATGGGACGTATTTTTAATATTTTGTACACTTGCTGTAACGTATTGGACAAAAAATTGGTCCCGTGATCAGTCAAAATCTCCTTGGGGATCCCTACTCTAGCCATAATCTGCGCTAACTCGGTGGCTATTGCAGCTGCACTAGTGGACCTCAATGGAACTGCCTCCGGGTATCGCATTGCATAATCCACCACTACTAATATATGCGCATACCCAGAGTCAGAAGGTAGCAAAGGGCCCATTATGTCCATTGCAATGCGCTCGAAAGGAGTGGAAATAATGGGCAGTGGGACCAAAGGGGCGGGGCGCACTCGACCCAGCGCTACTCGCTGGCAGTCTGGGCATGTGGCTACATATTTCGACACATCAGTATGACCCGTGTCGTGACAGGATGGAGCGGGGGAACCAACAGATGTGGTACAGGCGGTCCTGGGACCGAGCCAATAGAATCGAGCCAATATCCATTCCCTCGTCTTCTCGGCTCTGAGGTGCACCGCAAAAGGGATATCATGCGCCAGCCTCATGACCTCGGTCCGACAAGACAGGGGAACCAACAATTGTGTTACAGGCTGTCCTGTGCCCGTGGCTAGGTTTACTCTATACAGTAATTGCCCCTTTATACTGAAATGTGGATATACTAGCGCCCCAGCGCCATCAACATCCTTACCTTCAATGGACCGGACCTGCCCCCAAGCGTGCACCAGTGACGGGTCGTTCTTTTGGCCCCACACTAGGTCCGCGCTTGAGTACCACGGGTCCGGTACATTGAGAGGGGCTGGAATAACCTCTGCTCTAGTCGGTCCAGTAACCTCGCCCTCTCGGTCGCACTGCGTTCCCACTCCCTTCGACTGGCGTTTGTTACCATTACAGCACTCTCCCACCAGACCCCAGCCTTGTCTCAAAGACGCTCCCTCCCATTTCGCGGTCTGTCTCTCCTTATTTGTTTTTCTAGGACAGAAAAGAGGGGAAAACATTTCGGGGTGAAAAGGAAACACATCACCAATCTGTTCCTTTTTTTTTCTGCCACGTTTACGTGTGTGGCTGAGACTGCCATTATTTGCATTAATTCTTTGAATTTTGGCCAGTCTCGGCCCAGAATAACTGGGTGCGGCAACCTTTCCGCCACCCCGACTACAAGGTGACGTTTTATCGGTTCTACCGATAAATATAATTTTAGTGTGGGGTATGCCGCCGTGTCTCCATGGATACAGGAGATGGCCACCTGACCTTGTGGCCGCCCCGACACACCGCCCAAGAGAGCTGTCCTAATCAAGGTTTGCTCACACCCTGTGTCCACTAATGCGTGGGTTTTCACATTTCCCAAAACAATGTCAATCAGACAAGGCCCCTCCCGACCATTTTCTCCACGCTTACCTGCTTCAGGTGCCCAATTGCACGCAACCACGTCACACTCCATGCCAGCGGGGCATGACCTGGCCAGATGTCCCGGCTGGTTGCACCTGAAACAGATAGGAGGGACAGAGGGGGCATAGGTCAGAAATCTGTCCCGCTGCTGGTATGGCAACGGGGCAGGGGCAGCACCTCTACCCCAGCTGGGGGCCACCCTTGGTCTCCATGGGGGGAAGGCAAGGGGGCCCAATGTGGTCGGTGCTCTAGGAGGTCTGGGTCCTGGGAACGAGGGGGGTGGTGGTGTTGGAGGAGAGGGAGGGAGAGGTCGGCTGCTCTGAAGTGCAGGGGCGGACAGGATTCCGACCCGGGCAGAAATCAGGGAGTCCTCGAAGTCTTCCGCCAGTTTGACAGCCTCCTCCAGGGTGTTGGGGTTGTGGCGCCGTATCCACGCCTGGGTTTCGGCGCCGACCACATGACAGAACTGCTCTATCACAATGGCTTCCCCCATCTGGTGGGCGGTCTTCTTCCCGGGGGTCAGCCAATGCACCATGTGGTCGCACAACCGCTCTGCAACCACCCTGGGGCGTGTCTCCGGGGCCCTCCGGTACTCCCTAAACCGCACCCGGTGGGTCTCGGTAGTGATGTTTAGGCGGCGGAGAATAGCCTGCTTGACCAGGTCGTAATCGGTGGCGTGATGGTCACTCAGGGCTTGGTAGGCTGCCTGAGCCTCCCCGATCAGACAGGGTCCCAACTGGCTGGCCCAGAATTCCCGCGGCCAAGCCGCCGCGGTAGCCAGCCACTCGAACACCACTAAATACGCCTCCGGGTCATCCTCCGCCGACATCTTCATCGCCCGTGCCTTCGGGGGCGACATCACCGGTGTTGTGGTAGGGGTCGTTGCTGTAGCAACAGCCAGCCCTACCCGTTCAATGAGCGCCGTGTAGCGCTCCTCCCTCCTTCTCTCCTCTTCGTCACGTCTGCTCTCCAGCGCCTGCAGCAGCTCCGCCAGCGCGTTGCGGTCCATAATCCCGGATCTGACACCACGTGTGGCAAAGTGGCTGGTAAGGGGAACAAGTGTAGCGGTGATGTGATGCAGGAGTGACAGGCAGACAACGGTATTTCAGTGAAAAAAAGGTGCTTTAATTATAATCCAGGTCTGGTGACCGTAAAATAATAAATCCCCGTCTATACACAACAATGTGTAAAGTGCGGGGATAACAAAACAGGGCACAGTCCCGAACCAAAACACAAGACGCGGTCACCAGTCCTGGGTGCGTGCAGACGTGCAGGTGCTCGGTGCAGACACAGCTTGTGTGGTGTGTAGTGGTGCTCCGGATCGTGCTGACCCTGGCGACAGCTCCGGAGGTGTGCTTAACTGTCTAGTGCTGAATACAAAAACAGACAGTTACACGGACAGACACAACAATACAAAACACGAACACAATCCACTCTGAGAGCTCCTCTCTCAGTCCTTCTCTCTCTCCAATCGTTTAACCCAAACGAAGGAAAAGATCAGCGTTACCCTGGCCCCTATATGTAATCCTGCATGATATCTAGGTAAACGGTTGCAGCTGCCTTATTACTTGCAGCTGCTTCTCGTTTACCTTTCAAATCAATACGGTCTTACAACAGAGTCGCGCTTCTTTCCAGGCTGACCCACTTCCCTGACCCGGAAACGAACTGTCAGGCCAGTCCTTCCAGATACTTCTCCTCTCGTTTTTTAGTGCCCTCACAGGTCGGGAGGAAGATTCATCACCAGAACTCATCTTTCCGTCACAGTGCATCACAAAACTGGCCTTTATGGGAGAGTGGCAAAAAGAAAGCCATTGTTGAAAAAAACACACACAATCTTGGCTAGAGTTTGCCAGAAGGCATGTGGGAGACTCTGGACCAAGTGGAAGAAGATTCTATGTTCTGATGAGACCAAAATAGAGCTTTTTGGCCTCAACACTAAGCGCTATGTTTGGCGTAAGCCTAACACTGCACATCATCCTGAGAACACCATCCCTACCGTGAAGCATGATGGTGGCAGTATTATGCTATGGGATGCTTCTCTGCGTCAGGGCCTGGAAAGCTTGTGAAGCTAGAGGGCAAAATGGATGCAGCAAAGTACAGAGAAATCCTGGATGAAAACCTGCTTAAGTCTACAAGAGCCACTGTATGTGCTCTAACTGCTTTTTAAATAGCTTTGTACAAGGAAATGCATACTAAAATGTATTATTATTATTATTATTGTGTATACTTTGGTATTATAGTGAAGACAGAAACTAGTAAATGTGTTCCAGTTTCCAACTCACTAGCTTACTTTGCTTTTCATCAACAGTTAATTTGCAGCCCCTGGATCAAAAAGAGGGAGATTCTAAGTAGGTAATATTGAAGTTTTTACATACCTAGTATCAATCAAAACATATTCTTAACATATCAATTATTACAATTAAAAAGGTGTGCATTTATTCCAACCCGGGGTTCCGTACTGCTGTTAAATTATATAGGCAGAATATTACCAATATCAATTAAATACTCTTTTATTCATTAATGTGCCAGGAATGAAGTTCCTCTTTGATAAATTTCCATTTTAAACAAACAAACCATCTTCTGTTATTTATCAAATTTGGGTGTGTAACTTATTGTGAGTCGTTTTCACCAACAATTCATCCCAGTGTTAATTTTCTAAAATGTTGCAGAAGTAGCAAGAAACTGGTGCACGCAATTCCTGGTCTGTTCTTGGGAGTCCAAATAACAGACTCTATTCAGAAAGGCAGACTGACACACCACATACAGTAGTGTGCTAATTTATTACAACACCTCAAGATTTTTAAATCCTTTTTATACCTACCTGCATGAAAACCTCAGGGTGGGAGAATTTACATTTTTGTCACTTTACAATTTTGTGCTTTTAATTAGGCATTTTAAACAACTTTTAAAAAAAGTCTCCTGCATTTTACCATTTCTGGCTACAGTAGTCTCTGCATGTAGGAATACCTCTGATTTCCATTACATGAGAGTAGATGTTAAACTTCATTCTGATTTGAACTCGGCTCTCGCCAAGATAAGCACCAACTAAGATGTAGCTTTATAGTAAACTAATGTGATCCATCTGCATCTCCATCCATTTGCGTTGCTTTCCATCTGATGATGTAGATATCCTTCTGTCTAGTGTTGATGGCTGAAGTGTAGTGCTGGCTCCAGGGATCAGCTTATTTTGCCTCCCCAGCGCATCAGCACACACAACGGCTGCGATGCTGGCTACAGGGATCAACCAGTGCAGTCTCCCCAGTGCATCAGTATGACAACCGCCTGGATTGAGCTAAGTAGGGTATATCTCTGGGGTCTTCAAGTGGGCACCTTCCATCCTCTGTGTTTAGTCGACTAGTCCACAGCACCTCGAGGGTCGACTGTGATTCTGGCATCCCAGCATCATCCCCCTATGTCCCCAACTCAACTTAGCCCAGCTTACTTACCCGTACATCAGCATTGCTTTCTTCCTATTGTGCTTGAGCCACAATCAAATCGGATCCCTTCCTTTCATATCCCCACCCAGAATATTTCCATCTCAACCACAGCCAGTTGGTGCTCCTTTCTGCTGCTTTAGATAAGTTCTTCACTGTGCGACGCAACTCTTGGCCACTGAACCCGACATCTCTGAGAAACTGGGTTGTAGAGTGTGCCACAAATCCTCGACAACCCGCCTTCACTGGGTAAACCCAGACTCTCCAAACTTGCTGTTCCGCTTCAGCAGCAAGTTGAGCATACCGAAGTTTCATCCTCTGATATGCCTCATCCACAGCATCCTCCCATGGCACTATTAACTCTACCATATGAACAAGGCATGATGATCCAGACCACAATGTCTGATCGAAGGTTAGTGGTGGCAATCTCAGGTGGAAAAATAAGCTGTTGACATCTCCCAGGATTTTCTCTAGCAGCTTCCAGTTGTCCTGGGCGAGGCTTGGTTTTAACAAGATTGTCTTTTGTGTGTAATGCTTTGATGGAACAGGTGACAACTTATTGGTCAGGTTACGCTTGTCTTCCAATGCTAAGGTCAAACATCGCAGCACCTGGTCATGGCGCTAAGTAAACCACCCTTGGATAATACCCACCTTTTATCCTGTCAAAATCTGCCTTAATGTTGCAGGTGATGAACACAAAGGACATGAGGGATCCTCAACCACCCATAGGTTTAGGTTCTGTGGTGATCATATGCTGATCTGATCACGAAAACTGATCCTGCTCTGCTCCATTGTCCATAGGTCTTGCCAGCCGATCTTGCATTTTTCCACACTCTCCCATTCTCCCTGCTTGGCCTGGGAAATGGCCTTTACACACCTCATCCTCTCCTCCTGCTTTTGCACCTCATTGACTACCAGCTTCCTCCGTTGAGCTGGGGTTGCCTTGTGCTATATAGGAGGAGCTGAACTGAGACCAAGACCTAATCTTTCATGCTGAACTTGCCCCATAATATCACTGATTCGAAGGGCAGCCTTAGCATCTTCCACAGCTTTCTTTGCCGCCCACTTTCTTCCAATTTTCAACACAGGTGCTGCCTCCCTTACGCATCTGTCGCATGAATCTACTAATGTAATTTCCAGTCTGACCTTGGCGCACTTAAACTCCTCAATTAGAGCAGAGACTGGTAGCTGCAGTATTCCTTTACCATAAAGTCTCACTCTGCTAAGGCAGCGTGGAACTCCCAACCATTTCCTGGCTTATGAACTGATTAAAGCTTCCAGCTTCTCGACTGTTGTCAAGGAAACCTCATACACAGTCAGTGGCTACAGCAGTCTTGGCAGAAGACCAAACTGAAAGCACCAGAGTTTCAGTTTGCCTGGTAAAGCACTGCTGTCTACGCTCTTCAACCCTTCCACTGCTGGCACTGAACCATATGCATTAACCAAATCCATGAATGTCACATGGAGCTCCTTCCTCTCCTTTTTTGCTGATTGAATTTGTTACCAGATTACGTTGATGTGTTATAAGCATCCTGGGAAACCTGGAATGCCCGCTTTTTGTACCTAAGTGTCAATGAAGCAGTTCTTTAATAGGTAGGTGGACAATCTCGGAGCAATAGTGCTGAAGAAAATCTATGTTTAATAAAATCTTCTACGTTTAATAGGAAAATAGGTCGAAACTGACTGATGCATGTAGAATCTTTTTATTTTGGTATAAAGACTCCACATGCTCTGCGCCATACTCTTCGTACAACCTATTTTCCCCATGCCACTTTCATCAATTTCCACAGGATTCACAGAACATCTGAAACACTCTTCTACACTCTGTATGGGACTCCATTAGGCCCTGGAGATGATGACGCCCTTGCTTTTTTCACAGCTTGCTCAACTTCTTTCCACTTAGGTGCACAGTCCTCCATTTGGTATTTAGGTGGATTGATAGGTGGGGTGTCTGAAGGAACTGACATCGGCTCCAGTCTTTTTGACTCTGTATGTGTTTCCTCCAAATATTTCTCCAGCTCAAACTTAGATGATTTTATTGTGCCATTTTTCTCACTGGTGAATATCATCTTTACAAATTTGAATGGATCTTTATAAAAGTTACAAAACTTTTACAAAAATGCAGAAAATTAGACCGGGGGGGGGGCAAATACTTTTTTACAGCACTGTATCTATAATCATTTGCATGATCTATTTTAATTGCAAATATATATCCTGCCCATTATTATAGTTGTTTTACAGGATTCATTAGTTTATCTGTAATGTAATCAAAGGTTTACATGTAGACAGCTCGTTCTCAGAGTTCTGGACCACTTTGCTTTTATAATGTACCAAATTCTGGGCCGATTTGCTTTTCCAAATTCAGCCCAATTTTTAGGATATTCTGCTCAGCTGACAGACGAGTTTCTAAGTCATGCATGCTCAGTTTACCATAAAGTATACGAGAACTGGATTGCGAATTTATTTAAGAGTAACCCTTAGTACATGAAACAAAGTTAGTGTATTTTTTTACTCTCCCCAGAAAACATTATGTTTTATGAAGAAACAGAAATAAAATGTAAATGTTAAAAAAAAAAAAAAACTATTCCTTTATTACAAGAAGAAACTACATTGCACTGAAATAGATACATGAACATGCATTAAAGCAGTCATTTTCCTTCCTTAAAGATTAATATTAAAACACATTTTTCAGAAGGAACATGGTATTCCAAAAAAAAGGACATCTCATGTCCATCAATATATTGTAGCATTTCAGCTTCTTTTTGGGACGGAAATGAGAGTGCAACCATAAGTAGATGAAGGCTCAAGCCATTTATTTTTTACAATAAATCAATATTCACAAAATAAAATCATAAAGTAAGGGCAAAGGAACTGGGAGTCAAAAATGAAAATAAATGATTGTAGTAGTTTTTCTTTTACCCTACCCTTTCACACTCATCTCTCTATCTCCCCTGAAGACAACCTTCTCTCGCACTCCTGTTTTCCCCAATCCTCACAATCTTTTCCCTGCACCCCTTATATGTATGCTTCCCCCCATCTTTTGGGCCAACCCTGCACCCCAATTCCCCTCTACCCCCGCACAGTCCCCCATGCATGCACTCTCCCCTTTCCCCCAGGATCGCTACAATATAGTTATGCCTTGAAGTTTATCAAACCTCAGAATGAATAAAATGGCAGAGTTCAATATATTTTATTCACCTATCACACAGACATGCAAAAATACAATAAAGGCCCATGTCAGCTCTTTCATTTATAGGTTTTAAGAGACCAGTGCCTTTCAACAACTTAAAATAAATACTATTGTATTGTATTGGTAAAGTATTCCTTGTCTATTCCTGATCATTTAAACTACGCTATAGATAAAGTTCAAACAGTTGGACTATGCAAATATAATGGCTAAATTCCAATTCAAGCACTTACAATCTGGACTACCTAAATTTCCTCCTGTAGTTCAATTGACTAAGCTCATTTGCCTATTTTGACAATTTCCCAAGATTTTCAGTTCCAGTGGTTTAATTTCATATGCACAACAAATCAATACTACAGAAGCAATGGGGCATTCCAATATACATGTGCCCACTGCTGTCTATAAGTATGAATGTACCAGAATAGTTATGCGGATCTGATATACTGTATGAAGGCATGCTACTTCTAAAGCTGACCTTTGCAATACTGATGTTTTATTCATAAATAAATTGGACAATAAAATTGGTACCTTTCTTTGGATGTAAGGAAGATATTGTCAAAACATAAGCGGGATAACAAGCTCTGCAGATTGGTAAATTTCGAGTATTATTCTAAATATATTTCTATGATCAGGTAGCTACAGTGCCTATAGAAATTCTACACCCCCTTCAACTTTTTTCACATTTTGTTGTGTCAGTGCCTCATTTAAATGAGGATTATTTTTCCACTTATCTGCACACCATACTCCACACTGTTAAGGGGAAGAACTTTTTATAGAGAAAAAAATTATATATTAAAAATACAAAACTGAAAGGTCATAATTGGATAAGTCCCCACCCCCCTGAGTTAATACTTGGTGGAAGCACCTTTGGCAGCAATTACAGCTGTGAGTCTGTTGGGATAGGTCTCTACCAACTTTGAACACCTAGATTTAGCAATATTTGACCATTCTTATTTACAAAATTCTTCAAGTTCCGTCAAGTTCCTTGGGGAGCGTTGATGGACAGCAATCTTCAATCTTTGACTGGGCCACTCAAGGACATTTTCCTTTTTATTCCTTACCCACTTCAGTGTAGCTTTGGCTGTGTGGTTTGGGTCGTTGTCATGCTGAAAGGTGAACTTCCATCCCAGTTTCAGCTTTCTTGCAGAGGGCAGCAGGTTTTCCTCAAGGACTTCTCTGTACTTTGCTCCATTCAGTTTCCCTTCTATCCTGACAAGTGTCCCAGTCCCTGCTGATGAGAAACATCCCCATAACATGTTGCTGCCACCACCATGCTTCACAGTAGGGATGGTGTTCTTTGGGTGATGCGCTGTGTTGGGTTTGCACCAAACATAACGCTTTGCATTCAGGCCAAACAGTTCCATTTTAATTTCGTCAGACTACAAAACATTTTGCCACATGGTTACAGAATCTCCTGAGTGGTTTTTTGCATACTTAAAACGGAATTCAAGGTGGGCTTTCTTGAGTAATGGCTTTCTTCTTGCCACCCTACCAAACAGGCCAGATTTGTGGAGTGCTTAGGATATTGCTGTCACATGCACACTTTGACCAGTCTTGGCGATAAAAGCCTGTAGCTCTTGCAAAGTTGCCTTTAGCTTCTTGGTAGCCTCTCTGATCAGTCTCCTTCTTGCTCGGTCATCCAGTTTGGAGAGGCGGCCTGATCTAGGCAGGGTCTTGGTGGTGCCATACACCTTCCACTTCTTAATAATCGACTTGACTGTGCTACAAGAGATATTCAAGGCCTTTGATATTTTTTTATACCCATCCTCTGATCTGTGCCTTTCAACAACTTTGTCCTGGAGTTCTTTTGAAAGCTCCTTGGTTGAGTCTTTGCTTTGAAATGCATTACCCAGCAACACAGGTGGAGCTACTTAACTTGGTGTGTGATTTTGAAGGTGGCTGGTTACACCTGAACTCATTTAGGATTGTTATTACAAGGGGGATGGACACTTATCCAACCAAGCTATTTCAGTTTTTATTTTTAATTAATTTTCTACAACTTTCTACAACATGTTTTCACTTGGAAGTTGATGGGTAAGATGTGTAGATAAATGAAAAAAAATAAACTAATTTCATTCATTTTAATTCCCGGCTGTAAGGCAACAAAAGGTGAACATTTTGAAAGGGTGTGTAGACTTTCTATAGGCACTGTAAATACATTAAATACAGTATTACAATACTTCTGCTTTTTAAATGAGGCATCGTAAGTTATTTTGCACATGTCCTATATTAGAAGGGATGGTTAAATACAATAAAAAATAACAAGCCTATTTCTAAATGACAAGTCTAACAAATCAGCCTGGAAAATCAGCAGATCAAAATGACGTCCAGATTTCAAATTATTTTGATTTATGATGAGGAAGAAAACGATTCTCATTTTTTCATGATTTACATGTCACCAAAAAGACTCAAAGGATTTACATCATTATTATTATTATTATTATTATTATTATTATTATTATTATTATTATATTATTATTATTGAACTGTCTTTTGGGAATGTAAAAAAACTGTCATTCCATAACTAAACTTTGAACATGTTTGTGGGACAGTGAATATGTAAGCTGTCTTCGAGATTATAACAAGCAGTTTAATAGTCTAGGCATGCAAAGCGTTCATCAAAGCAGAGATTAGCCTACAAGCAATTGTTGTATTTTTTTTTCTACAGCGATTAGAAAGAATTACCCATCCAGAGACCTTCTTGCTGTTACCATTAGTTGGCAGTTATTTTACTGTAGTAAAGGTTTACTGTAGTTTACGAAAGGCATTCAAAGCATGCCTTTAGGCAAGCATGTAAATCATATAGAGGCTTGGCAAATCATGATTAGCCATGGTAAGCATGCATAAGAAAATATTTCAGTAATACAAGTACAGTACCAGAGATCAATGCCAGGTTTTTGGTCAGCCTGTCAAAACCAGTCTGTAATGGATTGGAGAATGTAATTGGTGTTATACAGTATGTCAAAGATATTTGAGTGTTATTTATTGATTGAGTTAGGTGGCTAATCTCCAGGTCATGACATATCAGTTTTTATTAATTCTTCTGAATGGTGGAAAGTCATCTGCAGCAGCTTACGGTAGTAGAGCTATATCAAGCTGTATGCAACTATTGATCTCTTTTGGACACTCTCCTGACATGCCTATGTACTGTGTCTCATGTTTCACTATAGCTGATCAACAAAGAACAGCTGAGAATATTAAACAAGGTAACAATGGGTGAGATGACCATCCAAGAAGCTTTGGCGTGGGCAAGCAAGGGGGAAGGTGAAGCTACGAAACAAACCTCACAAACACAGGCAAGGAAAGACAGTCTCAAGAATATGTTACAAACTAAATACACATTACAGTGAACATTTAGATCAGGTGACAGAGGAGCTCAGTGCAATACTGTGCCCCACACATAAAACATTTTGATATGAGACACCTAAAACACTCTCCATTCCTGCGCTACAAAGTGTTGCTTTTGTAAACACACTTTGGATAAATAGCAATTACTTTATGCTCTTCAGCAACTATGCTGGTATTAATGCATCCGCCCGAATATCTAAAAAGTCATTTGAAATGTGCGGCTTTCTCAACTGCTTGGGGCTACACTTCATGGGAAGCCTGTATTTTATTTTTGAAAGATGCACTTTTTATTAGGTTGTAGCTATGACTACTGTTTGTTTGGAATCCAAGAAGAGTTAAATAATGACATAAGAGGATCAAAATACAGGGTGATATACTGTATTTGTCTCTTGCTGTTTTAGCACACATTTCTGTATTTCATGTTTTTGCTGCAATAGTGTATATCTGTCTGAGTATTTTAAACCAGAGAATTATTACAAAGCTGGTTGCTATGACATCCCCACACACAGAGAAATGACCATTCACATTATATGTGAAAAAACAACTTGAATTTAAGGTAGAAGCTTGACTTGATGTCCTTGAATGCGTTCATAATTTATAAGGTGTTTTACAGAGCCTGATTATAATATTATTTTGTGACACAATATGCATTGGTTTCCTTCGCATGCTCTCTTATAAAGTAATTTATAAATGCTGTTGAGTGAACGAATACAGATGTACTGATTTTTTTGTCGCTTTTAAGAACATTTGTATCTTATGACATATCTGTCCTAGCGCTACTTAATTAAATTAAAAGTTTCAAGTGGCTACCTAATTTTGAGGAATAAATTGTTACAGTACATCATTTGGAGTAAAGGGCTTTCTGAATATCCCCCATAGTGTTTTAATATAACATTATGACTACACCGTAGCTTCTCAGACAACTATCTTGGCTTGCTTGAAAACATAATCATCTGTTCTTGACACACACACAAACACGCACATACTGTATATAAATTATTCTAATGGTCAAGTTGTCTCACAAGTGCAGTAGTCCCTTAAAACCTAATAAATTCTGGGAATGACAGATAACTGGGGGTGGGATAATGCTTCCCTGCTTATTTAAATTCAGAGCCAATGCTCAATGAAGACTGGCAGCTTCACACAACCAGGACAGGAACTGGCCTTCCCCCAGGGCCAGTGCAAGAGCGTGTTGCAGACCCTAAAAAAAAAAAAAAAAAAAAAAAAAAAAAAACCACTAAACCTAAAATAAATCTAATTGAAGTTTTGTTCCAAAAATGAATACATATCATATATGATTTCTGGGGGAGTTTCTTTAGCTGCACAGGTTTATGTTTCATGATTTCAACTGTTTTCTCTTTGGTACAAAAGTCAGGCCAAGTAGCTAGCTCATAAAAATCACATCAAGGTGCCTGACTGGGTACCGGGTTTACAATACATGATTCAGTACTTTGTATTTGCTGCTGTCTCTGACTCACATCTTTCTTCTGGTTCAACTGTTGTTTATTTTTCACGCAAGGAGGAGGTTGGCAGTTCCGCTGCCGCACTATACTTCCATATGCTGTTGTCGGCCCACTTTTAAACCATTTACTGTACACTTTTTTTTTTTTTTTTTTTTTTTTTTTTTTTAGCATTTTCTGCTTCTTTTTGGGAAATTTCAAACTGTCTTTTCTGTTTTTCTTGGTTTGAATAACCCGACTTGTGTTTTGATGGCACCTTCTATATACCGTACGTTATGTACTTATTACCACAACTTTGGAAAAGTTAGCTTACTTCCACCGAGCGCTTTTATTGATTTAGTTATGTCTACCAGGCAAGTCTATTATGGAAAATTGGGGTGTGATGTAGAAGCTCGCACAGAGAATTAAAGTTGGCTGATAGGCCTAGGTGTTTATTTTTTCAGTATTTGTGATTATATACCTTGTTAGTAAACTGTTTGTTATAATCTCTATGAACAGCAGCTGTGAAAGAAATGCAACCCCTCCCCCTTTAAATTGAACAGTCTGTTTTTTAATCGACACTGACCTATTATAAGAGTCCCGCCTACGCAGCTCTGATTTGATAATGTGTTTTGACTGACAGTACAACTTTGCCACCGTTTATTTTTCAACTACCCGGAGAACAGTTTTTTGTTTTTGTTTTTTGATAATGGACTCCGGAAAAAAAAAAAAAAAAAAAAAAAAAAAAACCGGTACGGGCAAAGATATTATAGCATATCGGGCAAAGATATCATAGAATATCTTTGCTATCAGCCCCAGCAGAGCCTGAGCCCGGGTGCAGCCGTTTCTCAACAAAGGGCACGTTTAAGTTAAAAAAAAAAAAAAAATAAATAATCTTAGATTTACTGATTTAGTCATTAGCACAGTGGTTTTCAACCCTGGCCTGGGGACCCTACCGTGTCGGCTGGTTTTCATTCCAGCTGAGCTCTCAGTTACTTAACTAGACCCTTCATTCAAATGATAATTTGCTTAATTAGACCTTTTTAATTGTTTTCAGCTCTTACTTATTGAATGTTATAGCTAATGTAGCGTGGTCTTTGGGATAATAATCAAGCGCAATATCTATCTCCAGTCAAACCTCAGAGAGGTTTTTTTTTTTTTTTTTTTTTTTTTTTTTTTCTTTGCCGTTAACATATTTTATAAAATTTTGCAGGGCTGACTTGACTCAGAGAACCGGGAACAAAATTGTTTATCTCTTATTCCCTTAACAAATGTATATATATATATATATATATATATATATATATATATATATATATATATATATTAATATATATATATTATATATATATATATATATATGTATTTTAAGCATAAACTACACTGATAAACTCCTGATGTAGACAGGCTGTAAAGAAGCCAGGTTTTCTTGTTGTTTACTGTCTCCTCAGAGGTCTCTTCCTCACTGACTTCCCGTCTACCCCCGAAATCTACAGTGTCTCTAAACAGTCAAAATACTACATATATAATTAAACACTAATGAACTGAAATATACTGCTTACATTTTTCCAGTATTAATAATAATAATAATAATAATAAGTCCTGCATTAAACTAATATATAATATATAATTCTGCTGTTTTTTGAAACTTGAACTTTTCAACAGCGGAAAACAATTAAAGTTCTAATTAAGCAAATTATAATTTAAATTAAGCATCTAGTTAAGTAATTGAGATCTCAGTTGAAAACCAGCAGACACAGGATCGACTGATTTAGCAGATGTTTTTATCTAAAGTGACTTAGAGAGATTAGGGGTTAACTGTGCTTCATCATCATCATCATCATCAACAACTGCTGCTGCAGAGTCACTTACAAATCGTTTTACATCTCAGCCGAAGGTCGATTTTTGTTTGTTTTTTCTTTATGCAAACTGTTAATGTTATAAAATTAGGAACAGCTGAAAAAAAAAAAAAAAAAAAAACAAGTGAACAGTACAAAGCTGTTGAGCTTTTCTATATGTTTTTGTTGTCTTAAGTCAATTTGAAGTTTAAAATACGTTTATTGTCTTGCAGATTGATTTAAATTCAAAGGTCATTTGCAACATTGAGAAAGGGATTGTGAAAAAGCAGTTTCCTTTTACACCAATCAAGTTCTGTGAAGACAGCGAAGGAACTAAATTCTCAATTTCCTTTCAAGACTGTCAGGATTATGAGCTTGAAGCCAATTCTCAAGTAGACAAAAGAGAAGTAAACATTGTCTGCTAACTTTTAGACTTTTAGTCCTGGGAGAAGCTCGCGACGTTAATGATCAAAGAAAATAGGGGCAATTTTTATTTTAATTTTGAACAAAGTGTAATTTGCCCCTATTTTGCCATTGAAAGTGTATTAATCATTGGTTTAGGTAGTTATAGTCCGTTAAGCTAAATGCATGATTATCTATAACTACAGGGTGTGAATTCTGCACTGGTGTCACTACCTAATCCATTTTTACCAGATTTTGTAAAGCCCCTCTTCCTCTAAGGCAGGGGTTCTCAAACCCCGTCCTGGGAACCCCCTGTGTCTGCTGGTTTTCATTCCAACTGAGGTCTCAATTACTTAACTAGACCCTTAGTTGGAGTGATAATTTGCTTAATTAGACATTTTTCTTGTTTTCAGCTCTTAAACAGTTGCAGTTCAAGTTACTTGTAACTAACTTGAAATGTGCAACTGTTTAAGAGCTGAAAACAAGAAAAAAGGTCTAATTAAGCAAATTATCACTCCAACTAAGGGTCTAGTTAAGTAATTGAGAGCTCAGTTGGAATGAAAACCAGCAGACACAGGGGTCCCCAGGACCGGGTTTGAGAAGGCCTGCTGTAAGGTGATTTTAGCTGCATGACAGCAAGCAGCTTTGTTGCCCTAGAGACATGTTAACTTAATTGTTACAGGAAATGAACAAGTTACACGACTGCCTCTAATATAATTCTAAGCTTAGATTTAAAAAAAAACAAAAAAAACGCAGGCAGCATTTTCAATATAAATTAAAATACAGCAATATAGAATTAAAAAAACAAACAAAAAAAAAAAAACTGTATGGGTCATGATAATGTCACACAATATATTACCTTATGATATATGCCTTTAAACAGGGATACTTAAAAAAAAACTAAAAAAAACTAAACACTGTATTTACTTTTGATGACATGGTTTTTCTCTTGGTGATCTTGATATGCAACAAAAGCAAGCAGCCCGTATTGAATAAGACCCCAGGGATGTGACCTGGGATACTTATCAGAACTATCAGACAACAGCATTACCAACAAGGGCAACACTATGGATCACTAATAGAAAAATCTTCAACTCACTAGTTATTTTTTTTTGGTGGATTAAATAATGTGCCCTGATCATTGCCCTGCTTCACCAGCAGGTGTCAGCATTATCCATAACACATGGGCACCACCTCAAAAGGGACAACTAGTAAAACAAGTAATCACTTTTTGACAGATCTTTTTTTTTTTTTTTTTTTTTTTTTTACAATGTTTCTGTTTATTGTTTGTTTTTCAGATCATGCAGCTTGTAAATAAAATTATATACAATAATATATATGTGCTTCCAACACAGGATAGTCCGGCAGTTTACGAAGAACCCCCAAAATCAAGGATTATATGTGAAGGACAGCTTGATTTAAAGAGAGAAGGGCTGGCTTCTGTCAAGTGGTTGAAGTATGCATTTCCCATAATTTGAGCATTTGAGCACCCCATTGAAGGCATACCATTCACTAATATATATATATATATATATATATATATATATATATATATATATATATATATATATATTGGGTAGGGTAGGGGTTGGATGGGAGTGGTGCTGGGATGCTTTCCTGAGGTGTCGTTAGCTAGTTGACAAAACACCAGAGATGGGACTTGCCCAATTGTTGACCCCTGTGAAGTGCCCCACCCACCCCATTCCAGATGGTTGCCATGGCACTAGGGAGGCTGCAAGGAGGTTGATCCCTGGAGCCAGCATCACTGCTGTTCTGTGTGCTGATGCGCCAGGGAGGAATCAAGGAGGTTGATCCCTGGAGCCAGCATCACTGCTGTTCTGTGTGCTGATGCGCCAGGGAGGAATCAAGGAGGTTGATCCCTGGAGCCAGCATCACTGCTGTTCTGTGTGCTGATGTGCCAGGGAGGAATCAAGGAGGTTGATCCCTGGAGCCAGCATTACACTTCAGCCATCAACACCGGGCCAATAGGAAATCCAAATTACCTGGAGGAAAAGCTCTGGAGACTCAGCTCTTTCTTCAATGTGTGCAGATGTTACAGTACAGCTTCAGTATGTCATGGTTGGTCCCCACGACTACTATCTCATTTTATCTGGGCGATAGCAGAGTCCAATATTAGCATGAATTAATAGC
The DNA here is from genome assembly GCF_017654505.1 of Polyodon spathula. Lineage (NCBI taxonomy): Eukaryota > Metazoa > Chordata > Actinopteri > Acipenseriformes > Polyodontidae > Polyodon > Polyodon spathula. Next base: position 5,582,521 of record NC_054541.1, on the reverse strand, counting down.
AGCTACACTCATGTAATAATAATCTGTGGTAGTGTTAAAGGCCTATCACAAAGAAGCCTGTAGTGGGTGAAGTCAGACCAGAAACAGGGATCAACACAGAACAGGACAGACAGAGACATGTTGTTTGGTGAAGCTGAGCGCTTAGTTGCACTCAGCATTTAATAAACAAAATAAAAGATTTAAATAAAAACAGCACACGGCACTTGAGGCCAAAATAAACAGACAAACAAAACGGACTAACATTAAACAAAAAGTGGATGAATAGACAAACAAACGGTGAATCAAATCAATTGTTATTTACTTTCTTTTCTCCTTCTCCGCACCCGTTCTCCACTCACTGAACACACAACCCCAAGTGAGTGAAAACATACTGCTTTTATGCAGCTGTACCGAGACTCGATTGCTAATCAATCATTCAACTGGAGTCTCGCTACAACTGCACATGAATTAATCAAGTGCAATTTCCCATGCTCACATATTATTACGTTTTACCTGCACGTGAAGTGCTGTGCAATCCTCGTGCCTAAAAACACATATACATTTTAAATCACTCGTGTTCATAACCCATATTATATCCTGTGTACCAATGACTATACACCAACATTAACACAATACATACAACATATAACACAAAAATATGCACAGGGGTGGGACACACTGCCACAAGGCCCTATATATAACTAAAAGGGAACCAACTGGCTGTTCTGACATTGGGTGAAAATCAGGTTGTCCCTTGCTCGAAATTCTGTGCTATTTGTTTTATTATACATAGCTAGATTTAATTTCCATTTGATACAAGCCATCTTATACACACTATCTGACGTAAAGAAAATTACAATGGCTATTTCACATCAATATCAATAAGTGGCTCATTTTCAGCATGATACAAGTTTGAATGCTTGGAACGCATGTGTTCTTAATGCATAGTGGAGTAGATACCCATTCTACAGCACACAGACCACACCACAGGGATTGAGGACTCGGACCCTTCCTCCACTGCGGGCTGCGAAGCAGCATGGATGCGATGCCTTTACTGTGCACACCAAGAAAAACGAGTAATCGGTAAGTACAAGACTTCTAGCCAACGATAATACATTAAAAACTCTTTTAAAAAGTATCTGAGGCTGAAATTGAATGAAACCACAGCTTGACATTTCACAGAATAGAAAATGCTCTTTGTGTTCAAGTAAATGATGAGACATGTAAGAGTGGGTTGACTTCCCTTTTATTACTCACCATCACACAAGCACAGAAACCTTCGTCCACCAGAGATCCAGCATTCAAAACAAGAAGGCCAAGGGTTCTTAATAGTTTCTCAATAAAGCCTGAAATATTTCAAGCAACAAAACTGGGAACTATTCAGAATATTAAAGTTCATTAATTTGCATTTTATAACTCAAATCACTATAAGATAAAATTTTCTTCCGCTAGAGCCTTCATCAGTGTAATCATGTTGTGTATTTGATTGATTGAATTCATACAACAGGGCAATGATGGCATAAATATTGTTTTTTTCAATGTGGATTACCTCAAAATACCCTTATAAAAAACATAATAAGCATATAAAGCATAGTGAAAGCATGGTAAAGCATAGGTCAGCATTGTAAAGCCCAGAAAGGTACAGCAAAGCATATTAAAAAACTGATCAAATCCGATTCAGATTTGCAGGGTTAAACTTTCATAAGGGTTTGATAGGGTCAGGCAGCAAATCACTTAGCATAGTAACCCTATTTTGGTTTGGTGGTGACACCGGAGCACCAGTTTCTATAGAGACACAGGCTACAGAATGAGGTGCTGAAGCAAGGTGTTTGTGGGCTATTATAAGGAGTGATATGGTGTGTTTTTTCCCCTCTTTGTAGGTTTACAGTACCGGTTAGCTGTCAGTTCAAGAGTACAGATGAAATAAAGAAAGATCGGGATGAATGGTTACAGGCCATTTAAGTTTTGTCTTCACTGGAAACGCAAATCCCAATTCGAACCTGAAGATGACGGTGGGTGTGTGTGTGTGTGTGTGTGTGTGTTCATTCAATCAATCATACAGGAGAGTCGGGTCATGGACATCAAAGATCAAGTGGCGGAGAAGGAGTCGGTTTCCCTTGTCAGTGGAAACACAGCCCCCCCTCCTCTGCCAACGTCCCCTTCGCAACCAAACGCTGTGAACGCTGTTTTTCCCCAGATCCCAGCTTCTACACAGTTACCTCACCCTCCTTCTCGGAAGTCACCTGCAACAGTGCCTCCTCCCCCAGAGTGTGTAAAGACCACCGCGGGTCCCAGCACCGCCCCCACCTTCACCATCTCTGAGTCAGCAATCCAAATCTATATCAAAGAGGACAAAAGCATTTCACTAGGGCCTGCTTTCTCAAGACAAGGTGAGCAGTCCTTAAGGGATAAGAAGTGACAGGGTTTATTCGATTGATTTACAAACCGTCACTGTTTAAATAATGAATACAGGACCCAAGTTTATGAAAATCAAACACCCAACAGTGCACATTAGTCTCTTTAGCTTAATTAGCGGCTGTTTTAATAGAATAGACTCGAAATGTGTTTAATTATTTGGACACTGAGTTTTGGTTTTGTTATGGTTTTCAGATTTCAAAATCTATATGGACACAGTGCAGCACAGAGACGATCAAAATAGATGTGGATAGTGCTCTGTGATCAGTTCAGGGTCCAAGAACTAGGAACCATTGCTGGAGTGGAGTCTGCAACAAACCATCAGATCTTGCTAAATCAGAAAGTGGCACATAATTTTAGAAAGAAGTTGTTTTCTCATATTTTTAGGTTGCGTGAAAAGATATAAGGGTTTTATAACAGTAATCACACCCGTGGGCTTTGGTCGATTAAAATAATTATTGATTGAAGATTGAAGAAAAAAAAAATATGTGCGAAAAAGAAATCTTTGAAATTGGCAGAGGGTAATGAATACGATTAATTGATCAATAGAATATGTCAAGATTAAAACCCCTTATATACACACCCTGATCTGTGTTTCATTGAACCAGGAGATGGTGCTGCTGGATTAAAATTGACAGTTGCTTAAAAAAAAAAAAAAAAAAAATCAGGATATGTTCCTTGCATTCACCAGATCTAAATCCTGTGGGTTTAAGAACAGTGTTAATTTCAGAACTCTACTTAACACATGCTGTACCTACATTCTGAATTACGGGATTTTGATATTGATAGCAGTAAAAGCACTCAACCGGAACAAAACAGTTTTTATATGAAGGGTGACAGTAATGAATGTGTGCATGACACTCTTATACTGTAAGCCACAGGGCCAACTCTACATAGTACTGTATTACCTCCTCAGTGTCTAGTGCAGACAGCTAGTGCAGTCCCCTAATCTTGTTTCCAGATTTGTCCAGGGGGTGGCAGCAACAGACAAATTAAATACTAGGAAACTGAGGGTTTTCCTTCACTTGATGCACACCATGGCAAATAGCCATACAGTGTTCTGCAGGTCCAACACAATGTAAATGATATAGATAGAGAACATGCCAACTGCAGAGTGAACCGTGGACCACATTATAATAGAAATACTACCCTCTGAAGAGGGCATTGCCCCAAGCTCTAGCGCTGAATAATGTCCAGGAGATATTGGTTAGTTTTGCATTTAAAATGTACATATTGAGTCAGAAATGCAATTAGTAATGCACACCGTATGTACTACTACTGCAAAACTACAAGTGCATTACTATGATATTTACTTTGATTACTACCGTAGATTTGATTGAGTTAAGTATAACAAATCTACTGGGGTTTTAAACACATTCTCTTTTCCAATGCAGATATCTTTCTCAAAAGCTTTGATGAGCCCTACGAGCTGAAAGAAAAGGTACACATTATCAAAAGCAAAGGATGGCAGGCTTACCGACAAGCAAATCTCATCCCTCCGGAGGTACATTCTTAAGTGTCTGATACTGTCACTTTTAAATTTTGCAACGTGCAGACTGCAGGCTAAAATATTTACGGCCCATACAATTCCTTAGGGGCAGTAATTACACAGTATAATTGTTTATTTTTTAAATGGGTCTGATTTAAATGGTCAAAGTCTGAATATAGATGAACACAGGAATCCTAAATATAAATCTTCCCAACGTATAGGCTCCCTTTCCTCTGATCCCAACTTTTTGTTTTACTTTGCAAGGGTTTCAGGGATTAATTGATCAACATACATCCCTTCAGGATAAACTGGATTATTATTATTTTTTTACATTTTATAGAAGCAGTGCACAGATTGAATCAAGCACTTTTTTATATACCACAAGTGACGGATGCAATTCAAGGTGATTCCTTATTGCTTTAAAATGCACTTGAAAATCGTAGAATTTTGCCGACTGGTTGAGAAAAGTTAACCACTCAAAATGTCAACCTGGCTGTCTAGCTGTAACAACTTCATCAGAATAAACACACTTATACATGACACTTGTACAAACTAATATTCCATGTCGCTAATAATTTAAATGCTGTTTAAAACTGATATCACAGGAATGTCTCAAAACTGATAAAAATACGATTGCTGGATTGCAAACTGTAACCAAAAGTTATGACCGCTATCATTCGCATGTGTTAATAAAAGCAAATGCTTGTTCACACTCTTATTTTGATGTGTTTGTTTTTTATTAGGTATGTGCCTACACCAGATGATATAGAAATGTAGAAATCATACAAGGGTTCACTATTTGAGCTTCATGTGGTTGACCAGTATATGATGGAGGTAAGAAGGAACATGCTTCATCTAGTATTAATTAACTGGATCATAGAGGTCTGGTTGCTGTAGTTTAATTCAGTTTGTTTTTTTTTGTTTTTTTTAGGGGTTTTTTTTGTATCATACGGCGTTTGTTATGTTCAGGCTCTTTTGTTCTGTAAATATAAACGTATTACAAATTTGCATCACAATTTAAATTTAAGTGTTATTAAGGAAACGCAGACTACGGTCCTTCCTCTGACTCCATTTGGAGGAGGTGAGTTTAAACTCAAACCACCTGAGTCTAAAAATATTACTATAATTTTATTATTTAATCATATAATATATATATATATATATATATATATATATATATATATATATATATATATATATATATATATACACAGTACTGTGCAAAAGTTTTAGGCAGGTGTGAAAAAATGCTGTAAAGTAAGAATGCTTTCAAAAATAGACATGTTAATAGATTATATTTATCAATTAACTAAATGCAAAGTGAGTGAACAGAAGAAAAATCTAAATCAAATCCATGTTTGGTGTGACCACCCTTTGCCTTCAAAACAGCATCAATTTGTCTAGGTACACTTGCACAAAGTCAGGGATTTTGTAGGAATATAGTCAGGTGTATGATTAAACAATTATACCAGACAGGTGCTAATGATCATCAATTCAATATGTTGGTTGAAACACAATCATTAACTGAAACAGAAACAGCTGTGTAGGAGGAATAAACCTGGGTGAGGAACAGCCAAACTCAGCTAACAAGGTGAGGTTGCTGAAGACAGTTTACTGTCAAAAGTCATACACCATGGCAAGACTGAGCACAGCAACAAGACACAAGGTAGTGATACTGCATCAGCAAGGTCTCCCAGGCAGAAATTTCAAGGCAGACAGGGGTTTCCAGATGTGCTGTCCACGCTCTTTTGAAGAAGCACAAAGAAACGGGCAACGCTGAGGACCGTAGACGCAGAGGTCGGCCAAGGAAACTTAGTGCAGCAGATGAAAGATGCATCATGCTTACTTCCCTTCACAATCGGAAGATGTTCAGCAATGCCATCAGCTCAGAATTGGCAAAAAACAGTGGGACCCTGGTACACCCATCTACTGTCCGGAGAAGTCTGGTCAGAAGTGGCCTTCATGGAAGACTTGCAGGTTAGTTCTCCAAGATATTTATGCCAACCTACCTGCCGTGTTCCTTCAAAAACTGTGTGCAAGTGTACCTGGAAGAATTGATGCTGTTTTGAAGGCAAAGGGTGGTCACACCAAATATTGATTTGATGTAGATTTTTCTCCTGTTCACTCACTTTGCATTTTGTTAATTGATAAATATAATCTATTATCATGCCTATTTTTGAAGGCATTCTTACTTTGCAGCATTTTTTCACACCTGCCTAAAACTTTTGCATAGTGTGTGTGTGTGTGTGTGTGTATATATATATATATATATATATATATATATATATATATATATATATATATATATATATATTATAATAGCAGTATTGCAAAGTAATCAGTAATCAAAGCACAGGAAATTCAAAAGTATAGCAAAGGTCAGAAAACAGAAAATGATGAAGGAAGGTTCTATAAATGGATAATGGATAATATAAGCACATGAAAAGAATGATAAACTGCTACAATACCATGGTAACTGCTGAAATACCATGGTAATGGCACTCATATGTTATATCACTCATATGTTATTCCAGTGCATGTTTTTTGGACAAGCAACAAGCAAGCCATTTTTCCCTCCTGTATCTCAAATACAGAACATTCTTCTGACTCTAATAACAGTAAACGATGCTCTTCAAGCTCTTAATTAAAACATCTTCAAATACCTTAGTGAAACATGTTTTAAATTGATTTTTTTTTGTTCCTTAGATGTGCAATATCCCCAATTTAAATAATCGACTGACCTTTTGCTCACGATCAGAGAGCTTCCAATTAGTGTGGATGACCTTCAGCCTGTAAGTACATGTCATAAAAAAACAGTTGCCTTAAAATGTGTGTTGATGGTCCATTGAATGACTAAAGGCATGACATAACACATGCATAGAGTATGAATTACAAAAAATATATATAAATGCTTGAATTTTAGACTAGGTGCTATAGAAGTATATGGATGAATTATGATCATAAACATGAATTTGAGCATAGCAGGGAACCAAATAGTGTGCATGTGTGTTGGGTACCTAGAGGTTTCAGTTATTACAGACCTTTTTATTTTTAAATCATACTGAATACTGGCACTATTACAGAAATGTCTCATGTACGGTACTGGTTAAAGGGTTTTACTGTCATTTTGGTTTAATTACAATTAATTGCTAACATTTAAATATGCTCAGCCAGTGAGTACTACCATTTCAGTAGCAAACCAAGTGAGTAAGATTTGAAATCTGGTAAATAAGCAAGCTGTGGATCCTCAATATCCAGCTGCACAAATCAGTGAATGCCTAATGCTTTAGGAAAAGCACAGCTCCCTATTCCGTAAATATGACTACCATTCATCATATTCAAATGCAGTTCGAAAGTCTGTGCTAAGCACAATCTCGTTAAAATGCATTACCTCTAGATATGGGGGGGGGGGACGGGGGACACTTTGCTGCAATGCGCTCTAATTGCATTTGAATCATTTTTGTACACTTAAAAAATTTAGGATATGCATATGGGCATTAATCAAATATCAAATACTCTGGGGTTTCTTTAAAATGATTTTAATTCTGACATCTTAACTCAGAAACATTCTGATTATTTATTTTGTTTAACAGAGAAACCATGTTTGAAGTTTATGACAATCAATGACTACACTAGAAAATAACAAGTTCTTGCTTGCTTCAAATACCACAAATACTGTTTGATAGCGTTTTACACACTTCATTTCTAAACAAGAACTCAATAATATTGCAGTCTATTCTGATCATTTGGGGATCCCCACATCCTAAGCAATTTTAAAAATGATGGGCTTACAGTGGTAATCTAATCTCTCATGAATTCCATAGTTATTATCACTTTAAAGATCCAAGGTAAAATACAAGGATCTTGGTCTCTTGTGCTCAAAGTGTTCACTCAGAGCATTCATATCATACCAGAATGCTACATTAATAATGCACCGTGATGCACGTACAGTACATGCATTCATTTATATGTAGATCATGTGCTGGCCATACACATGCTGCCATGGGTCTGAGAAGTCTTTTACACTGTCAGGTGTAGCTTACATGTTTTGTATTCCTCTGTAGCGCGGTTTCTAAACAGTCATCACAGCCACAGCTGACCCCAGTAACTCCTTATTTTATCAACCTTACGATTATGCAGGGAATAATAACGTCTCTGCAGCTTTCAATCAGTCCACTACTGTTGTCGTACCAAAAAAAGCTGGTGCTAAACTGGCCAATAGCCTGAACTCCAGTGATTACTGTATTTTTAATATGTTATTTTTTTTTTTTAACATAGTGCTTTTCAGTTTAAAAAGTTAATAAATAAAACAAAAATCAGGCTTTTAGTCTACCTGTGTTGCGGAGAGCGAAGCCAGTACCATTAATTATGATCTGCATGGGTGAGATGATCAGATTTCTCAAAACGGTACTGTGAAGAAATCAGAATGCTTTAGGGAAAAATTTAAATTTAAATATCTGTTAGTGTTCTTCTCAAGGTTACCATAAAATCCTGACAACATCACATTCCTTAGTAATAGTTTTTTTTTTTTTTCAGTGTAACTTGTATAACAGTCAGAATTGTGTTCTGAGCTTGCCGTTCTACATTACCTCAACGGCACAATGCAGATTCTTTCGCGCAAGAATTGTAGAAACTGTTAGCTTTAAGATTTCAGATTGAGGCCTTCATTACCAATTGTACATTGGTGCCGGGTTTCCATCTGTATCGAGCTTTCTCTTGAGTGAGGAGCAAGTTGAACATATATTCAAACTAGTGGGCTACAGTATTGCCCTAAATCTCAACATATTGCTTCATATTATATACCATGACCTTCAACCTGTACACAAGCCATTTAATCTCAACGACAGAATCCACAACAGCAGTGCATCACACAGCACTCCCCGTCACAAAGTATAAGGACAGTAATGCACAATAACCTACATTTTAAAGTTTTTTCTGGTTTGCACAATGTACAGTTAAACAACAAAACAAGTATGCTGCTTTTGTAATATACAGTCTGTCCCCTGCAACATCTCTAAATAAAGAACGTCCAAAGCAAGGAACATGCTGGAGATGGATGCAGACTCTTTCTATTAGTCTCTCGCCTATGTGACCTGGAAATAATACAGCCAGTAATGCCCACCTAAAACCTAGGATATGGCATAACATCACACAAAACAAAATGGGGCATCTTTTTTACTACTGGGTTTAAGCATCTTATGAAATTCTTTGAGTTTGCACGTTACACATAGATGCAGTTTTATCAAAGACAAGCACACCTTGCGCTAGACGTGTTCAGTTGCAATATACAGCTTTCTTTCACAGCAGGTGCCATCTCTTTGCTGTCAGTGCCAGTCAGTTGTGCTAACAGACTCACTTTTATGAGGGTGCAATTTAATAACCCTGTTTCATTAAGCAGATACCCATAGTTGTTTGTGTTTGAGGGTATTCACGGACATAATAGCTGCAGTCGAAAGTTAGTGGAAGAAACTCATGCAGATTTCACTAATTGCGTGAAAGAAGTTTTCTGCCAGTCATTTTGAAAGCACCTTTGCATGTTTAATTTAAGTACCGAATAGGGGAAAAGAAGTAACAAATTGGAGATCTGGATTATCAACACCAAATATCTTTGCTATATATCTAGATATGCATGGTAATGAGTTGGCTTTTTGTGGTGAGAGACTGTATGAAGGATAAAGTCTTAAGCACCAGGTACAGCAGACCTTACAGATGTCTGAACGCATATACAGATATTTCAAAGCTGTACCGGCTTCCTGGCACAACATTACCAGTTTCAGTCCAGTGATAGACAGCATAGCAGCAATTAGGTCTGCTGCACAGGAAATAATCTACAGCATTGTACTTGAAAAATCTTTATATTCTGAATTAAATTATCAAAAGAAAGATGCAAAGGGTATTCAGTATAACAAATGGGGCATATACATTGACAATCCTAACAAGAAAAATTGGATTTGAAAACAAAAACAGGCAAGAACCCTTATAGAAGTTTACCACAGCACATTTACATCTTAGTTCCAGTGCTTCAGCCATGGTTATACAGCGCACCCTCCCTATAATTAACCTGCTGAGGACCAAGCCTTTTGTTTGTTATATAGAGGGGTTCGTTGTAGCGAAAGGACAATCAAAATGGATCATAAACTGTTGGGAGTAAGTTAATGAGATCAGATTGTGAATAAAAGTAGAATTAGAAGTACTTGTTCTTCTCATGTGTTCAGTATTCTGCCTTTACTTTATCCTATTCGATAAAGAATTAAAACGTAGTACAAAAAACAAAAATCCTGAATTGAAGCTGGACTTTTATTTAAAATTAATCTGACAGTTTGGCATGAAAAGATAATCAGATCCTCAATTTTTTGTTGTTTTTTTCTTTAATCAATTTTGCTTCGCCGCGTTGTTGATGAACATGCCAAAAACAATGCTTATTGCGTTTTGTGATGCTGTTTAACCAATCAGAGGTTGTTATTTTTCCAAGCCGCGTTCTCTAAGGTGTGCGTAGTTGTAATTAATTCAGTTGCAACATTAGTGCAGTTATACTGTGAAAAAAATAAAATAAAAGATAGCATAGCAGACACTGATTAGATCACTGGATAGCAACACAATTGATCTGGCAAAGCTTGGTGTTTTCTTCGGCAACGAGGGATTTGAAATTTGAAGAAATTAAGAACACTTTTTATTATTTCAAGTTGTTTTTGTTTTATTGAGTTCTAATTGCAAAGAAGACGGGAGTTTGTGAGTACTGTATAACTAACTATTCCTTTCGCCAAGGATATACCGGAATGCTGTTTTTTTGGTTAGATAGTTGGATATATCGAGTTATTTGGGTTAAATTTCTTTTTAGCCACGGATGTAGGGTGAAGCGGCATGTTCCAGCCTCTACGCTCCCTAACCACGTACAGTCCTGCCACCTTGTTATTGAACTCAAGTAAAGCAATTATTTTAGTTACTCACAAGCACACGTGTTATAGATATACCGGTATATAAATCTATAAAAATTACTCTTTTGTTTAATGTAGGTCCCGTTTTGACTTACAGCTATATTATAACAATTTATATTTAAATTGTATTATAATAATTTATATTTACATTGTATGATACAAATTCATATTGACTGTTTTATTTTTTGCTTTTGAAATATTCATATTGTGGAAATTAACCCTTTTGCAGCTGTTTTCATTTTCATTCAGCATAAAATTCCATTTTTTCTATTTTATTGCATGAACTAGTTGACTTTTGTTTATTGTTTTACTTTAGACTTTGGGGTCATGTTATAATTTGTTTTATATTTGCAATTTAAAGCCATAAAGGGTATGGTATTTAATGTGTTCAGTACAACTTAAAGTGGTGGGAGTCCCCTACCTAGTGGCTCTAAGGTACCATGTGGTCTGGTTTATTTATAGTCCTAGAGCAGTGGTTAAATACAGCCTATCTTTGCTTTAGGTGGAGGCATCCCCATACCAAGTAATTAAGCCTACTCCAGAGAGTACCTGTTAGTTGTTGGCAATTACCTCAATGAGAACGCTGGGAAGGAGAAGGCCAAAGGTTTCCGACTCTCTTCTTTAACAAAGTAGGTAGCAGTCTTCTATGCTTTTGACCTGCCAGGGTTAAACTGTATTAATCAGGGTCCTTATCACCTCACTCTTTGGAGCCATCTTTGGCCCTGAGCACTTTTTCATAGTTATAGTACGATCCAGTATAATACAGCCTGCTAAACCGATTGCATACGTGGGTTCAATCTAGGATTTGCCAAGAGGGTCTAACTGAATAATATGAACAGCAGGACATCTTAATTCCACTCTAGAAATGGTGACCCTGCACTACTGCAGGCCTCTTTCCACTGCACATAGTAGCTATTGTAACAAATGGTGTTAAAACAATAGCAATAAATGTGCCCTGGTGGAAAACACCAGCATGATTTTACATAATGTAAATCACTGTTAAGGATCTGTCAGAGTTCCAGTACTTCCTATCTTGTGTACAGATCTCATCCCATGCATAGAACATGAGACAATTCTAAAAACAATCAACAACCCCTTTTATGTTTAATAGTAGATTTTGTAACTGATAATGAGGTAATATGTCCTGTGGAGGCAGAACATTGAACAGTCCTGAATATGACATTATATATAGGAAACAAATGTAAATTTTTTTTTTTTTTTTTTTTTTTTTTTATGTACACAAAAGGCTTAAGTTTATTGCAAGGTGTTTCAGACAATCCATTATTTATTTGAAAGAATGTTTTGCGCTGCAGCCTGACCAAATGTAAACTGTGCCTGAGAAGTAAATATTTGTAACTATAACTAGTTTTTTTTTTTTTTTTTGCTTTAAAATAACTTACTGTAACTACTGTAGTTACAGTTTTGTTCAAGGTCCATGTAACTAATGGATCCCTTTTTAAAAATGACTTCCCCCAACACTGCCTAACAGTGATTTAACCAAATTTGAATATGTATGCATTGATATGTTCATGCACCTTGAAACACATTTAGCTCCATCGCTACCCTCATAAAAGTTTACCACAGTAATTTTGAAGTTTTCCCATGGTTATACTATGCATTTTACCATGGTGTGCCATGCTTTTCAATACAATATACCATACCTGGACTTTACAATGCTTACTTAAGATTTACCATGCTTGCACTGTTTTATTACACTTGGCTATGTGTTTACTATGGTAAACCTTCATAAGGGTATTCATATCAATTGAAGATTCCCCAATAAGTTGATCAGTGAGGATCTCTTCTTACTATAATATAAATGAAGTATATTCATTTGACTGGCTGGTGCTTCAGGCCTGTGTTTGATTCTGCATTAGCCCTATCATCTTTATTTTATCTTGTGTGGTTTTGCTGGTAGACGTGTCACGATGTAATGCTACCCCATGTCCTCAGCTCACACAGATGTGTGGAAAGGAGAGAAAAGTCACCTTGCTGCATGCCCTTGTCCAGCAGATTGTGTTAAATTAACCCAACTTGGTTGTTTTTTTCCAAGAGTTGACAGAATCTGAAGCTCCAGGGGGTAAACTAAGTATGAAATAACCCACGACAGGGTGTGCGGTAAGACAATTCTGACCACCCAGGAAGTACAGTAAGAATTGTGTTGCTACACACCTTGGAGTGGGTTATTTTGCTTATAAAATGGCAACAAAAAAAATAAATTAAAAATAATTACACAAACTGGCTTTAAGGAAAAAAATAAGAAATATATTATGTATCCTTCCACTAAGAAAAAAATAGTCTCTGAAGACTGTTTGATTGTAACATATATTTTGCACTTTTTTTATTTGCCATAAACATTACATTGAACATTGCCATTTATAGTAACATTGCTGCAGTCCTTCTCGTCCGCGGCGAGCACAATAGAATTCATTGCCGAACCCGACCTTGTTTAAAAGCCCAACGGTTGTGTCAGCAGAGAGCAGGAGAGATTTTAATTCTGTTTTAAATATGTTTCTGAAGTCGGAGGGTAGTGATGAGATGTATCTGTGTCTGAGTTTAGATATTGCATGCTCGCTAGTCAGTTTTATAAGGCGCTATTTAGTTTAATAAGTAGATGCAGCTGCTGCATATACAGTATATTACATGTGAAGTGAGACTTGCGTGGTGATTTCTCAGGTGGCTTTTGAATTGTGTTACTGCTATTGCTTCCCTCTGAGTTTTCTTTGTTCTGTTCTCTGACTAAATAAATACCACAGTATATTTGCCAATTTTTCTGTAATTCTTATAGGAGATTGTGAGGCGAGAGTGTATTAAATGGAATGTCCAGACAGTAATTTATGTGTGCAGAAATAAAATAATTTATTTTTATTTTCTATACACAACAAAAGGATTAAATAACAAACAAAAAAACAAAATGGTGTGAGGGAAGGAGTGCAGGGGTGAAATCCAAAACAAACCGTGATGACTCGTCTTTAATTTGTCTTCGTGGTGACCATACATAAAAAAAAAGACAAAAGAAATGTTAGTATTTCAAAAATCCCGCTGCACAAAACCAGTCTCTCCCTTCACCCGTTACTCCTCCTACTTTATTTTCGGACCAACCCCGAACACAGTAGTACGTGCCCTTTAGTATGTAATGTCCCGCCTCTGTAGTCAGTGGAACACCAATCCCCAACCGACACGTGTCCTTCTCCTTCACTTGACTCCAGTGGCTGGAAGTTACATACTCGTACTTCCGCCCCTCACCAAGGTGCCGCCCCTCAAAAGATGACTTTTGCCATGGTCACGAGATCTTGGTAAGGGAAGTCCCGAGTTGGTTTGATGCCACCTACTGTCGGGAGGCTGAATCACAGACCGAAACCCCTTTGACTCATCACATATCCCACCCCTCAGAGTGGAGCCGAAGGAACACTCGGAAACCTCTAACCCTTCCCTTTTACCTCCCTCCCGGGAAAAAAAATCAGCATTTTGATGTAACTTACCCGCACGATACCTTATTTGAAAGGCGAAGGGTTGGAGCGCCAGGTACCACCGCGTAATCCTAGCGTTTGAATCCTTCATCGTGTCTAACCACTTTAAAGAAGCGTGATCTGTGATGAGTACAAAGGGTCGTCCCAGAAGATAGTATTTTAAAGATTCCACTGCCCATTTCACTGCCAGGCATTCTTTCTCCACTACCGAATACCTCTGTTCTCTGGGCAGTAACTTCCGACTGATGTATAGTATCGGGTGTTCTACACCATCTCTCTCCTGGGACAGAACCGCCCCCAGACCAGTCTGCGATGCATCTGTCTGCAGGACGAACTCTCGGCTGAAATCCGGGCTTATTAATGCTGGGGCCTGACTCAAATTAGTTTTAATAGATTCAAAGGCTGTCTGACACTCTGCACTCCACTTAATTTTATTTGGAGCGTTCTTTTTAGTGAGATCAGTGAGAGGGGCGGCTATAGTGGAAAAGTGTGGAATAAAGCGGCGGTAATAACCAGCCAACCCTAACAGTGATCTCACCTGGGTTTTCGTGGTAGGTACCGGTGAATCCAACAAAGCCTGGACTTTTGAAACCAACGGTTTCACTCTACCCTTACCCATTATGAAACCTAAATATTTAGTTTCTTCTTTTCCAATAGCGCACTTTGCCATGTTCGCTGTGAGCCCCGCCCTCCTCAGAGACTGTAAGACGGCTTCTAATCTAGTCAAATGTTCTCTCCAGGAAGAACTATAAATGACTACATCATCGATATACGCAGCTGCATACTCTCGATGAGGTTGTAAAACCCTGTCCATTAGTCTCTGAAAAGTAGCAGGCGCTCCATGAAGTCCGAACGGCATAGTACAAAATTGAAAAAGACCCTCTGGGGTTGAAAATGCCGTTTTCTCACGAGAGGCTTTCGTTAATGGAATTTGCCAATATCCTTTCGTCAGATCCAGAGTTGAAATAAACCGAGCTTGCCCCAGTTTGTCTAAGAGTTCATCTACTCGAGGCATGGGATATGCATCAAACTTGGAGATAGCATTCACCCTCCTAAAATCGATACATAATCGTAGTGACCCATCTGGCTTGTCTATTGGTACTATTGGGCTACACCACTCACTTCGGGAAGGTTCAATTACCCCAAGTTTCAACATACACTCCACCTCCCTTCGAACAGAATCTCTCCGACTCTCTGGAATGCGATACGGTCTCTGTCTAACTCTTAGACCTGGCGGAGTGATAATAGCATGTTCGATCAAATGCGTTCTTCCAGGCACGTTAGAAAACACATCACTGAACATTTTAATTAGATTGCTTACCTCTTCACGCTGATCAGGAGTTAATTGTTCCCCCATCGGGACCTCAATTGCTGACTCTGACTCAATTGAGGGTCCAAAATCCTCTCCCTCCTGTACAGGAGATATAAAATGGACTTCCCGTTCTTTCCACGGTTTCAGGAGATTAACATGATAAATTTGACTTTCTTTCCGACGCCCAGGCTGTCGGATCTCATAATTGACTTTACCAATTGCTCGAATAACCTGAAAGGGACCCTGCCATTTAGCAAACAACTTAGATTCCGATGAGGGCAACAATAACAACACTTTATCTCCAGGTCGAAAGTTCCGAATTCTTGCATTTTTATTGTAGCTTTGCTGCTGCTTCTGCTGTGCCACTTTGAGATTGTCATGTGCCAATCGACCGACTAATTCTAAGCGATCGCGTAACTGCAACACGTATTTTACTACATTTTTAGACTCCTTTGACTGTTCTTCCCAGCCTTCTCTTATGAGATCCAAGATACCCCGCGGCTGCCGACCGTACAAGAGCTCAAACGGGGAAAACCCCGTTGAGGATTGTGGTACCTCACGAACTGCAAAGAGCAAGTAGGGAAGCAGTTTAGCCCAATTGCGTTTTTCTTGATCTACAAAGCGGCGCAACATATTTTTCAAAGTCTGATTAAATCGTTCAACAAGCCCATCCGTTTGTGGATGAAAAACTGAGGTTCTAATTGAACGAATTTTCAATAATTTATATAGTTGCTGAATACAGTCTGACATAAAATTAGTGCCCTGATCAGTGAGAATTTCTTTCGGGATTCCCACCCTAGAGAATATTTTTACCAATTCATTCGCTACAGCTATTGCATTCATAGAGCGTAAGGGAACAGCTTCTGGATATCTCGTTGCGTAGTCCACTACTACTAAAATATACCGATATCCTGACTCTGTTCCCTCCAGAGGGCCTACTAAATCTACACCAATCCTTTCAAACGGTACCCCAATAATTGGAAGTGGAACCAGAGGTGCGGGGCGAACTGACTTAGGGGCAGCTAATTGACATTCAGGACACTCCGATACATACTTCCGCACCAGACCATAAACCCCAGGCCAAAAAAAACCGGGCCAGAATTCGTTCCTGAGTCTTTTCAGTTCCCAAATGACCTGAAAATGGAATGTCATGCGCCAATCTCATGATTTCTGACTGAAAAGGCCTAGGAACCAATAACTGTTTTACGAGCTGTCCCGTCCCGGGAGCCCGGGTTATTCTATATAATAAGTGCCCAGATACAGAAAAATGCGGAAATACCACCGGTTGTCCTTCCTGCATATCCTTCCCCTCGATATATCTAACCTGTTTCCAAGCATACTGTAACGTGGGATCATTTTGTTGTTCATATCCCAAGTCAATATCTCGGTCCCAATGGTTAGGTACACAGAGAGGAGTGTCTTTTATTACATGACCTTCCACCTCAGTAACCTCGCAGCCCCGGTTACACTGAATACCTACTCCCTTTCCTTGCCGTTTCAGCGATTGGTTTACTTTTGTGTCAGACCCCTCCCCTTGTCGTCTCAGAGTTCCCTCATATTTTTCCACCCGACGCTCTCTTTTTGTTTTTCTTGGGCGGATTTTAGGGTTAAACAGGTCGGATTGCAACGGAAAAATCTCGCCAATTGTTTTCTCCTGTTGCTTTAATTGTCCCCTGGTAGAAACTAAGACCATTTCCCGACCTAAAATACGATCAAAAAACGGCCAGTCTCTTCCCAGGAGAACAGGGTATGGTAAACATTGCGCTACAGCCACTTTAACGCAAGCTGAATAATCACCTACAATAAGTCTAACTTTAGTGGTGGGATAAACCCGAGTTTCTCCATGAATACAGGAGATAGCCACTTTACCCTGTGGCTCCCAGGCTACCCCATCCAAGAGAGCTTGCCGAATCAATGTTTGTGCACACCCAGAGTCCGCAAATGCGTAAGTACTCTTTCCCCCGACCTGTACTCTTAACTGATAAGGGCCCTCCCGACATTCCCCAGTGTTCCTACCTGTTACTGCTGACCAGGATCTTGTCGCCAGGTCCACCTTTATTACTGGACAATTCCTGGCAATGTGTCCAGGCTCATTACATTGGTAGCACACTTGGTTAGGAGGCATCAACGGAGTTAATCTGTCCTGCGAGTCCGCGACCGGCAGGTTAGGGGGATTCTCTCTCGCCCAGGATGGGGCTAACCTCGACCTCCATGGTCTGAAGGTCCGGTTACCCCCTCTGGGCTTCATTGGTTGGTTGGTCCGAGTTAGTTTAGGGGCAGGAGTGGGGTCTGACCCGGCACCTTCGTTTGCGTCTTCGTAGGCCTCCGCCAGGAGGAGGGCATCCTCGAGAGTGGTAGGTCTATTCCTCTTAATCCACTCTCGATTCCCTGGCGGTAGTATAGACGCAAACTGTTCTATAACTATTTTCTGCACCAGTTCTTGGGGTGTATGTTCTTCTGGCCGCAGCCACCGGGTGCACTGATCTAAAAGATATTGTCCCGCAACCCGGGGCCGCATCCCCTTGGACAGCTGGTATTCCCGAAAACGGCGCCGGTATGTTTCCTCCGTGATCCCGAGGCGTGAGAGAATGGCTTCTTTAACTTTGACATAGTCCCCTGCATTCGTGGCCGTCAGGGCTCGATATGCTGCCTGAGCTTCCCCTGTCAGGCAGGGTGCCAATTTCATGGCCCAGTGTTCCCTAGGCCACTCTGCAGCCTCTGCCACTCTCTCAAACGTAATCAAGAAAGCCTCGGGATCATCTTCCGAGGTCATCTTCTGAAGATTAGGCTGAGCTGCAAACATCCGGGCAACCGCTCTCTCTGATGTTGATATTGATAGTTTTTCTACCAGCTGTCCCAAGAACTGGGCGAGCTGTTCCAGGTGCCGTGTCTCTCTCTCCTCTCGCTTCTCCTCCTGCTCCCTAAACATTGTCAAAACTGTAGCTGGATCCAATCCCACTTCTAACACCACGTGTGAGGCGAGAGTGTATTAAATGGAATGTCCAGACAGTAATTTATGTGTACAGAAATAAAATAATTTATTTTTATTTTCTATACACAACAAAAGGATTAAATAACAAACAAAAAAAAACAAAATGGTGTGAGGGAAGGAGTGCAGGGGTGAAATCCAAAACAAAACTGATGACTCGTCTTTAATTTGTCTTCGTGGTGACCATAAACAAAAAAAAAAGACAAAAGAAATGTTAGTATTTCAAAAATCCCGCTGCACAAAACCAGTCTCTCCCTTCACCCGTTACTCCTCCTACTTTATTTTCGGACCAACCCCGAACACAGTAGTACGTTCCTGTGGCAGAGCAAAGCTCTGCCCTTTTAAATTGGCAGGGATGGGGTTAACTTCCCCTGCCTGCCTGGGTTTATTATGTTCAGGTGGCTGGGGTTGATTAGTTGATTAGGTTGATTAACGATCAATCAGCGCCCAGCCACCTGATATAAAAGGAGGCCTCAGCTTCTCATTTGGGAGAAGGGAGCTGAGGAAGCAGGTTGGTGTTTGTTTTGTGGTTTTTTGAATTTTCTAAATCCAGTGAAGGCATTGCCCAGCCTGGAAACTTTATTTTTGTGAGTTTTGTTTTTGCTTTATTTGTGTTTGAGTATCTGTTATTTTGCCCTTGTGCACTTTATTTTTGTTTATTTATAATAAAACAGTTATTTTTTTTGAACTGCAGTCTGTCTCTGGGCCTCTATCCACTCGCCAGCCTGCCACATTTGGTGTCAGAAGTGGGATAGCGCCACCTAGAGGCTCAGAGCAGTATTTTTGTTTTGTTTGGTGGAATTGTTGGGATAATTATTATTTTTTTTTTTGAAAAAAAAAAAAAAAAAAAAAAAATGGGAAAGAAGAGCAGACAGCGGCAAAGGCAGGAAAAGCAGCTGAAGAAATGTAAGCTGCTGCAGCCACCGCTGGAGGACCCGGCCAGCCTCTTCCCCTGGTGTTCCTGGTGCGGGAAGGAAGACCATCGTTGGCGGTCCTGCCCAGACGTGCCACCGGCAAACTGGTGTGGCCGGTGTGAGGAGGACGGCCACAACTGGGCAGGATGCCCCTACAACCAGGCCCAGGAAGAGGTGCCGTGTTCACCCCGGGCATCAGGGGCCACCCCACTACCTCTAGCACCACCACCTTCACCACCGTCCCAGGAGATCTGGGACTGGTTGATGCACCCTGAGGCAGACCTCGTCCACGATCTCCCCATAGTTATCAACACGCTGTGGCGTCGAGATGGGGAGAGGTGGGAACAGTGGGAGGAACAACACCACCCGGCGTCCTTCCCAGAGGTTGCTCTCATGGTGGTTAATTACCTGGCGGTAGACATGGGAGATCCACCGGTCACTCCAATAAAGAGAGGTGAGCCGCCTTCCCGGGAGCCAGAAAGGGGTGAGGAGCTGCCGTCGCTCCCAGAGCCAGAGAGGGGTGAGGAGCTGCCGTCGCTCCCAGAGCCAGAGAGGGGTGAGGAGCTGCCGTCGCTCCCAGAGCCAGAGAGGGGTGAGGAGCTGCCGTCGCTCCCAGAGCCAGAGAGGGGTGAGGAGCTGCCGTCGCTCCCAGAGCCAGAGAGGGGTGAGGAGCTGCCGTCGCTCCCAGAGCCAGAGAGGGAGTGAGGAGCTGCCGTCGCTCCCAGAGCCAGAGAGGGGTGAGGAGCTGCCGTCGCTCCCAGAGCCAGAGAGGGAGTGAGGAGCTGCCGTCGCTCCCAGAGCCAGAGAGGGGTGAGGAGCTGCCGTCGCTCCCAGAGCCAGAGAGGGGTGAGGAGCTGCCGTCGCTCCCAGAGCCAGAGAGGGGTGAGGAGCTGCCGTCGCTCCCAGAGCCAGAGAGGGGTGAGGAGCAGCCGTCGCTCCCAGAGCCAGAGAGGGGTGAGGAGCAGCCGTCGCTCCCAGAGCCAGAGAGGGAGGAGGATCTGCTGTCGCTCCCAGAGCCAGAGAGGGAGGAGGATCTGCCGTCGCTCCCAGAGCCAGAGAGGGAGGAGGATCTGCTGTCGCTCCCAGAGCCAGAGAGGGAGGAGGATCTGCTGTCGCTCCCAGAGCCAGAGAGGGAGGAGGATCTGCTGTCGCTCCCAGAGCCAGAGAGGGAGGAGGATCTGCTGTCGCTCCCAGAGCCAGAGAGGGAGGAGGATCTGCTGTCGCTCCCAGAGCCAGAGAGGGAGGAGGATCTGCTGTCGCTCCCAGAGCCAGAGAGGGAGGAGGATCTGCCGTCGCTCCCAGAGCCAGAGAGGGAGGAGGAGCTGCCGTCGCTCCCAGAGCCAGAGAGGGAGGAGGAGCCGCCGTCGCTCCCAGAGCCAGAGAGGGAGTGAGGAGCTGCCGTCGCTCCCAGAGCCAGAGAGGGAGGAGGATCTGCCGTCGTCCTCAGAGCCCGAGAGGGGGAGGAGCCGCCGCCGCTCCCAGAGCCAGAGGGAGCCGGGCCGCCGCCGCCGCCTCCGCCACCAGAGGGAGCCGGGCCGCCGCCGCCGCCTCCGCCACCAGAGGGAGCCGGGCCGCCGCCGCCGCCTCCGCCACCAGAGGGAGCCGGGCCGCCGCCGCCGCCTCCGCCACCAGAGGGAGCCGGGCCGCCGCCGCCGCCTCGCCACCTCCGCCACCAGAGGGAGCCGGGCCGCCGTCGCCGCCTCCGCCACCAGAGGGAGCCGGGCCGCCGTCGCCGCCTCCGCCACCAGAGGGAGCCGGGCCGCCGTCGCCGCCTCCGCCACCAGAGGGAGCCGGGCCGCCGTCGCCGCCTCCGCCACCAGAGGGAGCCGGGCCGCCGTCGCCGCCTCCGCCACCAGAGGGAGCCGGGCCGCCGTCGCCGCCTCCGCCACCAGAGGGAGCCGGGCCGCCGTCGCCATGCTACCTTGGACATTCGGGGCCCCCTCAACCAAAGAAGGCTTGGGGGCTCCGACATCAACCCCGCCCACCACCACCCACCATAACAGCCCACCCAAGGGACATAATTGGACTCTTGGGGGGAGGAGGGTGGGGGGGGGGGGGGGGGGAAAGGGGGGAGTTGGCCGATTGCGGCCGGTGTACGTTGTACATGGGGGGAGGTGTGTGGCAGAGCAAAGCTCTGCCCTTTTAAATTGGCAGGGATGGGGTTAACTTCCCCTGCCTGCCTGGGTTTATTATGTTCAGGTGGCTGGGGTTGATTAGTTGATTAGGTTGATTAACGATCAATCAGCGCCCAGCCACCTGATATAAAAGGAGGCCTCAGCTTCTCATTTGGGAGGAGGGAGCTGAGGAAGCAGGTTGGTGTTTGTTTTGTGGTTTTTTGAATTTTCTAAATCCAGTGAAGGCATTGCCCAGCCTGGAAACTTTATTTTTGTGAGTTTTATTTTTGCTTTATTTGTGTTTGAGTATCTGTTATTTTGCCCTTGTGCACTTTATTTTTGTTTATTTATAATAAAACAGTTATTTTTTTGAACTGCAGTCTGTCTCTGGGCCTCTATCCACTCGCCAGCCTGCCACAGTTCCCTTTAGTATGTAATGTCCCGCCTCTGTAGTCAGTGGAACACCAATCCCCAACCGACACGTGTCCTTCTCCTTCACTTGACTCCAGTGGCTGGAAGTTACATACTCGTACTTCCGCCCCTCACCAAGGTGAAAACCCTCAAAAGATGACTTTTGCCATGGTCACGAGATCTTGGTAAGGGAAGTCCCGAGTTGGTTTGATGCCACCTACTGTCGGGAGGCTGAATCACAGACCGAAACCCCTTTGACTCATCACAGAGATAAAAAAAAAATAGACTGTGTGATTTAAATGTTGTTTCAGTTGTATGTTGACATTTTTACCTACAGAAACACTGTTTAGATAATTGTTAATATTAAGGCATAGTAATATTAATAGATCAGGTAAGTAAGTTGGTCTATGACGTCATAACCGTGCAGTAAGACAATTATGACCACACAGTCGTGTGATCTTGTTCAGCCAATCACAGCACTTAACTTATCCAAGCCATTTTATAATGAAATTACTTATCAGCGTCCACAAAAAAATACATTGTGTTTTAGTTTAATTAAATTAAGTTTCTGTTTCCTAGCTTCAATTAAAGGACTTACTGCAGAAGTGGATGGTAAGTTTTTTAAGTTTTTCAGAAAATAAAAGGTACAATCGTGTTAAATATGGCTCCATGTATACTCAAATAAGTGCATTATTTATTAATGTCTTTTTTTGTAAGTAATTTGTGCTGCTTCTGACTTGTTGCTTTGCCAGTGAGTTGTTTCTGATTAAGCCTCTATGATGTGTGTTTTTTCAAGCCATATTGTGTCATGTTTTTGACTGACTTAAGTTAAGAATCAAAGAAGTATCCATATTAACTAACAACATAGTACGTCAGATAATTAACTTGAAAAAATAATTATCATGTCAGATCACAAGAACATTTTCTCGTAATCGCATCAAAACTGTTTGAAATGTTGAGATCCTCAGATCATTCTGTTTTTTTATTAGATGTGTGGGTTTTTTTTTTTTTTTTTTTCAGGTCTGAAGGATGAGCTGCAGAAAATAATTCAACACAAAAAGGTTTTAAATAGTTAACTAGGAAACACAGTTTTAAAAAGACCTAAAGGTAATTTCATTTGTACATTTATTTGTTAATACTGTATATTTATTCATACCAGTAAAAAAAAAAAAAGTTTATTTGATTGCTGCTTTAAAAAACCTCTGAGATCTGTCTTAGTTTGATCAATTTAACTGAGAACATTGTTCAGCATTGAAATGGAATTGTCATTTATAAATCTTAAATTAATTTTCCTGCTGTAGACTATACTTCAGAAGTACGAAGCAGACCTTTCTCAACTGACAAAGAAATGTGACGAGATGAAGAAACTGCACAGTGACATATTGGTAATCATGCCTTGTCTCTTCATTTCTTTTAATGAAGTGCTTAAATGAAGTACTGTTATTGTCCGTAAATGTATAAATACAGTAAATGTCAAAACAACATTTTTATATTTTCATTAATCAGTGAAGATTGTATAAAGATTATTCAAAATTGTGAGGGAGGGTGGAGGGGTGGGGGTACAAATGACTAATGATTGAGACAATTAAATTACTACGGGAATCCATCTTGTTAATATTCTAGATTTCAGATTGCAAATCTCCTTTAACTACAAAAGAAAGGCTTTAATTGGGAATTGTTTAGCCACTATTGAGATGATTGACAGTGACGGGGGGGGGGGGGGGGGGGGGTGGTGGTGGGTCAATTTCAATCAGAAGGGGGTCAATTTCTATCAGAAAGTCCATTGAAAGTCGATTAATTTGTAATTGTAGTTTAATGAATCTGAAACTAATGCTTCTGATTAAAAGAGGCCCCATGCTGATAACACCACATCAGTCATCTTATACCACAGGGTGTTACTAAAATCAGCATGTTGGGATGATAACATTATTATAGTATTTCTATACTATAATTAAAATACAACTCATCTAAATATGTTGGAGACAGTAATTGAGTGTAATGTAAATACTGGAGAGAGTGTGGTTAGCACACATTCTCTAGGACAGAAGAGCCATGCACACAACAGTACAGGTTATGGCAGACTCATTTCTTTGTTGGCTTCCAATTCCCCTCCGGTTTACTACTATTATTTAGTTTTATTATGGTTTCTACAAGTTAGCACCTTTCCAATATTGTGGTTTGGCACTGTGCACCTTGTTCCTGCACCTTGTTTGTTTTAGTGCTCTGTGGCAGGGTATCCATGCAGTTCAGAAACTCCACATTCCATCTCCATGTTGCCACGCACATTCCTCATGCGATAGGAAGTGTGCGGCCAAAACATGGTACAACTTAAAAGAGTGGGTAAATCGTCTTTTCACGCTAGAAAGCTACACAAATTGACCAAATACTATGTTTTTGTTTGCATAGGAACATGTCCGAAAGCTGTACCTTATATTTCACGAGACTTGAAGACAGCAGTGAAGATCCCATTTGTGAAGTAACCTTGCATAACCTTTTACGGTAACTAAAGGCTCCAAGCAATTATTAACAACTGAGATCGGCTGGAAGGAGCTCTGGCAAGCTCCTGTGACCAAACAGGGGGGAAAACTTACAGCACGAGGGGTTTATAGACCTCATAAAATGATAGTGCTTTATGGTTTAGTTGTTTATAAGCATATTGTAGCAGGGCGGTAGGAAAGCCCTGCTTAAATGTATTGTTTTTTTATTTTTAGAACGGGGTCTCCCCCTCCACCCCTGTGTTATTTATGTATTATGATATTTATTGTATTTGTTATTGTAATGACGGCATAGCTATGCTTTTTTGTTTTGTTATTGTTTTTATTTTTGAAACGTGTTCTGGCAGAGGCGAGGGTAGTAATTAAAAACCTTGTGGTAATGTGTGGCTGTCAGCTAGTGCGTTGTAAAACTAGCCAGCAATCACACAATTAATAAACTCATGCTGATTGTGGCTGACAGGTAATAGAATAATTACGAACTAGTTAGACCCCTCTGCCACGGTATTTAAGCCTGCAGCTCTCCCTGCTCTGGGTGGGTGTTCAGAAGTGGAGAACGGGAGAGCGAGAGGAGAGGAGATGGAAAGAAATTTAAAATAAAGATCAGTGAAGGCTATTGCCCAGTCTGATTGCATTTTGGTTGTATTTTATGTTTTGTTTAAACCTTTTATTTTTCTGCTCTGTGAGCATTTATTTTTGGTTTTAAATATTTTATTTATTTTTGTGCTATTGAAAATAAACGGCGCAAGCACCATTGTAACGGAACTGCAGTTCTTCTGGCCTGATGTCACTGCAACGCCATTTCCTGCCACACACATAAAAAAAGAATAAATCATTTCTAAAAATAAATAAATAAATAAATAGATGAAGCCCTCTGCAAAGCACAGAGATTCATATTTTTTTCATCCTTTAACTTCTGTTATCTTCGTGTTTGGTGATCAGATAGCTGATTGCTTTAAGTCTTTTCTGCCCCTTAACAATCAGATGCAATTCTTTGTACACTAGACTGAAAGTAGCATCAATCATGGGTACCTACCATGGACAAAGGAAATTATGTTTGCACCTGTAGCAGAGGGCAGAATCCCTGCTGCTGTAAATAGTGGGGGTGTGGGGATGTAAGATTGGGAGGGGTGGGGTGAAATCTGTCCCTGCCAGCAATCATAGGTGTGGCCATTGCCCAATTAGGTAACAGATGATAATTGGGGAGTATAATATAGATTTAGAGTGATCAATTATTATTTTTGTTTATTTTGCCCCAATTTGGAATGTCCAGTTACTGTATGTTTTTTCTTCTCTCTGCAGTGAGTCCCCACACAGTACGAACGTTCTCAGGGTGTGTGAGCGTACTCCGGTCTCGCAAGCCTAAAGCCAGAATCGCCAAGCAATCCAGAGCGGGCTACCAATCCTGGAGAACAGAGATCAGCCCTGCTTTTATCCATTCTATATGTGCTCGGTGTCTGGCCAGTAGGGTTCGCTGATGCATGACGAGGGAAAGCAATACCTGCTGGTTTCCCATCCCCCACCCCGAGAGCGTCAGAGCCAATGTGACGCCCCCTTTGGAGTCCCCAGCAAAGTTTGGCCTCTTTGCACAGCCTGGACGTGAACTGACACCGTCCAAGCTGTAAGATTCATTGTGCGCTCCCAGCAGCAGCGCTTGGATGAGCCATTCAGGGACCCTGTGCTGTGATTTTCTTGTATTGTTTTGTTACAGTGTAGTGAAGGCTAGTGCCCAGCCTACAAGTGATTTGTTATTTTGCTTGAAACTTTTATTTTGCCCGTCATTCCGTGTTTATTTTGTTCCTGTTTTTGTGTTTTGTTAAATGTGCACAAGAACGCTTCTCTGCGGTTTCTGTCTCTCATTCCTACCGGTACTGTCTTGGGCTGAAGCGATATCTGTGACAGGATTAGAATTAATGAAGCTACAGTTCTGTAGGAAAACTTGTCTGTATGTCTATAACAGGTTTATATAATATATTGATAGAACAAAGCGCTTTCTTATAAAATGTTGGTATTTGGGGGGGTGGGGTTGTATTCAGTATTTGTTGGAACGCAGACAGAAAAATTAATATACCTTCCCACATTGTAATATTTAATATGTCATTTGCATTTGGAAGGAGAATATCTGTCCCTAAATGAGAACTACATGGAAACCCAAATTTGCCGAAAGCTATTACCAAGATAGCTTGAGAAAAAGGTGAAACTTACTTTTTCTTTCTCCATGGAAACCACGCCTATGTTGCATTTTACCTACAGCTCCAAGGCTTTGGAACAATTTCCCCTCATCTGTAATTACAGCTCTCAATAACAATTTAGACTCACTTGGGATTGTGTTTGACTTGTAGATGCAGGTTGATGTTTCGAACAGTGCCCTGTATAAATGATTTGCCCCTCAGCCCCGCACAGCTGTAAAATTGACACAATGGGGACCATTTTCAAACTGGATTCCTCCGAAGTTTCTGGAAGCAGTTCATGTTACAGAATTAGAGAGATTTTGAAGCTGCAGTGCTCTGTTATCAGTTTATGATAAATTGTGATTTATGGATGACTGTTTACAACATTCTTCTTGTGCTTGCCATTGATAGTATGTAGTATCTCATTACAAACTAGACCAAGAGCCCAGTTCAATTAACCTTTTCAAAACATTCAAGCAATAAACAATGGGCATTTAGACACAACTAATACTAACACCAGCCTTCACACATTCCTCTTAATAGGCACCATAATGAGATGTTCACACTTTATCATTTGGGAGTGGACAGCACATTACCCAGGAATAAAGGAATTGGAAATCAAGGTTGTAAATACACTGAACATACATTTTACATTTAAAGGGTTGTCTTGTTACTCTTTAACATAAGCAATATATACTCTTAAAATCACATTTAGGGGTTTTAAAAAACAATTATATTTCCTTGTGATCTTACAGCAGGTACATGCTCCACTTTCTAGAGAAACACAATATTTGAAATAAAGTAAAGCTATTTTAATGTAGGTGTGATGAGTCAAAGGGGTTTCGGTCTGTGATTCAGCCTCCCGACAGTAGGTGGCATCAAACCAACTCGGGACTTCCCTTACCAAGATCTCGTGACCATGGCAAAAGTCATCTTTTGAGGGGCGGCACCTTGGTGAGGGGCGGAAGTACGAGTATGTAACTTCCAGCCACTGGAGTCAAGTGAAGGAAAAGGACACGTGTCAGCTGGGGATTGGTGTTCCACTGACTACAGAGGCGGGACATTACATACTAAAGGGAACGTACTACTGTGTTCGGGGTTGGTCCGAAAGAAAAAGTAGGAGGAGTCACGGGTGAAGGGAGAGACTGGTTTTGTGCAGCGGGTTTTTTTGAAATACTAACATTTCTTTTGTCTTTTTTTTGTTTATGGTCACGACGAAGACAAATTAAAGACGTGTCATCAGTTTGTGTTGGATTTCACCCCTGCACTCCTTCCCTCACACCATTTTGTTTTTTTGTTTTTTATTTAATCCTTTTTGTGGTGTATAGAAAATAAAAATAAATTATTTTATTTCTGTACACATAAATTACTGTCTGGACATTCCATTTAATACACTCTCGCCTCACAGTAGGTTTTGATGGAAAGTTGCACATATATTTAAGTGTCATGAATAGACTTTGAATTAATGTGTACTGGTACATACACTTTCAAAACAAATAGTCTTTTAAAACATATCCGTTTACAGGATGTGTGCGTACATTTTATCATGTGCCTGGTCTGTCATAATGTGAAGGTCCTTAAGTTATATTTCTTACAGTTATTCCATGTTAGTCTAATAAAAATAACAATGTTTTACATATTTTGACAAAATATGATTTCATTACACTATGTAACACAATTTTTTTTCCTGGGTAGTAAGTATTATTTCCTAATTGCATAGGCCTCAAAAATATAGAAAATGGCTATTATTCCCCACAGACTTTGATTTTGTGACCAGGACAGTGATATTTTGAAATTACCTATTTCCAATGAGAAAACGGGCGAATTTGTGTCTTTTCGTTCACATAAAGTCAGAAAAAAACAACATATGAATCCAAATTAACATGTATTTATACTAAAGTAATACAAAAATGACTACAAAAAATGTAGAAGTGAGTAGTTTTTTGAGATTTACGATTATACTGTAAATCACTTTCACGAGTCAGCCCCCAAATGTAGTCTCCCATCGTGTTCTCGTTATACTGTCCTTGGTACCAGCGTTCAAAGTCCAGTATATCCTGGTGGAAGCGCTTGCCTTGCTCCCCAGAGTACTCCCATGTTCTCCTTGAATTTATCAAGATGAGCATCAAGGATATGGACTTTGAGGGACATCCTACAGCCCATTTTGCCGTAGTTCTTCACCAGAGTCTCAACCAGCTCCACATAGTTTTCGGCCTTGTGATTGCCAGGAAGCCCCGAATCACTGCGACAAAGCTGTTCCAAGCCGCTTTCTCCTTACTAGTGAGCTTCTTGGGGAATTCATTGCACTCTAGGATCTTCTTTACCTGTGGTCCGACGAAGACACCGGCTTTGACCTTTGCCTCAGACAGCTTAGGGAAGAAGTCCTGAAGGTACTTGAAGGCTGCCGACTCCTTATCTAGAGCTCTGACAAATTGTTTCATAAGGCCCAATTTGATGTGCAGTGGTGGCATCAGCACCTTCTGGGGGTCCATCAGTGGCTCCCACTTGACGTTGTTCCTCCCCACAGAGAACTCGGTCCGCTGTGGCCAGTCCCGCCTGTGGTAGTGCGCCTTGGTGTCCCTGCTGTCCCAAAGGCAAAGATAGCAGGGAAACTTGGTAAAACCGCCTTGGAGACCCATCAGGAATGCCACCATTTTGAAGTCTCCTATGACCTCCCAGCCGTACTCATCATACTTCAAGGCGTCCAGCAAGGTCTTGATGAGGTTGTAATCATCTTTGAGGTGCACCGAGTGAGCCAGGGGAAGAGACGGGTACTTGTTACCATTATGGAGCAGCACGGCTTTGAGGCTCCTGGATGAGCTGTCAATGAAGAGGCGCCACTCATTCTGGTTACAGGCGATTCCGATTGCCTCGAACAGACTGGTCACATTGTGGCAGAAGCAGAGCCCATCTTGACGGGTGAAGAAGCTGGAAAAAGGTTGGTGACGCTTCCTCTGATCTGCGACTTGCACACTTTCATCCAACAAGTTCCATTGCTTGAGCCTAGACGTCAAAAGCTCGGCATTGGACTTGGTGAGACCAAGATGTCTAATCAAGTCATTGAGGTCTTTCTGGTTGAGGTAGTATGGGTTTCTCCTCAGCTCCACCTCTGAAATTGTCATGTGGATCTACAACGTCTTCCTCGCTCTCTGACTTGCTGCTCTCTTCTAAAGACGGCTGCTCTCTCTCCGGAGGAGTGGGTATGGGGAGCTCATGGCAGTGTGGCACCGGGGCGATGGATGAAGGAAGGTCCGGATATGTGATAGCAGGTGCATTCTTGCCAGTCCGACGTTTGGAAGGGTCCACCATGCAGAAGTAGCAGTTGCTTGAGTGGTCAGTGGGTTCCCGCCAAATTCTTGGGGTAGCGAACTTCATGGCTCTCTTTTCCCCTCTGTACCATCCTACAAAAATACATTTATTTCACCCATGACTAATGTGTAAGAGATTCTCGCAACATTTTATATATATGATATATTTTTTCAATAACATTAAAAATTGTAAAACATTTTAAAATTAAAAACTTTTACAATTTAAACAATTTTAACAAATTTTATAACATAAAATTCCAAGCAACAATTGTCCATCTTACCTTCCAGAGTTTTTTTGCAGTGCTCATAGGTGAAATGAGGTGCCCAGGGTTTGTCTTGATCCCTGACAGGCATGCCGAAATATGCCTTGTAGGCCACCCACATCTTAGCAGATGCTTCCATGGAGTACTTTTTCGCTCTTGTCTTGATAAATTGGCTGCAGACATAGCAAAATGCGTCTGCCCAGATGCTTGCAGCCTCTTGATGCCATCTCAGAAAAATGCAGATATGTACCCACTTAGGCAGCTGGAACTAAACTGAACTGATGGGCTTAAGGCCCCTGTATTTGTACTACTATTTATATTACTGGAAAGTTCTAGACAGTTCTAGAAGTTACTCCAAGTTTACTAAGCACTGAATCTATCTGGAATGTTCTGGAAAATGGGTAAATTTCAAAATATCACTGTCCTGGTCACAAAAGCAAAGTTTGTGGGGAATAGTAGCCATTTTCTATACTTTTGAGGCATAAGCAATTAGGAAATAACACTTACTACCCAGGAACCAAAAAAAAAAAAAAAAAAAAAATTGTTACACGATGTTATTATTAATCACTATAATAAGTGGTACAGGACTTGCACTCCCTTATCTGAGTTCTTGCCAAATAACTTTGTCTCCACAATTTAACAAGTTTTATTTTGCTATTGTTTTTTTTTTTCCATCTGATGTCTTGAAAACAAGATGGACCATCTCAATAGACTCGTATCTTGAAACAAATAAATAAATAAATGTAAAAGCCTTATAACTCATTACACAAGCATACTCTATCAATCCAAATGGGATTCCACAGATCAATACCTGGATCAATTTTCTGTATTTGTTTTGTATCGTCTGTGACAATGGGATAATAGTGGAAGCACTGCATGTCCCGGTATATCTTGAAGAAACCCTTATCCAATCTGTATGACATTACTCAGCACATGTTCCTGGCAGTATTAGACTCTAGGTTATTGTGACACACTCTACAGGTTATGGCTTGTGGTTGGTTTTGCAAATGTAGTCTATATCTTAAGAAGCAGCTCCCTGAATGTTATGAAACTTTCATGTGCATTGCAAGCTGTTCAATATACCGTGAATGTAGGTCACGCAGTCAGGCCTTTTTTCTTTTTATATCTTTAAAACCCCTCACAAAATTTTGATGAAACATGTTCTGCACATTGAGATATTCGGAATCTGCAATATGCTGAAACACCTACGCACAAACGTATTCAAAGACCATATCTTCAGTGCCTATTCATAATTTCCTATTTTTAGGAATTGTTTATTTTTAATAAAATGTGAACGTGTTTCTAAGAGACAAACACCCCAGGCCTGTATTCAATCAAATCTATGGCAACATCATAGTCATTATAAAGCATAGAAATGGCTGTGTCATAAACTCTTATTGGGCCACGGTCCCAATCATATCTAATCCTCTGTACCTGTTTCCTGTGTACAACTTCTCCATGACACCTCTTCCTCTCGACTGAGGGGTCCTGATTTGACCACTCAGATCTAGTTACATGTTCCAACCATATTTCACATCCAGACACTTGAATTGCTGATGTATAAGAAACCATCTTTCACGATGCTTAACAAAAAAAAAAAAAAAAAAACATTTTATTGTCTTTGTGCCTTTTGGGGTTTAGTTATCTATGTGTTGCTGCCTTTGCCAATATTTCTGCTTATATAGCCTATCAGTAGCATCTTCTACAGTGAATATAAACAACCTCCAAAAGAACCATCATTATTTAAACATATTACAAAATAAAATTAAGGCATCTGTTCATTAAATAGTAAACAGTGAGCTCTTTGGATCTCTTCACTTCTATTTAAACTAATAAATCAATTCTATCCTTCCAATTCTAGTTCATAAAAATCGTTTATGCATTCTGGGCTAGATTCAACCAGCTCTTTGCTCATTGTTGGCATGATGTACTGAACAAGAAATGAACAACCCAGGGGCAAATCCAATACAAAACTAAGGCTTGAAGATTCACATTAAAAAAAAAAAAGAAAGAAAGAAATTACAAAACATAAACAGAATACAAATGGGCATTATACCATACCAAAATATTATAGACTATTCAAATGCAAATGTTAGAAAACAAAAAATAGAGAGCTTTTGTACAGCATTAATTCATCTAAACATTTTTACGTTAGGTATTGATTGTTTGCATTTGTGCCCCTTGAACTATGTAGGTGAAAGACTATACTATAATGCGTGTGAAAATGAAATGGTAATATGGGAAGATATCAGAACTATCCCACTTTATAACACATTATATTTAGGACGGCAGTACAATGTGGAAGCACTGTAATTAACTATCTCTAATTAATGTTTAAGACCTTTATTGAATACCACTTCATTTTAACGTCAAAATATTAAAAGTCTTAGGGTTTTCCAGCAGCTGAATGCAGCTGTACATATATGGGCTCTACAGTGTATTTAAAACCATTGGCAATTCTGACCAATGTGTGTATGTGACCATTTTAACCAAATTAAAATTGAATTCTGGCACTGCTAACTATAAAGTGCTATCACTTAACACATTTTTTTTGCTACAGTGTAACCCCAGTCTTTGAGTATTGTTAGTATATTGCTCCTAGTGTGAACTTAAACCAACATTATTATGATAGCTTGTTAGGAAAGACAATAGGTATCAGATAAATAACTCTGATTAACAGTGATATACTTATGTATTTATATTATGGAAAATATAATAGTTGTGGAAGGATACCCAAGTAAGCATTTCTCAATGGTTACCAGCTGCAATGTCCTGCTGGGAGAGGGAATATGCTGAGAAACCTGTTCTCCAGAATGTCCGTGTTTCTTCATGTCTAAGGCTGTTCCTCCTGCAGCATCAGTAATTTCTGCAAAAATCTATCATTTGTGTTTCAGAACTGCTGTCCCTACCATGATTGGAACTAGCATGCATGATACGGCATGGGCTTGATCTTAGCATGCATGGAACTAGCAAGGACCATGCAGCTTTTACATATACAATACAGTGTACATGTCAGGGATTCCATTTATTTTTATGTGTGCATCCCCTTTACACAAGTGGGCTACATATTAAAAGTCTCTAATGTTGTGTCACTATGTATAGTTGGAGCAGCTTAATCTAATGTACAGTAAAGAAGTCCCTGCATGCTTCCCAGGTTTTTCCTACTCTAGTTGTACCAATTTGATCCCCAGCACTCAACTCTAATAACAGTATTACTGAATAACAGTGCTGGTATATTAAAGATAAAGTGTTTTGAAATTACAAGTGAAAGGATGGTGCTGGCTCTTCTATAAATACACTGACCTAACTGTACTCACACACAGGATGTCTATAGCAGGCAGCTACTAAAACATTGTAATGGCAATGAACCGCTTTGAATGATTTCAAACCATATAAAAAGTTAAGAGGAAAGAACTAAGAATGTATCATTTGAATGCACTTGCTCTTTAAATACCTCATCATCACATCTGAAAAACAAGTTTATTATATTTAAAAAATGTATTTGAAGGTGTCACAACTGTCTAACTAGCTCCTACTTGTTCTGGCATGTTGGTGTAAATCACAGTAAATAGTGTCGCTAGAATATAACAAGAAGAAGAACCCCCGTTACACAGTCCACGGGAAGCGTCTGTTTTAATGAGTCCCATCCTATTTCCCAAAGGCAGCGTTAATCAGTTCAGAGACGAGTGTGTTCAAACACAAACTGAGAATTCTGCCCTTGCATTTGCAAGATCCTCACCTTTCTGGGGTTAAAAATCTGCCTGCTGTGTTCACATTCAACCACAATTATCGGGTAAACCTTTTTTGCATTAGTGCAATTCATTATCGCCTTCTTCCTTTTGAGTTCATTAATTGTGCTGTCAATTGAAGCTATGCATGAATCTTAAATCAATGGACAAACCAATTAAGCAATCTAGCTAATTATTTGCTAAACATTAAGCAAGCTCTTCACACACACTCATTACTTCCCTGTTTTTTTTTTTTTTTTATTTACACAAACACAAAAATGCAAGTTTAAAGGTGGTGATTAGGGTGCCTTATTAGATTGTATAGAATATATTTATCTATAAACATTTCAAATGTATTTCTCATATAATTAAGAAACCAACTTTCTACTCTCCAAAATTGTTGTAAGCTTATGGACTTATGAAAAAACAATTGTGTTTTATGTATTGCTGTAGGGTACTATGGTCAGTTTATATTGTTCATGTGTTAAACTCTTCAATTTTTGTTTTAAAAATAAGCAAAGGGGTGGCATGTATTGTTTCATGAGTCCAGCTGCTAAGATATAACTTGTACACTTTTTTTTTTTTTTTTAGCTTGACCCCATATTATGGCTGCTAGCAACATTTATTTTATTTGCAATTTCCAGTTATTTTTATTTTATTGAGGAGAACTTTACCCGGTTGTTAATTTGAAATCAAATGTCCTTATTAATGGTCATCTCTTCCAGCAGTATCTGTAAGCCAGCTTTCCTAACATAGCCCACAATTTCCCTTAATAATTAGGTATTAAATATGTTACAGCACATATATATATATATATATATATATATATATATATATATATATATATATATATATATATATATATATATATATATAATGTGCTGTAACATATTTAATACTTTATTTAATACTTTAGTTACATTACACGTTTAATAAATTAGACTTATTAAATAACTCTATGTAACAGAATGCAATTATCTCAGACCAATGTAACAGCTCGTGCCAAATAAGTACAGTAAAAGATTATTATTGGACACCAGGCGTCATTCTACAAGATTATTACTTATCGTAACTTTAAAGTAACCAATAAATATATTCTCCACGTGACTTGATTCCACAACTATTTTTTTTTTTTTTTTTTACACAATTAATAAAGCGTGTCATGGGATGTCTCAAAAAGTACAGGTACGTTGAGTGTTTGTGAGAGCGAGCGAGAAAGGATCTGTTGGCGCTTATCTATAGAGCACTAAAGAGCGCTACATTATATTCTCAAGTAAATTAAAATGGGACTGCATGACATAAGACCACGGGGAATCACTTCAAGAGACTCTTAACGTGCAAACACCTTGGCAGTGCGATCAGATACGGTACCTCGGCGCTTGGCAGACTGGGGAAGAGCTACCAGTCTGTAACCTCTGCAATCAATACAGCGGTCCATCCCCCCCCCCGACTCGAACAGACTCGGGGGAAATAATCCGATCTGGAAAGGAAAAAAAAAAAAAAAAAAAAAAAAAAAAGCATGGTAACATCAAATGTTTTGCTACTCACTTCTTGATCTCGATCATCAATAATTCACCTGTGAGCTTCTAGATACAGGAAGGAGATTTCCACGCTCTGTTAAATCTATAAAGAAACCCGTATCCGAAGGTTTTAAGAAAACGTCCAAACCAAAGGGATTATTGGGAAAACTACTGTGGAGATCCGTTTCTGGTGTTTTACAATGTTCATTATTATATTCAGTAAGGCTATGTTCACAATGCTGATTCTTCTGATTGGGGTGGCTTTGTATATTGAACTAGTAGTGGCACAAAACGACACGGAGGCCATTGTTCTGGAGGGCAAGTGTCTCGTGGTCTGTGACTCCAATCTAGCAAGTGATTCCAAAGTTTCGTCCTCTCCACTTGGGATCTCTGTCCGTGCAGCGAACTCAAAAGTAGCTTTCTCAGCCGTGAGAAGCACTAACCACGAGCCTTCTGAGATGAGCAACAAAACTAGAATCATTTACTTTGATCAGGTAGGATATGTTTATTTACGTTATAACACGAATACTTTAAAGTTCTGAAATTGGACATTTGCAGTTCACATAGTATATGGAATTACATAGTGAGCGTATCCCAAGAATATTCTATTTTATAAGACTATCATGCACACGTAAATAATATTCTATAGTTATAGGGGGAAAAACTATAGCCTACCATTAGTACAATGTAGTTTGCATCGTTATCTTCATCTTTAACGTGGTTTTGGTGTAAAATAAAAAGCACAAATTACTTTCTATTAATTCGCACTAATCATTCCAATACAGCCAAACAGTTTTAAGTGACAATACTTTTGAGTATTGATTTCAGTATAATAATAATAATAATAATAATAATAATAATAATAATAATAATAATAATAATAATAATGACGATAAACACATTGCACATTTCTCACAGCGCTGCGTAAAGTGACAATTACGCATCAGACAACTGTTGGACATGAGATGACAATATCTGTCAGTACTCGTTCTTAACAACCTCAGTAGTATTAAGACACCAAGTAAGATAACAATAAGAATCAGAACAGAACAGAAGTGAATTTTGCAAAGCACCTTTTCAATCTGGGAGAGAATCAATGCTTTTAATATCAGGGGTTAAATAGAGAACACCAGAGTATTTTTATACATGCCCTCGGGACTTCCTTTGGAACTCTCAATGAGCAGGCTGTGTGCAGTAAGTAAGTATTATTATTATTATTATTATTATTATTATTATTATTATTATTATTATTATTATTATTATTATTTATTGATTGATTAATTGATTTACACCTGCCTCCTTTCCTGTTAATCTCATTATATGTTTCTCATTGGCTTGATTTGAAAATGTGCGCAGTAAACTGATTGTGCTCCTAAGCAGGGGGACGACACACATGCAATTTAAAACTATTTTAACGAAGCATTTCCTCCCATAACACGCACCCCTTAGATATTAGTAGATCTAAGATCACTTCTCAATGAGCTTGCTGTTCATCACTGAAAGTCTCATGATGTTCAGTTCTTTTTGTTGGAAGACGCAACATCGTGACACAAAATGTATCTCTTTATAACCTGCACTGAAAATGCAATCACCATCGGGCTACCGTTAGTATAACACATATACTAAAATGACTGATGCAAGTAACACATAAATTTAAAGAAAAGGGTACCCAGTAAACTGATCCTGTTCACTGCACTGTGCGCAGTATATCAGTGCAC
Organism: Polyodon spathula; assembly: GCF_017654505.1. NCBI lineage: Eukaryota > Metazoa > Chordata > Actinopteri > Acipenseriformes > Polyodontidae > Polyodon > Polyodon spathula. The sequence continues at coordinate 5,545,293 of NC_054541.1, read as the reverse complement.
CTCAATTGCGCATTAAGCATTGAGGTACCAGGGAAGCCAATGACTGTATTTATATTATATTGAAAATTGCTTCTAAACGTTGTGCAGAAGTGGTTTGAATTGAATAGGTGAAAACGATGTGCCTAATTGCAATATGTTAACGAAACAGATCCAGCTGAGCCGCCTCACTCACTTTGGGCCCTGTTTTGCAATCTTAACAAACCCATACGGCAATCTCAAAACACTTTTGCAAACAGTTGGCGCACCAGAATCAAGCGCACGTGTGGGCAAACAGACGGCCCACATATATGATTTAGCAAACGTATTTTAGTGCCCACTCGGCAAGTCAGGGTAGGTCTGGATCTGGGCTGAACTTTAGAGAAGTGTCCTCATTTACATACAAATGTAGCGATTTAGCAAACCGTCAGCAGTGTTAGCGTTTGGGTTTCAGTTGACATAAAAACCAGGTCTGAACTGTAGGCAAATTACACGGTCCACTGTGTATACTGATTAAACTACCAGTGAAGCAGGCAAAGAAAAAGATAAATAAAAGAAATATGGAGTGGGCACTGGATTAATGTGATACTTTGTACTGCGATTTTGTAACAATTGGAATTCACCCTGTCACCCTGCGTCTGCTAATAATAATAATAATAATAATAATAATAATAATAATAAATAATAATAATATATATAACAATAATAATAATTTATATGTGGCCAGACAAAGAGTGGAGGAGGAGATGTCCCCAAATATTTAGAAGTCATCAGTCTTTTCTGAGCCTGTCTGACACACAATGTATGCAGCAATTTCACCTCAACAGACAAACAGTCACTGACATCTGCCAACTGCTTCAGGCTGACCTGGCAGGAGACGTGCGGAGAGCACACTGCTTCCCTGTAGCGCTAAAGTAATAATAATATCTTTATATAGTGCCTTTCATAGTGGACCACTATCACAAAGGTGGGCTGTGAACTGTACATTATATGCAGAGTCACTTACAATAAAACATTGATTTAATATCTCATCTGCAGGATGGAGTGCAAAGAAGTTAAGTGACTTGCTTAGGGTCACACAGCAAGTCAGTCAATAGTAGAGGTGGTATCTGAACCAATGACCTTCTGGTTACAAGCCCTGGACTTTATCTACTGGACCACACTGCCTCATGCACTACATGAGGAAAAAAATATTTAAGTTATGTTCATATTGTTTTTTTATTAGTATGTCAATCCTAAACAACACACACACACACACACACACACACACACACACACACACATATATATTGTTAAAGCAGGAAATAGCAAACAAGTTTTGGACAATTAGAAAATTGCATAAAATACAAAATGTAATATTGACTAGGATACAAGGAAAGCTTTGTCAGTTGCAGGTTTTTAAAAAAAAAAAAAAAAAAACACAAAAAAGACATGGCATAAGTCCGGTTTTTATTGGTTGTTGGACTTGAAAGAAGACAAACCGACCCATTGTTTGCTGAAGTGTGGTGAGAATAATTCAATTTGATAAATGTAGTACCAGTAGCTTGTAAATCAGCACCTAGAGCTACCATGAAGGAACAACTAGCATACAGTATGTACATTTAAAAATTATTCCCGAAAACACACCCTTGTATTTGTCTTGATCTATGCAAGCCTTTCACAGGGGTAATAACACTAGTAAATATATGTTAATATATGTATTTCCATTACTTGGTATCCTGCTATTGAAATAATTGAATGCAAGCAAATGATCCCTGCAGCGAAGCTACTTTAACATGACAATTTGAATCTTGTCTGGATGTTGGTTTTGTTATAAATGGTATCAAAGCACTTTTGCATTTTTCTTCCCCAGATCCTTGTAAACATAGGCAACTATTTCACTTTGGAATCCGTTTTTTTAGCACCAAGAAAAGGAATTTACAGTTTTAACTTTCATGTCATCAAAGTATACCAGAGCCAAACCATTCAGGTACGTACACGATTGTCTTGTCTTTGAATTCAAATTAAACAACCAACTGATTTTTATTTTTTTTTACCGGGTCTGGAGATACAGTTTTAACAGATCTTTTCAGTACAGGGGTCCACGGTGTGTGGTTTGGGAAGGTATAGTTTGTGCAGCTGCTGTGCAGGTTGTCGATTTATTCAGTGAAAAAAAGATTCTGAGAAACACTTGCGAATCTAGGACCACCAACACACAAACTTTTCATTACATACATGCCAATGGTGGTTGTTGTTAGTCTTTGAGTGGCAAATGGAGCAGCATTTCCACTGCCCAATGTTGCTGTTCTCAGCTCCATACTTTCATGCATTCTTATGGAGCACCATGCTCGTGAGCCTAGCAATTGTGCCCAAAGAAATTAGATTTTGACCTTCAAATCGGTGTTCAGTCAGCCTACCCTGAGAAAGCTTTGCTAGCCAGTTTGGTTCCGACCTGGACGAGCCTGCTTGAGGGAGAGGGAAGATCTTCGGAATAGCACAGCGCTCCTTGAGAATTGTGTTCAGAATGGGGTTTGGGGCAGCAGAAACACGGCTCATGGCAGGGTTTAGAATATATATTTTTTTAATTTTTTATTTCATTGTGATTCTTTTTTTAAGCAAACAGGAAGTTAAGGCAGGCAGCTGTTTCTCCTGCAGTATTTCACACCAGACAGATTGGCAACCTGCAGCTGAGGTGAAAGAACCATAACCAAGGAAGATTACTTGTGCTTCAGTGTGTATATAGGCCTTCAGTTTTGAATCTAAAAACTCACACTTCTAATGTATTATTTAGCAGACACAATCTTTTTTGTTTTTAATTAAACTTGCATATTAATAAAATTAATAAAAATGCTGTTATGAATACAGCTGCAAGAGCAGTTTTTAAAAACTGCAGGATTCATAATCTTTCATTTTGTTAGGTTCCCTTTTTTAATTACATTATATAATGAAAGGTACTAGTTTATTCAGACAGCTAAATACCATATCTTATTGTAAGGTAGCATCACCCCCCCCCCCCCCCAATTGGTTTCAATATGCCAAATTCACTATGATAAACTGTCAGAATACATTTTAGTTCAAATATGTTTGGTGTTTGTTTGGTGTTGCAATATCTTTTGGCTGAATAACTTTTTTTTGAACTGCGTTGTTAAGCATATGCAGAGCTTGAATAAATGAAATTGTTTAATTTAGGATTAAAAATGTTACCATACATTGTATTTGTTACGAAAACATGTTACTCAGTGATCGTTCATGGGGTGCTGTGTTTATTTCCCTAATGAGAATGGCATTCGTTGAATAACTACAGTACTGCACGAACACTCCAGGAGTATCTACATATCTTAGTCTCATTGATGCTTGTAACTATACCCTTTAAGTCTTTTCTGGTATCCAGGTAAATCTGATGTTAAATGGAAGACCTGTCATTTCTGCATTTGCTGGAGATAAGGATGTCACCCGTGAAGCCGCCACTAATGGAGTTCTGTTATTTCTAGACAAGGAGGATAAGGTTTATCTGAAACTGGAGAAGGGAAACCTTGTTGGAGGGTGGCAATACTCTACATTCTCTGGGTTTCTGGTTTTCCCCCTGTAAAAAGGGAGTGCTCCCCAAGCAAGCTCCATTCACTTGTGGTCTAGTTATCATCTCCGTTTAGTAAACTCTTCAACGTCAATGGATTTCATCTCTGAATCCCAGTCCTGCACAGTGACTTTGTATATCAGCTGGAAAGAAAGTGACAAGAGAAAGAAAGAAAGAAGACATCTGAAAATGTGTCAGGCGTGACATGCTTGTTCTCCAAAACTTGAACTTCCATTGGCATTACCCTGTAGTTTGCTCATCTCAAAGCATCTTCCGTCCTTGATTGGGTTTCTCTGAAATTGTAGTGGTAAGTAATTATGATAAACAACCAAAATCATCAATTAAAAATAAATAATTAAAACAAATACATATATAAAGGTCTTTAGGTGTTTCCTGTACAAGAGTTTCCCCTCACAAGGGGGCTGTTTGCATTTTGTTTTTAATACTGTTCCTTGCCCACAGTACAGTGCATGACACATCATAGCCCCCTACTGTGGCAGGTGGTATCAGAATGACAGACTGGCACAAAGGGAAAACGAGAAAATGAACAAAGATGGGATGTTATGAAGTATAGGTTAATTATGAAAGAATGTAGTATAAAGTCACCCAGAAGTACCATAAAACCAAACTACAGCTACATGATGTAATACAGATGTAATTAAAGCAATAGAAAGACATTATTAATTTAAACTCAGCCCCATTCGTTTCAGTACACCGGCACACCGAACTTTAAATGCATATTACTCAGGCAATGTAAAAGCCACCTACGTGGTTTAAAAGTACAGACCCGGCACTTTTCAATGACGTGTTCACTGTTGGTAGGCAGTATTCCTAGCTGGGGCTACGATCACCTGAAGGTAAGCCACTCATTATGTGACAGGGGTCACCTGCTTATGTTTCGTTGTGAGTCGATTATTGTAGCAGCCAGATAGAAAACTTAGACAGACTCTCATTTATACCAAATGTTCCCATATATGTAGCTCAGAGAGAAAACTACAGCCTTCAGAATGCAATAGTACAGTCCTGTGAGGTGGGTGTATTTCAGTGCTGTGACTCAAAAAATACAAAGCCCAGCCAATCGGATTAGATATGTTCTGAAAGGGCAGGCTTAGGCATTTCCAGTGCAATGAGAGAGAGAGAGAGAGAGAGAGAGAGAGAGAGAGAGAGAGAGAGAGAGAGAGAGAGAGAGAGAGAGAGAGAGAGCAACTCAGCTCGCCTAACATGCGTCGGTCCCAATCTGTCCTGTTGATTTAAGCTGCTCTGCTCCTCTCTCAAATATGGGTACTACAAGGGTATATAACATCGAGGAGTCTCCCCTCCTCCTCCTTTTTCTTCTCCACACGCGGGCCCACCCCCCAGCAACTACCCTTTTATGCTCCGTAAGTCTCGATTTATCAATGTCAGGCCACTCTCACCCCATAGGCAAGTCTCCGACACTCCTGAGTTCTTTTACTGCTCCTTCGGTGTCGGTCTAGCCCTATAATCTCCTACAAACTCACTTCTCCTTCCCGGTCTCCGAATCCCGTAAAGGTCAACGGTAGAGGGGGAGGGGGGAGGAGAGAGAGAGAGAGAGAGAGAGAGGAAGCGAAGAGAGAGGAGAGAGAGAGAGAGAGAGAGAGAGAGAGAGAGAGAGAGAGAGAGAGAGAGAGAGAGAGAGAGAGAGAGAGAGAGAGAGAGAGAGAGAGAGAGAGATGCCTGATGCTGTTACAACTAATATGAAAGTAAATTATGTGGCCTATCATTTGATATGTTTCATGTATGCAGCACAAACTATCCAGTAGTTACACATGTATAAATGAAAACTGAAACAGGCGGAAATAGGGCTGAGTTTAAAGAGTTTTTAATGAGAGACTCCTCAAACTGAGAGGGAGATATTTGGGTTGTGAATGCTCGTTATTGTATCATTGGAATCTGTTTCTATCAATGGCAGAGCTAGTGTGTTATGTCACTGCATCCAGAAAAGCAGCTCATGAAAATATCATGCAGTGCTGTGCAAAAGAGAAGTAGCAAACAACTTCTCAAAGCTGTAGCGCTTACTGAAACTGAAGTCACTCTAAGGTACTATGTTAATTATGCAGACCAGAGGAAAACTTAGAGGATATAGAGGATGAAGAAATTCTCCAAACTTGCTTGGAGATTGTAAGATGGAATCACAGAAAGATGGACAATGGGAAACTGATTAGCATTTACTCTGTGGACTCTAATGCTCGAGAGGAGAGATTTGTTGACCTGAGCAATGCAAGACGCTATTGTTTTTTGTGTGTTCACTGCACTGTCAAGCAATGGACAATTTATAAATGTTATTAGTAATATGCAGCAATTGGTCATATTGATAGACTAGTTTCCTGGGTTAAATAAGATGTTGTGATAGTGCTGCTTGTGCCATCTTCTGCTGCTTTTAGATGCCTGCTTTTGGATCTATTTGAAATGTGTATGTTTGTTTTGCGTCTCAATAAAGAGCGTTATTGTGAAATACTTACCATTGTGAGTTTACTCATTTATAATTAGTCTTGGCCACACACTGAGTAAAGTGGTAGCTAGTTCTACATTTATCATTATCATAATGTTTGGCTTCAATATGGAACCATTCTACAGCTACGGCCAAAAGTTTTGCATTATCTAGAATTTTATGATTGAGACATAATAATTAAAAAAAAAAAATAATAATAATTTAGATATTTTATTTAACATCATGTAATCAACTTAACTACAAAATGCATGGTGAACCATATTTTTACTTTGAAGCCATGTGCACGTGACATCTCCAAGTGCACATGACTTCAAAGTAAAAATGTGGCCCCCGTCATCAGTTATCCAATAAACACTGATTGATGAAACTGTTCTGTTTTTGTGATGTAGTGATCTGCCTTCCACTCCGTCACATTTACAACTGTGGGGTCAGCTACAGTGCCTCTGTCCTTTACAGGTCTATAACAGGATAATTGTATGGTAATTTGCATGTTTCTGACTTTTTATTTTGCATTTACGAAATACCCTTATGGAACTAAAATATATTTAAATATATTGGCATATATTTCATTATACATTTTGTAATATACTACATTATATGTGTCAATATATTTAAATATATTTTCGTTCCATAAGGGTAGAAATAAACTAAAATGCTGCTTTACAGATAAACAGCTTTTGTCTCACATTTTGTTCTTAACTTGTTTGACTTTTAAGAATATGAGTTGCACAGAATTGTTTTGGATGAGTAAACATGACACACATACAGAAACCCAAGGAGATGTGTTTTTTTTTTTTTTTTTGCAGTGGCGGCTCGAGTTACCATACATCTGAAGCTGGTCCTACACTGAAACCACTCTGCTCAGGACAATTTAGGGTCTAGAATGAAAACTTATTGTTTATTTTAACTATTTAAAACCTGATATTCCACACATTGCTAATAGATATACAATTTGTACAAAAGAACAATCATTGGCATTTTCAAATGCATGTTTCTTTCTTTTTTTTTAAGTTTGGCATTGGTTAACATAAAGGCTGAAGTAATTCAAATATTGATTGGCCTTAAATTTAGAGAAAGGGAAATGGTTAGATTAGGTTATAGGAATATTGTAGATGCATGTGTAGACACTGATGCTCCTGGTGTATTTATCATCAGAAAAATTAACAACCTGTTGTCAAGGCATGAAATGGTCATCTTTGTTGAGTGTTATTGTGCTCATAAAATGTTATGCCAGGAAATTGTTAAGAAATAATTATAAAAACAGTACAGTAGACTGCAGTGACCTTAAGGTGAATTCTTACTTAAATAATTACACATCTATAGAATGATTGAAGGCAATGAGATTGCTGGTTTTGTCAAAGCTGTTTGACTGGCGGGACCACCACAAACAGTGTTTTAATTTATGATTAAGGCTTCTGATTTTCTGTTTTAACCATAAAACCAGATAAAACCCACCTGATACAAAAATAAATAAAATAAATATTGGTGGATAGCCAATAAACACCGGAAAACACCAGAAAAACAGTGGAAATGGTTCAATTCACATTGACTTTACCATTTTTCCATTAAAAAAATAAAACAATAATAAATACATTTCCCAGCGCTGCTGGGCAATGTCCCGCCTTCCTGACTTGTATCTATCATTGATTCTATTGGAGACTCCGCTTGCGCAATTTAAAATGAGATTACAATCAGGAATGGAGGCTTGTTAACGAGATTTAAAGTTATATTATAGTTAAGGTACAGAAGATTTAAAACAGAATTGTGGCGAAATGTACAAAAAATGCCTCCACACAAAAACCCCAGAAGAATGTGCCCGTGACCAGAGGGATTTCGCTGTGGAAGACAGCAAAGGAAAGAAGGTACAATTTAAGTGTGCAAGTGCTGTCTAGTTACTATACATATTTTGACAGGAAAAAAAAAAGAAAAAAACGCTCAATCATTTTTAAAGTAACCAAAAACACTAATTTCATACAGTGTATCAAAAACAAAAGCCCCGAAAGAAAACGATTTACATAAAACTCAAAAATAGCTAAAAATACGCACTGAAAAATACAATTAATAAAAAACGAAAAACAGAAGCCCTACTTGTGATACTGTAAATCATAAAAAAACGTACTCCTGAACAGCTATTAAACATAAAATGTTTTTTTTTTTTTTTTTTTTTAACTTTATAAGTGCCATATGTTCTGTGCACAGAATAACATCTATAAAAAGATACGATGCTCTAGAACTTTGACAAACCCTTGACAGATTGGTTTTTCATATGATTTATAAAATGTTGTTTACCTGCGGTTGCCCAGTCTAATCAATACCATGGTCCTAATGAATCTGATATTTAATGCGAACCACGGGCTAATTTATATGCAAGGCAAAACGTTTGTTTTGGAAATGGTATTGGTAATGGTAATCCTCACCCTTAATGATCTTAAATCACATATGCAATTGTAGCAGGGCGGGAGGAAAGCCCTGCTGTTTATTCCTATTGTTTGTTTATTTTTAGAACGGGGCCTCCCCCTCCGCCCCTGTGTTTGTTATTTTGTATTTGTTTATTATTTTATATTTGTGTTTACAGATGACGGCGAACCGCCGTGTGTTTTGTTTGTTTATTATTTTGTATGACAGCAGTAGCTGTGCTTTTAGTTTTGTTGTTGTTTTGCAGCGTGGATGGGAAGCCCCATCCACGTTATAAAACTCGTGCAGAAGGTGGCCATCTCCCGAATTAGTTAAGTGACTAATTTGTTGCTAATCGGGAGATGGTCACCTGTATAAATACCTGCAGCTCTCTGCACACGGGGTGGGAGTGAGGAGTGAGGAGTGAGGAGTGAGGAGTGAGGAGTGAGGAGTGAGGAGTGAGGAGTGAGGAGTGAGGAGTGAGGAGTGAGGAGTGAGGATCCGTGAAGGCTACTGCCCAGCCAGACCTTGATTCATTATTTGTGTTTGAGATTTGTTTTATTTCAAACCTTATGTTTTGCTCTGTGAGCAAGTGTTTATTTTTGTTTAAATATTTTATTTTTTGTTTGCTTTAAATAAAACTGCACACAGGCCACTGCACTGTACCTTTTGTTTTTGTTGTGCTTTCTTCTGGTCTGAATCACCGCAATGCCATTTCCTGCCACAGCAGTATTAAGAATTTGAAAGATTATGATAATTATGTTTTTTTAGGATGTATTTTGTTAGAACATATACACTGTCATTCTACTATCATGAATGTCTGTTCTGTTCAAACTGTATTTGTTTAAAGGAGAGATTCAAGTCTTTATATGTAATGCAGTTCCCTTTCAATTCGAAGCTGGCCACCAAAAATCTTTATGGGATATACGCCTGCCTATTGGGCCCCCAAAGCTGCCGATAGGCCCCCTCCCCTCAGTGACCCCCTCGGTCCTGCTTACCGAGGGTACATAACCGTCATGCTGGGAGCCTCACCCTCTTTTTGCTTCTCAAAATTGGTATGGTAAGACCTCTCTGTGTTGCATTGCGCCCTTTTTCTTCTTAAAAAGCGCTGTATAAGTTACTGCTAGTTCCCCTGCACTTTGTGCTGAAAGATGGCTTCGCCACTTTTCCCGAAATCAGTAGTTTTAATTCGTAGCCTTTTTTGTTCTGTTTCTAACTATCAGCACCTGCTCCCTCCGCGTGTCAGGCTGCTTCTCTCTGTCTGTATGTCTTAATATGGTAAGTATTATTGTTAAGGATTGTGTGTGTTTTTTGCCCTTTCTTACTTGGGAGAGCGCTTACTCCACGGGGCTGGGCTTGCCTTGTCCCCGCTGTTGAGTTAGCCCACCAGCCTCCTGCGGGCCGCAGATTGGGCCTTGTGTTGATTGTAGCTGTGCATCCCTATGCTTGCGCAGAGAAGTAGCTGTAGCTTGGCTGCTTACAGCCGGACCAGCTGTATACTCCTCACTGAGGCTCCCTTGTTGTTGAGTTGAGACATACACGGACTGTGATGGCCTTCACCACGTGTGTAGGTCTTACAATCAAACAGACAGTGTGCTCTCCCCTATCTGTACTGTAATATTGAACTGTTTTTGTATTTTAAAAACTGTTTTTGTATTACTGTGTGGTAAAAGTCAATTCCCGCCATGGATTCGGCCGTGTCCCCCAGTTGTACGCTATGTTCTGTTTTTTTAATACCACGGTGCTTGAGACTCAGCCCGTGCTACTTCAGTACCATAGTGCGCACAGTGCATATTGACTCACTGTACCGATACAGGCGAGCGTGCCAGTGCTGCACAGTACTCGGTGTACGCGGTGCGCACGGTGCCTGGCGCTGCACGGTACTCGGTGTAAGTGGTAGCTCAGTTCTCTGAGCACACGATGCTTGGGGCACGTGGTGCTCAGTGCAAGCAATGTTGAGTGCACGCGGTGCACATTGTACCCAGTGCTGCACAGCACACGGTGCACGCGGAGAGTACTCGGTGCATGTACGGCATGCGGTACTCGGTGCGCTTTAAACCTGGTGCTACACGGCACTCGTTGCACATGGTACTGCTGCATTCGGTGCTATGAAAGGCAGGGCTTCCATGCCTGTGAGGCCTGTGGGACTAATATCCCACAGGAGGATAGGCAGGCAGGCATACCTCCTGATGCTGTCACAGAGTCCCTCCGGGAGGATTCCCTGTGCGCAGGCTACCCACAGTCTACCCGCAGCCGCTCCCCGTCGCCTCCGGCTAGGGGACGGGACATTTTGGGGGAGATTATGGACATGAAAGCTTAGATTGGCGGGATCACAACGCTTTTAGACAGGCCCCGCCACTTCCGGCCATGGGCCCCAGTGTAACACCCCCCTCACCCCCTGTGCCGACCGCAGTCACTGTACACCGCCTGACCTCTCCAAGGGAGAGCAGGGCAAGAAGATTGACAGAGTGCTTTGCTTGTACGAGGACGCGCTTTCTATCACCATTTCGTGGGGGGAGTCCGCTTTCCCTCGGGATATGGAGGTCGAGGCGGAACCTGAGTTTGCTGCTCAAGCAGCCTCTATTTTCGAGGTTTCCTCGATTACTAGTGCGCCACCGCTCTCAGGGTCGTTACCCGCGCTCATGGGGCGTGCGTCGGCGTACCTGCAGGCCTCCTGGACAGCACAGGCAGAGCCACGTTGCTCTGTCTTTCGGCTGCATGATGTGGCTCCCTGAGCTCAACCCTTCCCAGCTTTCCCCGATTTTATGGAGGAGGTGTGCTCCTCCGGGAACCACCTAGCCACAGCGCCGGCTCAGTTGAGACATGGTTCTCAACTGGCCTCGCTGGAGGGGGCGGAGAAGCTGGGCCTGGCCAGGTTCCCCCCCTGTGGACTCCAGCATCGCAGCCTTGGTGAAGGCTCCACCGGTGGGAGGTATGCCCAGGCACCCTGTGTGCTCGAACCTGCAGTGCAGGGTTACAGAGACACGTCTGGAGGGCTTATGTCGCGGGCACCCATAGTACCGACTTGGCTAATACATCCAGTATGCTGGTTGTGTACATGGATGGTGTTTTCCGTGACGCCCCGCTCCCAGAGCCAGTGGCCACACAGTTGTGATTGTTATCACACACATTGCTCCAGATCTCCGGCCTGCAGGGACAGGCCCTGGGCCGGAGCCTGCCGGGCAAAGACAGTTGTGCCTGTCGCAAGCGGGGTGCCTGACGTTGATAAGGCCACGCTCTTGGACGCGCCCATATCACCAGGCCATACCTTTGGCCCAGCAATGGAGGGGATCCTGCAGCGGTCTCTTCGGGAATGCGAGGCGTCGAGACAGTTAGCCGCGATGCTCCCTCCCCCTGCTCCAGCGCGGGGCAGGTCGAGCTGCTGGCATGCTACACCAACGCGAACAGTCACCAGGACAGTGCCAGTTCCCACACCCCTGTCAGGTGACCTAAGGCATCGCCTACAGGCCTCATCTCAGGCAAGGGCAGGACCCTCCCACAACGAGGTGGGTGTGGCTACGGCCAACCCACGCAGCAACACCCTTGAAAGTAGTTCAAGGGCATCCGTCTTGGCGCTTCAGTTTCTCTTGGGACCCCCTCCTTTTTGTGGTGTTACGACTACGTACGTGACGGATCCGCTTCAGGCCTCGGTGCTCCACTCCAAAGTGGCAGCCTTGCTGGACAAGCATGCCATTCGTCTCATATATTCCACCTCTCTCGATACTTTTTGGTGCCGAAGAGGGACGGTGGCTTTCGCCCTATCCTGGACCTGCAGTTCCTCAAACGGTTTCTGAAACAGAAGGGGTTCTGAATGCCTACTCATTATCACATACTCCAGTCTGTCCGGCCGGGCGATTGGTTTACTGTGGTGGACTTACAGAATGAGGCAGTCTTCCCAGCGACAGCGAGTGGAAGCGACAGCGAGTAGGAGAAGTACAGGCGTGGAAAAGTACAGAGCATTTTAGAAGCAGTAAGGAGAAATTGCATCTTTAATTGCTTTAATCAGAAAACACAGGACATTGGGGAAACACAGCAGCAGCTCAAAGTCAAACAGCCGCGTGTGTTTTTCTGATAACAAACAAGCTGAAACTCGGAGCAGCTGATTCAAATTCAGCGCCGTTCTGAGACACGGGCGAGGGGAGGAGCCAACAGCACAGCAGAACAACGCAGTTAAACGAGGCAGTCTTCCCAGCGACAGCGAGTGGAAGTGACAGCGAGTGGGAGAAGTACAGGCGTGGAAAAGTACAGAGCAGTTTAGAAGCAATAAGGAGAAATTGCATCTTTAATTGCTTTAATCAGAAAACACAGGACATTGGGGAAACACAGCAGCAGCTCAAAGTCAAACAGCCGCGTGTGTTTTTCTGATAACAAACAAGCTGAAACTCGGAGCAGCTGATTCAAATTCAGCGCCGTTCTGAGACACGGGCGAGGGGAGGAGCCAACAGCACAGCAGAACAACGCAGTTAAACGAGGCAGTCTTCCCAGCGACAGCGAGTGGAAGCGACAGCGAGTGGGAGAAGTACAGGCGTGGAAAAGTACAGAGCAGTTTGAAAGCAGGCTGACAGCTGCAGAAGAAATTAAACTTAAAAAAAAAAAAAAAAAAAACCCTCAACATGGTCTTCAAGCCAGTAATCTGTGACACCTGCTTGATGTGGGAAATCCGAGAAAACCCAGCGGAGCTAAACCAAGTGTGCGTGAAGTGCAGTGCAAGCCAGGACTTGCATAAACTAGTAAGTATGCTAGAAATGGAGCTGGAAGAAGTGCGACAGCAACAAGATCTTGAGGAACTGGCACACCCACAATTCATGGAAGTCTGCATCACCCCTAACAGACTGAAAGCCACCAGGGAGATAGAAGGTCAGAACAGCTGGGTTCAGGTAGGCAGAAGCAGGGAAAAAAAGAAACTTCGTCAAACACAACCACCAGAAATCAAAACAACCAACAAATTTGAGTCACTTCAGAATTTTGATGAGCAGAACCAACAACAAGAGAATGAAAGGAACAACATCCAGGACCATATTGACAGTGGTGACCAGACAGTAAAAAGAAGGGAGGACTCCATATTGAGAAACACAGCAAGTTCAATTCGCAGTTTGGACCCCCTTACTACAACAGTGTGCTGCCTTCCGGGAGCCTCGGTCAAGCACATCACTGAGAACGTGGACAGGCTCCTAGAACGAACAGGAGATGACCCGGTAGTAGTCGTCCACATCGGTACAAACAACATTGGAAGAGACAGACCAAAATCCCTGCAAAACAAATTCAGAGAGCTAGGAAGGAAATTAAAAGAGAAAACCAAAACTGTGGTATTTTCTGGTATACTACCGGCACCTTGCAAAGGACCATATGGACAGCTGGAAATAATTAATCAAAACTCATGGCTGAAGACGTGGTGCACACGGGAAGGCTTCACCTATCTTGATCATTGGACCACATTCTACAACAAGGACTATCTGTATAGACGGGACGGACTGCACTTAAATAACAAGGGAACCAGTCTACTTGGAGAAAAGATCCTTGAGCAGGTTCAGAAGCATTTAAACTAGAAAGGAAGGGGGGGAGAAATCAACAAAAAAAACAGAAGGGAGACCGCATCAAAACAAGAACAACAACTCAGGTAAGACAACCATTAAATGTATTTATCTAAATGCTAGAGAAACAAAATTCTAGAACTTGAAGCTACTGCACTAACAAGTAACTATGATGTGACAGGTGTTACAGAAGCTTGGTTGTCTGAGAGTGATGGGGACGAATATAATATTTGTGGGTATACACTGTATAGGAAAGACAGGCAAGACAGAAAAGGAGGAGGGGTAGCGCTATACATAAGAAACAGTCTTGAAGACCAGGTATTAAACCTGGACAAAGAAAATAAAGCCGAATCAATATGGGTCAGAATAACGGACAAGAATTCATAATAATATATAGGAATAATAATAGGAGCATGCTATAGACCGCCAGATTCAGACAGTGAGCAAAATAATCTGTTATACAATGACATTAGAAATGCGTGTAGCAAAGGAGAAACCATACTAATGGGGGATTTCAACTTCCCCCATATAAAATGGGAAAACCTGGGGGGTTTTGTCAAGAATTTGTCAAGGCACCGACTAGAGGGGAGGCATGCCTTGATTTAGTCTTTTCAAATAACGAAGACAGAATAACTAAAACAGAGGTCAGAGAACCACTGGCAAACTCAGACCACAACGTGGTCTCATTTGAAGTGTTTTTTAAAACCCCAAAAGTAATGACTAAAGCTAAGGTTTACAATTTTAGAAAAGCAAACTATGAAGGTATCAAACAGAGACTAACAGAAGTAAAATAGAGAAAACACCCACAGAAGAAGGATGGTTATTCTTCAAAAATGTAGTACTAGAAGCGCAAAACAATTACATCCCTAAAGTAGACAAATCTAAATGTAAAACTAAATTGCCAAAATGGTTTAATAGATCAATTAAAAAAATATTCAGTGAAAAAAGGCACTTTACAGAGTGTTAAAGGACCAAAAAGAAAGTACGCAGAAAGAATACACGGAACTGCAAACGCAAGTCAAAAAGGAAGTTAGAAAGGCCAAGAGAGAAATAGAAATGAACATTGCTAAGGGAGCTAAAACCAATTCCAAAATGTTTTTCCAATATTACAACAGCAAGAGAACATTCAAAGAGGAGATTAAATGTTTAAGAGATACAAATGGCAAAATCGTAGATGAAGAAAAAAAAATAGCAAATATATTAAATGATTACTTTTCACAAGTTTTTACAAAGGAAGATACTGACAACATGCCCCACATGTCATCCAGTTCCTATCCAGTTTTAAATAACTTTAGCATAACTGAGGCAGAAGTGTTAAAGGGACTAGGAGCTCTTAAAATAAACAAATCCCCTGGGCCGGATGAGATCCTCCCAGTAGTACTCAAAGAAATGAAAGAAGTTATTTACAAACCGCTAACCAAGATCATGCAGCAGTCTCTTGACACAGGGGTGGTACCGACAGACTGGAAAATTGCAAACGTAATACCGATCCACAAAAAGGGAAACAAAACTGAACCAGGTAACTACAGACTAGTAAGCCTGACTTCTATTATATGCAAACTTATGGAAACTATAATAAGATCCAAAATGGAAAATTACCTATATTGTAACAGGGTCCTGGGAGACAGTCAACATGGTTTTAGGAAGGGGAGATCGTGTCTAACTAACTTGCTTGATTTTTTTGAGGATGCAACATCGATAATAGATAATTGCAAAGCATATGACATGGTTTATTTAGATTTCCAGAAAGCTTTTGACAAAGTCCCACTGTGAGACGAGAGTGTATTAAATGGAATGTCCAGACAGTAATTTATGTGTACAGAAATAAAATAATTTATTTTTATTTTCTATACAAATAATTAAATAACAGAAGAAAACAAAATGGTGTGAGGGAAGGAGTGCAGGGGTGAAATCCAAAACAGACCGTAAGAACTCGTCTTTAATCGTCTGCGTGGCGAACCATACATAAACAAAAAAAGACAAAAGAAATGTTAGTGTTTTTTAAAAAATCCCGCTGCACCAAACTAGTCTCTCCCTCCACCCGTTACTCCTCCTATTTTACTTTCAGACCAACCCCGAACACAGTAGTACGTTCCCTTTAGTATGTAATGTCCCGCCTCTGTAGTCAGTGGAACACCAATCCCCAACTGACAAGTGTCCTTATCCTTCACTTGACTCCAGTGGCTGGAATTTACATACTCGTACTTCCGCCCCTCACCAAGGTGCAGCCCCTCAAAAAGATGACTTTTGCCATGGTCACGAGATCTTGGTAAGGGAAGTCCCGAGTTGGTTTGATGCCATCTACTGTTAGGAGGCTGAATCACAGACCGAAATCCCTTTGACTCATCACATATCCCACACAAAAGATTAATTCTCAAACTGAACGCAGTTGGGATTCAAGGAAACACATGTACGTGGATTAGGGAGTGGTTAACATGTAGAAAACAGAAAGTACTGATTGGAGGAAAAACCTCAGAATGGAGTGTGGTAACCAGTGGTGTACCACAGGGATCAGTATTAGGTCTCTGCTATTCCTAATCTACATTAATGATTTAGATTCTGGTATAGTAAGCAAACTTGTTAAATTTGCAGACGACACAAAAGTAGGAGGAGTGGCAAACACTGTTGCAGCAGCAAAGGTCATTCAAAATGATCTAGACAAGATTCAGAATTGGGCAGACACATGGTAAATGACATTTAATAGAGAAAAGTGTAAGGTACTGCACGCAGGAAATAAAAATGTACATTATAAATATCATATGGGAGATACTGAAATTGGAGAAGGAATCTATGAAAAAGACCTAGGAGTTTTTGTTGACTCAGAAATGTCTTCATCTAGACAATGTGGGGAAGCTATAAAAAAGGCTAACAAGATGCTCGGATACATTGTGAAAAGTGTTGAATTTAAATCAAGGGAAGTAATGTTAAAACTGTACAATGCACTAGTAAGACCTCATCTTGAATATTGTGTTCAGTTCTGGTCACCTCGCTATAGAAAAGATATTGCTGCTCTAGAAAGAGTGCAAAGAAGAGCGACCAGAATTATTCCAGGCTTAAAAGGCATGTCATATGCAGACAGGCTAAAAGAATTGAATCTGTTCAGTCTTGAACAAAGAAGACTACGTGGCGACCTAATTCAAGCATTCAAAATTCTAAAAGGTATTGACAGTGTCGACCCAAGGGACTTTTTCAGCCTGAAAAAAGAAACAAGGACCAGGGGTCACAAATGAAGATTGGACAAATGGGTATTCAGAATAGGAAATAGGAGAAGGCACTTTTACACATAGAAATTGTGAGGGTCTGGAATCAACTCCCCAGTAATGTTGTTGAAGCTGACACCCTGGGATCCTTCAAGAAGCTGCTTGATGAGATTCTAGGATCAATAAGCTACTAACAACCAAACAAGCAAGATGGGCCGAATGGCCTCCTCTCGTTTGTAAACTTTCTTATGTTCTTATGTTCTTATGTTCCCTGTTTTGACAGGGATCGAGGGTGCCCCTTGCGCCTGAAGTTGGTGGGTCTGATGGCGGCAGCGGTATCAGCATTGAGCTGGGTTTATTGTGCGTGCTCCCTCTACAGGCGCGGCTCATTGTGTTCCACTTACATCCCAAGTGTGAGAGGCACCATCAGCTGACAGTGGGTCTCGTGTTTGTGGAGGCCCTGCGCTGGTGGAGGATTCCCTCTCATCTGCGTCAAGGAATCGGAATGGGAGTGGTCTACAATCGTAGGGTGGTGACAATGGATGCCTCCATCTCAGGTTAGGGCACGGTCTACGAAGGTAGAGGAGTTAGTGGGCCGAGATCTCCTCAGCCAGGCAAGAGGCAGACTTTTCACCTGGAGCCGGGCAGGCTCCAATTGTGGGTCTGGCCCCTGATAGGGACTACTGGTTAGCCTTAGGGCTGTCAGAAGCGGTTGTGGGTACTCTGTAGAATGCTAGGCCGCATTCTACTAGGTCTCTCTATGCCTATAAGTGGAAATATTTTCAAGATTGGTGCCGTACTCACGGTCATGATCCAATCTCCTGTCCCATGCCTGTCATCTTGGAGTTTCTGCAAGATCTGCTTGAGGCTGGTAGATGACCTTCCACACTGAAGGTTTACCTAGCGGCT
Organism: Polyodon spathula; assembly: GCF_017654505.1. Classification (NCBI taxonomy): domain Eukaryota; kingdom Metazoa; phylum Chordata; class Actinopteri; order Acipenseriformes; family Polyodontidae; genus Polyodon; species Polyodon spathula. The sequence continues at coordinate 5,527,260 of NC_054541.1, read as the reverse complement.
ATTTCTGCTTGCCATGCTCCCGTTGACTCAGTGTCCTTGGGCGTGCATTTTCTGGCTACCTGGTTTCTCCGAGGCGCTCGACGATTGCACCCTCCTAGGAGGGCTACTCTCCCCAAATGGAGCCTTGAGATTGTACTGGAGGCTCTCATGCAGGCCCCTTTTGAGCCTATATACTCCATTGAGTTGAAGCATCTGTCATGGAGACAGGCTTCCTCTTGGCTATCACCTCCGTAAAATGGGTTAGTGAGCTGCAGGTGCTGTCTGTGCATAGCTCTCTGCATGCAAACCCTGCTTTTCTCCCCAGGGTGGTTACAGCCTTCCACATGAATCAGTCTGTGGAACTGGAGTCCTTTTATCCTCCACTGTTTGCTTTGGATGAGGATAGGAATTTGAACCTTCTCTGCCCAGTTTGGGCATTGAGATGTTATGGGGATAGGACGAGAGCGTTGCATCAGTCTGACAAACATGGACCACGGGACACCCCCTTTCGAAGCAGTGACTGTCGCATTGGATTGCGGACGCAGTCTCGACAGCATATGATGGTGCTGGCTCACCCCCACCTGGGCGGATAGCCTCACATTCCACGAGAGGTGTGGCTACGTCATGGGCCCTCTTTCGAGATGCCTCCATTGCTGAGATTTGTGATGCGGCTAGCTGGGCTACCCTGCATACTTTTTCCAGGTTCAATTGCCTGAATGTGATGGATCCCTCATTGCCCTCTATGGGCACTAGGGTCCTTGAGGTTGCACACTCGCACCACTGACCTTGGTCAGGCAGGGCTAGGTGTCCCTCATATTCTGTCGTTCTTTTATCCCTCACGACGGCTTTGGTACTCGTTTTCCCATAACAATGTTTTGGTGGCCATCTTCGAATTGAAAGGGAACGTTAGTTTACCTACTGTAAACCTGGTTCCCTGAAAGAGAAGATGGCCACTAACCACAGTGAGGCTCACCTGCTTGATGGTCATGTACCCTCGTTAGGCGGGACCGAGGTGGTCTTCGAGGGAAGGGGGCCTATCGGCAGCTTTGATAGAAAGAGCTCAGTGACACCTACCAATAGGCAGGCATATATCCCATGACAATGTTTTGGTGGCCATCTTCTCTTTCAGGGAACCAGGTTTACAGTAGGTAAACTAACATTATAATCAGTTAACTGTCATGAAAATGAAAATTTGTAAAGAAATCCTCAGCACAGAGTTATATGCTGTTCTGCACCTCAATAAACAAGCATTATTAATGCATTACAAAAGCTTTATATCAATAAAGCCTAACCTTTCTTGAATATTAAATAGCTTTATTGCACACACACGCACACACACACACACATTCCAAAGTGAATTAATTTAAATGTTGTCTCACACCTCCTTTCTTTCACATTGAAAAATATGATTTCAAGCTTAAGGAACTGAAACCCTGCTCCTCAGATTCACATTTACCAGCTCTGTCACATCATTTCAATTTAGCAACACTTCACAGACATGTCCCAGGTAATGTGTAACATGACATACTCAGCCATCACTAAACTTCTAATATGTAACTAACTTCTGCATTTATTTGCATAGAGATTGCCCTTTCTTTATGACACCATACTTTGCAATATCTTGTAGGTGCAGCTTTCTAATGCAGCTTCTTCCTTGTGTCATTCTTCCAAATGTGCACAACAACACAGTAACATATTCATTGTTTTATTGTTAATTATCCCCTGCACCTGGAGGTAATTGTAAATTAGAACCAGGTGCAGGGTATTTAAAGAGTGCAGCCAGGTTGTTGGGGGCTGCTGCTGTGGAGTGAAGAGCCTGACTGGACGTTGTAAGGTCTGTTTGAAACCTATGTTTTGGTTTTTTTTTTTTTTTTTTTTTTTTTTTTTAAGAACTTTGTGTTAGTGTTTTGTTTTTATGTTATATGTGAGGTAAACAGCTTAGCTGTCCTGTGCGTTAGTCAGGGACCTGCGTATGCTTAGTTAGTGCTCTGAGGGAGCTAGGGGTTTGTTTGTTTGTTTTGTGTTTTTTTAGTGGTGAATAAAAGTGTGCATAAGTGCTGAAACTTCAAAGTTGTATCTCAGTCACGTTTTTAAAGGGGCACGAACCCAAACTACGGCAAGCCTGTTTTTTATATATATCATCTTGCATCTTAATAGCACTGGCGACATTACCACACCTCCCCTTTGTTCTGTTAAAGATTCTTTCTTTGTTATTTTTTACTTTCATTTAGGATATCCCGATAAGTGCTAGACATGTTTTAACAGCAATTAGACAGTCTGACCTAAAGCTGCAACAGTTACCTGTGCTGTACCTGCAGTACAAGTACCTGGATGCAGTAGTGATTTAGGGTATAGTTTTAAATAACATGCCAACTTTACAATAACACAAATGACAGTTTCTGGGAGAGAAATAAAAGAATGCAAATACTGTACCTGCATTAACACATGATGTCAATATGCTGCAGCCTTGCCTCTTGTGATTTTGGAAAATGGACTCAATCAAAAATGCTGTCTGGATTATCCTGAAGGCATGCCAGTGCAACCAGAAAATTCAAACAGACATGTGGCATGATTAAGTGGTAGGATGGGTGACCTGGATAGCAGCAGCTCTTCATGAACAAAGTCAATATTTCATGTAGATGGACAGACAGCTTGTATGATTTGAAATTGAACTTTTTTTTAGTGATATCAAGGTATATTCAATAACTAACCTAAATAACATAATTGTTTATATCATTAAAATAAGTGGAAAAGCAAGATCTAGAACCATGTTTGAGTCTCTTTGGTGTATTTTTGTATTTGAAAGTAAGTAAAACAGGTTTGGTCCTATTATTATAATATTTAAACAAATTGACGTTAAAACCCACAGACCCGGAGCAGTCATTGTCCCGCTCCTCTGCAGCATGTACCAGCATTCCAGTTGATGAAACTTGGGACCTATGTAAACTACATTTTGTATTTGTGGGTAGGCAGCAATGGAAAGCAAATGGAACTATAAACAGATATCTCTTCAGTAGTTTGGCGGAAGACACACAATACACAGTTTAATTACTAGAAAACATCCAAGCTCAAAGTTACAGTCCAAGCACTTTCTTGCACAGAAGGTTGAGTTCGAACACCACATGTCATCAATTTCATATTGAAGTCCCCGTGTCCCAGTTCCCCTAGCATCCTCTGCTTTAGCAAGGTGTAGTGGAAGAGTTTCAATCCCTTGTGAACCAGGCTTTTTTTTTTTAAAAGTAGCTCTCATAATAAAATAAACTTTCCAAATATCCTGATAAAGATTTATGTTCATTGGGTCTCATTCCACTCATCGATTGACCCAAACAAATTAACTTTTAGTAAACAATAGCCAATGGAAAACAACTTACATTATAATGTGTTGCAAGAGAATGTGTTATTTTAAATCTAGGAATTACAGTTTATGATGCTTGACCCTTTTACTGATGCAGTGATGATGTCCACCTGTGTCTATCCAACATGTTTCTTGGCTCAAATGAGTCAATATAAAGCAGACTTCACTTCAACATGCTTTATAAGTGACAAGTACATGACATTTTCTATTTCTTCAAATAAAGCGCAGCAAACAACTCTGTGTGACTTAATTAATTTACATGGATGGAGACAGAGCTGTATTGCATTTCATTACTGTACACCACAGCCAGATATCTGTTATCGGAGAGTACCATCCATTTACTTTTCTATGACCACAATGTAATCAAGCCCTTTTATTGCTGACCTGGACAGTTTTATACAGGAGATACAACTGCATTAACACAATTCAAACAACTGGAAAGAATAAACTGATGATCAGCATGCTATGATGTTTCCATTAAACAAATAAAACAAATTCAATCACAATATTTCATTTACAGTAGCAACATCTGAATGGATTCTCTGCTAGAAGCAGTATACAAGAACAGTTCTGCCACAGTACAGCTACTGTATAAAGTGTATTTGGCAGAAATGTAACCATGTTGTCCCTGGGACCTATTTAGTTATACTGTTTAGGTGATTTTTAAAAAGGCACCTTTGTGTACCATGCAAATCAAACATTTACTACTTTCCTGCATTGATTTATGTATGGAAAAATCAGTTTGAGTGATAAGTACAAAACCACAATAAACTAAATGTTTAATTTTGAATATTAAAAGCACTTCTTGCTTAAAAGAGTCTCAGCACTGAGGAGCCATGTCCGTTTCCTCTCCCTGTCTTGGGGAACACAAACAGGCTTTTGAAATTCAGTTCAAGTCTGCAGTGAAGCACTTATATTGAAGAGAAGTGGTAGCACAGAAAACAGTCATCTTTCCAAGAAAAATAAATATAAATGTAAACTATTTCCGACATCTTGGGTATTTGAAAGTGGTCTAATGGTTTAGCGTCGGGAGGTGCTTCCTCCATTCTAAATCTGCCTCGCTGGCACTACCAAGGGTAGCTTCATTTACCAGATTAAAATCTGCCTGACTGTAGGAGTGTGACTGTGAATTAAATGTAGCATCACAGCCTATCCTATATTAATTTATTAGTAATAGTAGTTATTTAATAATAATAATAATAATAATAATAATAATAATAAATCATGTTTAAATCATTTTCTGTTTTAATCATAACATCAATGTGATATTTTAATACTTTTAAAAGCTTCAATGAAGCTCTCAGAACCATGTCATACCTCTAAGTTCATCAGGTAGACCACAGCAGATGTAATAAGTACCAAATGTGTTGTAGGGTGACATGCTAATAATCATGACAATTTATTCTAATTTCAGATAGTGTGCTAAACTTCCACATGATTTTATATTGGTGTAAAATATTCCACACTGATTTAGAAACCTATAATTTTTAACTTTATTAAGTTAAATGTTCATTATTCTTATATAAAAGCAAGAGCCATGTGTCTGTACGACAGCATCATATTAAAAGACAGTATTTCATTTAGGCCAAAAATGCTCTGAAAATGCAAACTGTTAAAGTAAATTATGCAATAAAACTTGGAATGCATTGAGAACACATCAAGCTTTATTTATATCTACACATTCAAATTAATTATCAATGGGGCAGGAGGTTGCTTTTTACATTTTACATTGGACTGCCAAACCGCAGCCACTGCTGTCCTGCTGAATATAACTATTGTAACGAGTTACTCGTTAAAGTGCTCAGCACATAGTGTTGTGTATGACAGAAATAACACACAAGAATGCCATTGTTCCTGGATTGTTTTGTTAGTTTGTTTTTTTTTTTTTTTTTTTTACACCAGTTCCACTAGATCATTGTCTTTCATATTTGGGAGTCTTAAAAAAAAATCTCAAGGCAAAGCTATCACATTTTGATCTCTTATTTTATTACGATTTTCAGGTTTTGTCGTACATTTAAAAGAAAAAAAAGTCCACCCTTTCCCCCCCAAACCAGCTTACTGTATCTATTGCACACAGCAAGTCACAAGAAGAAGCTTTACTTCCACAGCTCTGGTTATTTTATTGGAGCAGCTACCTCACAGCACCTCTTCTCCTCAACGCCTTCACAACACGGTTAAAGACGTAGCAAAGCAGAGCGTTTATAGTTTGCTGGTGCATGCTGGGAAGGATTTCAGACCAAAGCCGTTACAAATACAAAGTTAAGTTTCAAAGATCTGTTCCTCTCCATTGATATATCCCTATATTATGTGGTTCCTTTACTTCCTTAAAGCATGTTCTTAGGTTATAGGACTATACAACAAAATGATCATAACAAACTTTCAATTAGAAAAAAAACAAATACATATGCACCCTTATTCCACGCATACTGCAATGACAAATAGGGTGATCTGTGCACGGAATAAAGCACAATTAGAACAGAAATAATACACTTTAAAGTTTACCTAGTGTTTGTTTCAAAGCAAGTGATTAAAAGGGCCACTTTTCCCAATGACCTCTAGCTTATTATAGTATTTACTTCATAAATATGCTGCGCAGCCATGCAGTTTTTGCTCCACATTTCTACCTTTGGTGTTATCGTTCCTGGTTCTGACATCACCACCCACACCACACCCCTCACATCTTGACAGTCATCAAGTCCAATTCTCAATTAATTACCAGTTTGGCTTGACTGCATTCTCACATTTTTTTGAAGTTCCCCTCCAATCAGCTCAGACTAACCAGTCCAGCCACATTCTCCCATGGCTGGCTTGTCTGCCTGAGGGGAGCGATAAGCCTAAAGTGTGAAGGAATAGTTGACCACACAGATATCAAAGTGTTTAGCAATACTTTCATTAGTTCTGGGATATAATAATCTGCAGGATTCAAATCATATTAGCATCCAATAACGTGATAAAAACTACTTTTCACTTCAGGCAACTAGAATTAAAATTACCATATTAAAGGTTTTGTTAAATATTAAAATACTTTATACTTATTATCTGGCTTTAGCATCTTCAAAATGAATCTTTTCTTCTCTGATAAATGTCTTTTTCTGTTTCCCAAAAATATAATTATGTAGCCTTAAGTGTCTTTCTTTTAAAGATGATTATATTATACTCTTGATTATTTCTCAAATGAGAAAAGAACATTAATCTTCTTTTTAGCAATAATTAGGACTGCAGACTATTTTATTGTTTAAAAAACAGCCTTGTGCTGACTTTAAACTTGAAATGGTGGATTAAATACACTGCTGATTAAATTATCTTAATTTTTAGGAATCTGTAGTAACTGAGTGTGTTGTCAGTTTCAGAAACAGCACTGTCAAATCCTACTTGCTTGCACATGTATATAACACATTACACTGGAAGAAAGATGATTTGTAATTGTGATGTTTTCTTAAGCAAATCGCTGTAAAATAGTCCTCAGATGAGACGTGGTAGTTATCTGTAGTTTAAACCCGCCATTATTAACCCAGTTGACATGGTCAGATAGACAGAGTGTTTTTAAAGGTTGCACAGTGTTACAACCTTTATATTTAACGATATATTTATGATGAGATTGGCACATTAAGAGGGACAGTAAAATGACGAGGCCTCTCGTCAAAGGCACTGAAAAGTTTGGATTTGTAAAACTTTGCAAATTCTATACAGAACTACACCTTTAAGTATTCTACTGCTGGTTAGAGGAAGTACTGTCCATTATCAAGAAAGGTACTGCATTTCTTCTAGACATTACTAACAAATCTTTACTTTATTAAGCTGTCAGCGCTGACTTTGAGGCATTACCGTGTGAACTATAAAATCTGATCCAAAGGTCGCCAGGAAAGCATAGCACCTGCAATCTCTCTGAGAACTGTTTGTAGCAGGAAGCAGCGTTTACAGCAAAAGATTGCATTCAGTCAGCATAAGTCATTCCAATCGCCTCATTCCTCAGCAGGAGATTACCTTTTGCAGTCTAATCCTTTCAAATGCGTTCCAAAAACAAAGCAGCAACTTGAAGCAACACATAACTTTTGCCTTGAAGATATGGAAAATGAAGATATGGCTCGCATCAGATTCGGTATGGTTGAGGTTTCGGCTTCATGAACAAGCCTAGTGAATGTAATAGCTGGTTTGCAGTTTTGTTTCTTTTTAAATAATTATAGTGTGCTAGTCATGTCCAACACAACTTAATATCTCAACCCCACCCTATAAAAGGTTACCATGATACATTTTCATGGTAAATTAACAGTTTTTAAAATTATTTTCTTCTATAATAGGCATTTACCATGTTTTGGAATGCTTTTTAATATGATGAATAGGACGAGAAACCTAGCATGCAGGCAGCATTTCGCAATTGCCTATAAATAGTTGCCTATAATAGTGTTTTCAAATAATATATATTTCAGATAATAATTAAAAAAGCTCATCATACCCAAAACTTCATACTTCTAAGAAGTACTTGAAAAATGACATGCTTGTATTCCAAGGCACTTTACATTCGAAATTTGCTAAGCCAACTAACACCAAGCCAATACTAAATTGCCACATATAGACCCACAGTAAAACCACATTAATCAAACACACATAAAGTTGGATTATGATTGTGTACAGGGAGTATGGCACCCCCATGGAGAAAAAATCAAAACCCAGCAACTATATGTTTAAATCTGAAAACTTGATCCTATATTCTAGGATTTCTAGGCTGTTTTATTTATCCTCTGTCTGCAGAATAAACACATAGCCCAGGTGGAAAGCAGTTGTTTTGTTGCTGACTGTTGGTGTTTGATATATATCAACTCATTAGATTTTGTACTTTCCATGCTTGTTTCTGCGTCTCACCAGATCTTAGTGGTCATTTTGATTGAGCAGATTTCTACTCTGTTATGCGGTTGTGTCTGTAGAGAGCTCTGCTCAGAGTGCTGAGTGCTGCTCATGAACTTTACAGTTCTACTGAATACTAATCAGTGAGGCAAAGTCTTTCTGTATTTTTTTTTAAGCACTGTATAAATGCGAAATAAACAGAAATAATAATCACCATACTCATACAGACAGTGTTTGTTTTATTTAAGGCACTGCTGTATTTTAATATCAGCAATAGCGGCTGGCTGACTTTGTTTTCGGTGTTTGGTAGAGTACTGTACATCCAGATTATCCTGTGTATAATTTCTAAAGCCAAAAATGGATACATGTCTGTCACAAAGATACCCGGAGTGGGAGGCGTCAGACCAGAGCTAGGAAATAAAACGACAGAGAGGTGGAGTTTGGTGGAGCTGAGCGAATGGTCTCGCTCAGCATTTAATGAATGAACAGACACAGAAAATAAACGGTTGCAACAAACAAAAACAGGACACAGCACATTCGCCAAAATAAACAGACAAACAAAACGGACTAACACTAAACAAAACACGGTGAGCAGATTTTTTACTTCTATTATTTATGATCACAATTATTACCTCCGTCTCCTATCCTGTTCTCCACTCACCGAACATACAACCCCGAGTGGGTGAAAATATGCCGCTTTTATGCAGCTGTGCCGAGACTCAACTGCTAATCAATCATTCAATTGGAGTCGCAGTACAACTGCATGTGAATTAATAAAGTGCAATTCCCCGTGCTCACATATTATTACATTTTACTTGCACGTGAAGTGCTATGCAATCCTCGTGCCTAAATACAAATAAACATTTTAAACACTTGTCTTACACAGACCCATAACGATACACCAACATTTAACACACAACACGCAACACATAACATAAAATACACGCAGGGGCGGGCACTTCGTCACAATGTCTTACTTGCAAAACAAAATGAAAGAAGAAAACACAAAAGAGTTTACAGAAAGTGCAAAGCCACGGAAAGTTATAGGGTAGGGTGGAGCAAGACGCCCCCCTTAAGGAAGATTTTCCATAGCAATGTGTTATTTATGTATAACAGAATTCAAGAGGTCACAGTAATAATGGAAATAATTATCTAGCTTCATGCATAACAATTTAGTTGTCAGGTGTTTGTCTTTTGATGCAAATGACAAAAACTTTTCTTTTCATAAGAGGGCGTTTTGCCCCACCTTACCCTGTCGAGTACCTTTTGATCATTTCTATTAAGTTTGTCATTGTTAGTTATTATAGTTTCTTCTTGAGGTTAATGTTTATGATGTAAACATTTTAAATGGCACACAATTATGCTGAGATGGGAAGTCACTTTTACTTAGGGTTAAATACGTTTAAAAATAAAGCAAGGGACATTGATGCCCAGTACAGCCTTATCTAAATATGTAGGCAAACATTGTCTTTGTTTTGTATTTAGAAAACAAAAAAAAAGATTACAGAATTAACAAAATATATTCGTTGTTGTATTTTCCATTTGCTATATATTTTAAAAACAACAAAACAAAAACAAAGGCCAATATGGAGGTTTGACTGGCATTAACAGAATGAACATAAACATTATTTTCAATCAAAATAAATACATTTTTTGGTTTTGAGGTTGTGAATTCACACAGTATTGTTTTGTTTGTTTGACTGTGACACTGTAATTGAATGATTATAATTTGGCCCTCCTGGCATTTGGTGTATTTTAAAAGACAGAAATACACACAGACAGACACCTGTACTCTGAAATGTTTGATTTTCATACATTACATACAGAGTATGTTTTAATGTATCTGCAAATCTGATTCAGGTTAGAATCATTAAATAGCTCCCATTATCTTGAACATACAAATATCTTTCCCCATTGTTTAAAATACAGTGTATATATATATATATATTTATGTTGTTTGTCCTTCGAAGTCACACAAAGTATAGAAAACAATACATTTTAAATTCAAATAAATAAATTTGATCAGTTTGTCCTGTAGTACGCAAGGAGGAGTTTAAATACAGTTTTAGAAAGGATACAGTACTTACAGAACTACTGATATGTTTAATTAAATAAAGTATTTGACTTTTATTGATTAAACATTGCCATTGTTATAGAGAGCTCTGAATTCAAAGCTTGGTGAAGCTATGGGCTGCTCGGTGTGAAATGACTGCTCTTATACAAAAAGAGACATCTTACACATGGCGTGTTAACTTCTGCATCACATAAATGAAGAAAAAAAAACAAAAAAACAAAAAAAAGTATTTTTTTATTTTTTTTTTGTAAAAGATAACTTTTATCCCCCATTATATGGGTCGTGAAATGGTTCAGTCCAGACTCAACCGCCACAGGCCCTGAATAATGAATGTAGGCTTACAGCTGCTGTGTTGTGGGAGGGACTATTTATTAAAAACAAAAGTTATTTTCTAGTTGTAATTGGTCAATTTCTGATATGTGATTTATAATTATTTGAGACTACTGTATTTACGAGTAGTTTTATAAAGCTAAAAAAACAATAAACAGCAAGGATCGCTCCTAAGAGCCATCCTGCTGTAAATCAGGTTGTGTTTCTATCTAGGAGACCTGTGCAGCATATTCAAGCTGTCTTTTGATTGATAAGAGTAGGATGTCCTGAGTGAATTTCATTAGTGTTATTTGTATCCAGTTTACCTATGGAAAAACATCCCTGAGGACAAAGGGATTGGCAGCATAGAGAAGTGGGGCACCGTTTTGTTTTGCTGAGGTTGTTATGCTGAAACTGTTAGCCAGGCTCATCAGTGCTCGTCCAGATTAAAATCTCGTCATGGGGGAAGGGGACACAGGTGACAACTTCTGTTACATGTGTGCTGCTTTATTAGCCCCAGTGGTCTTGTTTAACCATACATTTTAAATTAAATCTTTATAGCGCTGTGCAACTCTTTTCATTTTATTTAATTTTTTTTTTTGTATTGCATTAAACAAACTTTTAGGCGATTTGTTTTAATCACCATGTATTTATGCAGAACTTTTTGTTTTATTATATATTATAATTCGAACAATAAATGAAAACATTCACTGCTGACAGTCTAATCATACAGATGGCAACAGTTTCTGTGAAATCTGTTACTTGATTGTGATTAAATAGTATAAGGGGTGGAATAAATAATAGCAAATGGTCACTTGTCATTGAATTGCTTTTGTTGAGCAAATCAGTACGTGTAGAAAACATTAAAGGATGACTTTAACCTTTCAACATTACAAACAACAAAAAAAAGAGATGCAACCAATGTTTCATACTGGAGCACTATATCTTGAATGACAGCCACAGAGAGGAAAATGCTTATGGTGTAAAGCCTTTAAAGGGGCTCCGTTTTCAGCTTATTAACTGCTGTTAACAACTTCAGTAGTGCAATGACACTTTAACAACAGTGATTATGAACAGCCTATAAATGTTGTTAATGCTGCTATTAACAATTATAAAATATGATTAGAAATAAGACTATTATTATACACTTTTGCCATTGTTTTATTTTGTTTGCTATTGTTTGTAACAATAGGTTGCGGATGCAACCTCGGTTCCCTGAAAGAGAAAACAACCGTCAACATATGGGACATTGCCGTCAGGCAGTAGGGATTGGCAGAGCTTTATAGCAAAGGGGCTGATAGGCCTCTGCGCGAGCTGGCGTGTAAGCCCGCCCCCCTGGGAGCTCACTATATGCAGCGCGCGGAGACTCTCTTCCTCTTTTGCTCTTCGGCCCGAGAAGGCTTCCGGAGCGACCTCGCTGCTTGAAGGTTATTTTCTCTTTCAGGGAACCGGGGTTGCATCCACAACCTATCGTTTTCTTTCAATTCGAAAATAACCATCAACGTATGGGAACAGTGTACCCAAGCTGTCGCGAGGGAGGATTCTCGGCAGTAGGACAGACTTACGTCATAACGCAATTGCGTAGGCAATACATCTAGGCATATGCGGAGCTGCGCCTCAGCGTCTGCTCGCAATGACACCTGTCCTAAGGTGGAATAGTGAACACCATATCGGCATCCTGAGGTGCTGTAGAGTGTAGTACAGATGCTCCAAATAGTGGAGCAGAGAAATCCAGTACGTTTAACCCGTAAAACCTCATAAAAGTATGCGGTGTAGCCCAACTGGTTGCCACTCAAATGTCAGACACCGACATCCCTCTAAAGAGGGCCCAGGATGTTGCCGTACCCCTCGTGGAATGCGCCTTCAACTGCCCTGGTGGTGGAAGGCCTGCAGATTCATAAGCTAATTTAATAGCATCCACTATCCAATGGGAAAGGCGTTGTTTAGACAACGGCTGACCCAAAGTCTTAGAACCATGGCATATGAAGAATTGTTCTGATATTTTGCCTCACAGTCGTTGTACGGTCAATATAACACCTCAGTGCCCGCACGGGGAAGAGCATGTGGAACCGTTCTTCCTCTGGGGAAGAAAAAGGAGGAGGATGGAACGCCATCAACTCGACTGGTTGGTTCATATGAAACGGGGATATGACCTTTGGTAAAAAGGCTGGATTTGGGTGCATGGAGATCTTAGAACCGTCTCCTGTGAAACGAGTACATGATGGATGCACTGACAGTGCATGTAACTCGCTGACGCGTTTGGCTGATACCACTGACAGCAGAAACATATCCACAGTGTGGAGAGGCTCGAATGGTGCCTTGGTAAGGGCTTCTAGCACCACGTCAAGGCCCCATGACGGTTAACTGGTCGTTCTTGGAGGTCGCAAACGTCTTGCTCCCTTGAGGAACTATGATGCCAGAAAATGGCAACCTGGTGATAACCCGTCAATGCGTACATGGCAAGCTGATATGGCGGATAAATACACTTTAAGTGTAGAGGGAGATTTCCCTTCATCTAACAGTTTTTGTAGAAACTGTAATATCACTGCCATAGGAGAAGATATTGGGTCATGGCCCCCCGCCAGACACCGGTCTTGGAACAACTGCCACTTGTATGTGTACTGCGACCTAGTAAAGGGCGCTCTAGCACTCTGAATGGTCAAAATCGCCACCGTCGAGAGCCCTAAGGCTGACAGGCGCTCCCGTTCAGGGGCCAAGCCCATAGCTGCATGAGCTTGGGCTTCTGGTGCCAAAGCCGTCCTTCGGCCTGGGACAATAGGTCTGCTCGCAGGGGAAGCTCCCGCGGTTGACCATGCAGCAACTGCATCAAGCTCGGAAACCATATCCTCCGAGGCCACCGAGGAGCGACCAGGATCACTGTCGCTCTACCCTGACCTTTTCTAAGAAGGTGGGAAGCATCAGAATCGGTGGCAACGCATATAGGAGCCCTGGCCGCCATTCATGAGGCAATGCATCGGCTCCTAGGAGGCTGTTGGGGTCCCTCACTGAGAACCATAGGGGGCAGTGCGTGGTCTCTCGAGATCCACTTGTGCTATGCCGAACCATTCCCAGACACGTTCTACCACCTGAGGGTGGAGACATCATTCCCCTGCAAGAGGGCCTCCTCTGGATATTAGAGCCGCTACATAATTGACTCTGCCTGGTAGGTGAACTGAGTGCAGAGAGGTCAAACGTGGCTGTGCCCATAGCAACAGCCATGCTATCATCTGGTGAAGGCGGGGGGACCGTAGGCCTCCCTGGCAGTTGATATACGCCACAACCGTGGTGTTGTCCGACCGCACCAACACGTGCTTGCCCAGAAGCACTGGCAAAAAGTGCCGGAGGGCGAGGTTCACTGCTCTGAGTTCTAGAGCATTGATGTGGGACCACACTCTCTGGTTGGAAGCGTCGGTCGGGACAACCTCCCTTCGGAAGATGGGACCCAAGCGCACGCCCTGGTGGACGTTCGACTGAACTTTCCACCAGCGCAGTGCCTTCCAGCAGTTTCGGGATACCGTCAACCTGCGGTGTTTGTCTTTCCGCGGATGAAACGCGAAGGCATTGAACCAGGCCTGTAGAGGTCTCTGGTGTAATAAGCCCAAGGGAAGGGCTTGCGAGGCGGCAGCCATCAACCCCAGCATGTGCTGACACAGCTCCATTCTGACTGTTTCTCTCAACCTGAATAGGTAGAGACACTGCTCCAGGGATGCAACTCTTTGTGTCGACAGGGTCGCTTTTTCCATGGACACTGAGTCCAGATGCAGACCCAAGAATTCAGTCTGTTGGCTTGGCACGAGGCGGATCTTTTCTGAATTGATCTTCAGACCTAGCCACTGAAGAGGGTCTGTAACTATCACTGTGTGCTGTGCCAACTGCTCCTTCGACTGCAAGCAGACGAGCCAGTTGTTCAGATAGTTCAGCAGTCGGATACCTTGAGCCCGAAGGGAGCTAGAATAGCGTCCATACATTTCAAAAAGGTTCGAGGAGCTAGTGACAGACCGAATGGGAGGACACAAAACTCGTACACCCTGCTCTGAAATGTGAAATGCAGATACTTCCTGTGACCCGGGCAGATGGGAACGTGAAAGTACGCATCTGTCAGGTTCACAGTGGTGAACCAGTCACCTTGTCGGACAGACTGGATGACATGCCTGTGCGTATGCATCCTGAATGATAACACCCGCAGGTATTTGTTTAGTACTCACAGATCTAAAATAGGGTGGAGCCCGCCATCCTTCTTGGGCACCAGGAAGTATTTGGAATAGAACCCCTGGTCGAACACAACAGGGTCTACTTGTTGAATGGCATGCTTCCTGAGCAATGCCTGTATTTTAACATTCAGAGCTGAGGAGTTAACTGAGTCCTTCACTGCAGTTACGACCACCCCCTGGAAGGGGGAGGCTTTAACCGGAACTGAAGGGTGTACCCGGTGGATATACTTTTGCGCACCCAGATGTCGTCGGTGCATTGTTGCCAGAACTGGAGCTGTGGGACAGTTTAGGGGTGGGTTAACAGCTGCCTGAAGATTTCAGGACTGTTTTGGCTGCACTCATTCGTGAGGAGACTGGCCAGAGCCACGAGGGCATGGCCTGCCACCTCCCTTAGGGCGCCACCCTCCGAGCTGCAGTCCTGCAAATGGAGGAGGTGGCATATCACCCCGTGGCCACGGCAGGTGCTGTGGTGGTGTTCTACGCCACTGGTGCTCCTGTTGGCGCTTAGGATGGAAGGGCTTATGCGGCCACATCTTCGCCGTCTGCTGAGATGCCTCCTGGGCTTTAGCAGAGCGCTGTAGCATCTCCTCCACTGCTGGGCCAAACATGTGCTCCAGTGTGATGGGAGCATCTAATAATGGGGCCTTGTCAGGCTCTTGGACATTCGCCTGCGAGAGCCAGAGCTGCCTTCTGGCAACTACCAGGGATGCAATACTCCTGCCCTGGGCCTGTGCATTTAGCTGGGCTATCTTTACAAGGAACTGAGCGACCAATGCCAATTCTGCCCTCAGAGACGGCAAAAGGTGCTCCGGGAGATCTTTCACCAGCGACGCCTGGTAAACTGAAAGGAGGCTGGCTACGTTAAACAACCTAACTGCCTCTGTAGCCGCTGAATAGCCCTTCTTTAAATGAACCTCCGTGGTCCTGTTAGGACATGCAGGGTCTTTAGTTAGGTCCGAGAGCATCTGCGTTTTAACTAGGGCCGCGAAGGCGACATCAACTGGTGGGAAGGACGCCAGTCCCGCCTCACTCCCTCCCTGCATGGCAAACGTGGAAGCCTTCCGCGAAGTTGCCGGTGAAGAAGCTGGAGCTTCCCAGGTGGACTGTACCTCCTTAATAAAATCAGGGAAGGCTGGGAGCATCCTGGGCTGTGGAGATCGCACCGACGGCTACTCAAACAGTGACCGCAGAGGTAATTCTACGGCTGGCCACTCAATCCCTAGGTGGCGAGTTGCTCACTCCACCAGTGACCACAAGGGATCATTGGTGTCCAGTACCTCCAGCTCAGTGTCTTGTTCTGAGTTGTGAGAGGTTAGTTCAGCTTCCACACTGTCCTCCTCAAGGAGAGGCTCCCCTTCTGAGGCATCCCTTGAGATGGCATCTATGACCAAAACCCCCTGGGGTTGTTGGGCGACTGGGACAGGCAGAGCCGGTTGATTGGCAGTCGGCACGATCTGTGCGTCAGTGGCCTGTGGTACCATTTTTGTCAGTGACATGAGCAGCGATTGCTGACCCATCATCACGTCCATAAACAGGTACATCTTTGACGTGAGTTCTGCCATGCCTGATTTGTCCCTGTAACACCTGTCTCGACGAGGGGAATGAGAGTGTCCCCTATGGCGGGGTGACACGGAGCGAGGGCGTTCCTTGCAAGGGGAGGGGCCTCGGGGTTGGATAAATGGGCTGCGAGAGCGTTCCCGAGCACGTCTATGATCTGGGGATCTCTGACCAGCTGTAAGCTGAGAGGGGCTCCTGGATAGCCGCAGCTTGACAGGCGGAGTCGCTGCAGACAACGGTGGAACAGACAAGGTGTAAGATGACCCAAAGGAGGGGGAGTGGCTCCCAACTGCTTTCCTCGCCCTCTGGCGAAGAGTGCGTGGCTGAAAATTAGCACACAATGCACAAAACTATCTGTCTGCCAAGGCAGACGCGGCGTGCTCTGGTCCCAGGCACGCCACACAGTCCTCATGCGGGTCACTTGCCGGCAATTTTGCCTGGCAGGTGACGCAACGGTGGAACCCAGACATCTTTATGATGGGATGTCAAGGTGTGTGCACCGATCAATGCGCCGAGCGTCGAGGTGCGTGTACCGAGCGCCGAGGCGTCGATGCACCAAGCGTCGAACGCCGAAGCGTCAAGCGTCGAGGTGCGTGCACCGAGCGTCGGGCATCGAGGCGCAGAAGCGTCGAGGTGCATGCACCAAGCGTCGAGGCATCTTGCGCCGAAGCGTCGAGCATCAAGGTGCGTGCACCGGGCGGCGAGCACCTAAACGGCGAGCGTAGAGGTGCGTGCTCCAAGCCCCAAGTGCCGAGGCACTAAGCACAATGCGCCGAAGCGTTACACAAAAGCGCCAAGGCGCTGACACTGAAAACGCCAAAGCGCTGTGCGCCGGAGCACGTGTACTGAGCATGAAGACGCTATGCACTAGACGCTGAAACGTCAGCTGACCCGCAGAGCAGAGACACTAACTGCTAGTACTGTGTCTTAGTCTAAAAGACAATGATGTTGTGCTATACTTACCTGTTTGATAAGGGGCAACTGAAAGTGTTGTTGGCGGTAGTCTTCCTAATATGTTGTATGGGGAAAAAAAAGTACTTTTTAAAATTTTATTTTAGAGGAACTGCAGCTGCACTAAAGTGCAGATATTCGTAGCGTAGCTACAGAAAACAGCAACCACGCAGTGTGATGTTACAATCCGCGGGTGGTATTATAGGAGTGGCTGCTAGTAGCAGGCTGAACTCCAGGTCTGGCGGAGGTGAGACCAAGGCAGCAAAAAAATTGCGTGGCCTTGCAGGCACGCAATGTGTCCTCTAAACTCTATTCTGTACCTGGGGGAAGAATAGACAATACAAAAACCCAACAAATATATATATATAAAAGTAAAATAATTATACTAACTAGAAAATATATATATATATATATAATTAGTTATATTATATATATTATATTTTTATAATTAGATAATATATACAATTCCTTCTGCCTTCTCGGTTGTGCCTTTCTTGAGTTACGGCTTCGTTTCCGCTGAAAGTGAGAAAAAAAAAAAAAAAAAAATATATATATATATATATATATATATATATATATATATATATATATATATATATAATGCTCAAAAGAGCTAACACTGAAATAAACTCAGAGAAGGGGCGGTAGCCAGCTTACACGTCAGCTTGCGCAGAGGCCTATCGGCAGCTTTGCTATAAAGCTCAGCCAATCCTTACTGCCTGACGGCAATATCCCATACCTTGATGGTTATTTTCGACTTGAAAGGGAACCCCATTATAAAGGATCCCTCGACTAAAGTGTTACCATCTTTTCTTGGTAGTTAGTAAATATTCAGTCTAGCCACGTTATTACAACCTTTCTAACTGACTGGATTTGGCATTGCCCTGGTGTGGGGTATGTTTTTGTTGTTTTTTGTTTAGTTTAGTTTCTTTTTAATTCTCATTCAAACAATAACAACATAATTGCTAGGGTTCTCTGCGCATCATCGCGCATCACTGGGCTTTGTTCTTTTCATCTGCGTCCATCACACAGCTGTTTCTGCTGTCTCGATTCAGGATTGCTATGGATTCCCTGCCGGTGCGAATGGCAGCGTGTGCGGCAATTGTGTAAGAACATCGGGAAAGGACACAGGCTGTTTTGGGGCTGTTCTGGGGTGGTTCTATGTTGTTATGTGTTGTTATTTTTTCAGTTAGTTGTGGATTTTAAATGTTTATAATTCTTCATTTGCTTTTATATGCCTGCTACCTCTGCCACTTCTCTCTGTATTTATTTTTCCTTCTTTAAGAAACATTTTAAAATGTTTCATTTTTTATTTTTATATGCTGTTTAATTTCTGTAAGTCGCTTTGGATAAAAGCATTTGCTAAAAAGCATTTGCTAATAATAATAATAATAATAATAATAATAATAATAATAATAATAATAATGCTATCCTGCTATATACCGGGTCCATGGATTACTCTGGAAAGCCAAATGAATGTTGCAGTTTACTTACTTTTACACAGAGAATTGTGGGAGTCTGGAACCAACTCCCCAGTAATATTGTTGAAGCTGACACCCTAGGATCCTTCAAGAAGCTGCTTGATGAGATTTTATGATCAATAAGCTACTAATAATCAAAATATCAAGATGGGCTGAATGACCTCCTCTCATTTGTAATCTTTCTTATGTTCTTATGTTCTTAAGCGTCACTGCTCAACATTGCTGCAATTGTACCCTATTACCCTAGTACCCTAATAGTGATGGCTGCATTCAAGACAATAATGAACCCATTCACCGTGTCAGAATTGTGCGTGAATGGTTTGAGGAAGATAGCATCTTCCATGGCCACCACAATCCCAGGATCTCAATCCAGTTAAGTAAGTTTGGGATGAACTTGGATGACACATTCATCATCACAATCCTCTGTCTACCTCTCTGCACCAACTGCATGACATTGTATTGACTGTATAGATTAATATCCTGCAGAACACCTTAAGGGGAAACAGTGGCCCAACCTGATATTAGGTACAGGTCCTAATAAAGTGGCTAGGCAGAAGATGTTAACCTATTTATATTAAAAAAAAAAAAGTGATCTCATTTGCTAAACATTCCTGCAGTGACAGCCACAATCTCATACCCAACTGCACTGCATTATTTTTATTTAGCGTGGTGTGATTCATTCTGTTTCAGCTAATCTGTATTCAAACTTGTGTGCATCTTGCATTGCAAGGTATTTATGATTTAAGAAAAAGCAATATGTGGAATCAGAATGAATAAACAAACCCCACGTGAAATTATTAACTGTGGTCCAGTGTTATCATCTATCTTAATACAGTAGAACCTAAAATCCCTTCTTATTGATTGTGTTTATTCTGCATCTATTAGAATTGCAGTTAGTTGATAAGTCATGTTGAAAAAAGTAGGCTTTCATTTGCAAATCAAGGTATGTGTGTGTGTGGGTGTGTGTGCTTGTCATTGGTTAGCCCCAAGGTGGTCTTGAAGTGGTAACATGGTCTTGAAGTTAGTTATCCCAAATATATTGTGTCCATCTCAAATCTTACAGTGTACAACGAAAATATTTTTTGGACAAAAACAACCAAAAAATGGTTCATTGAAAACGTGCAAACGAAAAGAAAAAAAAAACAAAAGCCCATTCAAATTATTTGGCCCAGGCACCCTGATCACGTTGCACAAGATGAGGCTGTTCACTGTGGCTTGAATGGCCAGCAAGGTGGCGACTTTGCAAAACATCTCCTACATGCTCATCTACCTGAAATACACAAATAGGATCTTGTTTTAAAGTTCTGAATCTTCTCTGTCCAATAACGTAAGCAGGGCTGTCTCTCACAGTGCCTGAGTAAAAAGAGTTAATGGGCCAATTTAATTTAATATTGGGTGAATCCTAAATGAATGTTTACTCTTAAAGAATGCCTTTGCGTTGAAATTACTGCAAAAGTCCCTCAAATGTAAATGAAATGTAAATGTCTAGACAAGAGACTTACCACATGTTTTTACCTGGTTTATTGGCTGACAGACAATGTGTGAAGTTTTTAAATCTTAGCATTGAATCCAAATGACACGTGGTAATGAGAAATTTGCATGTGTTATAGTTTTATAATTTTAATTTTATGGAAATAGCAAGAAGCTGTTAACGTGGTAATCGCAGCTGAGAACACACATTACAACAATTTAATCAGCCCTTTCTACCTGGATGCTAGGCTGTTGCTTCTTCATGTAGGAATGTACATTGTGATTCTTCTAATGTAGACCTGCTTATTGCTTTGTTATTTCCAAGTTTCTCCATCATCAGTCCATATTGCAGCTTCTTTTGTAAAAACTGCTTTTCTAGACACATTGTACATGTAGTTGCCACTGCTCCCTCCTATTTTTCTTCAGGCTATGAATAAGGTATAGAAGAATTAGAATATTGGTGATGCAGTCTAATCCTGTCTTGAGATCTATAATTCATTTATTTAGTATTTGTTAATTTAGGCACCTCTCTATAAGCAACCTGCATTACTGGTGTGCAGAAAATGCTTAATTTGGCTTAATTTCATAACCTGATCTGCAGTACTTATCAATATTTATAGTTTAATAAATTCAAATTCAAACCAAAGAAAGTAAAATTGGTCACTGGTAGCTGGTGTTACCAGTGTTATCAACCCAGATTATTATTGTATGGGCCAGAAAGATTAAACAATGCTAGTGTTTATTCTTTTAAAGGAAACTGCTGCTCCTGCTAAACCTTGTAATTGGTATAGTCTGATCTAATGTATTCATTTATAGCAAAATTGAAGATACAAGAACAATCTCTCGCTCAGGAATTTACTAGAAGACAGAGCCCTCGAGGACTCTTCCTCAGTCTATTAGATTCAGAGGCTTTAAGACCTATTTATTTGAGCTGGCATAGAATACTGCGTGATTTTAATCATAATACTGGCTGCAAGTTTGACAGGTTTTTTTTTTTTTTTTTTTTTCTGAACGGTAATGTTTTAACAGTTCATATTGTTCAAGTGCTTTGAGGCAGTCTTGACTGAGAAAGACAATATATCAGTGCTGTTGTGGTGTAACTACACAACCATCAGTGTTATTACAGTGTAATTACCAGACTCCTAATATACCAAGTAGAAGTCTGATGATGCATACATACATCTTTATTGGAATGGTTTTCAATATTGTTGCTTAATGGCCACCTACTTTTTGTGATTTTTTTTTTTTGTACTAGCTTCTTCCTAAGAGGCAGTGTATTAATTGGACAGTATGATAAAGAAAAGGTCAAGGCCTCTTTATTACCAATTAGACTGTTATGCAAAGCTCCCAGTGAATGGGTTATTGGCACTGCTGGACTGTGTGGTATGGCATGTAAGTATTTATGCTTCTGTAAATGATGCCCAGTGGAAGAGATTCAAGGATATAAGTTAGAATTATTTCTGAAGACAAATTCAAGGTTTATATTATGGCTTTAGACAATGTATTCCAAGCAATACATATTGAACTATATAAACCAATTAAGGAAAAGGAGGTTTTCATAAAGTATTGATTTTTATTTTAGTCCTTGAGATTATACTGTTCAGTTCTGATTTTATAAAAAGAGAGTGAAATTAGTTTTCTTTAAATACAGTGGCTCTCAAAATTGTTCACCCTCCTTGGACTTTTCCACATTTTATTGTGTTACAACATGGAATCAAAATTGATTTAATTAGGAGTTTTTGCCCTCTGATCAACACAAAAAAAGTCCATAATATCAAAGTGAAAAATAAAATCTACAAATGGTTCTAAATTAATTACAAATATAAAACAGAAAATAATTGATTGCATAAGTATTCACCCCCTTTGCTATGACACACCAGTTGTCTTTAGAAGTCACATAATTAGTTGAATGGAGTCCACCTGTGTGCAATTAAGGTGTTTCACGTGATTTCAGGTTAAATACACCTGTCTCTGAGAGGTCCTAACAAAAACTACATCATGAAGATGTAGGAACACTCAAAGCAAACCTGGAAAAAGGTTCTTCAAACGCACCAATCAGGGCTAGGATATAAAAACATTTCCAAGGCATTGAACATCCCCTGGAGCAGAGTAAAGTCCATTATTAAGAAATGGAGAGAATATGGCACCACTGTGAATCTGTCTAGAACAGGCCGTCCTCAAAAACTGAGTATAGGGAGTATAACAAGTCAGAGAGGCCACCAAGAGGCCTATGGCAACTCTAAAGGAGTTACAGTCTTCCACGGCTGAGCTGGGAGACACTGTGCATATGGCAACAATAGCCCGGGTGTTTCACAAAACTGGCCTTTATGGGAGAGTGGCAAAAAGAAAGCCAGTGTTGGGAAAAAAACCCTCATCAAATCATGGCTAGAGTTTGCCAGGAGACTTTGAGACCAAGTGGAAGAAGATTCTATGGTCTGATGAGACCAAAATAGAGCTTTTTGGCCTCAATGCTAAGCGATATGTTTGGCGTACGCCTAACACTGCACATGATCCTGAGAACACCATCCCTACCGTGAAGCATGGTAGTGGCAGCATCATACTATGGGGATGCTTCTCTGCGTCAGGGTCTGGAAAGCTTGTGAAGATAGAGGGCAAAATGGATGCAGCAAAGTACAGAGAAATCCTGGTGGAAAACCTTTTGAAGTCTGCAAGAGACCTGGGACTTGAGAGAAGATTCATCTTCAGGCAGGACAATGACCCCAAACATACAGCCAAAGCCACACTGGAGTGGCTTAAAAGAAAAAAGGTCAATGTCCTGGAGTGGCCCAGTCAAAGCCTGGACCTCAATCCAATTGAGAATATGTGGAAAGAGTTGACAATTGCTGCTCACCAAAGGTCCCTATCCAACTTGACGGAGCTTGAGCAATTTTATAAAGAAGAATTGGCGAAAATTGCAGTGTCCAGATGTGCAAAGCTGGTAGTGACTTATCCAAATAGACTAATGGCTGTAATTGCTGCCAAAGGTGCCTCTACCAAATATTGACTCAAGGGGGTGAATACTTATGCAATCAATTATTTTCTGTTTTGTATTTGTAATTTAATTTATAACAATTTGTAGATTTTATTTTTCACTTTGACATTATGGACTTTTTTTGCGTTGATCAGTGTCAAAAAAATCTAATTAAATCCATTTTGACCCCATGTTGTAACACAATAAAATGTGGAAAAGTCCAAGGGGGGTGAATACTTTTGAGAGTCACTGTATATTCAAAAATGAACATTCTTATTATAGGTCTATTTTACCTGGATACAATAAAAAAAAAAAAAAGTAAAAGCTAATGTAGAATGTAGTCAGTCTAATCTTGAAATGCGAGTGCAAAGCTGTACCATATATAGACATAGCATCCAGGAAAAAGTGTTGAACCATGACCCAACCATAGTCTTTCTACAAGATTGCCGTGATTCCCCACACAGCTCAGGAGAACTAAAGGTCAGCAGACATCCTCCGATCTCACCAGCTCTTTATACCCAAGAGCTCTACATGTTGGTAAGCTGCCAGTCCTTGGAGGACAAAGGCCAGCCCTGCAGTAGGGTCTATCTTTACATTCCTTACCCCGGCAGCCCCAAACCCAGGACTCTCCCTGTGCAATCTCCAAGAAGTTCACACAGCCAGGACAGCATTTCTCACCCTGAGAATCATGCAGTTGTGCCTTTACCAGTCGAGCCACCCTGGAACCTAGGACACAAAGTGTTTAATGCTTTCATTCCATCTCAGGCATTTGAAGGGAAAAAGTGGGTTTAGTTTATTTATATTTTCTCAGGGTGTGTTTTGAAACACAAAGTTAACATTTTATGTGTCACGTTCATTCATTGTGTAGATTGCTGTTATGATAAGTGTGTATTAATGCCAGGACTAGTGCTCTTATCTTTGCACCCTCCACATGATTCAATAGGCCTGAGCTTTGTAGGCAGGGACATACAATCTTGTTAAAATTACATTTAGAACATTTACCTCCCCTGTAGTTTTTAAAAGTCTACCTTGACTTATCTCATGTCAGACTGACACAGAATAATTGCATTCTCTGTGGATGATGTGTTTAGGTATGCTTTAATCCTCTGTCCATCATGATTTTCTTTCTTTATTTTCTATTCTTTTTATTATTTACAATAACAAAAAAAATATTTTGAAGAATGTATGAAAAAATGTGTGTGTGTGTAAGTGTGTGTATGTATATATTGTACAGAAATCTGACAAGATATAGTTTTTATCATATTTTATATCGATATAAGAAAATAATATTAATACAATGATATAAACATTAGATACAACCAAGCAAAGACGTGTAGGTCACAGCATGCCCTAATATATACGTTTGTATCACAACACAGGCGTCGTGGAGTCAAATAAAAGAATTGACTGCCAATTCAAACTAAAACATTACATTAAATACTATGAATATATTAGCATTTCCACCCCATTTCTTATACTCTTTCAATCAGCATGGATCCACCCTGCTATCACACACCTTCAACACACCTCCTGGTAAGGGGGAGGAAACTTGCCCAAATATATAACATTCTATAGTGCATCACATTTAAGCATTTTACAGACTGTCTTAACCTAATCTGTTAGAAACTGTTTGTGTTTGTGGTGTTCTGCTTTCACACTGTCTCCACTCCTCCACACATCTTGATTAGACACCTGTTAACTCTGGCTCTCTGCCCAGACGTCAAGATACGAGAGACTGCAAATGTCTTGCTTAGCAATTTACATGTAATTTAAGCTATATCAAAATATAAAAATAAAACTTAACATAGAAGTAAAGAAACTTATAATCATAATTAATACTTTATGCAGAATGTCATATATATATATTTATATATATATATTATATATATATATATATTATTTATATATATATATATAAATATATATATATATATATATATATATGAATAACAAATATGTAGAAATATACTGTACATATTATCTGACAAAAACATCTAATGTACAAAAAATGTACTATATTATATTGACAAAAATGTTTTTCAATATATTGTTATAAAAATATAATTTGCTATATACATATTACACATTTTCTGAGAAGTTAAATGTATTATGTCCGAAAGGTAAAAATACCTATATGTTGCATTGCTGGTATAGTTTTTGGAGCCAACAAGACTGCCTGCCTGTATTTTCTACTTTTTCTACAGCATATATGATCATGACTTTCTAGGTAACATCCAAACTCCATCTTGGATTGATAATGAAATCCTAGAAAAAGCTAAAATATTCTGAAATCAGAACTGAAGAGTTTGGTAAATACCCAGTGAAATATAAGAGCTGACCTCATATTAATCTCTTCTCAATCTGGAATGCAGCCCAGAAGGATCAAGAATTTGGAAATTACACTTTTTATTTTATTGTGTGTATTTTCTGGGGAACCTTTGAAAACCTGTTTTAAACATTGGCAGTTCTGTTTTTGCTGTAGATATGATTTAAAATTGTTTACAGCATGGCTAGCAGCTGTAAGGGTTAAATTGTACATAAACTCAGACTTAAATAATAACAAAATGTTTATTTTGTGTGATGAACTGCCACTGCGGATTCTGTCCCCTGTCAGTGAGATGAGAAGAAGTTTAAAGCTCTATAGCCCAGCTCTTTTGCATAGTGGTTTGAGACACTCGCTTGTGGTGTGTCAGGTCGTTGGTTCACAGCCAGCCTTCACTCTGTTACAAATATAATACGCTTAAAGAAAGATTTCAATAGAAGAGTGTAAGGTTTGTTTTCTTCTTAAAGCTAGTTTTCTTCAGGTAAATTTTCATCAAAAGAGATCTATTCAAGAATGAAGCAAATCCAAAGATAGTACAGGACTCAATCACAACAGTACTGCAAGCAAACTCACAGGTCTCGGCAGGTGCTGTTTGAGCAACAGAGCTGACTGCAAGCAAACTCACAGGTCTCAGCAGATGTTATCCGAGCAACTAAATACCTTTTACAAGCATTAACACTGTTTTTCACTTTTGTGGATCAGATGCTCTTCACAAGTCAGCTGTTAGGGTTAGTTTCACCAATCTGCCTTGGCGTGAAGTCATAGTGGAATTTTTTTTCATGTTCCCTACGTCTTGCAGTTTCAATGTATACTGTCAGATTTGAGCTGGCCATGCTAAAATAAATGTTATAAACAATAAATAATGTTTGTCTAAAAAGCATCTTTCTTTTTCTGTGTTTTTTGTTATCTGTGCTAAACAGGATGGGTCTCAGACTATTTAACTCGTGGAAGCCTAGTGTTTGCACATTCATTTAATGTATGAAATGTACCTGCAACCTTTGAAGTTAAAGATTTATTGGCACAAATCTAGCAACAGTAAAAAAAAGGTGACAATAGCTTGGGCCCTGTTAATATACTTGGCAAATGCCTGCACGTTGATAGTGCAATTCCACCTAATTAATTATACTTCTTTCATCAGCCTAACTGGTAATATACTCTCTAACATCTGTGTTTGAAAGTTTCATATATTGAGCCAGAATCATTGTTTTAGTCTCGATCAGAATCTAAGTAACAGCTTTAAATTAATTACTAAAATTGCTGGCTTGTTGTATTATAATCTAAAAAATACAAATGTAGTGTGTCAAATGACCCCAGCAACTGGAACCACTGAATCAAAGCTTTCCTTTATTTCAAAGAACCAAGGTCCATTAAAATGACATTTTTTTTAGTTAAATAAATAACAGTAGCAACAGCTTTCCCCCATTTAAAGATGGAATAAAATATATTTTTTATGATGTTTACAATTATATCAAGTGAGGTTTAGCTCTCTGGCTCCACTATTAACATTTTTTTAAATTATTTTTTTAATAAAGCACTGTCGTTATACTGTTCTTGCACTCGTGTTACATTAATTAATGCATGTACTTAGATGCGTATTAGTAAATGGTAACTACAGTGTAACTATGTGTAGTTAATGTGTCATTACTTTAAAGTGTATTCAAAATGTGTTTATACAGACTTTGTGCTTGCTGGGAGCTTTTGCTTGGCTATTATCCTTGCTTCTGATTCTAGAATAGAAACCTGAAACCATGTGACTACTGTTTCGGCTTCATAAGGTAAAGTATAGAAGCATGTGGAGTCAACTGAGTTGAAAGGTCAGTCAAGGATTATTGTAATTGGATTGGATAATTGAAAATATAACAAATAAAACAATATATATTACACAGATTGTCAAGATAACCGACAGCCAGGGATAATCAGAAAGGAGGTTGGTGGGGGCTAGGTTGCACTGTGGGATAAAGGTCTTCCGTTTAGTGAAGGCCTTAACAAGAGCTGGTCGTCTTATTCCAGCCCACAGTGGACATCTTTCACATCACAACAACATCACAGAATTTTATTATCTAAAGATGTTTAGGGTTTTGAATGGTCTTGACCATGTTCACTTGTAAAGCAGGAGACACACTTCTAGATTTCCCTCAGTTAAAAAATCTTTATAAAAATAAAATTAATCATTATGAAGTAGTGGTAGCTTCATACAGTGCTTTAACATTAGTAAGTAACATTAGTGTTATTTCATTTGCCAATTACTGAAGCAGTGGGTGCACACAACTTTGTTCATAGCTTGACACAGATTTGTTCTATTGCTGATAAAGTTTGTAAAGGACATCATATGATGACATTAAATATAGATAGGGCATCTAGATACTTTAGCTGGGTCTGCACAGAATTTTCAGCTATTAAAAGTAATTTTGAAAACTTGCAAATTCAAGTGCTTTTACTCAGGGAGATCAGTTTGAACAGGCTGATTAATCAACTGGATAGTGCTCTGTTCAAGCTGTGTCTGGAAAAATGATTCGTTTTATAGACCTTTTATTCTCCAGTTAGAAATTGTGTTCATTATCATGTAAACATAGACAGAAACTACTGAACCACCAGATGCATTCTTTCCCAAGACAGTAACCACTGAGGAATGTGGGTAAATTAAATTAAGTTAAATTAAATGTATCTATTTACTGCACATTTACATACCGGTAGTAGTTACTAATAAATACCTAACATGTAAATTTTTTTTTTTAATGATATAACCCTAATCCTAACGCTAACCATATCCCTAACTCTAAACCAGATTCTAAACCTAACCCTAACCATAACTATAAACCTAACCCTAAACCTTTTTTCTGATACAATTGTGTACTTACATAATCATGCAAAAAGATGTCCACATTACCAGAAGTTGTTTGTTACCTGTTTCCTTGTTCCATTAATTATTTTTGTGTTTACAGGACACAAAATGGTGCAGAACGGTCAGACTTTGATGGACCCACTTGGAGAACACTTCTTGCCTCAAATCTGTGTAAGCGTGTGCATCCCTGAAACACTGCTTTCAAACAAAAACAGGTAAAAGGAACACAAGGACATTGAAATGTCGCATATGAATGTATCTTTTTCTTTACGGAGACATTACAGCACCCCACACGCCGTCTCCACAGTCACATTGAGCTTCACGTTGTGCTGCTCATCAGTGCTCCAGTGAAAGAGTTTTGTAATGATTTGGACTGCTATTGATTAACTGCTGACTGAAATGTAATTACATTCATTTTATTGTGACTAGGACACAGGGCTGTTGGTGCACAGCAGTTTTAATAACCCCTGAGTCCTACATTCCAATCCCCTTAATGATTAAAGAACCTACACCTAGACTGCTTGCCGTCCTGTTTTTCTATCTGTAACACAGTTCAGACATAAATCGTCTTACAGAGCTAAAGGCTGTCAGAGACAGTATCACAATTTAGTGGCTATTCCTTCTCTATGTACTCCTTTCTGTAATGATTCAGTGTATGCTCAAGTTTCTGTATCTCTTTTAGTATTTTTTTCAATGTCTGGATGTCTGATATAATTGACTTTTGAATAATGTCAGATCAGCTTTGATGCTGCACAAATGTCAGAATTTGGATGAAAAAAACATGAATCTACTAAACAGTTGGGATTTCAAGTTATTTATAAAATGTTATAAATTACTTGAAATCTGCAACTTTTTGAGAACCATTACAAAGACCTAATTATGTTAATTATTAGTCCAATTAAGCTTTAGTTATGTAATTGAAAGTTCAGCTGGAAAGAAAACCAAGACACAGGGGTCCCTGAGGACCGGGGTTGAAAACCTTGTCTCTAAAAGAACCTGCTGTGTCTTCTGGGCTGGATGAACGCATAAGCAAACAAGGCACTTGTCTAGGGCCCAAAGTCATGTGGCGGCCCAAAACCAAAAGGTTCGCAATCTGGAAGAACTTCACTCGCTGACATTTCAACTGAGGCAGCTTATCTCACTTGTGTTCACACAAAATCAAAATGGCTGACCTGGAACTTACTGTCTCACTCACTTTCGCACGGTGACACGAGTACATTCCGGCCAGGTCAGGTAGTTTGATTTTCATTGTATACAGCAAACAATGTCTTTTTCACGGGCAAAAAAGCATAAACACAAGAAACAGGATGATGAAGAATGCACGCGGCAAAGAAGGGCATTAGAAATATATTTACAAATGCGCTGAAAGCCCCGAACTGCCAAAAACATTATCACCAACCCTGGAGAAAGAGCATTTTTTAAACTGTAAAGCAAGGAAAGCTCACTGCCTTTGCTGTACTGTTGATTGAGAAAGAAGTAAGCCGCATTAAACTGCATCTGACTGAAGGTTGCCAACTGTCCATTAAAGCCAGTCAGTAAAAAAAGTCACATTTTAACTCTAAAATGTAAATAAATAAAACAATGTCTGTGATTTTGAATTGAAGCAAATCTGGCATATTTTGTATTCCTTGCAGCTTTCCCTACTGTATACCTACACCTTATGTGATGGCAGTGAAAAGTATCAAAATAAGAATAGCAATTAACACTACTGTGCTGAAATTAGTATACGCGTTCTTCAACCAATTAGCCAAAGTACGGAGTGCTCGAGAGACATAGTCCGGCTTGCAATGCTTTTTTTTAAATTGGAAATATACTATATAATATATTGGATAGCTTCGATGGAATTTATGCAGTTACAAGTGACTGACTTGAAGGATCTTAGACGGGATCTGGCAGCTAATGAAAAATTTAAAAATTTCACACAAAATTGCGCTCTTGTCTGCACCTAGCGGACAGCCACGTTTTCCTACACTTGACAAGGTTGCCATTAATATGTTAGCTTTGCCATACAGCACTGCAGAATTAGAACAAGTTTTTTTTTTTTTTTTTTTCCCTCAGGTGAACCTTGTAAAAACAGACGTCCGAAATCAGTTGTCTACAGACATTCTGAATGGAATTCTGACTATCAAGACTGCTGTTAAACATAGCACCAGCTTCAGAACAATGCCCGTCTGCAATTGTGTCCATGTATGAGCATAAGAAAACTTAAATGTAAGTAAACAAAACTAGCCTATTTTATAATGTATTTGATTTATTCTTTCAATTTTTTAAAATGATGTCAGTCAAAAAGCCCACTGGGTCAGTAAAAACAAAATGACAAGGTTGGCAAGCCCCTGATTTAACTACACGACAATTTGCGGTTTGTTTGTTTTTTTAAAAATCTTTTTGTTGACTATAGGGAACCTACAGTTACTGGACAAAAGTTTGAGCACCTCCTATATAGAAGTATCACATTTTTTAAATGCGATAACAATCAGCAATGGAACGGTTGTATTTTTATTGAGTACATTGGGAAAGGTGATTATCAAGCTGTGGGATTTGAC
Organism: Polyodon spathula; assembly: GCF_017654505.1. Lineage (NCBI taxonomy): Eukaryota > Metazoa > Chordata > Actinopteri > Acipenseriformes > Polyodontidae > Polyodon > Polyodon spathula. Next base: position 5,496,352 of record NC_054541.1, on the reverse strand, counting down.
GTAGGCTTCAGGTTTTTCAAAATTTTGAAATTTATTTAGCAGACAATTAAACTGTTTCTGGCAGATGCGGTCAGTCGTTCAGCAGTTGTTCAGTTCAGAGCAGTGTGTGTAACTTTCGTCATAATTAACTAAATTTCTGCTTAATTTACCATGTATATAATAATATATATATATATATATATATATATATATATATATATATATATATATATATATATATATATATATATATATGTATATATATATATATATACAGTGGCTCCCAAAAGTATTCACCCCCCTTGGATTTTTACAACATGGAATCAAAATGGATTTAATTAAGAGTTTTTGCCAATGATCAACACAAAAAGATTTACTTTGAATGTTCCTTCGTCTTCATGATGTAGTTTTTGTTAGGAAATGTACTAACCAACTGTGGGACCTGCTGTCAGCCGTGCCACTACCTGCAGGGGAGCTGACAGCATTTTCAGCCAGTGAAGCCTCCCTTTCCGGCCCAAGACTTTGACCTGGACTGCTGGGTTTTTAAGGGGGGAGGTGGCCGTTGAAGCCAGGTGTGCTTTGCACAAGGCGGGGTGTATGTGGCAAAGTGCCCTGCCCCTGGGCTATTTATTTGTGTTGTATGTTATGTGTAGTGTGTTAATGTTGGTGTATAGTCATTGGTACACTGGATATAAATGGGTCTGTGTAACACGAGTGTTTAAAATGCATATTTGTATTTAGGCACGAGGATTGCACAGCATGTGCAGGTAAATGGTAATAATATGTGAGCATAGGGAATTTCACTTTTATTAACTCATGTGCAGTTGTACCAAGACTGCAATTGAATGATTGATTAGCAATCAAGTCTCAGTACAGCTGCATAAAAGCAGCATGTTTTAACTCACTCTGGGTTGTGTGTTCGGTGAGTGGAGAACGGGTGTGGAGAAGGAGAAAGTAAAACCTAAAGTAAATAATTGATTTAAACTCACCGTGTTTGTCTGTTCGTCCACTCATTTGTTTGTTTAGTGTTAGTACATTTTGTTTGTATGTTCGTTTTGGCTACTGTGCAGTTTTATTCTACAAAGTGTTTTTTGTTTATTCAACCTTTTATTTTCTGTTTATTGATTAAACTGCACAACAGCGCAATTCACATTTCACCTGGCAGTACTGAGTGTTTCTTCCGGGTCTGATGTCACCATACACGCCATTCTGTGACAGCTTCCCATCCATGCTGCAACATAAATACAAAACTCACGGTTATGCCATCACTAATACAAATAATAATAACAAAACACAAAATATCAGAGGGTGGAGGGGGAGACCCCATTCTAAAAATAACTGAACAGGGCTGCTCACCTTGTACAACATAGTTACAGTGGCTTGCGAAAGTATTGACCCCCCTTGGCATTTTTCCTATTTTGTTGCCTTACAACCTGGAATTAAAATTGATTTTTTGGGGGCTTGTATCATTTGATTTACACAACATGCCTACCACTTTGAAGATTTTTATTGTGAAACAAACAAGAAATAAGACAAAAAAACTGAAAACTTGAGCGTGCATAACTATTCACCCCCCCCCCCCCCCCCCCCCCTCGAAGTCAATACTTTGTAGAACCACCTTTTGCAGCAATTACAGCTGCAAGTCTCTTGGGGTATGTATCTATAAGCTTGGCAAATCTAGCCACTGGGATTTTTGCCCATTTTTCAAGGCAAAACTGCTCCAGCTCCTTCAAGTTGGATGGGTTCTGCAGGTGTACAGCAATCTTTAAATCATACCACAGATTCTCAATTGGATTGAGGTCTGGGCTTTGACTAGGCCATTCCAAGACATTTAAATGTTTCCCCTTAAAGAGTGTTGCTTTAGCAGTATGCTTAGGGTCATTGTCCTGCTTTAAGGTGAACCTCCGTCCCAGTCTCAAATCTCTGGAAGACTGAAACAGGTTTCCCTCAAGAATTTCCCTGTATTTAGCGCCATCCATCATTCCTTCAATTCTGACCAGTTTCCCAGTCCCTGCCGATGAAAAACATCCCCACAGCATGATGCTGCCACCACCATGCTTCACTGTGGGGATGGTGTTCTCGGGGTGATGAGAGGTGTTGGGTTTGCGCCAGACATAGCGTTTTCCTTGATGGCCAAAAAGCTCAATTTTAGTCTCATCTGACCAAAGTACCTTCTTCCATATGTTTGGGGAGTCTCCCACATGCCTTTTGGCGAACACCAAACGTGTTTGCTTATTTTTTTCTTGAAGCAATGGCTTTTTTCTGGCCACTCTTCCGTAAAGCCCAGCTCTGTGGAGTATATGGCTTAAAGTGGTCCTATGGATAGATACTCCAATCTCCGCTGTGGAGCTTTGCAGCTCCTTCAGGGTTATCTTTGGTCTCTTTGTTGCCTCTCTGATTAATGCCCTCCTTGCCTGGTCCGTGGGTTTGGTGGGCGGCCCTCTCTTGCCAGGTTTGTTGTGGTGCCATATTCTTTCCATTTTTTAATAATGACTTTAATGGTGCTCCGTGGGATGTTCAATGTTTCGGATATTTTTTTATAACCCAACCCTGATCTGTACTTCTCCACAACTTTGTCCCTGACCTGTTTGGAGAGCTCCTTGGTCTTCATGGTGCCGCTTGCTTGGTGGTGCCCCTTGCTTAGTGGCGTTGCAGACTATGGGGCCTTTCAGAACAGGCATATATATACTGAGATCATGTGACAGATCATGTGACACTTCGATTGCACACAGGTGGACTTTATTTAACTAATTATGTGACTTCTGAAGGTAATTGGTTGCACCAGATCTTATTTAGAGGCTTAATAGCAAAGGGGGTGAATACATATGCACACACCACTTTTCCATTATTTATTTTTTAGAATTTTTTTAAACAAGTTATTTTTTTCATTTCACTTCACCAATTTGGACTATTTTCTGTATGTCCAGTACATGAAATCAAAATAAAAATCCATTTTAATTCCAGGTTATAAGGCAATAAAATAGAAAAAATGCCAAGGGGGGTCAATACTTTTGCAAGCCACTGGAAGTGGAGAAAGGGATATACATCTCCAATTGTAAATGTCTAACAGGGGGTAAAGGTCATCTGTGGTAAAAAGATCCATTCTATTTGTTAAAGTGCTGTTTCAGCGTAATTTGAGACAAATGTGAAACAGATGTTTAGAATATAAACGCTGTGAGGGACTGTAGGAACAAATCAATAATTTTTGGGTTGATTAGTTCTCTTACCAACAAACTAATCGAGGATTTACTGTGAACACACATTCATGTGCAGACACAAGGAATGGTTAATCAATAGTAGTATTTTATTAAGTATACAAATAATAAACGGAAATCAGAAAAGTCAGAAAGTAAATCTCTTAGGCTTTAAGCACAAAACACAATTCAAAAACCTCTCACTGCACTCATGCTTGACTGGCAGGCAGTTGAAATATGACACCGCCTGTCTCCTCACACATCGGCAACAATGAGTGGCAAGCAGGCTGTGACGTGGCTAGTCCCTCGCTCACCCCCACACCCAATGCACAGAGTACATCTGAGATAATGCAGACAATCTTGAGACTATGTCACATTAAGCTTATTAATGGTATATAGATTAAGCATATGTCAAGTTTTCTTTTAAAGAAATTCTTCATATAACAATATGAGGTAGATTACTTATAGTTGCTTCATCAAGTTTCACTAAAAGTTATTTCACACGCAAGATGTGCAAACTAAATAATTAACAGTTCAATTCTATGTGAATGTGTTACAATTTAGTTCCATGAAAGGAAAATGCTACTGGAATTATACTCAACGGTTTCTTGAAGCTTAGACTTTTGGTCCACTGGTTTGGAAACTCAATCTGTTGAAGTGTCCAGTACAAACTCTCCTCTCAGCAATGAAGTCTTCAGTCCCACTTTTGGATCAAACTCGGCAACAAAGTCTTGATAGAATCAACAAACAGCTGCAACAAAGTCTTCAGTCCTCTGTATAGGATCCACAACAGCACCCGTTCGCTTTCTGTCCTCTTCGCTGAATCTTTTAGCTACGCAGGTAGCAGGGCGCAGTTTCTTTTGGATACTGTGGTTTTAGGTGTACAGCAGACCCAGACTGATTTGTCTGATAACAGTCAGTGTAAGTTTTACGGTAGTCTTCTCTCTGGGCCTCAGTCTCGTTGCTTGTAGCAGTTGACCCGCTTGCAGCTTGCTTCTTTGTCTTAGGTCCGTTTCAGGTCCCGTCTTGATTCAGTTTTTAGGCAGAGTCCCGGAGTTGCGGGTTTGCTTAGCAGAGTGAGAGCACCTTGTTTAGCATTTGATGTGGAGTGCAAGATATTTATATAGTCTTTTTCACTCTGCTGATTCGCTACTTTTATGAGGTCATTTGTGTATCTTGCCTCTTTAAAGTACCATTTCTTTGATGTTTTAATGTTCTTTTCCACCGGGACATCGCTAGTTTATGTCTTCTTTGCATCAAAATGATTGTCGTTGCATGTGTGAATTATCTATAGATAATTCAACTGTCCGCTCAGCCTAACCCAGTTCAGGCGCCGGTCCTCTAATCTGTAGGTCATATAGATCAGTATGTCAGCAAACCAGAGGCCCCTTTCAAGACATAACAGTCTGCCCTGTTTCTCAAGACAGACAGTTTCATTAATGAATCCAGTTACATTTCTAATACACATTGAGGTATTATCATATTCAGGGAATATGTCCTACAGGACTATATAAGCTTAAAGGAGACTGCACCTAATTGAATTTACTCGGGTGAAAGAGACAGAGTTGGGGTCGTTGCTGATAAAAAGTAATGTATCAGTAATTATTCATTTCTTGAGAAAAAAGTAATAATATTAGTATTACATATTAATTCATTTAAAAAATAGCGCGTTATGTTACCCACTACATTCCTTCCTTTTGCCCTGCGAAACAATTGTGACTAATCTCCATAGTCTGGAATTGTGTTTTTTAAATGTATGCCAAGCAAATAAACTGTAAGGCTGTGGGCTACCTTTGTTCTTGGGTCAGTAGTGTAGACAACTGCAAATGAATCGGGCTGGGCGATATTATCTTGCTTCCACTCAAGTTTTATTAATCAGCGTCTTCATTACAAAGGGTCAGCAATAATAGAAATCAGAGTAATCTGCCAGTAGTATGTTCTAAACTGTGTTACAATTAAAACAGTTAATAACAATAAAATGGAAGCACAGTAGGGATCGTTGTGCACTCCACAACATCTCCTGCACAAATTCACACTCCTCACAGCATTCTCATTAGCTACTGGGGCTAGTAAGGTACAAAATAAATTAACACTGTAAAATCAAACTAAATATTGCAATTTGCTAGCTTCAATAACAGTTCCCAAAACTAACAGCACTTAACCATTTACTGTAATTAAGATAGACTTTCAATATATGTGAATGCAGACATTAAAATAGTGACACTTATCTCTAACTTGCCAATATCAGAAACAAAAAAATAAAAAAGTAGATATCTTGGCAAAGACTTATGGTCACTGTGTTGTCTGTATTAAACTACAAAAAGTTTTTGAATCCGTCCTCATTTTTACTATGTATGCAATCTGAGTTCTTCCAATCGCAGGTTCAATGTTTAGTTTAAAAATCCCAGTAATCTTTGTTGTATCGCATCAATTGCAGTACACTGCAAGGCACGGGGTTATTTTCTCAATACCGGTAGGCTGTGTTCTTTTAATTACCAAACAGTCCATGTGTTGCCGCTGCATAGACATTACATGCTGTGTGTACTTGTACAGTGATTTTGATATGGTGCACATAAGTAAATAAGTCTTGTTGAATTTACTGCTGCTTGCTTCCGATTTAAACACCACATCATTTAAGTGTAGAACATATATTGCAGCGAGAAAACACTTGTTTATTTTTTACGGAAAGTAACTGTAATATTATTACTCAAATTAAAACTCTAACGCGTTATATTAACACGTTATTAAAAAATGTAATATTACAGGAGTGCGTTACGTTACTAACGCGTTACCCCAACTCTGGAAATAGACTGAAAACATCACCACTGTAACCTATCTGAGAGGGCATTCCCAGTTGAAAGGTAAAATGACGAATGACTATTTTGATTGTAAGCTAGGTGACTACCATTATTCGACTAGGAAAATGCGTTGCAATAATTGTGATGTTTCTGTATCTTGAATAACCAATGAATGTAAACAAACGTAATCATGTATTTGATATAATCATCTGTTAAGAATAATCTTTTATTAATCAATAAACTATGTCATTTGAATAATTATCAGAGTAGAATTGTTTGAGTCATTAAAATAAATAATAAAGTCACCACAATTCTCTACAATTTCGTCATTGAGTATCAAAACCAAACAGTGATTGCTTCTTCTTTCAAAAGAAGCTAAGACAAATTCCAGTACAAATCACAATGGTGGAAGACAGCATCAAAGAGGGCTTGGCTTAGCTTTGTTTTATTAGCAGAGATTTAGAAATTTTTCAGGAGGCTGTATCACAGACGTCTTTGAACAATCTCTGGCAAATCACCCTTATAATAAAGCCATTTTCACAAGTTAAGTCTGTCTATGCTCTTCAGCATGGCCTCCAGGGAAAACTCGTCTCTTTACTTTCACAGTCATGAGTATCAAAAGAAACTTCAGTGTATCACAATATAATAGTGGTTATACTTGATGAAATACAATATATGGTGAAGTACTGTATTTGTTCCCTTTTTAATGTTTCAGTGCAAGAACCAGGTAACAAAGGTGTATATGTGGTTAAATCAGTAGGCACAGAGCTGAGGAGTCAAATACTTCTTGGCATACTTGAAATATATTTAATTTAAAACTTTTGCATAAGATCCTTTAAGATATTACAGGTAGGGCTGGATTAAAAGATGTGGGGCTCAACGCAAAGCCATATTTGAGGGGCCACCTACATACCCACTATTCTGCAGAGAACAGGGTACTCAAGGTATGTTAAACTATTAATGCCTTTATTACCTTTTGCCAAATGGTGGAAATCAAATATGATTGATAACAACAATTAAATCTTATGATTGTTAATGACATTGAATTTCCCCATAGTAGATAATGATAATTGTAATTTACATTCAAACACTTGTGGGAATGTAGAACACAATACTATGCAATATGCATGATAGAAATGATAGAAAGCTCAGGCAGGCAGTGGAGGTCAAAATAATACCTAAGAAATACAGTACAAAAAAAGATAGCTTCACTAGTAGAAATAAAACAAGCTCCAGTCCAAGTCAGTACAGTAGAAAATGATATGTATTGAAACACAATACAAATATAGCTACACTTCAAGGCAGTCATGTAAAAGTTAGATTCGCTTCCATTGTGATTTCTGTATGCTGAGCATGTCTCTCTACACCGCTCGCAATAGAAAGTATGACAAGAGCTTTTCACTTGTCCTGCGTCCATGTCTCTCTCAGGCGGTTCTTTATTAAGCCCATTTTCGAAAAGGAACCCTCTGGTTCACAGACCCTCACTGGTAGAGTCAGGAATATTCTGATACTGACTGCTAAGTTAGGAAAGCTTGATTTAACCAAGTAATTTTGCCTCCTGTATCTCATCATCTCTTGCACTTTCACTCAACATTTTGATGCAATAGGAAGTCCAGAAAATGCAGAAACTCCTCAATATCTGCTGATGATACATTCTTCCTGATTTTGACAAGTAGCATGGTCCTTTGAAATCCAATATTCAATGTCACCCTTCAATAGACTGCCCCACAAACCAGGAATGGACATTTAGTGCACAACAGCAGATCCAGAAGTGTCCTCTGTGGTGGTCTGTGATGAGATGTTGTGACGGAAATATGAGTTCTGGTGATGAATCTTCCTCCCGACCTGTGAGGGCACTAAAGAACGAGAGGAGAAGTATCTGGAAGGGCTGGCCTGACATTTCGTTTCCGGGTCAGGGAAGTGGGTCAGCCTGGAAAGAAGCGAGACTCTGTTGTAAGACCGTATTGATTTGAAAGGTAAACGAGAGGCAGCTGCAAGTGATAAGGCAGCTGCAACCGTTTACCTAGATATCATGCAGGATTACATATAGGGGCCAGGGTAACGCTGATCTTTTCCTTCGTTTGGGTTAAACAATTGGAGAGAGAGAAGGACTGAGAGAGGAGCTCTCAGAGTGGATTGTGTTCGTGTTTTTGTATTGTTGTGTCTGTCCGTGTAACTGTCTGTTTTTGTATTCAGCACTAGACAGTTAAGCACACCTCCGGAGCTGTCGCCAGGGTCAGCATGATCCGGAGCACTGCTACACACCACACAACCTGTGTCTGCACCGAGCACCTGCACGTCTGCACGCACCCAGGACTGGTGACTGCGTCTTGTGTTTTGGTTCGGGACTGTGCCCTGTTTTCGTTATCCCCGCACTTTACACATTGTTGTTTATAGTCGGGGATTTACACTTGTTCCCCTTACCAGCCACTTTGCCACAGATGTGTAGAAGATCACAGATGCAGGAGTGTCCTCCATGGTGGTCTGTGATGAGATATGCAGGAGATGACAGATGCAGGTGTGTCCTCTGTGGTTGTCTGTGATGAGACATGCAGGAGATTTTTTGCCTCAAACAGCAGCCGTTGGTGCTTCCTCTTTTTGGCACAGCTGAGATACTTTTGATGACTTTTAGACATGCCGGTTAGTGACTTACAGGGAGACAGCAGGCGTTCAAAACACATATACTCAGGTTGCAATCTTCTTCTTAGTGAATGTCTCTTGTTTTATTATATGTGGAACTGAAGTATTAAGTTACTGTATCAGATGCCTCCAAGCAATATTATGATATCTAGCAAATCAGGTCAATCACAACCCACCAGAAACTTGCAATACATTTTTCTTGGCTTTATATAACATTATTATTATGTGAAAAGCATACTCATACAGTACCTTGGTGTTGCCTGAACCTGCCAGACCCCTAGACAGCTATTTCAATAACCTCAAGGAGGGATACAGATAATGAATGTCTGAGCTCTGAAAAACCAAATATACATACACACCATTTCCTAAAGGAGACAGGCAAGCAACGGATTATAACAAAGGGATTGACATTATCAAAGTGAATGCAATGTCTTTCGATTCAAGGAAACACATATTAAAATTCCACTGACAAATCCAAGCAAGGATTAAGAGCTCAGTTATCATTGTGCTTGTTTTTTCAACTGAATTCACATCTTTAAGATCAAGAGATCAGTTAAAACACTCATAGCTGTAATACCTGCATAGGACATATTTTAATAAAAGTGTGGCAGAGCATAGCTCTGCCCTTTAGAAATTGGCAGGGATGGGGTTAAATTCCCCTACCTGCCTGGGTTCATTGTGTTCAGGTGGCTGGGGTTGATTTGATTAGTTTAATTAATGATCAATCAGCGCCCAGCCACCTGACATAAAAGGAGGCCTCTGCTTCTCATTTGAGAGGAGGGAGCTGAGTAAGCAGATTTGTGATTTGTGATTTGTGAATCCAGTGAAGGCATTGCCCAGCCTGGAAACCTTAATTCTGTAAGCTTTGTTTTGTTGTCTTTCTTTTTGTGTTTTTAAAGATTTTTATTTTGCCCTTGTGCATGTTTATTTTGTGTTATTCATAATAAAATTAGTATATTTTTTGAACTGCAATCTGTCTCTGGGCCTCTTTCCACTTGCCAGCCTGCCACAAAAAGATTGAACTAAACATTAAACACTTATTCTGTGACACAGAAGAGAGTTACTCTCCTTTGTTTAGATAGTAATTTGACATATTGCAGTAACATCAAAATTAGCTTTCCTGAGAACATTTTCATTATAAAAAAAAAAAAAAAAGCATATTGGGAACGAGAAAAAGCAATTCAGCCCATCAAGGCTTTTTGCACACCATTCTCCCCTACTGGGAAAAATCTGTTCTTTTTAAAATATTCCCAGTGTTTTAAATCCTACTACTGTACTTCACCTTGTAGGTTGTTCCATGCATTTATACAGCGGATCTCAAAAGTATTCACCCCCCTTGGACTTTTCCACATTTTATTGTGTTACAACATGGAATCAGAATGGATTTAATTAGGAGTTTTTGCCACTGATCAACACAAAAAAAGTCCATCATGTCAAAGTGAAAAATAAAATCTACAAATTGTTCTAAATTAATTACAAATAAAACAGAAAACAATTGATTCCATAATTATTCACTCCCTTTGCTATGACACACCTAAATAAGCTCTGGTGCAACCAATTGTCTTTAGAAGTCACATAATTAGATGAATGGAGTCCACCTGTGTGCAATTAAGGTGTTTCACATGATTTCAGGTTAAATACACCTGTCTCTGGGAGGTCCCACAGTTGGTTAGTACATTTCCTAACAAAAACTACATCATGAAGACGAAGGAACATTCAAAGCAAATCCAGAATAAGGTTCTTCAAAAGCACCAATCAGGGGTAGGATATAAGAACATTTCCAAGGCATTGAATATCCCCCAGAGCACAGTGAAGTCCATTATTAACTAATGGAGAAAATATGGCACAACTGTGAATGTATCTAGAACAGGCTGTACTCAAAAACTGAGTATTCAGGCAAGAAGGGCACTAGTCAGGGAGGCCAACAAGACGTCTATGGCAACTCTAAAGGAGTTACAGTCTTCCACGGCTTAGCTGGGAGACACTGCACACGGCAACAATAGCCTTGGTGTTTCAAAAACCTGGCCTTTATGGGAGAGTGGCAAAAAGAAAGCCATTGTTGAAAAAATGTTGAAGAATTGGCAAAAATTGCAGTATCCAGATGTGCAAAGCTGGTAAGACTTATCCAAATAGACTCATGGCTGTAATTGCTGCCAAAGGTGCCTCTACCAAATATTGACTCAAGGGGGTGAATACCTACGCAATCAATTATTTTCTGTTTTGTATTTGTAATTAATTTAGAACAATTTGTAGATTTTATTTTTCACTTTGACATTATGGACTTTTTTGTGTCGATCAGGGTCAAAAACTCCTAATTAAATCAATTTTGTTTCCATGTTGTAACACAGTGAAATGTGGAAAAGTCCAAAGGGAGTGAATACTTTTGAGAGCCACTGTAACTCTCTGTATAAAAACATGCTTCTTACCTTCTGTTGTAAACTTACTTTTACTCAACTTCCATTTACGGACTCTTGTTCTTCTCTCTGTGCTAAAATTGAAGTAGTAAGTTTTGCAATATAAAAATGGCTATGTAAAAAGTTAATTTATATATTTTATTATGAAACACTCATATTGTAACATTCTGGTGAGATGCAGGTTTGATTGTAATGTTTAATTAATGACTTTACATGGTCTTCCTTCTACCTGCATTTTAGAAAGCTCATTCGATGTCCCTCGAGACATGGCTTATTGGTGGAGCACAGAGTTAGACCATCTAGCCAGAGAATATGTGCTTCTTCAGACTTTGCACTAAACTCTAGAACTTAATTCCCTAAAAAACAAATATGCCTGTAATTTTCAAACTTTATATCGTTATTGATCGATTGGTTCAAGCAAATTGAAGCAAATTAATTTGCGATGGTTGTGGAGTTTTATGCCTGAATGTATAATTGATTCTAATACGACATAATGTTGTCATTCATGTATGCTCCAAGCGGTGGTAGCCGCATGCCAGAAGCCAGATGTTCTCCTCTCACTGCCCATTTTAAGGCCTTAATAATGACTTCCATTGCCATGGTAAAGGCCAGTGGAGAAACAGTGCAACCTGCCATGATTCCAACTTCGAGAAACTACCAAGTAGATATCCTGAACTTATCCGGCTTCCTTCCTACTGTTCCACTAAACTTCTCCAACAAGTAACAGAGATCCTTGCCATCCATGTGCCACGTCATTGTCTCAGAGGCTCTTGGCCATTTAACTCTTTGGTTTGCGCCCGTTAAGGTTCCTTTATTTCTTAGTCTGATTCATCGGACTAGGCTCACAGGATCATTGGTTTCATCACTAGCTGTGCTTCTACTGAAACTACTGTTGCCTATAAGAGGGGTGTTGATTTATCGTGAACTGTATTGTGCACCCTGTTACTGGATTTCACTAGTTTCTTCCTTGATGATTCTTCACACCTCTGACCTTGTTCCAGCCACAGATACAAACCTGGAGTGCCATATCTTGTCCCACAGCTCTCACTGCAGCTCTTGGGCTGCACGATTGGGTTGTCATTTGTAAAGTACTATTCATTCTAGTGTCCATTTCCTTTCCTATGTCATTAAACATGTTATTGAAACTAGAGTCATCTTCTGCATCCTGCTCTAACTGACTCTAGGGATATTTTCCTTCTTACTGTAATAGAAGCTACAAGCAGGTGTTTCCTGCATCCTGTTCAATCTGAAACCGCAGAGCTGGATATTGCTAGCTGGGGAGGGTAACCCTAACCAAACCCAAATGGGTCTATTTTCTCTTGTCAGCTGTCTCTCCAAGCTGTCCCTTGGTCTTTTCCTCATTGGCAGCTGCACTATCAACAGCAGCCACCAGAGTTTGGGAATGGATCAATACCGGGACGCCTGTGAAAAAGAAGATTTGTTTTTCACTGGAAGCTAAATTTTTATGTTATTAAGGCATTTGTCTTACTTCTGTACTGTAACAGAGGAATCCATTAAAATGGTTAAAACAAGTTATTAACTGTGTGTCACTAAGACGACTGCAGTGGGTGATGTCAGACCAGAAACAGGAACCAGGAAATAAACAACAGAGCGGTGGAGTTTGGCGAAGCTGAGCGATTGGTTTCGCTCAGCGTTTAATAATGAAACAGATAAAGGTTGTAAAGACAAAACACACATGATGCAGCACTTTCGCCAAAATAAAGAGACAAATAAAACGGACTACACAGACAAACACGGTGAGCTGATATTTAATTATTATTATTATTATTATTATTATTATTATTATTATTATAACCTCCGTCTTCAATCCTGTTCTCCACTCACAGAACATACAACCCTGAGTGAGTGAAAATACGCTACTTTTATGCAGCTGTACCGAGACTCGATTGCTATTCAATCATTCAATTGGAGTTGCGGTACAACTGCACGTGAATTAATAAAGTGCAATTCCCCGTGCTCACATATTATTACATTTTACTTGCACGTGAAGTGCTGTGCAATCCTCGTGCCTAAATACAAATAAACATTTTAAACAACTCATGTTCCACAGACCAATTTATATCCCGTGTACCAATGACGATACACCAACATTAACATGCAACATATAACACTAAAATACACACAAGGCCGGGCAACATCGCCACACTGTGCTTTTATTCTTGGAAGTAATAACACTGAATTAAAATAAGAAAAATACTTACTGTATTACAAAAGTACCCAAAACAAACCCTAGAGTACACTTTGCACAAAGCCTTCCAAGCACTAATGAAAAGATACTCAGTTTGATTGAGTTCAGATTCAAATACTTCATTAACAGAGCAGCAACTATAGCATCTTGTAATTGCAACATTGGCATGAATGTATTATTGTTAAATGTCTTATTCAAATGATCATTCACTCTGTCATTGTATTGGAATTAATGTACATTACTAACCCTGAGCCGGTCAGGCATTTGAGAGAAGCACCTTGCTGGGAATCTTTCAGGTTGCAGGTTAAATCTGTACAACTAATGAGTCCTGCAAGACTTTTAAAGTAAATAAAATATTACCCCTCAGGACTTCTCTAATGATAAGTGTAGGAGGATGGAGATGAACAAAAAGTGTAAAACCTGTGACATTAACAAGAGAACAGCTTATTCATTGTCACTGCAGGTGATGCTGTGGTATGTGAATCTATTATGTTTGCCACCTGGGATGTACAATTACCCAAAAGAAAAGTGAAAGTTATTTAAACCAGCCGCATGCTGACTTCTCCCCCTTAATCTGTTAAACAAGTTTCTTTAAGAAACAAGTGCACATTTAAAGCAGCATGGAAGTGTAACCCTTCAATGATTTTTTTTTAGTTTTTTGTTTTTTGTTATTAATTCACATTCCGGTGCCCCCTGTAAATATAGTTCACTGAATGCCATTCAAAACCATGCAAGCTGTACGGATTTTCTGCTGATCCTGCAAATGCCAAGCAGTTTCTTTTTTCAGCTCTAATAAGCTCTCACTTATTATAGAACCTAATCCCTATCCTGACAGGGGCATGGGGATGGTGGTAACACATTAATTAAAAAAAAAAAAAAAGTAATTTGTCTATGAATGGCTTATAAAGGATGTTTATAAATAATAACCCTTTCTAGAATTACTTAAATAAAATAAATAATAAATACAAAATGCATACTATAATATAGCTTATCTGACAAAATACAAAAATACACCGTGGACACTACCCACTATCAGTACTGTAGGTCTGCTTCTGCAGTGACCCCCTGAAACCTTTCCGCGGCCCTCATTTGTTTCTTAGCAAACTAACTTCAGAGATTTATTTCCCACAAATGATCTACAGTCTTTCATAATTAATGTTAATTTGGTTCCAGAAACCTGTTAGAAAAGCTTTTGAAATCTGAAACTTGTAATTTTTACTTTATTACATACTATCTAAAATATTGTACCATCTCTCTTTATAGAGCAGTTAATTAGCACAGTGACTCACATTACTAAAGACAGTAATTGCACTGTGGTCTGTGAAGAACTCCTTGCATTATCACTTCTCTGGTTCTCAGATCCTGCCCTTTCAACTATGTAACCTATCAGGAATAAATACACAAGTGCAAATAGGTTTTCTAGTGGGATGATTGTTACACCACAGGCATGTGTGGTCTTGAAAGCTGCAAATGCTTTGCTTGTTTAACAATTATCATGGCACTTACTCTAAGCAAGTGGGTTGTGCTGTGAATATACAGTCCTGCTCGTGGACAGACAGCTAGGTGATGGATTGCTTCCTGTTTTGCTGCAGCGTCTCCAAGGATGCAAACTGATGCATGAGGCTTCAAGCACAGATGCAACGTTTTGATGTTCTCAGCACCTTTTAAAGAATCAGGAAGCTGTTGATAGAAAACTCTGCCAAGGCCTGATATCAGCCCATGAAAATAGGCATGGTGCATAATCCCTTAACAATTAAAGAACAGAAGACGAGCCCTTAACAGAATGATGGCTTACAATTACCAAACCTGTTCCTTCGTTTTTACATCTTAAGTAGGTCGTTGAAACATTTAGTTAATGTAACCATCAAGTAATGCTGCCTGTGTTCTTGATACAATTGTTAAATGGATATTTTGTTGTTCTGTGTCAAAGAAACATTGGGAGTGGACCAAACAAAGTGGAACACCTGCCATAGCACTGTAAATAGGGTCTGCAGTAATTATTTGGCTTGGCAGGTTGTAAGGGCTGTTTTAGTTTGCAAAGGAAGCTCAGAAGTTGAAGAAAGTCTCTGATTTATTGTAAAATCTCCAGAATCCTTTGGTCATGAATAACTAGGCAGGTTAGTTTCAAAGACACTTACCAAGTACATGTAACCTTTTCCCAGTTCCTTTACTGGTGCCTCCATGTAACCCTCATACTGCTGCCCTTCTCCATCCTGCTCCGTCAGCTGTTCCAACTCAGCTACTACCCTAAAGCATGGGGGAGGAGATACGCTGAGAAATGGGGAGTGGTTTCAACTATAACACTACAAAAATACAGTTAATCCCCATGCTTCTAATTTATCTATCTTTTATCGAATATTAAATACCTTTACTGAAATGGAAACTGAGCTGAAATATATATATATATATATATATATATATATATATATATATATATATATATATATATATATATATTCAATTACATTAGGTTTCTATGAAAGTCAGAATGAATTTCACAGTGGTTGAGATAATCTCAAGGGAAATTTGTTTTAATTTTCCAACAATATTCAGCTGTTGGAAATCAAATTTTGAATGACTTTTTTAATGTATAAATTGGATGTGTGGATGTGTGTTGTCGGGTACTTACAGGCTCAGATTTCATGATACCAGTCCTTCCTATAAAACTTTAGCATGCATACAATCTGATGAGAGGCAGGAGACAGGGCTAATAACCAAGGGTTTAAAAAAAAAAAAAAAAAAAAAAAAAAAACTCCATATTGGCCGCATACTGGTCTTTTCTCATTCTTCTTTTTAGTTTTCCAAACTTTATGTTCACTTTGATTCTCCTGGAGATTGTCGTTTGGTCCTGTGATAAATTTCTTGACTCCATCTACTGCACTTCTACACATAAACTGATGATGCATGTCAGTCACCATGGCATATCCGCTCCAATAACACCTCTTTCCACAGGATGGGAAACTTGCTTCGGATAGGACCTTCAACAAGGTGAGAAGAATGTATATTCACCTGTCCTTGTTAGGTCACAGTGTTTTAGACATGTATGTGAGAGCAACCTTCTTGATTACCTACAGCATCTCAAGCTACTTTGCTAAGTCATGCTGAAACCCATGTTTTCTGAGACCAGTTTATTTAATGAAAAATGTAAGTGGTCTTGCTGTCAGAACACGTATTCTAGGCTGTTTCTTTGTAGAGAACCATCTGTACTTGTTCCATTCAATTACATCACAGTTAATGTCACTTTGATATATGTACCCACCATGTGCCGCCACTGCTTACTACCAAGATGAAACCCACAGCCTGCAGTTGTTTATGTTACTTACTCAATAGTCCCCTAATGTAGTTACAGAACATTGGTAGGTTTAAAAGTAGAAAGTATTTGAGGTAGATGAGATTATTATTATAGCAGGTAGTACATCTGTATGATTTACAGCTGTATTATCTACAGCTGTGGCCAAAAGTTCTGCATCATCCTATAGAACTAACAAGTTTTATTTCATAAAGTCGAATGAAACCTGCTAAAGAATGTTACGTTAATGTACTGAATTACATACCGCTTTGTAGTTTTCCATTTACTTAATGACAAAACTGACAAAAAATGAAAAATGTGACATTTCAAAATTAACATGAAATACTGCACTACTATTCTGGCTTCTGGTAGACCTTTGCAATATCATTTTGCAGTTTCTTTAATTACATGATGTTAAATAATATACCTATATTATGTTCCTATCGTTTTATCTGTAATTATGTGTCAATTCTAAAATTCTAGGTGGTGCAAAACTTTTGGCCATAACTGTACAGGGGTTTACAGCTTTATTATGTACAGCTGCCATACGTCCCCTGTGAGATAATAAGACTGTGTGTGACACCTGCAGTTAATAAACACAACGATACCCATCAGAACTTTGCAGTTAATGCGAATTTCCGAGAGGCGCCTCGTCTATGATTAATTTCATGACGTCAACCACATCAATATTGATAGAAATTCAATATACTGGTGATGTCATGAATGGGGTTTGCTTGCTTGAGTGGTGGGGTACAATCAGTAAATAAGGAAAACTGGCACTGATAAGCTGAAAGATCCTCCATTACAATGAACACCATCAATGATACATTTAAATGTTCATTCAATATCTATCTCATTTCCACGTATCAGCAATATTAGCTCTATTCAGCGCAATGATTGGGCTTAACACCATCTGCCTCAATGAAAATGCTGTGTTGTCCATATAGCCAAAACATTCTGCTATAGTCCATTGCTGCACAAGAGCAAATGATGAGCATACTAGCATACAAAAAATGGAGCAGAGCAAACGTCAGCCTGCATTATCTGTTTTATTGTATTATGTTTTCTAGGAGAAATAGTTTTATTATTTTTCTACCAAAAGACAACATAATATAATTTACCAAAATGCAATATTATATCACTAAATCTATTTTTATATTTATGGACATCGAAAATGGGCTATGTGTCAATAGATCATTATTAAATTCTGTGAGATGATCCGTCTGTAAGTAAACAGCTGTAACAAGAGCTTTCCACTGAGCTTTCTCACCTGTGTCAGCAAACAGCAGGAAGCTGGCACCTCTAACCAACTCCCAGTGCAGGGTTGAGCATATGGGCTTGCAAACAAAATAGAGAAAGGATATGAATGCAAAACATTACCAAAAAAAAAAAAAAAACAGGAAGGAAAAACTAAAAGGATGGGAAGAGACAGTTGTATAACCACGCTCAACCTTAGTGTGGGGAAAAAAACAAAGGCTATCTTCAAATGTGTTTCAATATTTCCACTTTTCCAAACCTGAAAGGTTTTTTTTTTAAAACCTTTTTTTTTTTTTTTTTTTCTTAAACAGGTAATAAACAGGGATAAGCATCAAAGTTTTATTTTATTTTTAATATTATTGCAGTCACACTTTTCATTAAGGGTCTGATTTTCCAAAGTTAGCAAAGGTGTATACTCATAAATAAGGTCTGTTTTGAGTAAATGTACACATTTTTACAATTTTCCAAGGTAAGTAAAGTTACACTTTACTATCTGCCTGTTCACACCATGTACGTGTTACATTTTACTACACTTCTGAACTGATTTTTCAAGCTTGTTCAGGCCAGTTCTCATGTAATTTCAATGTATAAATTTATACCATTGAAGATCATGGTGTAAATGTATACGTGTTATATAAACCCTGATGAAACTGGGATTTTTGATCAGAGAAAGGCAAGGTGGCTTTGATCCTTTTGTTGCAGAGGAGGAAAGAAGAACAGATTATTTCATTCCAGGGTCACCTTTATGGATGCCACCAATGAACATGTTTTGAGGCATTATCTGTTTGGTAAGCAAACCCTTTCTGATCTTTGTGAATTACTTAAGGCTGATTTGAAAGCTTCCACGAACAGAAACACACCCAATTCCAGCTTTGACCAAAGTCACTTTGGCTCTACATTTGTATATCTATGCACGAGCACAGATGTCTAATGGTGCAAGGCAGGGTGCATCCAAGTCTTCAGTATGCAAGATCAGTAATGACTTGAAGCTTTGATACAAAGAGCTCCAGCTTTTATTAGATTCCCACGATCAGTGGCTGAGCAACAGCAGATTCAATTAGATTTTTATCAAGATGCAGGAATGCGATGCTTGTTGCCGTATCACAAATGTATTTGCTATTTTCCCAGGATTAGGTTATGATTTTCATAACCAGTCTCCAGCCCAGCAACAGCACCATCCAAACAGCAGCCTCATTATTCAACTTGTTTGCGTCTTTATCAGAAAGACTGGCTCTTCGCTAAAACTCCTTCAAAGCTCCTTCGACAAGACACACGATATTCCCTTGCCATAGCTTTGTTTAATCCACCACAAAGCTTTGTCCGCTGACTCTTTCCTTATTCCTCACTTGCAATCATGCACCCCTCCCCCTCTCCTAGAGCCAGCACAATTTGCCATTCCATCAGAAGATCCTGCCCTGGATTTCCATCAGCTACATTCAACATTTTAAAAGACCTATCCAGGGCCTGTGGCGGCTCGCGATTTTGACTTGTCACAACATGCTCCAACAACACTGCTGTACTGCAACTTTTCCACCGGCACCTCTCAGACCATGGTTACCACGACAACACCCTCATTGAGTGACTGTGGGGAGTGGTAAGTTGCCATGGTGACCAGGCAGCTTCATCAGGCACTGCCAGCTCTGTGCCTCAGAACTTCAATCTTCTGCCATCCTGTTTCTGCGCTTTCACAACTTGTGAGGGCGAGTTCAGCACCGAATTGCGACATCTAAATACTGCATTAACTTATTCATATACATGACCAACTGTCCTTGAACATGTATCAAATATATTTAAATCTAAAAAGAATATGCAATTGTTGTTCTACAAAGAAAAAGATTTTAATTACAATAAACAAATATATTCTAAACCCTGCTTCACTCAAGCCATGGTTTAATTCCAATCATAACCTCTAGATGGCAGTATAACACCACAAGTTCTATATGCAGTCTTTAAGCCGGTTTGCTATCGCTGCGAAGCTTGCACACTCTTTTTTGTCCATTCCTGCAGTTCATTTTCACTCTGGGGATTCTCAGGAGTTCCCCTCCTGCCTCAACCTTTTACCTCCCTATATCAACTGACATTCTTTAATTTCAACTCTTCCCCTCTTCGAGGATCTGGTCATGAAGCAAAGCGCTCAGCTGCTTTTTTGAGACGCTCAGAATCTACCATCACATTAACGTCCAGCTTCCCTGTACCCAGCATCCATTCCTGCAATTTTTTTCTGTTCCTAGATTCGTGTTTCCTCATCTGGCTCTGCTCCTCCAAACCAACCGACTTCATCAAGGCACTTTATTCAACTTTCAAAGTCATCATTTCATCAATGCGAGCCACCAGTCAAACACTGAACCATGACCTAAGATTATCAACCTTTCAGTCAATGTCCTCCTACCCACAATAGACAATACACTCAGACTGTTCCCGACCAATTCAATAGGTTTTGCAGAAGCCTCAGAGCAATGCATTTTTCAATCTCTCAGGTTCTGCAGTGATCTCAGATCTCTGCATTCTTCATCTCTGTCCAAATGCAGCCCCATGTCCAGCTCCATCTAAAACTGCCTTACCACTCAAGGACCAATATCCACTGCATTCAGCAGATCCTTATTCTCTGCAGTAGACCACCACACTCTACTGATGGCAGTCCACCGCTCACTATTACAGATCACTCCTTCAACAGACCTCTGCACACTACTGACAGCGCTCCATCGTTTACTTCGTCAGACCTCTGCACTGTTTAAATCTGTAACTGCACTTCTCCAGAGCTTCCAATGTTCCAGCTTTCCTCCAATATGCAGATCGTGGCAGCATTTCCACAATCAAGGCTAACGCTAATCCCCATTTAATCAAAATGCGGGGCACTTCCTCAGCAATCTAGTCATATGTCCGCTCATCCTCTCAAATGTTACAGCATTAATACCTGGTGAGAGACATGGTACGAGACTGGAAATCTGTCTTGACTATTAGTTAAGAAGTTCCACTATTAGGAGAATAACTGGAGTTGCGAAACCCAAATCTCTGAATGTGAGTTCACCTTTTCCATTCCAAGCAGACATGATAGTAGCAAACCGCTGATTGATCCCATATTAACTAACACATAGAACAGTGGCATCTTATCTCTCTGCCCTCATTTCCAGAATATGGGGCGCAAAAGGCGCTGACCTTCCCCAGCAGCTGATTCATACATTCATTCAGCTCCAGCTGCCACCTCAGCCCTCAGTTCCAGCTCTCCTTCTGCCTCTACTTTTGGTATCAAAGTTCAGTCAGCTGGTCCCATCTGCTTCCATAACCCCCATCCAGAATCCTCAGCTTTTCCAGCTGCTATTCGACTGAATCCTACTCTCAATAACCTTCTTCAATCTGTTCAGGATTACAAGTCTGCAGCCCCTTCTTCAAGAGCTTCCTATTCTATAGCCTGCTCAGTGTTTTCAACCTTCTGAGCCTAGAATCGAATAATCATATTCTTCCAATCAAAACCGGATCCTGGCTGTCATTGTTCATGCTAGGGATTCTCTCCATCTCCCTTCTCCATTCTCTTCATACTAGCAGTTAGCCTGACCCACCCTAGGATTTTTAACCCTCTGAGTACTTGTGGCAATTTTGCGCTGCCCCTCTGTGTATTTTTTGTTATATTTTGCGTGTTGTGTGTTAATGTTGGTGTATAGTCATTGGTACACGGGATATAAATGGGTCTGTGGAGCACAAGCTGTTTAAAATGTATATTTGTTTTTAGGCACGAGGATTGCACAGCACTTCACATCCAGGTAAAATGTAATAATATGTGAGCACAGGGAATTGAACTTTACTAATTCACGTGCAGTTGTATAGAGACTCCAGTTGAATGATTGATTAGCAACCGAGTATCGGTACAGCTGCATAAAAGCTGCATGTTTTCACTCACTCAGGGTTGTGTGTTCGGTGAGTGGAGAATGGTATTGAAGATGGAGGTAAGAGTTTGGATAATAGTTAAAATACAAGCTCACCATGTTTTGTAGTTTGTTTTGTTTGTCTTTTTTGTTTTGGCTACGAGTGCCGTGTCCTGAGTCTTGTTTGTCTTTCAACCTTTTATTTTCTCTCTGTTTCGTTATTAAATACTGATCGAGAACAATCGCTCAGCTTCACCGAACCCCACCTCTCTGTTACTTATTTCCTGGTTCCTGTTTTTTTTTCTGACGTCACCCACTGCAGCCGTCTTTGTGACACGTGCTGTCATCGTGGGATTACCAGCACCTCCTAGACGCAGACCAGAGCAGGACAAAAATGGAAGGCTGGACAGACGGCCGAACTGACCTCGAGGAGCTCCTCGGCAGTCTGGAGGACCAAGGTTGGTGCTTTGCCTACGGGGTGTATGGGCACGTGATGGCTGTCTGCCCCATCCAAGAGGAGGAGAAGGAACTGGCCCAGGAGAGGAAGGTGAGGAGAAGGAGTGGCAGGAAAAAGCCGCAGCAGCAACCACAGCAACAGCAGGAGGAGGTCGGGGATGACAGTTGGGAGGTTTTTTTAAAGAACCTCGCGGCGGAGTTGTGCCCCGGCTGTGGGGTGTATGGGCACTTGTTGGCCATCTGCCTCTGCAATATGCAGAGGCGGAAGTAATGCCTGAGTGGGAGGAGCCCGTGTGTCCAGTGCCCAGACGGGGGGACCGTGAGCGTCCAGCGCCCAGACAGGGGGACTGTGAGCGTCCAGCGCCCAGATGGAGGGACCATGAGCATCCAGCACCCAGATGGGGGGACCACAGGAATCCAAAGCCTGAGGAACTGCTGTTTCCACCTCCACCAGCAGAGGAAGAATGCCTGCTGTTTCCACCTCCACCAGCAGAGGAAGAAAGTCTGCTGGTTTCGCCCCAAGAAGGAGAGCCGCACCAGTCCTCTGCAAGAGAGGGAGAGCCACACCAGTCCCCTGCAAGTGAGAGAGAGCCGCACCAGTCCCCTGAAACGAGGGTAGACTAGATGTCGCTCCCACCTCCATTGCCAGTAGACTACACGCCGCTCCCACCTCCACCGCTTCCACCGGTAGGAGCAGAGCAGCAGGAGCTGCCTCTGCCTCTGCCACCTCTACCGGCAGGAGCACAGCAGCAGGAGCTGCCTCCATCTCTGCCACTTGTACCGACAGGAGCAGAGCAGCTGAAGCTGCCTCTGCCTCCTCTACCTCCACCAGCAAGAGCAGAGCAGCTAGAGCTGCCAAGGCCTCCTCCACCTCCACCGGCAGGAGCAGTGCAGCTGTAGCTACTTCTGCCTCCACCATCTCTACCGACAAGAGCAGAGCAGCAGGAGCTGCCTCTGCCTCCGCCACCTCCACCAGCAGAGGGTGAATGCCTGCTGGTATCACTTCCCCCACCATCACAAGGAGGAGCTGGAGCTGCCTCTGCCTCCATCAACATCAGGGGTAGAGGAGAAGGAGCTGTCTCTCCCTTCATCAGGAGGAACAGGACTAGATGCTAGTGGTTCTCAGCAGCCCTTGCATAGGCTGTTGAAGGAAGCACAGAGAAGAACCACCTGGCTGCATTGGCCGAGAAGAGAGCCAAAACCCACACCCCAGCTTGTCCTGACTCCCCGCACATAATCGCTTGGGGATGCCTACCTCGCTTCACCCAAGGATGCCTGCCTGGCATCGCCTGGGGTTGCCTGCCATTCCGCATCGCCTGGAGTTGCCTGCTCTGCTTCGCCTGGGGTCACCGGAACTGCTCCATCAGGGGTCGCCGTCAGCTCTGGTTGGCTGCAGGGGTCAGTGTGGCTGAAGTCCCACAGGAGGGAGCTGCCGGCTTTTGTTTTGGCTACGAATGTTCTGTCCTGTGTCTTGTTTGTCTTTCAACCTTTTATTTTCTGTCTGTTTTGTTATTAAATACTGAGCAAGAACAATCGCTCAGCTTCACCATACCCCACCTCTCTGTTGTTTATTTCCTGGTTCATGGTTTCTGGTCTGACGTCACCCACTGCAGGCGGCTTTGTGACAGTACTACATCATGGCAAGTGCTTTACGCCACAGGACTACATCTGTCACAAGAAAGTAACAGTGCTTGGGATAGCACAGCAAATTACTTAATTTTACACCCAAACATGTATATATTATATGAAGCCTATACATCACAAGAAATGTAAGACATTGAAGTTTTTTGTTCTTTCTGTTATTGATATATTTTTGGACTGAATGTAGAAATATGTTTAGGCAAAGACACCTTTGTTATACAAACAGTATTTTTATCATCAAAACATCAGTTCTTTTGAAAACCAACCATGCACATAAAATATAAACATACAAAATACAACATACAAATTCCCAGAATGTTATTTTTAAAATGTAAAAAACACAGATGTTTACAAACAACGAATCAAAATATATATTCAATTTTGCAAGCAACGCATCTATCTGTACAAACAGATCAGAACCGCACAGCACAGTAAACATATTTACCCTCAAGCCTTTTCTTTTATATAAAGATTGTTCAACATGTATACCAACTCACATGAGTCTTAATTAAATATAACTACTTATATGACACATGACGTATGATGCATTTCTTCTTGAAACCTCACAAAATATATGACACTTGGCATATATTATCACCATCCAAACCTGCTTGCAAAGCAGAAGTTGCTGTGATACAATTCAGTAATAAAATGGCTGCCACAAATTTTACCATAACGCACCCTTAACAGCAGACTGCTTTTATTTGAAAACTCTCTGACCAACAGACTCCAAACTTGGTAGGCATTGTTCCGGTGACAGAGGAATATAAATATGTCAAAATGGTTATGTTTCGTGAAACAATATGGCTGCCACTCCTACATTTTCTTCTTATATTAAAAACTGCTTCAGTTTAAAAACAGTTAACTTGATTAACTCCAAACTTGAAAACCGTAGTGCCTGTTTAGGTAAAATTAACATTTTCAAAAATGGCATTTGTGCGTTAAACAAGATGACCACCTGACTCATTTTTGAAAAAAAAAACTTTAAAAATCTTCTTCTGTGGAACTGTTGAAGTTGCTGATGTTAAACTTGGCACATTAGATGGATATTGATACTGGGGCTTGGGAGCCGTAAAACACCTAGCAGTTATTATTATTATTATTATTATTATTATTATTATTATTATTATTATTATTATTCTTACAACAAGAACACCCAGGTTGTGGGATCGAAGCAACTTTCTCATTGTCACACACACCTGTAGAAGTCATCAACAAGTGAGGCTAAAAATTTCCTTCTGCTGAGTGGGGGCAAGTGTACAGCACTTTCCATTTGTTTCCATTGTTCAACTGTGCCTTGATAAAGGATGTAACTTTTCAGCACCAACCTGTTGATCACAGTGAAAAAGATTTTCATGTACCACTTGTATGATTGTCTTTCATTCTCAAAAGAGTAAATCTTCTGGTCTGCCAAATCCACACCTCCCATTTTTCGATTGTACATTTCAACACACTCCGGTACTGTGTCATTTGAAGCATTGTGTACACTTTTAATTTTTTTTGGAAGATACTGCATAAGTGACTGTGGCAGAGCACAGCTCTGCCCTTTAGAAATTGGCAGGGATGGGGTTAAATTCCCCTACCTGCCTGGGTTCATTGTGTTCAGGTGGCTGGGGTTGATTAGATGATTAGTTTAATTAATGATCAATCAGCGCCCAGCCACCTGACATAAAAGGATGCCTCTGCTTCTCATTTGGGAAGAGGGAGCTGAGGAAACAGGTTGGTGTTTTGTGTGTTTTGTGTGTTTTGTGTGTTTTGTGTGTTTTGTGTGTTTTGTGTGTTTTGTGTGTTTTGTGTGTTTTGTGTGTTTTGTGTGTTTTGTGTGTTTTGTGTGTTTTGTGTGGCCTGGAAATTGTTATTTTTGCTTTTTGTCTTGCTTTATTTGTGTTTAAATCCCTTTATTTTGGCCCTTGTGCCCTCTCATTTTTGTGTTTATTTATAACAAAATAGTAATTTTTTTTTTAACTACAGACTGTCTCTGGACCTCTATCCACTTACCAGCCTGCTACAATGACGTTTGGTTTTTCAATCCAACCAGGCTTTCGTCGATTGCAATGAATTCATTTAAAATGTAGTACTTTGTAAGAAGACTCCACTTTAGTAAGTACTGGTCGCACTTCGAATAAAGTAACCAGGCTTGTCCTTTCTTTTGGTTTTTGTAGTTGTTCAAGTTTGCAAAACAAAAAAGAAACTTGTCGCAGGAATCATGGTGTTGCTTGTAGTGCATCTTTTGTGTTCCAGTATTCGTTCATGTCAGGCTTCCACACTAACCCCATATTCAGGCACAATCCTAAAACAGCACATAATCTATTTCGTCTCATACCACCAGATAGCAACCACCATGAAAATAGCCTCTCATATGTTTTAGATTTAGCGTTTTATTTTCTAATGCGTATATATTGGGCTCCTTGCAGATGTGTTCTTGGAGCTCCATTGAAAACAACAGCTCAAAGAATTCAGCAGGCCGGGTTGCGCTGCGTGGAATAAATCTCGGACCACTAACCTCTGTATAATTCTTTATGTTCAATGTTATTTTCTGTTCTGGCAATTCTGTTGCTTGGGTCCAAAGCAGGACTCTGAAGTTTTTGTTCAGCAGCCGAATTAAAGGCACTTCTTCCTCTGTACTGTCATCACCTCCTGCCACAGTCTCCTTCTCTTCTTTATCCTCCTGTTTGCCATCCTCCTCTTTTAAATCACTGTCATCACTATCCACATAGCTATACAGTTCAAACCAATTATACATTTTATTGGTCTTGGAAGCCGTAAAACTTTTTCTCAGCCATTTCTCAACTCTCAACTAGCCTAGGAGACAGGGTTTTCTTTTCAACCAGTAAAAAAAAAAGGTGTCCGCTTTACAACCATTTTAATTGGCTAATATTAACACAAAGCCCTCTGCTATTGCTCGGTACGGTTTATTGCTAGGTAAAATTGTCCAATTAAAAAAATTACAGCGAGAAAATGGTAGGGCAGATCTATATCCGAGAATGGCCCGTTTAGTCCTCATGCAGCACACCTCCGGGAGCCGATCATCGGCCCTGTAGTACTCTGAGGGTTAAGAGCTTTCCCCCTGCCTCACCTTCCTGCCTGTCTATATCAATGGACGTTCTCCATTTGTTCATTTCCACTCTTCGGAAAGGCCGCTTCTCCCCCTACAAGGATCTACCTATGGAGATCGTCTGCCTCTCTGCCACCTTCGATGCTTACTTCATCATTCAGCTGCATACCTCCAAGACGGATCAATTTCAGCATATGGTCTGTTCATTCAACCATCAAGTCCCCTATCCCCCCTTTCTTTTCAATGTCAAGGTATCTCCCCAGCAGGAAACCCTGCCCCCCCTCAGACCCTCTGTTCATTGATTCCTCTCACTCCTATCATCACTCATCACTGGTTCTCAACCCACCTCTCCACCCTTGTCTCCAGAGCCACCCCCATTATTCTGTTTAGGTGCAGCCACTGCCTCCACGAGGGCCATCATCAATCACAGTCTGATCAAGAATGTGGGGAGCTGGTCCTCCTCTGCAGTGGATTCTTACATTCATTCATTCTCCTCTGATATAGTTGTTGCTCATTTTAAAAATTGCTAGTATGCCCGGAATGGGGGCCTCCTGTCTGCCTGGGCCACCAAAGGTTTTCCCCCTAATCCACCACAGGGATTTTTACCTCACCAGTGAGCAGGTATAAACATAGTCAATTCCTACTAAATTACTAGTCATCCTCCTACTAGCTGATTTCGCTTAGAGCCGGGGGTCCATCCTTTTGAGGGGCAAGTGAGTCTCACTTCCCCGACCTCAGGGCTAGGCATCTGCCTCCCTTACCTTCAAGGGGGTTCTCACCATGTGAGTCAGGGTGGACCCCCTGCCACACCTGTTCTTTTGCAGCATCTGCGTTTATCTTGCCTCACTCGAGGTTCTGTTCTACACTCTGCCTTAATTTCGGGACATGGCTACTACGTGCTCGAGTCCCATGTTAACCTCTATGCCTTGTCCTTATTTCAAGTCCCAGGCAGCGTGAAGTCTCGGCTAAGGGAGTTTAATGAGCACTCCATTACAGAAGTCTCAGATTCTGGGTACCTTTCTCTCTCTCTCTCTATCTCATTTCATGTCCCGGTCTACCGGGAATTACTTCCTCCCGAGGGGCGGCTCC
Organism: Polyodon spathula; assembly: GCF_017654505.1. NCBI lineage: Eukaryota > Metazoa > Chordata > Actinopteri > Acipenseriformes > Polyodontidae > Polyodon > Polyodon spathula. The sequence goes on along the minus strand of NC_054541.1, from coordinate 5,468,471 downwards.
CTGAGTCACAACCCTCGTATGTGTTTTCAGTTGCTGGGTCCTTTGCCCCTGGGTTGTGTTGGCATTGTTGTCCTCAGTCAGCGACCACTTTTATGTCCTGTCTTCGGTCGCTCGGTCCTTTGGCCCTGAGATGTGTCTGCATCGTCACCCTCAATCAGTGACCATCTTTCTATCCTGTTTCGGTTGCTGGGTCCTCTGCCCCTGGGATGTCTCGGCATCATCGCCCTCAGTCAGTGACCACTTTCTGTCCTAGTTTCCACGTTCGGCTGGTCTGCTACTAGAGTCGGGGCCTCGACCACTCCTCTCCTAAGTCCGGTCCTTTCTAGCCGGCATTCTGTCCTGCTAACTGTTCCTTTCTGCTTCTTCTGCCTATCCTTACACCCCCAGCTCACGCCCCGTGAATTTCTTTAGATTATGGTACATCCATTTTTTGCCAATTAGCCAGCATTGGTGCCTTACAAAAAAAACAACTTTTTCTTTTCCTTTGCCAAATAACACGCTGGTATTTCATAATGTTATCTAAAAGCATATGGACTTGAAGTGTGTGGACGGTGAAGTTGTGTAGTTTTCACTCCAGTTTTTACTCTTTTTCTCTGTATTTTCTTGCTTCATCAATTTCAGCGAGCTCGGGGAAGTTGTCTTCAAGCTTGACACAATTTTTGTTTTCATTTGTATTTTTTTTTTTTTCAATTGGGAAACGTTGTTCTGCTCCATGTTACGTATGTGCATAGCATTTGCATATGTGGAAACATCAATGCCATAATTCATAGTGACTACTTAAAAACATAACATAACTGTTTTGCACGCCCATGAGTTAATTACAGGGCGGGGCAGTAGATTTTACTTTGAATTTGAAGACACTGACTCAGCAGTAAAGTGTCACTACTATTAATGGAAAATTGCAATGTAAAGAACATACAGAACTTTCACATACTAAACCTTAAAGTCTCCACACACCGGACACGGTGCGATTTGTCCTGCGATTATTTTTTTTTTTTTTTGTTTGTTTTTTTTGCATCACTTCAGCGTCGTTTTAGTACCACTTTTGATACGAGCCCATATCAAAAATGCGGGCTCATATCAAAAATACATGTTTTGTTTTTTGGTGTGATATGTCACATGACACACTCGCGTGTTGCATCGTGTCCGGTTTGTAGCGGCCTTCTGAGTAATTTACTAACTAAGTACTGTGTATTTACATAGGAGTTGCTTAGTTAGTTTTCTGCACGATATATAAGTACACAATTGTATCAGAAATGGGTAAGGGTTAGGGTAATAGCGAGCAAAAAGATTTATACATTAAGTACGTTGTAACTTTGCCTAAATGACTTAACCCTAAATAATATGTTTGTATCCCTGTTTAAATTCCTGCAAGGTAATCTGTCTAAATCTTTTCTTCACCTTCCACACCCATAGATGGCGTTCTTAGAGTTGAGAGTCTAACTCCACAGAGGCAGATACAACACTTTCCAATCTGAGCACTTATCCAACATGAAACATACTAATTGCAGAAAGTGCCAAAGACAGCACTATCAATTCAACTTTATCATTTAAATAATGCAAAACAATACATAGGTGTTGTGGGTAAAAAAAAATAAATAAATAAATCATAGCTACATGCGCGGATACTATGAGAATGCTTTTAGATTTGTGTAGCCGGTATTGATGTTGCTATAAATGGCTGGCAATCTAGGTTCTGGTACTATCGTTGTAATCTACATTTAATGTTACAGCCTAGCAAATTTGACTACCACAGGTAACCAAGGCTCAAATAGACAGTGGAAGTCAGTGGAAAAAGTCTTCAAAGAAATTCCTACACACCTCTTCATGAGAATGACTGAAGATCAATGAACAACCACTGTTACCTTGCTGATATGATAAGAACCACCTCAGTATGTCTTTGAATGAATCAGGATCACGTTTGTGAAAGTATCAGCAATGAACAATGAATAGTTTAGAAATGTGGTATATAGGATATTATAAACGGTTGATAATTAATAATGCATGCTGTACTAGCAGTTGTCAATGTCTTCAAATAACTGCTATCATCTTACATCTCCAGTAGCTTCCCTTCAGGCCGAGTCCTGCCAATTAGAATGAGAGGCTGGAGTTCGAGGTACACAAGAACTCACCTGACCTTGGCATAGATGCACAGACAGCTTGGAAGACTTGCCTTCTCCTGATTGAGAGAACTGGAGCAGCAACAATAGCATTCATTGCAGGGCAGCGATACATCATCTTGCAGCAATCCAGCTTTGTATGGTTCAGCACTTTGTGGTTACTCACTCACAAAGTTATTATCAAACGTATAAAGACAGCTACCAGACAGAGCTATAAAGCCCATAGCAATATTTTCTAAATTATCTTCAGAGAACTGTGGATAAAGCCTGTCTCCACATTGCTTCGATAATGGTTGGATTTTATAATGGTAGTTATAGTTGCAGACAAAAGTATTGGTAGCCTCAACATATTTTACCACAATTCAAGGTAACTGATGAAGGACATGCATTTAGTAAACCACTTTAAAATAATCTTTATAAAAAAAAAAAAAAAAACCTTATCTAATTTCAAGTATCCATTCAACAAAAGTGTTGCCAAAGTAATATCTGACAACCTTTCATATACTTTATTACAAAACAACTGTTGTTACAACTTTATTTGTAACAACAATTACAAAATACACTAATGACTTGTTTCGTGATTATTTCTTTTCAGCTGTAGGGGGCCATGGAATGCAAACATTACTAATAAATTAACATAATCTAAATATTTCCCTGAATTGAGTTATTTCTCATTTGTAAAAGTGCAACTCGCCCTGTCAATGAATAAATGTCAATGGACTTCCAAAACTGAGATAAAAAAAACAAAACAAAAAAACCCAAAAAACATGCGGTCTGTAGCTTTGAATAGAAAACAGTTGTTTAATGCTTTAACTTGTAACACTTGTTTTATTAATCATGTTTATATAATTGATGCATAGAGGCCTACATCACATGTGTGTTCTGTCAGTGCTTTTCTGCCATTTATGTAAGGTGAGAAAGTCATTTCAAATGTGTAATTGACTCACCAATACCAAACACATTACCCCTTTGAAATGTTAACCACAGGACTTTTTTTTTTTTACAAAGAGTGTTTTTTTTTTCAGCAACCAACCAGTACATAATTGAATACCACCATAAACAAGCCACCCAATCATATATCAGAACTATGATAAGATTCTGATAGAATTGAGACTTTAAGAGCTCAATCTTTTAGGGGGATTGCTAAGGGGCATTTGATTCATAATTCAAAGGAGGTAAATACATTTTATGAAAGGTCTCCAATCCATTAAATGCATTTATGCAAAGAAGGCAAGGAAGGGCAAGATGTATTCAGGCATTTAAACAATACACCTTAATTAGCTTATTTGAGAAGAAAATTGTGTAGAATACTTAACCTGCTCCATCTTGTGTTTTCATTTTTTTCTTTGCACTAAGAAAGGTAGTCAAAGATAAAATAATGGACACCTTGTTTTATGGGGTGAACAGTTTTCTGTTTTCACGCTTATTAATTTACCCAAGTCAGCTCACTGCCCATAAGTGAATGCATTTAAATAATGTTAGAATGGTTTGTGATAAACAAAGAAGTAACAAGCATGACTGATTACGTTTGACAGAAAAGATGCCCAGTATGGATGCAGTTTGTATGAATTGAGACATACAAACATACCATGCACGGAAAGGGTGCATATGATGTTTGTCCTGCACGCCTGATATCTTCTCAATGCCAATTTCAATATTTTCAAAACGACAAGCATTAATTCCATAAGTTCTTAATATTATATGGACCGCAATAACACTTAAGATCAATTCTTGTGTGACATTGTTTGCAGAACAGAAGTTAACATTCCACAGTTACCGTTCCGTGTTTACATTGCTGTTGTGACTCTGTCATAGTTTCAACATGAGATTTCTTGTGTGGACCCAGTTTATACAGTAGTTCAGTACATAAAACAGAAACTTTTGTGTTTACCAGTATATGCAAAATAAATAAATACAATCAAATAAAAATGTTATAGAATATATTACCCATCCTGCTGCATACAAAGAATAGTTGTACAAGACTGGCCATCTAAAATATGATTGTTCTAAAAAAAGGAATGCATATGAAGTGAAACTAAAAGCCAATTACAAGAGATGTTTTTATGATAGAAAAAAGGCAAGGAAACAGCTGGGAAACAAGCATTTTTATATGAAATGCATTATTGACACCATGTATATACCGCTTTGAAATTGGGCAGTTATGAATATCTGATGGATCACTTTATGATCACTTTGCAGCTAAATTATAAAAACAGCCAGTCTAACATGGAAGATTATAATGCCAGGAAGACAGATGTAATTGTCCTATCATCACTCAGAAACCAATTTATATTGAAGTTCTTATACTGTCTTCATTTTAGAATGTTGTTAGTCTGAAATTCATTTCAAATTCAGTGGGGAATGAATGAAAGTGAAATTCTTAACAGTTTTGATCAAATGGTATCGGTTGCCATGTGTTATTCTGTTATTTCTGTACCTTAGGCAATTATAGTGCAATATCTGCTTGTATGCTCTATTGAAGAGGGTAGGCTTGCTACTTTTCAACATTTATTTCTGTCTCTCTACTGGCTTTTAAGCTGTAATTAGCATTGGCAAACCAGCTGACAATGATGAAAGAAGCTAACATATTTTTATAGCTGTACATTCCTGAAACAAAGCTTTACGCTCACTGTGAAGAAGATGTAGTCACAACACTACACACCGCTTGTTTCATAAAATAAATACATTCTGTTCTTTTAAGCTTAGCAAATAACAAAAACTACTTTTCTGTGTATCATTCGCTGGCACAAGTGACTCATAAAGGCAAATAGTTTAGGTAGAAATAAATGTTGAAAACTAACAAGCCTAGCTATATTTTCTGGGTAATTTGCAAATAAAGAACGTATAAATAATATATTGTTATAACAACTACGTGTATATATATATACACACACACACACACACACACACACACAATCTACACCCATAGGTTTTTTTCCCACGTAAAATGATATGTGAACACTTTTAAGAATGTAGCTTTACATCTCTGCTCTACCCATCACTGGAAAAAGAATTTGGAAACATTGTTTTTTAGGCAACTGCTGTAGTTTTATCGAGTCAGATGTGTCAAATGTGCTACTCAGTTTGAGGTTGACTTGATTAGGAAACCTGGTAATTCTATTTGCTTCCTGGAGGCCATCTATCAGTTAAAAAAAAAAAAATCAAAAAATCAAAAGGGATTTTATCCCTAAAATGTCATTTATGGTTGACATTAATACACTCCAATACACATGAAGGCCCCAGCAGCAACTGTAGGAAGTAGCACAAGTGTCTTTTTTGTTTTTTCAGAAAGCAACATTAGTCTGTGTCCTGGGAGAGTCAACTGAGCTAGATGCTGGATTATTTATTAATTTAGTGTAAAATGTTTTATTTGCAATGTTATTTATTTTTAATTTTTTCCATTTCAATTTTGATGTACCGGTACGTTAAAATACATTAAAAAAAAAAAAAAAAAAAACTGTACATATTATAACAACAACAGAATAGTGATGCAGAAGGCAGTTCTTTAGTCCTGTAAATATACATACAACTCAATCTTCTTTCTCTCTTGTGCTTTTACCATCCTCACTAATTCACAATTTGAATAATTAGCTGCAACATTTCAACTTCCACATTCTTCAAATAGTACAGATAGAATGATGTTTACACTTTCTAGGACGTTTACATTAACATAATAGAAAAATTCCAACATGTTGTTTTGTGTTATTTCATTTTAAGATTGTATGTGACTAAACTCAAACAGAAATACACAATGCAAACCAATAATTATAACCCAGTAAAAGAATTATTCTTGAATTGCTTGCTTATACTTTGACACTTCGTTTAAGTGTCAAATTCAATTAGATCAAGTACAGCTAATGTTCAATATTTACACTTAATCAAGATGCGTCAACAATAAGCAAAGTTGTCTCATGAGAATAGTGGGTGTGCTGCTAATGTTGGCCCATACTTAAAAATCTATTAGATTTTGAGCTACATTTATTGTAACCAAGAAGAAATTAATCAGGAAGTAATATGGACAATTCCTAAAGCAATAAAGCGTGACTCACATTTTTGTTAATATAAAAACTGTGGGTATGGTACATTCAACTGAAAAACAGAACATGTAACTAAAACATGTATTCTGAATTATAGCAGGGATAAGCAGCTTCCATATTAACTCAGTTTATGTAACAGCACTACTACAGCCTAAGGCTGTTTTATATGTTTGTGCCTCCCGGTCTCTGTAGACTTCGGGGATTAATATTCTCTGTAGTGTTTGCTTTATTTTTGTACTTATACTTCTTATACTGAAATAGTCTGCTTCTTGTCCCCCCACTAACAATATGACTTGGGGAGTAATACTCTGGTTCATACTAGAGTTAGTGTGTTAGTAACATACATTCCCCCCACTATGGCTGTAAATACACAATATGATCATTATCAGGAAAAAGTAGATCACATGTAATATATATTGCTTTGCTCCACATATCCAGATACCCTAACTAACGTGTGGTAATTAGTGTTGTTACCAGATGTTATAGCAATGGGGTTGGCAGTTTTCTAAAAGGAAAGAGAATATGCTGTTTATCCCAAAGAGGCTTGTCTCTGTCTAACACACCACAGACTATGTCTGGTGAACTATTTAATGCATTTGTTACACTGTTAAAAAGATGATTCCTCCATTCCTGTTTCTGAACCTACACTGCCCCTCGCAGCTTTTAGTCCTGGGGGAATGTGTGGCTGTAGCTTTTTTAATTTAACATCTAACCCATTAAAATGACAATGTGATTTATCCTAAAGTTATACAACTTCAGGATGAAATTCACTTTAATGATACGACTATCAGTAGCAGGGCACAGCAGGACACAATGCTGTACCATTGGGATGCAGTGCCACAAATATAGGGATGGAAAGCCTAATGAAAGCAGACCTCGGTGGGTGGGAGGGAGAGAGGAGATCCATCCAGGGGATATAATGAAGACCATGCCTGGCAGGAGGGAGCTGTGGTAGAGAGTATGCAGTGGTGCACACTCAAGTAATCTAATGACAGAGCTGAACAAGAGAAATAGCGATACTCAATACAGTGAAATGACATCTCAGAAATACTTGTCTTTGACTAGGGCCATTACAAACTGGGGATTACGTTTCGGATTTATAGCAATGCAGTTGATGTATTTACTGTAATTACCTCTGTTTTCTAGCAATTGACTTTATAAAGCAGCTTCATTACTGTGCAGTGGGTTTCAATCAATTAAGATATTTAATTAGTTCTATTGAATTTTTGCAGTCTTTTAATGTAAAGGTGCTAATGCGGGTTGTCATGAACAAATATTTGAAATTGCTTAAGTGCTTTGTTTTGTTGTTTTTTTTTTTATAAGGATTATTTGTTAAACTACCAGACATTTTGTATTTTGATCAATTTATCACCAACAATTCATCACACGCAGTTCATCACCTGTGACAATTCATCATGGAGGGTACATTATCATATCTCAGCTGTTTAAAAAGTTACAGGTGAAAATGACTGGTGCTAATGTTAAAATAAAGGTCTGAAAAGCAAACCTGTTTTTTTTTTTTTTCTTGTTGTTAGTTGGGTGGTCACAAACTAGTAAAAGTTAGTACATTATGGGTTTTTATTTATGAAATTTGTAAGTGAATACGTACTTCATCTGTCATTTATGATTTATACCTCTAGTTGTTTTTAGCACAGATTTTATAATATAGCGTGGCCTTAATCAGCAAGTTATTGTCCGTGATCAATTGTCGATGGTGATTAATTATTGGTGATGAAAAGTTTGAGATAGATAATGTGCTTTAATGCACACAACTGGTAAAGAGCTGACTAAGTGACAATAAACCAAACACTGGTTAACTATGTGTACCAATGTTAACCCTCCTGTTTTCCACTCTCTTTCTACAGGTTATTTTGGGATGCTGTGACCTCAACCCTGACCACCCTAGATGAATGTCCAAGGACCACAACACAGGTAAGGAAGCTTCAATTTTTATTACAATGAATGGCCACAATAGTCTTTATCCAAATCACAATTTACAAATAAAATACCATCCGAACTAAAATAAATATGACAGCTATCTAAAATGGTGATTCTTACTAAAACAATTGGATTAGGGTAACACTATCTATAAACAAGTTCAAGTGTGTAAATAAGCAGAGAGGATCCGGTGCTTCTCTACCGTGAGAACGGAGGCCGTAGCACAAAGACATGACCTAATATTCCTTGAGTCCCGGCTTGTAGTATCACTCCTGGCCGAGAATGGCCCTTGTCCTCTTCGTTATAAATTAGCCCCACAGACAGGCCCTGTCAAAACTCAGGGCTGGCTTCTCCCCGTCCTGAATGCTGTCCCACTGGTCACTGTCCAACAGGAGGAGATCAGCCCAAAACCCTGGGCCCAGGTACCTGCTGTAACAAACAAAGAACAAACAAAAGCCATCGTCAGTGCAGTTGCATTGCAATATATTGCATCACAATTTTAAGTTTCTAACAATACTCCAGCATGTTGTCTTATATACAGACCACCATAATAATTATGTATCATGAGTATAATACTATTTGACACACTTCATAACTCCTACCTAGTAGTAAAGTCCATATACAATATATATATATATATATATATAGTACTGTCAAACAAAACAGTTTCCAATCACATACTGAACAAAATTATTCTAGCCCTGTGCAATTAACTACAAGCTAGACAGGGTTCACCACTCAAACAAAAGTACTACTACTTGGTTGTAACTTCCCTTGATTGCTTGGTCCAACTTTTCTAGGTTCTTCCTGCAGTCTGTTCCTCCAGCAATTTCTCTCATCCATGGTCTGGTCTGGTCTGGTCTGGTCTGGTCTGGTCTGGTCTGGTCTGGTCTGGTCTGGTCTGGTCTGGTCTGGTCTGGTCTGGTCTGGTCTGGTCTCTCCAGCAACACAGTGTGCCCTGCTCTCTGCCTGCACGGTGCAGGCAACACATCTTTTATAGGCAGTTAGTAATTGAATGAGGTAATGGGTAACAGCTGATGCAATTAGGTTCCTCAGAATGTCAATCAGTTCTACCATTTGATCACCAGGGTGCTAATAATAAATACAACAAAATAATAAAACACACACAAAGCAAAAACTGAACATAGCAAGTAATATAAAATAAAACAACCAAATAAGTGACAGCAAAATTATAACAAACAGTGCAAATCAATCAATCAATCAATAAAAAGTGAAAAAGTGCAGTGCTCAATTTAGTCACTTTCAACATATATAGATACATATTTATTTGCATAGCACTATGTGAGCAGTCAAGACACTGGTTATTGTGTTAACTGACTGTAAGAGAAATGAGAAGTTCCTATAAACTTTAAGTACAGTTCAACACACTTTGCTAGGTCTTTTTGACTTAGTTTCTTATACATATTACCTCATATATGACCAATACATTAGCAAAGATGTAATAAAAAGGTGGGGAACTAAGAATAAAGATAACCCCTCATATACACGAGCAAGTTAATGGTGTTGATGGTCACTAAGTTCCTGATCATCTTGAGATTAAAATATCAGTGACTTTTATTGGTCAAGGTATTCATAAGAAGTGTATTAACCTTGGGCCATGGTCTATTTCCTTGAAGGATATTCATGAAAAATACAACTTTTCCTCTGGCAAGAAATTGATGTGTTAAAAAAAAAATGGCGGATTCAAATTTATAGACAGTGTGTGAACCAGAAGGTAAAAATAAAACATGCTCTCCCTGAGGTTTTAGTTTTGAGATTTGGAGATGTAGATGGAAGAGGCTTATTCAAAGAAGACATAATTTTCAAGGTTGTTTAATGTGAAAGTGATCATGAAAAGACAGACCGCTCCCTTAAGGTAAGCTGCAAAGTCACTCTGAAAGTCATTGAATACTTACACAGACCTTCAATAGTTCATTTTAATTATAAACATTTATTGACAAATCGATACTTCCAAAGCAGCTGGTGGAACAATGTTAACACATCAGCTATGCCAGCACACAATCTGTCAGGTAATATTTCATTCGAAGGAAGTGAGAAAAGACATCACAGTTTACAGCTATGGCCAAAAGTGTTGCATTGCTCCATAGAATTAACTAATGTTCCTTCAGAAAGTCAAATTAAACCCGCTGAATAATTTGTAGTTTTCCATATACTTAACTGAAAAACAAACAAACAAATGTGACATTTCAAAATCTAACAAGAAATACTGTGCTACTATTATGGCTTCTGGTAGACTTTTGTAATACCATTTTGTAGTTTCTTTGATTATACGATGTTAAAAAAATCTACATTATGTTCATATAGTTTTTTTTTTTTTTATTATTTTTCATTATGTCTCAATCCTAAAATTCTGGATGGTGCAAAACTTTTGGCCATAACTGTATATTTGAAATAATATCATAATAAACAAAACACACTCAGTAGGATGTGCAGGCACTGTGCAGCTTGCCCTGACTGGAGTGTGAGAAGCAGGAGGCATTGCAGAGATTCGTAAATACATACAGCTATGAGTCTCAAGTGGCTTACCTTATAAAACTACAGATTAGTGAGCAGGGGCTAACAAGGGAAGACCAGACTGTGCACTCCTAGGAGCTCCACAGTGCAGGACAGACACTACCAACATCCCCATATGTTAGCATGCCTCACTTATCACTCTGCAGTGATAGGAGTTGGAAAGATTCATACACAAGCTGAAGTAATGCAATGGAGCTACTGGCAGGCTGGTCAGTCTGTATGAGAAAAACATACAGGGAAATGAGTGAAAGCATCTCAACAACATCACTGTCTAACAAAGATTGAATGTTAGGTCTATAAGTCTTTATTCTCTGTGTGCTCTTTAAAGCATGGCCATGATGAATAGATTGCACAGCTTAATCAGCTGCAATACAGGGTTTGTCCTTCATTCACCTGATGGAGGTGCAAAGGAAATACCACATTAAAATGCATGGTTCAGTCACTGCCGTGCTGGTGCGGTTCCAGCCTCTGTCTTTGATTCAAAAAGGCAGAATCTGAATTCTGCACTCAGTTTACTCCCCCGACCCTGTAGTGTCAAAGCCCCGAGTCAGAATTCATAAAAAGTATGTGATCTTTTAAGGCTTAAAATAAACCCTCATGCAGACGGCAGATTGAAATGATAAAGCCCTGATATCGCAGGGCAGAGAATGGGCACAAACCAGCTACCACACACATCACAAACCAAATATACCAAAGAGCTGGGCTCAACTGCATCTGTACTTGTTGAGCTTTTAACCTGTATCACACAAGACTGCCAGTTACACTGGCCCTTTTCAAAATGATTACATCATGGAAAATTGGATATGTCCTTTATGAAATGCCAGTAATGCCAAAAGAGCAACTCTGACTATTATCCGTCTATTAAAGTCTGTCATACAGTAGCTATTATCTTGCCCATTGTGTCAGAGACTGACTTGTGACAGGCACGTGCCACTTTTATATACAGTACTACAAACCTTTGTCTCCTTTGCTTGGTTTGTTATACATTTTTATTGAAGTTGTGGATGTTTTATATATGACAGGATGTCAGGGATGTCATTTGCATAACAGACATATCAGTAACATTCCCTGCCATGGCTGTCAATTCAGCATTAGAACTATCAGAATGATGAAACTGTCGACGAACATGACAAATATCAGCAGTATGTACATACTAGAATAGAATAAGAATTAGCAATGACATTTTTAATCGCAATTTAATAAAGCTTCTCCATATGCAAAAATATAAGTGTGACATACAAATGGCCACCCCCTTATATGAGTGAAAGAAAGTTAATTTGTGTGTAAGCTAATATAAATATAGTAAAAGAACTCTGCAACTCTCACGGTTCGTTGACCTTTTTAACCAGGACCCAGGACACGAAAATGGAAGTTTTTAAGCAGCGCTATTTTTAATATTTACACAAAACACAAAATAAACACCTAGCTTTTGCTAGAGCACTAACTGAACATAAACAGGAACCTAAACTCTTTTTAAACATAAAACCCGACTAGCTTTTGGGCTAAGCAAACCGTGGACAAAATTTTACCTGTGTTTTAAAACTCACAAAACCAAACACACAAAGGTTTATTTATAATACCTTTTGACGATTGCACACACTCACAAACCAGGCTCTTCACACTACAGCCCTGGACAGACTGGCTGCTCTCTTTAAATACCCTGCACCTGGCTCTAATTTACAGTGCACACCAGGTGCAGGGGATAATTAATTAAACAATTAGATAAACAAATGTGTATTCACCCGTGTTTTTGGGCAGGGAAAACTAACCCCCCCTATCCTTTAATTATATATATATATATATATAATATATATTATATATATATATATATATAGATAGATATATATCACTTTATAGTGAAATGTTAAGTTTCCACCCAGTGTAAAATGCCCGAAGAAGTGTCGTGTGAGGACAGATTAAGCCGGACCACAGATGTCACAAAAGAATATTTATTAAACCAAAAATAAAATTTACAAAACGTAACAGCTGGGCCCTAATGCTGGGCTTCCCAGCTAGCAGTCTCAGTAATTAAAGCAACTAAAAGTTCATCCAATAATAACACGTGGTGCCTGAGACTGTCCTACCCAGATAGGCCACTGGGCTAAACCCTGGGATAACCCCACAGGTAAGTAAGGGTTGTTTTTTTTGGTTTGTTTGTTTTCCCCCCCTTTTAATTTCACTGCATGTATCCTTGTAGATTAACTGCTTTTCTTCTCTACTCCAGGTTTCCTGGAATTCCTCCTAGCAGAGGGTGCTCAGTTGGCAGGTAAGTAGACTCCCCTTATGGAGAGCGGAGGAACGTAGCTCTGTGGTCAACCCCTGCGCCTGAGAATATCCAAGTGTTGCCCCCTTTTTGGTCAGCGGGAACAGGTCAGGTAGGTACTTGTCCTCGTACCTGTAATTAAGCAACCTGCCCTTTTAGTATTTTTAATCCAGTGTTTTCTTTGTTTCAGGTAGCAGCTCTTCCAATGGAGTTTTAAAACTTCCACCCCTATTGAACTGCTGGTTCCCAAATGTGGTGCCGTGTAGAGTGGTCTATCTGCTCAGTTCAGAATAAAACACATTATTTAAAGCACTGCATGCGTGGTTCCTTTGACTTGAGTATTTCCCTGTTCAAAGCCACAACCCAATTTCTTATTTATTCCTCCTGTAGGTTTCTCTCCCAGAGTTTGTTTTATTGTTGGTTGGGGTTGACAGCAACCTTATTCCACAACCAATGGGTAAGTCCCATTATATATTGTGAGATAGCAGGGAGGGGGTTAAAATTCCTCCCTGCTAGAAACATGTGTGTGTGTGTGTGTGTGTGTGTGTGTGTGTGAGAGAGAGAGAGAAAGAGAGAGAGAGAACAGTCGTTGCAAAGTAAGTCATTGTGTTTAGCTCGTGTGTTATGGTGTTTGTGTTTCAGGTAAACGGCTTAGCCGTCCTGCCTATTAGTCAGGGACATATTGGTGTTTAGTGAGAGCTCCAAAGCGGAGTTAGGTTTTTGTTTCTGTTTGTTTTTATTTGATCTGTGTGTTTATTAAAAATAGTGTGAAAGTGCTTGGAAAAATCAATTTCCATGTCCTTGGGTCTGGTCTTAAAGGGGCAACGAATGGGGTGAGTTGCAAGCATTGTTCACATATGGTGGCAGCAAATGTGGGCGCCCCTAAAGACCCAGAAAATGGATTTTAAAGACTTATGTGATTGGATACAGAATTGGGCAGAAGATGTCCTCCATTCTCCAGATCTCAAAAAGAAGAGGAGAGAAAAGAAAAAGATAAGAGGACAAAAATAAGAGCCAGAGAGAAAAATTGAGGAGCCACTGCTCCCAGAGCCCAGAGGGGAGGAGCCGCCGCTCCCAGAGCCCAGAGAGGAGGAGCTGCCTCTCCCAGAGCCCAGAGGGGAGGAGCCCGCCGCTCCCAGAGCCCAGAGGGGAGGTGAGGTGCCCACCTCCATCACCCCAGCGAACCAGTCCGGCACTGTCAGGTGCGGTCCCTAGCCCCGTGCTCCTAGACACCCTGCCGGTACTCCTAGACCTCCCTGCGCTGGACCTGGAGCCCAGGAGTCTACAGCACTGGCCACAGCTTTTCTCCTGGTTCCCTTCTCCGCTCTCCTCGAACACCCAGACGTTGCTAGTGCTCCCCCTGTGCGCTACATCGCTTCCCCTGGGTGATCGGACATCGCTGCGTTGGTCCCCAGTGGAAAACCTTTGTCCACAGCTGCATCCTCCTGGTCCCCGGTCGTCGCTTTGGTCGGCCCTGTCATCCCGATTGGGTCCCTGGTCGCCGGTTCATGGTCCCTTCCCAGATGTGCCAGAAGGTCCGACCCACCCTCAAGTCCGCCCGTGGAAGAGGGCAGAAATAGACATTTCAGGACTTGAGAGTGGGTGGTTGTGTTTTAGGGGGGGGGGTGGCCTTGGTATGGCCGGTCAGTGTTGCACACTTAGGGGGGAGGATATGTAAGATAGCAGGGAGAGGGTTGGGATTCCTCCCTGCTAAAACATGTGAAAATGCACTGTGGGTGAATGGGATAAGGGTTTTATAATTGTGTTAATTGTTTTTATTGTTTAGTTAATCCCCTGCACCTGGTGCTAATTGCAAATTGGAGCCAGGTGCAGGGTATTTAAGAGAGGCAGACAGTTTGCTCGGGGCTGCTGAGTGAAGAGCCCGACTGCGTGTGTGTCCAGTCGTATTTCAGGAAAAGGAATTGTGTGAAGCCCGTGTGATTTTGTGGGTTGGTGTTTATGACAGGTAAACAGCTTAGCTGTCCTGTGGTCAGTGAGGGACCAGTCTGTGTTTAGTTAGAGCTCCAAAAGGGAGTTAGGTGTTTGTTTTGTTTTCGATTTGGTGTTTATTAAAAAGTGCGCAATAGCGCTGAAATCCATTTTGAGTCCTGGGTCTATTTTAAAGGGGCAGCGAACTTTGAGTTGCGGAGGATCATTTACAATATGCATACATTTATTCACTGAGTGATTGCTATCACTCGTGCCGTTTGCGTCGGTACCAAGCAACACACGTTTCACTTGGTTAACTGTCCAGGTCTGCGACAGTCTTTAACAGCAACAAACATTTGTACATCCAATTACAACCTATTTTTACCTTCGTATCCCTCTGCACATTATCTTGAGTTTGTTATTTCCACACAACACATTCTCATATACATTAAACTTTATTTTCAAAAACCCGTCAGCATATTTACTTTCCAGGTTTTTAAACACTACGGTACAGCTTCCATTAAACCTGATCGTTTGTACTTGCCCAAGAAATAGTAGATATAAAGTAACATTGTGTCTTTCAGTCAGCGGCCCGTTTGTTGTAACAGTTGCTGACACTCACCCACCTGGCAAGCGCCGTTCCATTTTAAGTCTTCCCCCTGGCTATCCCAGTTGTCAGTTCACCTCTCTCTGTGCTAGTACTTGTGGGAGATGTAGTCTTTTCCCCTTGAAACACCAACAAGCAACACTAGAAACACCCCACTTTTCTAGTGTTCTTCTCTGTTGACAAACCTATTTGCCATATATATATATATATATATATATATATATATATATATATATATAGATAGATAGATAGATAGATAGGTAGATATATAGTGGTAGCGTGGCTGGCAAGTGGCAATAATAACTCCAAAGCAAACATAACAAAGATTTCTTGAATTAACAAAACACAGCCAAAACCAAAACAAACTCTAACCTAACTAAACAATAAATGTATCCACTCTAATCAACAGGACAGTGAAGCTGTTTTCTCGACACACCTTCTCATCTTTGATAATGTGGCGATTCTTTTCTTTATATTTGCCCACACTTAAGGTATCTCCTTACTCTCCTTCACCGATCTCTGTTACAGACAGGGTTGTAATAGTTAAGTCAATCATGTTAAATTAGTAACACCCATTACTATAATTCCTTTAATATCCATATCCTTCATGCAGACCGATGTCCGCTAGTGGACCTGCAAGTAAATCCCTCGAGCCAATGACACACAGCACATTTAATCATGAAAACCTTGCTATATTGGTATCATCCTCAAAACAGTACTGCCACTACAAATATGTGTTTTCTTTAAGTTGCAGTAGTTGCTAAAAGTAGTTTTAAAAGAATGACCTTATTAAATGTGAGATACATTCCTGGGTTACTTAGTTTCAGAAAGCTTCTGCCTCTTCTTTTCGCTGACAAGCTAGATCAGCAAAAATCTTACACATCCCTGTTGACAGTCACAGCACATACCAGTGCTCCTACCCTTAGTGACCCCACACTGATTCAACCAATCAAAATCAATACAAATGCAGTCAAACTCTTATGACAAAAACAACAACAAAACCTGCAGGAAGAGGGTACAGAAAAAAGACTTGAAGGCCACAACTGACCGTAGGCAGCTACATCATGAATCGTGGTAAGACAACCTTACTGGTGTAAAGTCAATGGAAGAGCCCACTTGTAGTAGTACACCGAGTATTGTGTATGGGCAGCAGCGCTTGCTACAGACTGGGCCTGGGGTGTCGGTCCACACATTCCCCTTTGCAACCACGTCTCGGTGGATGGGATCGTAGTCCTCTTCTGTATGCAACCACAGCTCACATTTCCAAACTTTGAATCAATGTAATCCCAATTGTAATATTTACATTTACATTCATCAAATATATTTAACAATTCCGATGCACCCATTATTTTATTACACAGTATAGAGTGGTGTTGCCATTTAGCTTCCAGTAGAGGTACATTAGCAAAACCTGGCAGTATGGACGGCAGTCCAGTGTCCATTTGTCACAATTAGGGCACTCGGCTTCAGGTCTTAATAGATTGATAGAGGCTGCAGTAGAATAACTTTGCCTTGATTAGCTGATGAAAGGGCATCACAGACAAGTAGCAATGGCAAAACCAGGAGAAATGTTGGCTTTGTCAGTGAACACCAGAGACTCTTTCAACTCTTAGAAAACAACACTTTTTCTTCTTATTTTAATAAAGCAATTTCTTTGGCTGTATCCCAGCTGCCTCGGTTCTGTAGAGAAGATCAGATTATGTGCTCAGTTTGACCTAAAAATAGAAGTATGCCTGTTCTGTTTTTTTTTTTTTACTGAATGTATACTGTTTTAAGAAATGTGTTCAGAAATATAAAAGATGTTGATGGGACAACTATATACAGGACTGGGAGAAACAAAAAGTGCTAATGAAAAACTAAAAGACGATTAGATCCAAATTAAACTGCCTACATACTGTAGCTTTTGGGTCTAAAAAAATGTTGGTAGCAGTTTATATTAAGTGTCTCTAATTACTGTGTAATGTAACCCTAATCCTTTTCTGAATTGTGTACTTACAGTACATTTATACTGCAAATGGATTTACACATTAATTACATTGTAACTGTACATCATAACATTGTAATTCTGTACAAGTAAGGATTTGCTATGTAAACACACAGCAATTAGAGACATGTAATGTAAAAAGTTACCCAAATGCTTTTGAAAGGCAACTCTTGGCAGTTTAATTGCGTTTATGAAATGATAGGTGCCTAACATTCAATTAAAAACAAACAGTCTAATACAGAATTTGTAATAAAAACAAAGTCATTTTAATTGTACATTAAGATAAAAAGCTAGTTTGTAGAAATAGAACAATTAAAACAGTCAAAAAAACAAGAACAAAAAGAGAATGCAGTTAGATTGATGAAAACGAAGATAGAAAAAAGGCTATTTTGTAAAAATACATTTTCAGTTTTAATTTAAAAACACTGCGAGTCCCAGCTTCCCCGATAGAAGGCGGCAGAGCATTCCAGAATTTAGGAGCTTTACAAGAAGAGGCCCTTCCTGCTATTCACCCTATGAATAACCAGCAGCCCTGCATCTTGTGATCTAAGAGAGCCGTTAGGAGTATACAGGGTCAATAATTCCTGTAACTATTTGCGTGGGTTTGCATCAGTGGTATACTGATAATGGTAAATTCACTTGAATGTGAAATATATGAAGGCTAGGCCTGGGTTTTATTATAAGAGAAATTTGTTTGGTCTTCAAAATACATGAGAAAATTAGCAGAGGATTGCAAGGGGTCTTCAAGTCAGGACTGAGGAAACTTGGTGGCATCCTCTGAACTTCTGCCTGGCTGTATCCGGTGCCTTTGTCACTCATCTTTACATTAAAAAAAAAAAAGAAAGAAACTAGACAATAAACATTAGTGTTTCAGAAATCAAAGCTCAGAAGTCTGTCATATCTATCTGTGTTGCTGGTATATAAAATTGAACACACTACAGATGGAAATGTTTTATCTTTGCACGGTCTGGCTTTGATGGGGTTCAAGGCAATCATAACAAGTGGCATGTGAAAGCTATGTATTCTGTCTATTTAAGGAGTTCCAATGAACGTAAATGGAATGTAAAGCCACAGTGTTGCTTTCCTGTAATAAGTGTTCAGTGACTCCCTCTAATGAAGTTGACAGTGTATTTCTCTTTGCTTTGTCAAGCCAGTGATAAAAAGAGTGCCATGGAAATTACCTTGATTAGCGGGAGACACCAACCACACTGAAACATATTACAAGTCATTAAATAAAAAAAAAAAAAAAAAAAAAAACACAAAATGGACATCAACACATTTAATCTGTAAATATAAAACCTGTTGTGGTTTAAACATTTAGAATGCTTTGTCATCTACATTCAGCAAAATTATAACTTGTTATCTTTTATTAGATGGATTGTACCATAACTTTCATAGCAGAAAAATTCAGTATGATTCAATGATTGGAAATCCTGGCCTGTGATTGGTTAAAGCCTCATCATAGGAGGAAAAATAAATTGAACCATTGCCCTAACATCCTTACACAACCGGTCAATGGTCTCAGTCTGTCATGTGATTTGTTCACAGCGCTGTCAGTCCCTCCCCTTTAGAAAGTCACTGTTTTTTGACTTTCTGAAATTCAAACAAATTCAATAATGTGAACAAATATGAATTGAATTATGCAGCAATCGGTAAACCGGACAAACGGAGAAACACATTCCTAACTATACGGTATGAACTTCAAAAACATTCTGTTATTTATTTACTTATGCTGTATCAGCTATATAAACAAAATACAGTCATATTTACTACCCAACCTTACCTTATTTTCTTGACCGATTCATATATTAAATATGTACTGCAGACTCAGCCATAGTGGAAAATGAAATGCCCCATGGGAAGACTATCATTACTTCCAGGGTGTATTATAATCATTTTCCACTATAGCCCTCCTCTTCAGTCCACATTATAGTAAACTGGAGACTTGCCACACAGGCTCACTTGGGTTTTTTTCCCTTAATTAAACACAACCCAAAAGACAGGATTGGATGGAACAGCGCTGATGCACACTTTTAATTACAGAAAATAAACAAAAACAAACACCTAGCTCTTACTAGAGCACTAACTGAACATGAACCTAAACAGTACCACAGGACAGCTAAGCTGTTTACCTGTTACACCAGCTAACAAAACACAAAAAAGGCTTTCACACAGTACCTTTTTTTCATAATGGTTGAAAGCACCATCAACAAGGCCCTCCAGACAACAACAGAGCTGAGCACACTGGCTGCTTTCTTTAAATACCCTGCACCTGGCTCTAATTTACAATGATTGCCAGGTGCAGGGGATAATTAACAATAAAACAATTAACAGAAATCTAATTAAATTAATTAAACCAATGTGCATTTGCACATGTTTTTAGGCAGGGAGGACTCTAAACTGAGATCCCTGATATATATATATATATATATATATATATATATATATATATATATATATATATATATATATATATATATATATATATATATATATATAGTGCCTATCGAAAGACTACACCCTCTTTCAAAATTTTCTTACTTTACAAAATGAAAATGCATTAAAATAGTTTTTTTTTTCATTTATCTACACATCCTACCCCACAACTTCCAAGTGAAAAAAATATTTTTGGAAAATAAATTTGTAGAAAATTAATAAAAAATAAAAACTGAAATAGCTTGGTTGGTTAAGTGTCCATCCCCCTTGCAATAGCAAAACTAAATTAGCTCAGGTGTAACCAATCGCCTTCAGAATCACACACCAAGTTAAGTGGCCTCCACCTGTGTTAAATTGTAGTGATTCACATGATTTCAGGATAAAGTCAGCAGTTCCTGTAGGTTCCCTCTGCTGGGTAGTTAATTTCAAAGCAAAGACCATGAGCAACAAGGCGCTTTCAAAAGAACTCTGGGACAAAGTTGTTGAAAGGCACAGATCAGGAGATGGCTATAAAAAAATGCTTTGAGTATCCCTTGGAGCATGGTCAAGACGATTATTAAGAAGTGGAAGGTGTATGGCACAACCAAGACCCTGACTAGATGAGACCGTCCTTCCGAACTGGATGACCGAGCAAGATGGAGACTGATCAGACAGGCTACCAAGAAGGCAATGGCAACTTTGCAAGAGCTACAGGCTTTTATGGCCAAGACTGGTCAAAGTGTGCATGTGACAACAATATCCCAAGCATTCCACAAATCTGGCCTGTATGGTAGGGTGGCAAGAAGGAAAATATTACTCAAGAAAGCCCACCTTGCATCCCATTTGCATTCTGTAGCCATGTGGCAAAAAGTTTTGTGGTCTGACGAAACTAAAATGGAAATTTTTGGCCTAAATGCAAAGCGTTACGTTTGGTGCAAACCCAACACAGTGCATCACCCAAAGAACACCATCCCTACTGTGAAGCATGGTGGTGGCAGCATCATGTTATGGGGATGTTTCTCGTCAGCAGGGACTGGGTCAGTTGTCAGGATAGAAGGGAAAATGAATGGAGCAAAGTACAGAGAAGTTCTTGAGGAAAACCTGTTGCCCTCTGCAAGAAAACGTAAACTGGGACAGAAATTCACCTTTCAGTTTGACAACGACCCAAAGCACACAGCCAAAGCTACACTGGAGTATCTAAGGAACAAAAAGGTAGAAGTCCTTGAGTGGCCCAGTCAGCGCCCCAAACTAAATCCAATCTAAAATTTGTGGCATGACTTGAAGATTGCTGTCCATCAACGCTCCCCAAGGAACTTGACAGAGCTTGAACAGTTTTGTAAAGAAGAATGGCCAAATATTGTCAAATCTAGGTGTGCAAAGTTGGTAGAGACCTATATCAACATACTCACAGCTGTAATTGCTGCCAAAGGTGCTTCCACCAAGTATTATCTTAGGGGGGTGGAGACTTATCCAATTTGTGTTTCTTTCCATCTGTTGATGTAGATATCCTTCTGTTTGGTGTTGATGGCTGAAGTGTAATATTGGCTCCAGGGATCAGCTTAATTTCCCTCCCCAGCACATCAGCACACACAAAGGCTGCGATGCTGGATCCGGGGATCAACCACAGTGCGGTCTCCCCAGCACATTAGCATGACAACCTTCTGGATTGAGCTAAGTAGGGTACATCTCTGGGGTCTTCAAATGGGCACATTCTGTCTTCTGTGTTCCATCGACTAGCCCACGACACCTCAAGAGGGCTCGACAGTGATTCTGGCGTCCCAGCATCATTCCCCCTCAGCCCAGCTTACTTACCCGTACATCAGCGTTTCTTTCTTTCTACTGTGCTTGAGAATCCAGAATCTTTCCGTCTCAACCACACCCAGTTGCTTCTCCTTTCTGCTGCTTCAGATAAGTTCGTCACTGTGCTACACTCTTGGCCACTGAACCCGACATCTCTGAGAAAATGGATTGAAGAGTGTATATTATTTATCCATTTTCTTATCCACAGCACTGTAGAGGAGTCATTTTTAATCAGTCACAACACTATTGACAGAGCTGAGACTCCCCAGTTACTGTAAGTGTCAATTAGTGCTTACAATGGTGAAAAGCTTGTTATTGCTTGAACTCCCACTTGTTTCTGAATTCCTGCCTGAAATAAACAAATTTGCATCACTGTGAGGTGAGAAGAGATGGTGTTATGGAAAACATCCTCTCAAACAGACTGATCACTTTCAGTGTGCTTGCTGTTGGGTTACTTTGCAGGACTATTATTTAGTGTGGTTACATGGACTTTGTTTTCTGTCTTCCAGTCATGTAAACACTGGATTATAGTTGGATTATCCATTTTCAGTTATGTAAACAGAAAACGAATATTCTGATTTTGTTTTTTGTTTTTTCGAATGAATGCACTGACTGTTACCCTGAAAGGATGATATTCTAGTTTTTGAAGAATTTCTTAAAAGGTATAAAAAAAAACTTCATCATCTTCAAAAAAGTTCAGTTTCCCAAGAAATGGCACATTGTTTTTTACCTCAAAAAAGAGAATGGTAACACCATTTGGAATTCTTATTTTTGCAACACTTTGTATTGAGTGGCATAAATTAATATTAAATAGATATGCAATTGCATATTAAATTAATGTTAAATTAATATTTATTAAATATGCAATAGATGGTTTCTTGTTAAATGTTAACCTAATGTTGATTGAAAATGTAATTGCATATCAAGTCCATTTATATTACGTTTTGTTACCCTTAAAAATATGTAATAATTTCCCATTGTTTACATGTTTTTAATTGAAAATACAGTTAATCTGACTTAAATGTTAATGCAAAGTAACAAGGAATAATTGAACATAAATTTAATACCAATTGCACATCTATTAAATATTAATTTAACATTAATTGAATATGTAATTGCATATCTATTAATTTATGCCACATTATATAAAAAGCTTAGTCTGCCTTGCACTGTGAGAGATT
Source organism: Polyodon spathula (assembly GCF_017654505.1). Classification (NCBI taxonomy): domain Eukaryota; kingdom Metazoa; phylum Chordata; class Actinopteri; order Acipenseriformes; family Polyodontidae; genus Polyodon; species Polyodon spathula. The sequence continues at coordinate 5,445,662 of NC_054541.1, read as the reverse complement.
TTAGTTGTCATCGAAGAGGTCTTTTTTAACCATTTCTGTGGTGGTGTTATTAACATTCAGCACTGTTTAGATCAATAAAACACTCCAGGAAATTCACCACCCAATTCAATCAGGCTATTAGCAGTTTTTACTGTTTTTCAATTAAGAAATAATTTATATAAAAAAAAAAAAAAAAAATTAAATCTGAAACCACGTTTTATGGAAAACCACGTTTTATTTCAGATGAAGTCACTGGTAACACTTTACATTAACAGTATGATTTTCAAAAGGCGCAAAATAGGAACGAGGTTGCAAAGTGATTTCTAAAAGCTGATTTGGGTCACTAAGCATATTGCTTTCAAAGGGTTTAGATGAAATTAATCATGTATTCTCTTGTTGAAGCTTAAAAATATATAAATTAAGTGAAGTGGTTACATTCATTTTGCCCCTTTTGAAAATCATGCTGAATCTCTAATTACTGTGTATTTATTTACATAGTAGTTACTTAGTAAATACATGTATACCTACACAATTGCAATGTCATTATGCACAATTACAATGTACATCTTTTTGCACAATATAAGCCTGTACATATAATGTGTATTTTGCATTATATGTTGTATGTTAATGTTGGTGTATATTCATTGGTACAAGGGATATAAACGGGTCTGTGTAACACATTTAAAATGTATATTTGTATTTAGGCACGAGGATTGCACAGCACTTCACGTGCAAGTAAGAACTAATAATATGTGAGCACAGGGAATTGCACTTTATTAATTCATGTGCAGTTGTACCGCGACTCCAATTGAATGATTGATTAGCAATCGAGTCTCGGTACAGCTGCATAAAAGCAGCATGTTTTCACTCACTCAAGGTTGTGTGTTCGGTGAGTGGAGAACGATATTGAAGAGTTAGGATAATAGTTAAAATACAAGCTCGCCGTGTTTGTAGTTTGTTTTGATTGCCTTTTTAGTTTTGGCTACGAGTGCCGTGTCCTGAGTCTTGTTTGTCTTTCAACCTTTTATTTTCTCTCTGTTTTGTTATTAAATACTGATGGAGAACAATCGCTCAGCTTCACCAAACCCCACCTCTCTGTCGCTCTTTGTCTCTGTCGGGGTTGTGTGTTCAGTGAGTGGAGAACAGGATTGGAGGTGGAGGTAATAATAATAAGAATAATAATAACAGTTAAAATTCAGCTCACCGTGTTTGTCTGTGTAGTTCGTTTTTGTTTGTCTCTTTGTTTGGCTGCCAGTGTCGTGTCCTGTTTTTGTCCTGTTTTATTTTATAATAATAAACCACGCAGCAGCACATTCATTCATTATTTTACTCGTAGTGCTGTGTATTCATTTCTGGTCTGACATCACCCACTACAGCTGTCTTTGTGCCAGGTCCTCATTTATGAAGCGTTTACCGTACGCAAAACATGATTCCCTTTCAATTCGAAGACGGCCACCAAAATATCCTTATGGGATATACGCCTACTTATTGGTAGGTGTCACTGAGCTCTTTCTATCAAAGCTGCCGATAGGCCCTCTCCCCTTGGTGACCCCCTCAGTCTCACCTACCAAGGGTACATAACCATCACGCAGGGGAGACTCACTCTCTTTTCGCTTCTCAAGATTGGTATGGTAAGACCTCTCTGTGTTGCAATGAGTCTTTTTTCTTCTAAAAAGCGCTGCGTAAGCTACTGCTAGTTCCCCTGCACTTCAAGCTGACTTTTCCCGGAATCAGTAGTTTTAATTCGTAACGTTTTTATTCGTAGCCTATCAGCACCTGTTCGCTCCGCGTGTCAGGCTGCTTCTCTCTGTCTGTACGTCTTAGTATTATTGTTAAGGATTGTGTGTGTTTTTTCACCCTTTCTTGCTTTGGAGAGTGCTGTTACTCCACGGGGCTGGGCTTGCCTTGTCCCCGCTGTCGAGTTAGCCCACCAGCCGCCTGCGGGCCGCAGGTCGGGCCTTGTTTTGATTGTAGCTGCGCGTTCCCGTGCTTGCATGGAGGATTAGCTGCAGCACGGCTGCTTACAGCCGGACCAGTCGTATACTACTATGTTGTGTATCTGTCCCATTGTTGTACTCTACACGTTGCTCAGGTGTGTGACCACGAGGTCAGGGTAGGCACCGTGCTTAGCTGCTGCTGTGTTTTTTAATGCTGCGGTGCGTAAGACTCAGCCCGTGCTTCTTCGGTACCACAGTGCTCACGATGCTTATTGACTCGCTATATCGATACAGGTTAGTGCGCCGGTGCTACACGGTACTCGGTGCATGCGGTAGCCCGGTGCTCGGTGCACATAGTGCACTGTACTCTGTGAACGACGCTCGGGTCACGAAGTGCATGCGGTGCACACAATGCTTGGCCATTGTTTCAGACCTAGCGTGTAGTGCCTTGTTGCCTCTGCCTGTAGATGGTGCTCCACTCCGTTGCAGGCTACGCGCTGCCCCGGTCGGGTGACTGCACGTAGTCCAAGCTAGACACCCCTGTCCAGCCACTACGCTGTGTTTACTCTTTGTCTGTGTAACAGCCTGCATCACTTTACGATTGCAGTCTGCTTAAACCTTACAGCTCTTGATATTTGGTGTTTTTCTCTGCTATTGCAGTTTAAAAGAAAGAGACGTGTGATCCTCCAGTGGACCCCGACTCTGCCGTTGGGTGGTGGAGTGCATTTGGTAAAGGTCCAGGAAGGCGCAGGTCAATCTCTTCGCGTCGATGGAGATGACACACTGCCAACACCCAGAGCCGGGCAGACTCCAATTTTGGGTCTGGCCCCTGATAGGGACTACTGGTCAGCCTTAGGGCTGTCAGTGCGGTTGTGGGTACTCTGCAGAATGCTAGGCCGCATTCCACTAGGTCTCTCTACGCCTATAAGTGGAAATATTTTCAAGATTGGTGCCGTACTCACGGTCATGATCCAATCTCCTGTCCCATGCCTGTCATCTTGCAGTTTCTGCAAGATCTGCTTGAGGCTGGTAGAGCACCTTCCACACTGAAGGTTTACCTAGCTACTATTTCTACTTGCCATGCTCCCGTTGACTCAGTGTCCCCGGGCGCGCATTTTCTGGCTACCAGGTTTCTCACGCAGGCCCTGTTTGAGCCTATATACTCCATAGTATCTGTCCATGAAGACAGCCTTCCTCTTGGCTATCACCTCCGCAAAGCAGGTTAGTGAGCTGCAGGCGCTATCAATGCATAGCTCCTGAAAACCCTGCTTTTCTTCCCAAGGTGGTTACAGCCTTCCACATGAATCAGTCTGTGGAACTGGAGTCCAATCATCCTCCACCATTTGATTAGAAGGAGGATAGGAAGTTGAATCTTCTGTGCCCGGTACGGGTATTGAGATGTTATGTGGATAGGATGAGAGTGCCGTGTCACTCTGACCAGCTCTTCATCTGCCATGGGACACGGACCCTGGGACAGCCCCTCTCCAAACAGCGACTGTCGCATTGGATTGCGGACACAGTCTCGACTGTGTATGATAGTGCTGGCTTACCCCCGCCTGGGCAGGTAGCCTCACATTCCAAGAGAGGTGTGGCTACGTCATGGGCCCTCTTTCGAGTTACCGAGTCTCACCTGCATGACGGTTCAGTACCCTCGGTAGGCAGGACCGAGGGGGTCACCGAGGGGAGGGGGTCTATCAGCAGCTTTGATAGGAAGAGCTCAGTGACACCTACCAATAGGCAGGCGTATATCCCATAAAGATGTTTTGGTGGCCATCTTCTCTTTCAGGGAACCAGGTTTACGGTAGGTAAACTAACATTACTGTGTGTAGTTCTATCCCGTCCTATTTACTATTCCCATTTCCGTGCGGAAAACAAGGATTTAGCGGAAATAAAATGAAAGGGGTGGAATAACGGTGCTACCTCATTTGCATTGGATTAATGACAGCAGCATGTTAACACAGATAATGAGATGTCATTCATTCATGAGCTATTCACGAAGGTCTGACAAGGATTTTGGCCAGGCAAAAATGACCCAAACATTCCGCTCACTGAATTTGAAATGGTATAGACATAAATTGTTAGTGAGACACTATGATTTATTTTGGGCTAATTGCAAATAGACTAAGACAAAAATAAAATATGCTGAAATAATTTAATTTCAATTAAAAATAATATTTTATTATCTACGTGTCCTACAACAATGTGAAGAATCAGCTTGGTTTGTTTTCTATTACATGCAGGATAGATTTAAAAAAAGGCCTGTTAGGTTTGACTGTACTACTGTAGTATTTAAGCCTATTGTACATATCTGTATTTTTACATAATGTAATGTGTACAGAGTTATTTAATATGCTATATTTATTAGGCTAATATTATACCAAGGCAAATATTTGTTTATTTTGCTGTTTTGTATTTTTACCTAAATCGACTGAAAACATAATTAAATACATATATAGTACTTTATTATTATATATAATATATATATATATATATATATATATATATATGATATATTAGATATATATATATATATATATATACGATATATATATGGGAAGTCATTACATACCCTTCAGTAATGTAAAACCCAACTGTATAAATGGGTGCCAGACTTTGTTTGATTGTAACTTGCTTTGGAAAAAAGTGTCAGACAAATAGATACATTTTTATTATAAATAGGCGAGCACACCATAATGTTGACGAACAACCTGCCCGAACCAATATTTATTTCACATACCTTAAGATAAATACCTACCTTTATTCATAAAACCGCCCAGAACACTCCGTTCCGAAGTTCTATTTGGGGTGAAACTGATGCATGTAATAAAATTAAGTTAGTATAACACAATACTACTGAAAAAACCTACCCAAATGGCCTTTAAAAACCTTTATTGTTCAAACAGTGTTAGAAGCAAATTTCAACTGTTTGACACAATGTTATCAGATTCGTCACTGTTAAATATTACTAAAACTGTAGCTAAACATAATTACAATGTATATTTTTCTGTAGGTTCTTTCTGGCTTCTTTAAAGGTTCTTTAACAAAGTTGGGAGGTTACATTGTAACAATTAATCTTGATGAAATTTGTACCATTGTGTCAAACAGTTGAATTGGATTCAAATTGTGGTACCTATTTATACATTGTTATTTTACTGCAGCTAAAACATCTTCCTGCAATTCTGGCCAAGTTACAATTGTGTACTTATCTTAATAATCCCATTCATCTCTGACAGAGACATGTTGTCTGCCTTGTTTGTTAACCTCTCTAATAATCAGAGACAATGCAAATGCAGAACTACACAGAAAGTTCCTAACCTGGGTTAATATCCCCATCTAAAATACTATTTTATTAGAGCAATAAACAGGTACAGTAGCAAACAGACATAGTAGATGTCCAGAATGAGTCAAAGTGATAAATGTCATCAAGTCCGTACAAAATCTGAATACCCCGTTTTCTCATCTCAGCTTCTCTTGTATTAAAACAGTTAATCAATAATAATAATTTCCTATGGCTACCACATTCCAAGAGATTCAACTACAGCAGTCCATTGAGTTTCAATAGGCTTGTGAGTGTGCATTAACCTTCATAATTTAGGCCCCTTCTATGTCCACTAAACCACGACTCTTCTGGAACATATCTAGTATGCTGCAATATCCAACATAATGTTAACTGGAGAAGAAAAGTATTGGGTGAAGGCATTTCTTTTATTTTCTGTGAGTAGCCTGACAGTTATTTCATGCTCTATATTTCCATTTCTGGTGATATTGTACACTTTCCACACACCACTCAACACCTCCAAGATTAAGCAAGAGCTTCTATTTGTTCTGACTCGTGGGAAATGATGTTCCATTACTTACAGGATACAGCACCGAATACAGTGGCTGTCAAAAGAATTCGCCCCCCCCTTGGACTTTTCCACATTTCAACACAAAAAAGTCCATAATGTCAAAATGAAAAATAAAATCTACAAATTGTTATAAATTAATTACAAATACAAAACAGAAAATAATTGATTGCATAAGTATTCACCCCCTTGAGTCAATATTTGGTAGAGGCACCTTTGGCAGCAATTACAGCCATGAGTCTATTTAAATAAGTCTCTGCCAGCTTTGCATATCTGGACACTACAATTTTTGCCCATTCTTCTTTGCAAAATTGCTCAAGCTCCGTCAAGTTGGATGGGGACCTTTGGTGAACAGCAGTTTTCAACTCTTTCCACATATTCTCAATTGAATTGAGGTCCGGGCTTTGACTCAGCACTCCAGGACATTGAACTTTTTGTTTTTAAGCAACTCCAGTGTGTCTTTGGCTGTATGTTTGGGGTCATAGTCATGCTGGAAGATTAATCTTCTCCCAAGTCACAGGTCTCTTGCAGACTTCAGCAGGTTTTCCTCCAGGATTTCTCTGTACTATGCTGCATCCATTTTGCCCTCTACACAAGCTTTCCAGGCCCTGACGCAGAGAAGCATCCCCATAGCATTATGCTGCCACCACCAGGATTCACAGTTGGGATGGTGTTCCTGTTTCTGGTCTGATGTTACCCACTACAGCCATCTTTGTGACAGTCTCCCACATGCCTTCTGGCAAACTCTATCCGAGATTTGATGTGAGTTTTTTTCAGCAATGGCTTTCTTTTTGCCACTCTTCCATAAAGGCCAGTTTAGTGAAGTGCCGGGGCTATTGTTGCCATATGCACAGTGTCTCCGAGCTCAGCCATGGAAGACTGTGACTCATTTAAAGTTGCCATAGGCCTCTTGGTGGCCTCCCTGACTAGTGCCTTTTTTGCCCGGGTACTCAGTTTTTGAGGACGACCTATTCTTGACGAATTCACAGTTGTGCCATATTCTCTCCATTTCTTAATAATGGACTTTAAAATGCTCCAGGGGATATTGAATGCCTTGGAAATGTACTTATAACCTACCCCTGATTGGTGCTTTTGAAGAACCTTATTCCGGATTTGCTTTAAATGTTCCTTCCTCTTCATGATATAGTTTTTGTTAGGAAATGTACTAACCAACTGTGGGACCTCCCAGAGACAGGTATATTTAACCTGAAATCATGTGAAACACCTTAGTTGCACACAGGTGGACTCCATTCAACTAATTATGTGACTTCTAAAGACAATTGGTTGCACCAAAGCTTATTTAGGTGTGTCATAGCAAAGGGGGTGAATACTTATGCAATCAATTATTTTTTGTTTTGTATTTGTAAATAGTTTAGAACAATTTGTAGATTTTATTTTTCACTTTGACATTATGGACTTTTTTGTGTTGATCAGTGGCAAAAACTCCTAGTTAAATCCATTTTGATTCCATGTTGTAACACAATAAAAAATGGAAACGTCCAAGAGAGTGAATACTTTTGGGAGCCACTGTACCACCGACTCTCCACACAGGCAATACAAAGTCTTAATGTCGACAATAGGAATTAGGTTCACGTTATGTCCGAAGTGAAGACCTTTTTATAATTGCAGAAGCTCAATATGGTTTACACCTTTTATTCTGGTTGCTGTTGACTTTAATAATAATACTTTTGTGTGATTTGCTATTCTCCCTTAGAAAGTACACAGCTTCAAATGCCCTTTTTGTGGTTTTCAGTCATTCTGATTAGTTCTTTATTGCACCACTTTAGTCTAGAAGCACAAGGAGTGGTTTATAATGCTTGGGTCTGTGGTATTACTGTACCACAGCCTGAATAAGAGCACCACTGAGGTTGATGCAATAAAAAGAGAATTGCAGCCCCGCAGAATCAAGATATTAAGGGTTATTTAAAATGTATGATATACTCTACAGTATAATATAATACATGTATTTTAGGGTGCCTTGATTAGTATACAAAGGCAATAGTTTGTCAATATATCACATATACTGATAAAGGTCCTTTCATAATTATATAAATAGTGAACCTAAGAACTGAAACTTTTGATAATTACAATATGGCAGGACTTATTGGGCCATTTGTATTGATCAAAATAATGACATTTTACTAACACCGAAGAGACTAAATCCCCCTAAGAGATATCCAGGCACAATTTTAAAACCTTCGATGACAGCAGCGTTTAAATCTGCCTTTGTTTATTTACTTTGAATAAACCCTTTGATATGTTATGAATGTATGTTCTGAATTGATCCAGAGTAGCTGTATTATTATTAATTGTGTTCAAGGTAAAAAATTATTCACTCTAAATGCACTTGGTTATAAACAGTTATACAGCATACATAGAAAGATTGACAACAGTGGTTACAGTCAGCCGTTTGTCTTAAATGCAGGTTTGAAAACCTGGAATGTCTGGTAAAGATTACTTCGCATTTTGTCTTCTTTTATAATACAATTTTGTAGCAATGTTTCTATCTGTTTTCACTTCTAGTTATGCATATTCACATCCAATCAGGGTTCACTGAGTTGTTTATTAAAAATCCAGCCCGAGGGCAAGCTAGATCACTTACCCATTAATGTATGTAACAAATCCTGTTAGAAATGTATATGAAGATATAAAATGAGCTCATCTCTGTGTCAAAATGTATACAATGATGACATGTGTCTGCCAATGTGACAGAGTTGTACCTGGTTGCAAGTGAGTCAGTGCAATGCATTACCTGGTTATTTTAATAGGACCCACTGGATTTGACATTGTCGTGAAGTGAGAATGTTTTATATACCCTGGGTTTGTTGATTACTGTAGAAGGCTGAACAAATGCACTTATTTACTGAAGCATGTCTGCAGATCAGTTCTACCCAACGATGCTGTGCTCGTACCCTAATGACAAGACGATGATATACTCAGTCATTTGTCCCACTGTGGCCCCATGCAAAGCTCGATTCCGGGGCCCCTATCCCACGTTATTATCAGTGATACTATGTTACAATACTATGTCTTTAAAACAGGGCAACAACAACACTATTAAGTGTATTGCAGTTTACTACAGCAATCATAAAAAAAAAACACTCTCACACATAAAAAAAAGAAATGAAACAGCAAAGTCTGCAATTATAGCTGAATAATCCAGTTTTCAGTAAATCTGGTGGACGATCGATATCTGCCCTAGTCCAGTCAAACGTTCCTGCAGGATTGTAGAAAGTAAATAGTTTTTGATTAATTTCATGTTCAGGCAAGAAAAGCTTCTCTCCCCTGATGCTACTGTGACAGGCACAGTCAAAAGCAGACACAAGGCAATACTGAGGTTTACGGGCCCAGCAGATTTTCCTCTTAGATGTAGTCGAGCATCACAAGAGGTGAGGATGATACATTGGCTGGAAATGCATTTATTTTAGTTGGTTTCCAGTTTCATTCAAACACTCAGCCCTGTGTGTGTGAGACACCTATACATGCATTCCCTCAAGTTTGCAGCACTGACAGAATGCACAAGCAAACTTTGCAAAATGTGTTCATTTTAAAATGCTTTAGCTTAAATCGTGAGTTACATAACTATGCAGCACATAGTGATATAAACTTGTGCACGACTTTAATAAACCCATACAACAGGGGCCCCCATGCTGCCTCTGCCCGGCCCCATTTTCTGTAATTGTTCTAATAAAAGTGGCCAGGCCAAAATGCAAAGGTGCCCACCTCATCTCACAGACAACCTGTCCAGACATATAAGACAAACGGTAGCAAGACTTTGAAGATAAAACAGTTGCAAATGACCTTAGCTATACCTGCTGTGGAAAATACAATACATCAGACCTTAAAGGATACTGTATTTCTCCATTGTAACCAATTTGTATCAATGTACTTGAAATATATTGTGTAAGTAACAAATCTGTATCTGCAGGGCAGGCCTTTCACTCAATTGAATTCCTTCTTGTGCTATTACATGAATATCTCCAAGCTATATGCTGGGAACACATGCATAATATTTCTGGACTTGAGAAACCTTCTTTTTTTTTAAAATGCAGCTACAATATGGCAACTGCTCAGGCCAATTACTGTAAATATAAAATCAGCCCAGTGCAACAGAAGTGTACAAAGAACAAAAGAATGGATATCTCCTTCAGCAATAGCCCATGCTGCAGATTTGTAAGGGCTGAGTTTATACAGATTCAGCACGGTTTCTTTTCGATGAATAATTGCCTATTTGGTGATTTCCCATACGGTACAAGAATAATAAATATATTGCTCTTCTGGAGAAGCTTTTAAACCACTGAAAAATGTACAACTCTTTAAACAGATACAGGGAAAAAAGTTGATTGTTTTGTTTTGTCTAGGAAATATGTCTCTTAATGTTGACAAGGTAGACTTAACACAAAAGCACCTATCCTTACATAAATTCACACAAACACAATACAATCTTCTGTACAGTTTGTGCTTCATTTAGAAAAGATTGTTATTCAAGTCAAAGCACAAGCTATTCAAGACATAATGATACTGTATTAAACTCATATTTTTGCAAAATAGTTTGGTCCTTAAAAATGATCATCCAGATTCAGTCACAGTGGTCTAACTTAATAAGCTAAACAGTGATGGATCTTAATAATGTTGTCGTTAATTGCAAAGAAACTGGAGCTGGTTTGTGAATAGATTCATCTTACCTTATGTACGCAGTAAATGGGTGATACATAAAGGCTATACAATAAGTGTGTAATAAAAATAAATCAATCTGCATAGCCCATCAAGTTTTCCATGTCTCCAACTTGAAAATTAAATATATATATTTTTAAAAGCCTTTTCTGCTTCAAATTCAGCAGTTTACTCCCAATGTACCAGTTGATGTGCTCTGTATTTTTAGAGGTTAATGCAGCTTTAGTTTCTATTAGTAACTATGAAACTCATGTCTGGTTCCACAGACCCTGACTAGACTACCTTACTACTGGTTACAAGTACCAGTGCTCCTAAAAAATTGTACAATACATGGATCTCTATCTGTGATACATGTCAGAGACTGTCCTCCCCATACAGGATCTCTTAGACATTGACCCGGCCATGAGGCTGTGTAACTTAGATTGACAACTGTGTAGCAATGAGGGCAGTAGCAGATTGACTTGACTCGATTGAGCAGACCTTGTTTCGTGTAGCACTGTCACAAGTCTGGCTGAGTGGTGACGTCAGACCTGGAACAATAACACAGGACAGACAGAGGCAGAGTTTGGTGAAGCTGAGGGCTTGGTTGCACTCAGCATTTAATAAACAAAATTAAAGATTTAAATAGAAAAACAGCACACCAAAAGAGGACACAGCACTTGAGGCCAAAATAAACAGACAAACAAAACTAATTAACACTCAATAAAACCGACACTAACAAACAGAGGACGGACAGACAAACACGGTGAGTGAAATCAATTATTTACTTTTACTTCTCTTTGTTTTTAATTCTCTCCTCTCCACACCCATTCTCCACTCACCAAACACACAACCCCGAGAGAGTGAAAACATGCAGCTTTTATGCAGCTGTACTGAGACTCAATTGCTAATCAATCATTCAATTGGAGTCCAGGTACAACTGCACGTGAATTAATAAAATGCAATTCCCTGTGCTCACATATTACTACATTTTACCTGCACGTGAAGTGCTGTGCAATCCTCGTGCCTAAATACAAATATACATTTTAAACCACTCGTGTTACACAGACCCATTTATATCCTGTGTACCAATGACTATACACCAACATTAACACACTACATACAACATAAAACACAGAAATACACAAAGGGGCAGGCAACATTGCCACAAGCACAAATAAGACTGAGTCTGAAAACATTGGGTAACACTTCATCTCTAATTAATGTGTATTTACATAGTAGTTAAATAGTTAATACATGTGTACTTACATAATTGCAGTGTCATTATGCATAGTCACATAGTTACAATGTACTTAACATGCACATTTTTTGAACAATGCATATAAGTACACAATTTTATCAGAACAGGATTAGGTTTAGGGTTAGGGTTAGGAATAGGGTTTGGGATAGGTTTATATCATTGTGGAAGCATGGGGGTATTCACTGACACGGGAGACAGAAGTTGGTACTTGAAAACACAGCACAGGTGCCCAGTTTTACTTATTTTTTTTTTTTATTTATTTTAGCCCGCAGAGGACGCTGTTGTCTGTGGCCTGTATACCGGCAACGGTAATCAGGACCACAGGGTTATCAACACAGGTATCCACTGGTTCAAAAATAATAATGAAAACCAAAGGCAAAAGGGAAAACAAAACACAGTAATAAAACTACAAAACAAAAGTGCTGCTTATGTAGTGCCCCCACTGCCGCTATGCGGGTCAGCTCGGGTCTCCATCCTACGTTTCGCTGTGCACCATACACTGGGGTGGCCAAGATTCCCCTATCATTACACATGTCCCCTCGGGTACGTAACCATATGTGAGGCTTGTGAGTAAAAATGGATTTTCCAGACAGCGATTTACGTGTAAAAAAAAATAAAAATTTTATTTAATATTACACGGAAAAGAAAAAAAAAACAATAAAGAAGGATGTGAGGGAGGGAGTGCTGGAGTAATCAAAAATAAAGCAACGGAAGCCTCTTAATCCTCTTCGTGATCTGCTCAATCCAAAATGAAACAAAAAGGAATAAAAATAGAAAAGAGCAAAGTTAGTAAGGCCTCTGTCCGTAATTAAAAGTAAATAACACAGTCCACACCGCACGTACTTCCGTCCAGCCTTTTTTTCCCCGCCTCTATTCCTCAGGACCAACCCCGAACACAGTATCACGTTCCCTTTAGTATGCAAACCCTGCCCCGGTAGTCAGTGGATCACCAATCCCAGACTGACAGGTATCCTTAACTTCACTTGACTCCAGTGGCTGGAATTTACATAGTCGTACTTCCACCCCTCACCAAGGTGTTGCCCTTCAAAAAGATGTCTTTTGTCATGGTCACAAGACCTTGGTAAGGGAAGTCCTGAGTTGGTTTGATGCCTTCTACTGTTGGGAGGCTGAATTGCAGACCGAAATCCCTTTGACTCATCACACCATATATTCAAAATTTGTTTATTTGAGGCTGGCAGTCTTGCTCAGCCATGCTTGCCTGATTTTATTCTCTCGCTCCGACCACTGGCGTTCCTGCCTGGTGTTTGTTTACACTCACCTACTCAACTAGCGTCACTGGGTGTCCCCGGTCATGGTCACTCGAATGCACAACCAAATGCAGTACTTATGGGCCGAGCAATCCCCTAAGGCCCACCTCCCAGCCATTCAGATAGAGAGGGAAAACCAGCACACCCTCTTCCCCACTTCTCCGTGTTATCGCCATGACTAACAGCCAACACTGATCTCCCCTGTTACAATCATGCAAAAACAATTACACATTAAGTACATTGTAACTATGCGTAATAACATTGTAATTATGTGTAAGTACAGATGCATTTTACAAAGTAACTACTATGTAAATACACAGTAATTAGAGACATTTAAAGTAAAGAATTATCACATATTGCATTTTAATTGGTCACTATTAGAATAACCAACCAGGTCATCTGAACAGACTATACAAACCCACCATTTGTTAGTTAAAAAAATATAGTACAAAGATATTTAAGCTGTACATTTGACCCTATAAATATGTAAAAAGACAAGGGGCATATAATTCATAGAGAAACGCTTCCATCCCAGGGTTTGTTCAACATATCCCTTATTTTAAGTTCATCAGAATTGAATCAATGATACAATGTCTACTACACCTACTGTATATCACAGCATAGCATAGATATTAAACTGAACAGGCTTCAGAAAATGTTAACAAGATCCCTTGAGATTAGAAAATAGCATAAATTGAAAAATCCCTTCAAAGGAGAATTAGAATAGTTTCAATCTGTGTGATTCAAGTAGCTTCAGTGTCAGCAATGATTCTCACATCCCTCACCCCTGAAATAGTTTTCATTACATACTTTTCCTGTAGCAACATTTTTTTTTTAATGATCTTTTCTTCAAACAGAACAGTTTTCACAATAACAGAAAATGACACTTCAGCATAAGAATACTCACGGCTCTAAATATAAACAAATAAATGAATAAATAATGGAAGAATCTGAAACCTGAAATATTCAGAATATGGGTAAAACACATCCAATCTACGTTTCTGTGTATAAAATATTCTTACTACACCAGCACAAAACACTCAACTGATGCTGGCCTAATTGGACTAACAGCCCCTAAGGGTGTCACGATTAATGCAGTCTCCAGGTAATACAACTCTGCAACAAGGGAGCTTGTACAGTATCTGCTGTTGTTTTATTTCGGTACAATAGGACAACACTTTCTGAACTATTTCTTGTTAAGAGAAGTGATGCTTCAAATCCATGACATGATGTTTTAATTCAAGTTTCAATCAGTCTTCAATCTTTTGGAGGGCATTGCAATTTAACAGTAAGCCAGTCATGTTGTATTACTGAAACACACAGAGAGGCTTGTTCAACTGCACAAGCCAAATACTTACCCTAGCATAAAATAAAGAACACACTACATCAAAGTAAATAGATAGCATAACATATTCATCCCCTAAAACATTTCTCAGTGTAAACTGATGAGGTCCACTAAACTAGGACTGTTAGCAATAAATTAATTGTAATTTCTGATTTTTTCAAATATATTATTTAATTAGGTTACAGTTACACTGGTTAAGCAATGATATCATTATATTCCAGGTTTTCCAAATGTATTCCATAAAGTGAGAATTAACTTGTTCAAGTCTTACAGTGCATACAATTCTCTCAGATTATTTCTGTTTGTAGAAATATGCAAATAGTCAAGGAGGGTTTTATTGAAATTATTAAAGCATGGTTACACACTGTTTATGATGAAACATGATAAATATGCTGAAAATGGATTTATAAGAACAAGCCTTTTTTGCTTAAATGGCCTCTGCTGTGCTTCAAGAAGCAGCTGACGCACTGTAGTGTTTGGATTTTAATTTCTTTTTGAAAGCAGATTAAACCCCACTGGGTTGGCAAGGGTTTGTGATGTGGCTATTGATTTCTGTAAGATCAGTTCACTTTGGGACTCCCACATGTGTAGGATAAGTTCCTATCACAAAATGTTGTGCCTGAGGAGAAAGAGAAAATGTGCGTCTGTGGGTGTTTGTGGCTTGTTTGTCTAGAAAAGTACTGTACGACAAGACCAACTGAAGCGATATCCTAGAAACTCAAGTTATTATAAAAGCAAACTTTTAAGGCAGAAGTCTTTAGTGTGCCCTTTGTGGAGTTTGGAATAGATTTAAAATAAAATCCCTTTAAATCTTAGAGGTTTTTCAACTCAAGTTTTATTCCAGGACACACCGCTCCTGCATTGCCTGAGCATCTTCCTCTGGATCAGGCTAATCTTCTGATATGGAAGAAGGCAAAGATCATTCCTCAGCCATTGACGGGTTAAGTTAAGAACCATGCTCGACATTTTTATTGAGTCTGGAATTGTAACAGGATCATATATGGACTGATGATGTTTCATCGTCATCTATAACTTAATGCATAGCTAGCAGTGATCCAGAAAGCGCAAAGGGGAGGAGGCCATGTGTTATGGATTTATAGATGCTCTTTTCTACAGGTCAGTGTCTTCAATGAGTTCTGAGATAATAAGCTCCCTGAAGTCAATGTAACCCGTGCCATTTCAGGTGGAATTTGCCCTTCCTTGAAACATTCATACACTAAAGCAAACAGCAGTGTTCACTCCAGATGCAACTCATAAATTCATTCTTTGGTCACACTGTATTTGAATATGTTCGTAAGCTAGTGGACAACAGATTTATTTTATTTGTCATTAAGCAAAACTAGACCAAAGAGTTGTTTGCAAAGTATTGGCTTTTTTGTGTCAGGAGTGGCATAAAGTCACCCAACATCAATGTGAAAGACTGGTGGAGAGCATGCCAAGACGCATGAAAGCTGTGTTTGAAAATCAGGGTTATTTAACGAAATATTGATTTCTGAACTCTTCCTAAGTTAAACATTAGTATTGTGTTGTTTAAAAATGAATATGAACTTATTTTCTTTGCATTATTCGAGGTCTGACAACACTGCATCTTTTTTATTATTTTGACCAGTTATCATTTTCCGCAAATAAATGCTCTAAATGACAATATTTTTATTTGGAATTTGGGAGAAATGTTGTCAGTAGTTTATAAAATAAAACAAAAATCTTAATTTTACCCAAACACATACCTATAAATAGTAAAACCAGAGTAACTGATAATTTTGCAGTGGTCTCTTAATTTTTTCCAGAGCTGTATATATATATATATATATATATATATATATATATATATATATATATATATATATATATATATATGTGTGTGTGTGTGTGTGTGTGTGTGTGTGTGTACATCTGATTTAATTAAAAGTAACTTTACTGATATTAGGACAGCTCTTTGTCATGCAGTATACACCCCTTCCACTGACAGCATAGCATTGCATAGCATAGCAAAAAAGGTCTCTTTTAAATAAACTGTTATCTCCTCATGCTGTACAGATGTGCACCGTAGTAACACAACCTTTCTGACCAATTAGATCATCCGGTGCTGTAGATTATGGTAGCATACACGACTGCTTCATGATTTCAGCACTGTAAGAAATACATGGATCTTTAGTTTAATTAAAATAAATAAATAAATAAATAAATAATGGATTCAACAACAACAAAAATCAGTGGAAAATATCTAGATTTTTTTAATTAGCCAACCAAATATAGCTTCCTTGTTATTGATCAAGCAATGCTAACATCCAGTTAGTTGTGCTACATATACAGTAAAGCAAGATGCTGTAGCTGTTTGTTATCGTCCCGATGGTATGGGCCTGTAAACATATACTAGCATATGTAGTGATTCAAATTGAATGATTACGATCGTTCTGAGCTGCCAACAGCACTGACCATCCATATGAATGCAAATAACAACATACTGCAACAAATACAAGCATATGCAATACAAGCGGAAATAAGAGTAATATCTTATATTCTTGATTTCCTAATCATAAGTGCTAGTGCGCAGCTTTCTGATAACTGAGCCACACTATGAAAATGTTTTCACAGCTCAAACACGTGATTTTGTGCTGAGTACATAAAAACAATTATAATAAAAAAAGAAAAAAAAAGTGTTTCTTTAGATAATTGAAAGGAATTTTCAGCAGGTTGCCAGGTGTCAATTGAAGAATTGAAAATCAATTAACACCGGTCACCTGCCTTTAAAAAAAAGAGGCTTTAAAGCCAGTTTCTTTGGTCTCCATTTAAACTGTATTATGTTTGACTTATGATGTACCTGTGTTTGTATATACACTTCTGCGCTTCGGATACCAATGCTGGTACCCTAGTGACAACCACCAACCACTGCAACTCCCTGCAACTACCTGAACTACCTGGAAATAAATAGAACCTGGACACCTGATCAGTATTTCAACTTCTATCCCTCTGTGTCTCTCTTGTCTCTCAGTAGACACCCACACAGTAGCACAACACCCCCATTACAGCAACTTTCAAACTTAAACAACAACATATATATATATATATATATATATATATATATATATATATATATATATATATATATATATATATACACACACACACACACACACACACACACACACACACACACACACACACACACACACACACACACATTGCCTATAGAAAGTCTACAACCCTTTCAAAATTTTCACATTTTGTTGCCTAATAGCTTGGAATTAATTGTTTTTCCTTTATCTACACATCCTACCCCACAACTTCCCAGAGAAAAAAATATTCTAGAAATTTGTAGAAAATTAATAAAAAATAAAAAGTGAAATAGCTTGGTTGGACAAGTTCCACCCCTTTGTAAAAGTAATCCTAAATTAGCTCAGGTGTAACCAATTACCTTCAAAATCACACACCAAGTTAAGTGGCCTCCACCTGTGTTAAATTGTAGTGATTCACATGATTTCAAGATAAATTCATCAGTTTCTGTTGGTTCCCTCTGCTAGGTAGTGCATTTTAAAGCAAAGACTCAACCATGAGCACCAAGGTGCTTTCAAAAGAACTCAGGTCAGGGGATGGGTATAAAAAAATATCAAAGGCCTTGAATATCCCTTGGAGCACGGTCAAGACAATTATTAAGAAGTGGAAGGTGTATGGCACCACCAACACCCTGCCTAGATCAGGCCATCCTTCCAAACTGGATGACCGAGCAAGAAGGTGACAGATCAGAGAGCCTACCAAGAGGCCAATGGCAACTTTACAAGAGCTGCAGGCTTTTATGGCCAAGACTGGTCAAAGTGTGCATGTGACAACAACATCCCAAGAACTCCACAAATCTGGCCTCTATGGTAGGGTGGTAAGAAGGAAGCTATTACTCAAGAAAGCCCACTTCGAATCCCGCTTGAAGTATGCAAAGAAACACTCAGGAGATTCTGTAGCCATGTGGCAAAATTTTGTGATCTGACGAAACTGAAATGGAACTTTTTGGCCTAAATGGTAAGCGTTATGTTTGGCTCAAATCCAACACAGTGCATCACCCAGAGAACACCATCCATACTGTGAAGTATGGTGGTGGCAACATCATGATATGGGGATGTTTCTCATCGGCAGGGACTAGGGCACTTGTCAGGATAGAAGGGAAAATAAATGGAGAAAAGCATAGAGAAGGCCTTGAGGAAAACCTTCTGCCCTCTATAAGAAAGCTGAAACTAGGACAGAAGTTCACCTTTCAGCATGACAACAACCCAAAGCAGACAGCCAAAGCTACACTGGAGTGACTAAGGAACAAAAAGGTAAACGTCCTTGAGTGGCCCAGTCAGAGCCCTGACCTAAATCCAATCGAAAATTTGTGGCATGACTTAAAGATTGCTGTCCATCAACGATCCCCAAAGAACTTGACAGAAAAGAATGGTCAAATATTGCCAAATCTAGGTGTGCGAAGTTGGTAGTGGCCTATCCCAACAGACTCACAGTTGCAATTGCTGCCAAAGGTGCTTCCACCAAATATTAACTCAGGGGGTGGAGACTTATCCAATTATGATCTTTCAATTTTGTATTTTTAATATATAATTTTTTTCTCAATAAAAACTTTTTTTCCCCTTAACAGTGTGGTATGGTGTTTAGATGAGTATAAAAAAAATCCTCATTTAAATGTATGAAACTCTGAGGCACTGACACAACAAAATGTGAAAAAAGTTCAAGGGGGTGTAGACTTTCTATATATATATATATATATATATATATATATATATATATATATCTATATATTATATATATATATATATATATGATATATATATATCCTATGGACATGACATCCCTGTTCCTTGATCCTAATCTTACAGTCTTTTACAGGATCTTGATATGTGCTACTTAGTATAATTCATCAGTTGCAGGTGTTTTCTATTGTTGTGGATTCAGTGTCCTGGGTCCTGCAGAAAATGGGCACTCCAGTAAGCATTTATTAATTCTAAAATGTATATCAAACAATTACTATCAATACTTATGCTAATAAAAGTTTTATATTTTTTTCACACAAATGTATTACTTAAGACTGATGAAGTACATATAGCTAACATAATAATTTAAGTACTGTAAATCTTATGTAATATGTATTACCAGGCTTTTCCATGCAATAGTTTCCTTTGAAGGAACGCATCTAGCATATTAATTTAAAACATTGTGATTTAATATGGTATTCTGGGCAAATGACATTCTATTTAAAAGTAGCTGTGAAAGCATATGTACATTCAATAAAAATGTATTTTTATAACTGTGGTCTTATTTCAGATGGCTACTTTAGAATCTGGTACCAGCAGGATCAGTTCTAGTCTTTCACCATCATTCCAATGGACCTGAACCCTGGCCCCTTGTGGAGTACCAGCATCAATATGAATGATATGAACTCCTGTCCACCATCTGCAGCGCTGATACCAGCACAAATCATTAGGAAATTGTCTTAGGCATATTTCAACTCCAGCTCACAAAGGTGAAAGGCCAAAATCACCATTCCCATATGTTGACTTATCATTCTGAAACAGGTGTTGTATCTTTCAACTGTTTCATTATAGATGGGATGAATCTTTTTCAGGGCTGCTGAGGGTTGCTGCTTATCTAAAATAATGGTCAAGTATGAAATATTACAGTTTAGATTCACTGTATACTCTTTTCTGTTTTAGAGTTACAGAGGTACATAAAAAAAGAAGGAATGTTGCAGGGGGACAGGTTTAAACTTGTACCTGGAGAAAAGAGATGTTTGAGAGCACTATTAAAAAGTCATCAAGATGTGATGTATCTAACATTTAGTTAATTTTTTTGTCCTTTCAAAGAGTTAATTAAATAATGGAGGAGATGCTTTGAAAATATACATACACACACATATACACACACTGTATATTTTGTATTATTGTCAGAGAATCTGGACAAAATAAAATTCTGTGGAGACTTAGAAGCATTTTTCAGATGCCTCAGACTAAAGGAGTTTTTTCATCAACCTGACAACAACATTGCTATACAAACTCCTTACAACAGAAGTAACAACACTAAAACACTAAACACTATATATATATATATATATATATATATATATATATATATATATATATATATATATATATATATATATATATATATATCACACACACACATTTATGCAATGTATATAAACAAGTATTATAGAGTGTAATGAGGTTGACTCCAGGAATTTTATAAATTTAAGTTCCCAAGTTCTCCTGTCTTGAATGTTTTTGAAATTGTCCTTTAAAACAAGAACCATCAGATCATGTAGAGAATGGTTAGGCATGTTAAAATGGTTACCAATAGGACTGCTGGTAATTTTTATTGCCGATGGTGTGTCTGTGTAGATTCAGCCTTGTCCGAAGATGTTGTTTGGTTTCTCCTATGTAAGTACCATTGGAGAATTTGCTGCAATTAATCATGTAGATTACATTTGTGGATCTGCAGGTGAATGATCCTTTTATCTCCAGTTTCCCTTGTGCTGTGAGGATGGTATTTTGCGTAAGGATATGGGAACAGGTTTTGCATCTGTTGGTATTGCAGGGTTTAGTTCCATTGTGTGCATTGTTTAGGTCAGCTGGTAGTTTGATCTGGGTGATAAGCTGGGACAGGTTAGGTGGTTGTCTGTAGGATAGGAGAGATGTTTCCAAGAAAATATTGGAGGGTGTGAAATCTTAAGCTAAAATTGGGATGATTTTGCACAGGGGTCGTAGGGATGGAGTGTACATAACAACCAAGAGTACTCTATTAGACACAGGTTTTACTTTGTATTCCAACAATTTTTCTCTTGGTATTCTGAAGGCACGTTCCATTTCTCTGTCAATCTGTTTTGGAGAATATCCTTGTTGGACAAAAGCATCACAAAGACAACAAAGATGTTTGTTTCTGTCAGTAGTTTCAGAGCAGTAATGGTAGTAACGAATAGCTTGACTGTAAATGATAGATTTATGTGTGTGATGTGGATGAAAACTAGAGATGTGGAGGTATTTTTGGCTATCGGTGGGTTTTCTGTAGATGGATGAAGTAATATTGCCATTTTTGATGGTTATTGTAGTGTCTAAGAATTGTATTGTTTCTTTTGAAAAATTAATTGTCAGTTCAATGGTGGGATGGTAACTGTTGAGAGCATGGTGGAATTGGTGTAATGAGGCTTCACTTTCTGTCCAGATAATAAAGATGTTATCTATGTATCTTAAGTAAAATTGTGGTTTGTAAGGATGTTGTTCTAGAAATTCGTTTTCCAGATTGGCCACGAAAAGGTTAGAGTATTGTGGTGCCATTTCGGTCCCCATAGCTGTTCTCATGATCTGTTGACAATATTTGTTGTTAAAGGTGAAATAGTTGCGCGTAAGAATAAATTCAGTTAGTTTGCCAATGATGTGAGGGGGAACTTTAAGATCGTTGGTCTCTTTTTCTAAGAATTTTTGACAGGCTGATATACCATCATGATGAGGGATGTTGGTATACAGTGCCTTTACATCCATATTGACTAGTATAGAATTTTGAGGTGGTTGGCCACAAGTTTTTTTAGGAAGTGTGTAGTGTCTTGGATGAAACGATCTGTTTTTGTCACCAATAGCTTAAGTAAGGAGTCTGTAAACTCAGAGCTTCCTTCTGTGAGTGTTCCTATGCCAGACACAATGGGTTGCCCTGGATTACAAGGTTTGTGGATTTTGGGAAGCAAGTAAAAAGTACATGCCCTAGTTGTTTCAGATATGACAGTTTGCAAGGTAGATCAAATGTTGTCTGGCAATGATTTCATGATGGTGTGTAGCTTTTGTATGTATTCTTTAGTAGGATCTTTTAAAAATTCTTTGTAATAGAGTACATCAGAGAGTAGATGGTCTGGTTCAGCAATGTAATCTGTGGTGTTTAGTATGACTACAGCACCTCCCTTATCTGCTTGTTTAATTACTATATCGTGATTATTCTTTAATGATAATATAGAATTTCTTTCAATATTTTAAACATTGTTAAGGATATCTATTTGTTTTTGGATAATCTGAGAACTTACTTTCTGACGGAAGGTGGTGATGTACGCTTCTAGGCTGGCATTAGGTCCACTTGGTGGTATCCAGTCAGAAGTTTTAGTGTTGTTACTTCTGTTGTAAGGAGTTTGTATAGCAATGTTGTTATCAGGTTGATGAAAAAACTCCTTTAGTCTGAGTCGTCTGAAAAATGCTTCTAAATCTCCACAGAATTTTATTTTGTCCAGGTTTTGTGACAATAATACAAAATATACAGTGTGTGTATATTTTCAAAGCATTTCCTCCATTATTTAATGAACTCTTTGAAAGGACAAAAAAATTAACAAAATGTTAAAAATGCAAAACAAAACACCATGAGAGTGCTTAAGAGAACTTGAAATGTACAGCTCAGTTGTTTGATCTGGTTTTGTAAAATGAACATGTGTTTTACCTCTTTCGAAAAATAAGAGTTAATTGAAGACTGGAGGAAACACTTTAAAAATACATCACATCTTGATGACTTTTTAACAGTGATCTCAAACATCTCTTATCTCCAGGTACAATTTGTATACCAGTTTAACCATAATCATGTCCCCTTGCAACCTTCCATATATATGAATGTAAACATCAATCTCTCTTTCCTACTTTCACCTGTAGAAGAGACCTTTGAGGTCTTGAAAGCTTGTGAATAATTATTATTTAGTTAGTCCAATGAAAGGTATCACTTCTCCTTCTCTTTTTGTATTAGTATATAAAACACTTTGCGCAGCTATGGTCAAAAGTTTGCATCACCTAGAATTTTAGGATTGATACTTAAAAAAAAAAAAAAAAAAAAAACTTAATTTTGATATTTTATTTAACATCATGTAATCAAAGGAACTACAACATGATATCGCAAAAATATGATTTCGTCCATGATATCGTCCACAGGAAGCCATAACAGTAGTACAGTATTTCATGTTAGATTTTGAAATGTCACATTTTTAAAGCAGGTTTCATTCAACTTTATGAAGCTAAAGGAGTTAACTCTGTAGGGTGATGCCACACTTTTGGTGATAGCTGCAGCTGTACACTTTGTTTTCCAGTGTCTCCTCAGAGGATGCAGGTGATACACATTCAAATGTTGCATCATACACAACTACAATGTATGATTAATAAAATACAGTACATTAAATCAATCAAGGTGCTATTAAAATAGATAAACAGGTGTTATTTAACAAATACTGATTTCTCTGATAGCATGTTCCAAGAGCACAGGGAAAAGAATTTCTATGCCTAAATGTAGATGCAACAAACCGACACACCTGACCCCTCCACTGCTCAGTGAGGGATGCACTGCACCTGAAAGTACCTCAGGGGTGCCCAGGAAGAAGCATCCTCTTTGGGGACAGTTTCCATTCCTTGGCCTTCTATTTATGGGACTGTTTTTCAATGTTCCCAGTTCAAATTATGATTAAACTTGGTCAAACACCACACAACCAGATTTTTTTAAAAATATTGCACATACTTAACCTGCAGATATTTTGATGCTAACTCTACTGACATAGTCTGTTCAGTGGATATGCTGTTTTTTTTTTTTTTTTTTTTTTGAATGACAACTGCAGGTTTAAATGTATCTTGTTTAATTATTCAGCATTTTCTCTTGCTTGTTTTCCGCTGTATAGTAATTAACTTGACTTTGCAATAGTTTGAAAAACTCAATAAAAATCAAACAGAACAAAAGCAACATTATCTCTAATGCTCAGAACATCTTCTGGCATATATTTCTGATGTAGTACTAAAACACAGTACAAATCAGAATAACATGTAGGAGTTATATGGTGTTTAAATGTTCATCCTGAAGTGTTATTGATATAATTCTTCCCCAAACAAACAACAACAATAACTGCTGACAGGATACAATAGGTAATATTGTGCATGCCATTCATTTAGAGTATAGGATAATTACATGAATAAAAGATACATTAATCAGACACAGGATGGAAATACAGTAAGAAGTCTGCAAAGAATGCAATTTTAAAATCATATTAGAGTTAAATTGATATGTCTGACATGGCACATTCTGCATTATGAGGGAAAGACTCATGCATTTTTATTTTATTAAAAAAACAATAACCTTGGATAAAAGAATAGTCTGAACACAATGAAACTGACTCCTAGGAGTTACATGGTTTAAAGATTGCTTCATTTCTGAAAGAAAATAAGCAACGTGCAAAGTGCGTTCTGCAACTTCTGTAAGATATGGCAAAACTGCATCGTTTTGAACATCACATTCATAGTGGGTATTCTGATGTTCTCAGGACTATGTGCTATGCAGTCTGTACTAATTCCTCAGGAAGTTCAATTAAATTAAGTGCTCTGCCCTGACTTTTAACACAGTAAATACAATTTCATACAGTGTGCCAATAATGTATTATTTTTAAACAGCTTTACACAAAACTGCTTTGTATTGATTTTTCACCATTAGTAAACAAACCAAATGCATCACCGCCTAAAATAACGTTTATAAATAACGTATCTACAAATGTAATCCAGACTAAATGTGTTGAATCCAAATACTACTGAAGTTTACCACTTTTTTTTTTTTTTATTGACCCGTTTTTAACAGGGGTGTAAGGAACACACACACACACACACACACACACACACACACACACACACACACACACACACATATATATTAATATATATATTAATATATATATATATATATATATATATATATATATATATATATAATATAAACTGGAGAGGGGCTATAGTAGAAAATTATTGACCAGAGGGAAGACTATTGTTACTGACAGGGGGCAATACCGTATAGTTAGTAAATTTTGTCTCCATCTCCGTCTGGTTTGCTGAGTGCTGCATAATCCAGTTTATATCCCGTCCGTCATATTTGTTTACATCGTCGACTTGAATTTTTTTTAATTTCAGAAAGTCAGAAAACAGTGACAGTGACGTTTTAATCAACTTTTTAGTGTTTGGAGCATCATTCTTTTGTAGAACATTTTGTAATTAATTTTCTGTTAACTCACAGAATTAGTGTACAGCCATTTTCATTTTCTCTTGTGAAGAGTGCAGGGGGGAAAGGTGTAGCTTTGAAAAGGAATGGGACTAACAGTGACTTCATCATAGGAGGAAAAATAAATTTAACTATTACCCTAAGATCCTTACATCCCTGGTCAATAGTTATATTTGTAATTAAATTCGAACAATTTGTATTTTTCAAATTAAGAACTTTTTGGTGTTGTCAGTGGCAAAAACTCTTAATTAAATCCATTTTGATTCCATGTTGTAACACAATAAAATGTGGAAAAGTCCAAAGGGGGGGGGGGGGGGATATATATATATATATATATATAAATATCTTGATTATAAATGCAACACATTTTTCATTTGGAGAAACTAAAAGGCATTTAGCAGATTGGTTTGTAGAACACTTAAGGAGCATTCTCATTAACACCACTGCATTTCCAGCAGACCGTCACTTCAACAGTGATGCTCACACTGTTGAAGACATCACAGTCTGTGTGATCAATCAGTGCTATGGAACAAATGTTGCTCAGAAACAAAAGAAATGAGAGTTTATTTTCAAACTGGGAACTTTGGAACCTCTGGGAATGAACATTCTGTTTCATGACACCATCCGCAGAATTTTTGTATAATGACAATTCTTGAACAACAAGTTTACTGCACTATGTTTACTTTTCTTTTTAAACAGCTGAAGAGAGCTTTTGCCCGAAACATCCTGAAAATAAAAGATTTTTAATCTTTTAAACTTTTTGTGTACATTTTTTAAAAAACCTTTCCTTTCATATGCCTTCAGTTTTGTACACTGCAGTTATATTATATATATAATATATATATATATATATATATATATATATATATATATATATATATATATATATACCACTTTTAACACTTAAATTTAATCCTTAACTGTTAGTAACATGTACTGTGTTTATTGCGTTGTGATCCAGGGGTAAGATTTCAAGTTTGCTCTTCTCATGATTTCCATTACATCAGAGTAGATGTTAAAATTTCATGCTGATTTGAACTCGGCTCTTGCCAAGATAAGCACCAGCTAAGACAAAGCTTTACGATAAATTAATGTGATACATCTACATCTCCATCCATTTGTATTTCTTTCTGTCTGTTGATGTAGATATCCTTCTGCCTGGTGTTGATGGCTGAAGTGTAATGCTGGCTCCAGGGATCAGCTTATTTTGCCTTCCAGCGCATCAGCACACAAAACGGCTGCGATGTTGGCTCCGGGGATCAACCACAGTGCGGTCTCCCCAGCGTGACAGCTGTCTGGATTGAGCTAAGTAGGGTACATCTCTGGGGTCTTCAACTGGGCACCTTCTGTCCTCGGTGTTTCGTCGACTAGCACACGACACCTCAAGAGGGCTCAACAGTGATTCTGGTGTCCCAGCATCACCCCCCTCCATCCCCCACTCAACTCAGCCCAGCTTACTTACCTGTACATCAGCGTTGCTTACTTTCTATTGTGCTTGAGATCCCCATCCAGAATTTTTCCATCTCAACCACAGCCAGTTGCTGCTCCTTTTTGCTGCTTCAGATAAGTTCTTCACTGTGCGACGCAACCCTTGGCCACGACATTTCTGAGAAACTAAGTTGTAGAGTGTGCCACAAATCCTCGACAACCTGCCTTCACTGTGTAAGCTCGGACTTTCCATTCTTGCTGTTTCGCTTCAGCAGCTAGTTGAGCATACAGAAGTTTCATCCTCTCATACACCTCATCCACAGCATCCTCCCATGTCACTGTTAACTCTCCCAGATGAACAAGGCATGTTGATCAGGACCACAAGACAATGTCTGGTCGAAGGTTAGTGGTGGCAATCTCAGGTGGAAAAATAAGCCATTGACCAACATCTGCCAGCATCTTCCAGTCTCTAGCTGCTTCCAGTTGTCCTGTGTGAGGCTTGGTTTTAACACCTTTTCTTGGTGGTTGCTCTTCTGGACAGAAGAATATTGTCTTTTGTGTGTAATGCTTTGATGGAACTGGTGGCAACTTATTGGTCAGGTTACACTTGTCTTCCAATGTCTTCCTGTTGTACCATCTCCCTAGACTTTTCACTGGCTTCTCGGACACTGTTGGTATTGCTTCACCATTAATGTAGAACCTTTTATGTACTACTTTACCTTTAATTATAGAGATGCTCCTTGATTTAGTGGGCTTGAATTGCATTTGTGCCCATTCAATATTATTGGTTAATTTGCCCAATAACCGATTAGTGCAGGCTACTGTTGTAGTCATGGTTGTCATGGTGGATTCCCCAAATAAAACTATTGGTAAGTTATAGAAGTAAGGATTAGTGATTCCCCAAATCATCAGTAGTCTTGCAAATAACCCAGTCGCGATGCAGAACATTACTTAGCCCCAACCCGGTCTGAAGATCATTTGAAAAAACTGTAGCTTTAATTAAAGCTACAGTACACATTAGCTGTGCAGTACACAACACAACAGAATAAAATAACATATCAAATAGCAACCGAAATATTCTACAAATATTCTGCTGTATATTCATGAACCACCCTTTTTTACTATTTACTACTTTGTAAAAAAATAATCCTGAATTTCAAAGATCAAATGTTTTTCTCAATATTTTATGAATAATGCAGTTTGCTCTGAATTCCATGTGTGGTCTGGAGGTCTTCAGGCTTCATTATCCCAGTTGAAATGATCAATTCTGTGACCTTTACAAACAAAACAATTGACAAACAAAAAAAAAACCTTATCTCTAAATATGTTAATATATCTCTAAATGTGTTATACAAGATGTCATAAACAAATTATAGGGGATTGTAAACCTAAGCTTATTTGTGAAAGATCACATATTATAAGGGACGTGTGTGTATGTGTGTGTGTGTGTGTATACTGTGTGTATATATATATATATATATATATATATATATATATATATATATATATATATATATATATATATATTATATATATATATATATATATATATATATATAATATACAGTATACACACTACCATTCAAAAGTTTGGGGTCACTTAGAAATTTCCTTGTTTTCTATGAAAACATACATGAAATGAGTTTGAACAGAAAATATAGCAACATGAATAGGAAATATAGTCATAGACAATGTTAGAAATAATGATTTTTAATTGAAATAATAATTGTGTCCTTCAAACTTTGCTTTCGTCAAAGAATCCTCCATTTGCAGCAATTACAGCCTTGCAGACCTTTGGCATTCTAGTTGTCAGTTTGTTGAGGTAATCTGAAAAGATTTCACCCCATGCTTCCTGAAGCACCTCCCACAAGTTGGATTGGCTTGATGGGCACTTCTTATATACCATGCGGTCAAGCTGTTCCCACAACATCTCAATAGGGTTAAGATCCGATGACTGTGCTGGCCACTCCATTATACCAGCTGACTGCTTCTTCCCTAAATAGTTCTTGCATAGTTTGGAGCTGTGCTTTGGGTCATTGTCCTGTTGTAGGAGGAAATTGGCTCCAATCAAGCGCCGTCCACAGGGTATGGCATGGCGTTGCAAAATGGAGTGATAGCATTCCTTCTTCAAGATCCCTTTTACCCTGTACGAATCTCCCACTTTACCACCACCTAAGCACCTCCAGACCATCACATTGCCTCCACCATGCTTGACAGATGGCATCAAGCACTCCTCCAGCATCTTTTCATTTGGTCTGCGTCTCACGAATGTTCTTCTTTGTGATCCGAACACCTCAGGCTTAGATTCGTCTGTCCATAACACTTTTTTCCAATCTTCCTCTGTCCAGTGTTTGTGTTCTTTTGCCCATTTTAATCTTTTCTTTTTATTGGTCAGTCTGAGATATGGCTTTTTCTTTGCAACTCTGCCTAGAAGGCCAGCATCCCAGAGTCGCCTCTTCACTGTTGACGTTGAGACTGGTGTTTTGCGGGTACTATTTAATGAAGCTGCCAATTGAGGACCTGTGAGGCTAGACACTCTAATGTATTTGTCCTCTTGCTCAGTTGTGTACTGGGGCCTCACACTCCTCTTTCTATTCTGGTTAGAGCCCGTTTGTGCTGTTCTGTGAAGGGAGTAGTACACAGTGTTGTATGAGATCTTCAGTTTCTTGGCAATTTCTCACATGGAATAGCTTTCATTTCTCAGAACAAGAATAGACTGATGAGTTTCTGAAGAAAGTTCTTTGTTTCTGGCCATTTTGAGCCTGTAATCGAACCTACAATTGCTGATGCTCCAGATACTCAACTAGTGTAAAGAAGGTCAGTTTTATTGCTTCTTTAATCAGCACAACAGTTTTCAGCATAATTGCAAAAGGGTTTTCTAATGATCAATTAACCTGTTACAATGATAAACTTGGATTAGCAAACACAACGTGCCATTGGAACACAGGACTGATGGTTGCTGATAACGGGCCTCTCTACGCCTGTGTAGATATTCCATTACAAATCAGCCGTTTCCAGCTACAATAGTCATTTACAACATTAACAATGTCTACACTGTATTTCTGATCAATTTGATGTTATTTTAATGGACAAAAAAATTGCTTTTCTTTTGAAAACAAGGAAATTTCTAAGCGACCCCAAACTTTTGAATGGTAGTGTATATAAATATTTACCAATATGTTTCCCTTTTATTATTATTGCCCAGACAGTCAGTCATAGCATAAAGATTTTCAGACTGAAAGCATTATTGTAAACGTCCATTACATTACAGAGGGCAAACCTTTCCCTGTTCCTCTTGATAAAATTCAATACCTTAGTGAGTATTATATTTGCAATAGTAACTGTGGTACAAAGTAATTTTAACATATTGCAGTATAAGTGATTGACAGACTCCTAGTCCCCGGTTCAGAGACATTGATTACGTTTTTTTTTTTTTTTTTTTTTTTTTTTGTTGCTGGCAATACGCGACTGTGCACTAGGTGGTGCTGGCACAAGACGGTCCTTTCACTTTGGCTTATCTAGCTCCTGAAAGTAATTGCAATACGGAGCAGTCAGAATGACTGCAGATAGAATAGAAAAGGTAAGAAAACAATTACAAAAAAAAAAAGTAATTTTAATAAAGTTAAGGATGACACTGCAAAGTTGCCTTGACTGAGTCTCCTGGAACCAGGTTTCAAGCCACTGTTCTTGAAAAAGCGGCTTTGAATTCACTCAGCTTTACATTATTACTAGTGGACTGGTAGACTGTTTCTTGCTTCAGCTATATCTTGCTGATGTCTGTCTGCTGCTAGTTAATGCAGTTCTACAAGGAAATATTAGTCACCCAACAAATAATTGCAGATGCAAAACTAACCATGTTAATTTTCATCTTTCCTGGTTGTACTGAACTGAAAGCTTTGACAGCAGTTGTTAACATAGACTATAGATTGTTCCCCTGGAGTAAACCCAGTTAATTGTTCACCTGCCTGAGCATGCAATATACCCTCTGCTTCTCCCCAAACATTTAACTGTAGAACCGGCCCTGCATGTCACTACAGTTTATTATTTATAATATATAACTTATCAATACATTTTACACAATCTATTAGGAATCAATGAATTGTTCCAAAAGAATGTATAAATGATACACAGTGGCGTTTGAGTAAACAGTTGTGTGCCATTCCTCCACTCAGAAGTGCACTGTTTTAAAAATTCTTTTGGGATTGGAACCCAGAAACCTCAATAAACAGCACAAGTATAACTGAATAATAAATACATTGGTATAGCCTGCTTGGTCCCAGATCTTTGGTTTTGTTTGGTTTCCAGTTATTTAATTTCTGTAATTAATAAATTGCACAAAACTGCTTTAAAAACTTCAAATCTTGTGACTGGGTTTGTTTCAAAGGGGCTATGAACCTTAAAAATAAGTACCAACCTTTAAAATATATACACAGACTGCCCTGAAAAAACATTTTTCCCTGTTTAAATACCTGCCTGCTAACCCCAGGCAGGTGACACCATGCAATTACATTATAAAACAATTAAACAGGTAATCAAGAGAACAGGCGAACAGCTGTGCAAGGTGATGCACCGACCTTGGCATTAGGTCCAGCACAGGGAGGTACTGACATCCTGGCAGGGTGTCCTGAAGTATGTGGCTAGGGACTGTACCCAGTGGCACCAGACTGGGTCACAGGGGTGGTAGTCGGGGCTGTGGAGTTGGTTCCCCATTTATTGCAGTAAAACCTTTATATAAACTAAACATTAGAAACATTCTTAGAAACCTGCTGCTGTAGATGCAAGTAATTAATTAGTTGGTAGCAAAGGGAATTTAAGCATCATTTTGCTGCAAAATCTAAAACAGCCTGCACCATTTACAAGTATTATAGTGTTTTTTAGCAATAAAACAGCATTTTTAAGTGGACAGGTTTCACACCTTATCCCTGGTTACACTACGAGGATTCAATTAAGGGATATATTAATATATAGTTGTTGTTTAGGCAACAAAGAAGTGTGTGTGTGTGTGTGTGTGTGTGTGGGGTGGGGGGGGGGGGGGGGGGGGGGGGGGGGGGGGTTGTTTTTGGGGGGGGGGGGGGGGGGGGGGGGGGGGGGGGGGGGGGGGGGGGGGGGGGGGGGGGGGGGGGGGGGGGGGGGGGGGGGGGGGGGGGGGGGGGGGGGGGGGGGGGGGGGGGGGGGGGGGGGGGGGGGGGTGTTGTAAGGGGTGAAATTACAGGGGTTAACGTTAAGTATATTAAGAACATTTCTTATCGCTACCGTTTCAATACTTGCCTTCTGTGTTTAGAAGAATTTGTTGTTACGTCACGTCTTATTTTCCTAAATTGCCACACGTTTCGTCCCCCCACCTTACAGTAAAGATCGGCACCCATGTCTGTGACACAGCTGTACCCTAAATTAATTAATTGGGCCAATTAAGCTTCCAAGAAGCATTGGATCAATTAAGTAATTTAGGGTACAGTGGAACAAAAACCAGAAGGGACATTGGCCCTCCAGGACCAGGATTGGATACCCCTGAGTAAGAACAGGATGGGGAGAATGAGAAGGTTTTGCCACTTTGGCAATAGAGGCAAGTAAAGAATCTAAAGCCAAGAATAATCTCCTGCAGATGAAACCAATTTGATGCTGATTACATTTCGATGATTCACAATTCACACACTACTCTGCTCAGGATACAACTGAATTCTAAGCTTCCAATACAACAGAACCATTTTTTTTTTTCTTCAGAGCCAGGTAATTGCTGAACAACTGCTTATATTTAATTAAAAAAAAGTGTCTATGATGATTTATATCAAGCTGCTTGTTCTTGAATAGGAAGCTGGCATTAAATGCATCTTTCCCCAGGAACTGTAAAGCATGCTGTGGCTGAGTCAGGCTGTATTATATACCATACGAGATAATGCAGTCTGCAGCAGAGCACTCACATTAATTCTCTTGTTCCTTCTTGTACTCCCTTGGGTATGTGAAAGATAGGAAGTGTGGCTTACTGTAATTGTTACTCAGGCTCCAAGTTCCTCTATTTTTGCCTTTCTTTCCTTTTTTTGTCTCCAAAAAAAAAGTCTTAGTTCATTAGGAGGACCATATCTCTGCACCCAGGATACTGAGGAGTCAGCATTTCTCTGGTAAAGCTCTGAAACACAACCTTGATACTGTGGTTTTCAAAGGATCCCGTTTCACATTAGTATGCAATGGTTTGGTTATCTTCAAACAGACAGAATGCAATTTGCAAAGGGAAAGGAAAAATAACAGTGAACTCTTTTGTTCAAAATGGGTCAGGATAGTAAAAGTACTGGTGATCATGAAACATACATGCAAATCAAATCATTTGAGTTTAACCCTGAATATCTTTTGGGATGTCAGCCTAGTTTCCTGTATATCTTCCTAAACTGCTCAGTTTACTTCTAAACACTCATTTCATTCTGCTGCATCCCATATTCATTCATAGTGCTATTTAACATGTTATAATGATGAATAATGTATCAATCAACCACTGTTAAGGGTTTTTCAGAATTGTGCACAAATGTCATCCCATTTGTAGAACATACAGCAAAGTTCTAAAACTAACACAAGACCACTTTTGTATGTTTGCAATTTTAATTTATAGCACCGTGTAACAATTTTTTTTTTCTTTGGGTTCCTGGATAGTAAGTGTTATTTCCTAATTGCTTATGCCTCAAAAGTATAGAAAATGGCTATTATTCCCCACAAACTTTGCTTTTGTGACCAGGACAGTAATATTTTGAAATTTACCTATTTTCCAAAACATTCTAGATAGATTCAGTGACGAGTAAACTTGGAGTAACTTCTAGAACTTTCTAGAACTTTCCAGTAATATATATAGTAGTATAAATACAGGGGCCTTAGGCCCACCAGTTCAGTTTAGTTCCAGCTGCCTAAGTGGATACATATCTGCATTTCTGAGATGGCATCAAGAGGCTGCAATGGTGGCATTCCTGATGGGTCTCCAAGGCAGTTTTACCAAGTTTCCCTGCTATCTTTGCCTTTGGGACAGCAGGGACACCAAGGCGCACTACCACAGGCGGGACTGGCCACAGCGGACAGAGTTGTCTATGGGGAGGAACAATGTCAAGTGGAAGCCACTGGTGGACCCCCCCCGAAGGTGCTGGTGCCACCACTGCACATCAAATTGGGCCTTATGAAACAATTTGTCAGAGCTCTAGATAAGGAGTCGGCAACCTTCAAGTACCTTCAAGACTTCTTCCCTAAGCTGTCTGAGGCAAAGGTCAAAGCCGGTGTCTTCGTCGGACCAAAGATAAAGAAGATCCTGGAGTGCAATGAATTCCCCAAGAAGCTCACTAGTAAGGAGAAAGCAGCTTGGAACAGCTTTGTCGCAGTGGTTCGGGGCTTCCTGGGCAATCACAAGGCCGAAAACTATGTGGAGCTGGTTGAGACTCTGGTGAAGAACTACGGCACAATGGGCTGTAGGATGTCCCTCAAAGTCCATATCCTTGATGCTCATCTTGATAAATTCAAGGAGAACATGGGACCTTACTCAGAGGAGCAAAGCGAGCGCTTCCACCAAGATATACTGGACTTTGAACGCCGCTACCAAGGACAGTATAACGAGAACATGATGGGAGACTACATTTGGGGGCTGATTCGTGAAAGTGATTTACAGTATAATCGGAAATCCCAAAAAACTACTCACTTCTAAATCTTTTGTAGTCATTTTTGTATTACTTTAGTATAAATACATGTTAATTTGGATTCATATGTTGTTTTTTTCTGACTTTATGTGAACGAAAAGACACACATTTGCCCATTTTCCCATTGGAAATAGTGATATTTTGAAATATCACTGTCCTGGTCACAAAAGTAAAGTTTGTGGGGAATAATAGCCATTTTCTATACTTTTGAGGCATAAGCAATTAGGAAATAACACTTACTACCCAGGAACAAAAATTGTGTTTCATAGTGTAGTCATTTTATTGCAATGGCTATACAACAGTGAGTGTTGAATGGTGTTATAAAAGCATGTTGTGAAATGCAATGTCATTTTTCAAAGCAATTGACTTCGAGAAAGGAAAGCAAACAATTGGACTACTGTTGATTTGGGGAATCATGAATCCCTACTTGTACAACTAACCAATAGTTTTATTTGAGGAATCCACAGTTTTCAGTTAAATTAGAAAATGTAGCAATTAAAATATCAAAGGGTGATGTCACCAGATGGTGGCTCTCAAAAGTATTCACACCCATTGGACTTTTTCACATTTTATTGTGTTACAATATGGAATCAAAATGGATTTAATTAGGAGTTTTTGCCAATGATCAACACAAAAAAAAGTCCATAATACAAAACAGAAAATATTTGATTGCATAAGTATTCACCCCCTTGAGTCAATATTTGGAAGAGGCACCTTTGGCAGCAATTACAGCAATGAGTCTATTTGGATAAGTCTCTACCAGCTTTGCACATCTGGGCACTGCAATTTTTGCCCATTCTTCTTTGCAAAATTGCTCAAGCTCCATCAAGTTGGATGGGGACCTTTGGTGAACAGCAGTTTTCAACTCTTTCCACATGTTCTCAATTGGAT
This sequence comes from Polyodon spathula, assembly GCF_017654505.1. NCBI lineage: Eukaryota > Metazoa > Chordata > Actinopteri > Acipenseriformes > Polyodontidae > Polyodon > Polyodon spathula. The sequence goes on along the minus strand of NC_054541.1, from coordinate 5,410,375 downwards.
TGAGGTCTGGGCTTTGACTGGGCCACTCCAGGACAGTGACCTTTTTTGTTTTTAAGCCACTCCAGTGTTTTGTCTTTAAGGTTTGCCGTTAACTTTTCTCCCATATAAGATTTATGGAAATTGCTTCGTGCCTGTCATCTCCATTTGTTTCCTGCAGGTGGCCATTGCGTTCACTCACTCTGATCACTGATGAGAAATGCTCAGGAGTGCTCTGAGCGGCTCAGCAGGACCGAAACCGAGCAAGTCGTTAAGTTGATTCTTTTAATGAGCCTCTCTGAGCCGCTCACTTAATACTTTTTTTGTGGATAACGTTCATTCATAACATTACTTTTTCCTTCAGAACTTCTATAGGACTGTTTCATAATTTAAAAAAAAAAAAAAAGTTGCAATACATAATTGAGTGGTAAAATTTCAAATTTAATAAAAAGAAAGTCAATTTATGTTTGTACAGTGTGTACAAGCATAAATTGACTTTTTTTTTTATTAAATTTGAAATTTTACCAGTGTAGGTCACATTCTATCCGTATGTCTTTTACAGGTGTTCAACTGAAATGAAATAAAACTCAATATAACCTTGGAATTGTGATAACGTTTTGATTTGACCCGGTGGAATGCTGAAAACCTGGCGCTTGTTTGACTCAATACTAAAGGTAATATGCTGAAGCAGATATGAGTCTCAACTCTGGCTTTGATTATTTATATATGACAACTCTGTTTTTTTTTTTCATGGATACTGTCACTACAATATTGAGATCTGATCTCTTTTTTATATACAGTAAATGTGCTTCTTATGTAGCTTTGTGATGCAGTAGCCACCCAGTCTGGATTTTAAGGGCAGGAACAAAGGCTCAGACACAGACACAGTTTCAAACCGTGCTAATGCAATTTTAAATAATACTAAGAAACAGCAACACTAAACAGAACGGATGCAAACAAAACACATTAATAAAATAAAATGGCACAAGGGCCAAAACAATAGGTCTATATAAAAACACCCACAAGTGTAAACACACAGGACACAGCAACACAAACATCCACCAACACTGACATTAACTCCAACACTAACCAAGTTAACACCCTTCCTCACTATTTATACGCCAGTGGCCTTAATTATTTAATCGCTCATTCAACTGACAGCTCCAGCCACATTCCCAGGTGTTTTTGAAAGGAGGATTTTAAATCCCTCCCTGCCACCCAATGTCACCCCCCCCCCCCCACCCCCCCCCCACACACACACACACACACACACACACACACACACACACACAGTGCCACAGCAGGGCTTCCACCCGCCACACTGCCACAAGCTTGCAGAGACTGTTGCTTCAAATTAATAAGCACCAGCCCAATCTACTGCACAGCAGTGTACTGTCAGTAAAACAAAACAAAAAACTTGCTGTAAAGTGTCAATCAATAGATGGCACTGGCTCTTACTACTAGAAAACACTGTGACGGATCTAGTCTATGTTACTGTGAAAAGTGCCCGCCCCTGTGTGTATTTTGTGTTGTGTGTTAATGTTGGTGTGTAGTCATTGGTACATGGGATAAAAACGGGTCTGTGTAACACGAGTGTTTCAAAATGTATATTTGTATTTAGGCACGAGGATTGCACAGCACTTCACGTGCAAGTAAAATGTAATAATATGTGAGCATGGGGAATTGCACTTTATTAATTCACGTGCAGTTGTACCGCGACTCCATTTGAATGATTGATTAGCAATCGAGTCTCGGTACAGCTGTATAAAAGCTGCAAGTTTTCACCCACTCAGGGTTGGGTGTTCGGTGAGTGGAGAACGGGATTGGAGACGGAGGTAATAAATAATAAAATAATAACGTAAAGTTAAAATATCTGCTCACTGTGTAGCGTTAGTCCGTTTTGTTTGTCTCTTTTGTTTTGGCGAATGTGCCAAAACCAAAACATGCGTCCTGTGTTTTTGTGTTTGTTACAACCCTTTATGTTCTGGCTGTCTGTTCATTTATTAAATGCTGAGCGAAACCATTCACTCAGCTCCACCAAACTCCACCTCTCTTTGGCATTTATTTCCTGTTTCTTGTCTGACGTCACCCACTGCGGCTGTCTTTGTGACAGTTATCTATATACTGTATCTATGGCAGGAAACTAGAACTGCAGTTCCTGAACTAAGGGTGAAAGTGAATGGTTATTAAGTGCTTACAATAAGTTAACTGTTAGACAGTAAAGAACTGTGCTTCCAGATACCATAAAAGAAGTGAGACCTTGACCTTTCCACCACATTTCTATTGAGCAGATGGAGTAAATGTAGTTCCAAGTTGCAGACCCTGCATCTCCCTCACTTTTTCTATTATCAAAAGATTCAATCTCAGCTCAGAGAATACTCACAGAGTATGCCAGAGATCAGAGCTTGTGTGAGAAATGATAGCAGATAGGATGTGTTCAGCTAGCTGCAGTGGGCAAGTCAATATTAATTAAAACAATATTGATTTAGTTGTTGAGCTACAAGTGTATTTGTTGTCATTTTTACTATTGCATTCTCAAATTTGTTTGTTTGTTTAAAAAAGTGTGGATGAGTATGCGACAGACAGTCAGGTTCTGATAGCATAAGACATTAATCTGTGTTTTGCTTCAGGAGAAAAACAAAGGTTCGTACATTTTTTCTGGGGACAAAAAGTGTAGAAGGCAACACTACGCTTGTGGCAGAGCAAAGCTCTCCCGTTTAGAAATTGGCAGGGATGGGGTTAATTTCCCCTACCTGCCTGGGTTTATTATGTTCAGGTGGCTGGGGTTGGTTAGTTGATTAAATGATTAACTTCATTAACGATCAATCAGCGCCCAGCCAGCTGACATAAAAGGAGGCCTCTACTTCTCATTTGGGAGGAGGGAACTGAGGAAGCAGGTTGGTGTTTGTTGTGTGGTTTTTTGAATTTTGCTAAATCCAGTGAAGGCATTGCCCAACCTGGAAACCTTTATTTTTGTGTTTTGCTTTATTTGTGTTTAAATATCTATTATTTTGCCCTTGTGCACTTTTGTTTTGTGTTAATTTATAATAAAAACATAAATTTTTTTGAACTGCAGTCTGTCTTTGGGCCTCTATCCACTCGTCAGCCTGCCACAGTGCTTGATATAGAAAAATAGCTAACCCAGAAAATCTGCATAACCAAAGACACCTGATTATGCCTTGCCATTCAGAGTTAGTTGTGTTTCCATATGAAGCTCATTAGCTTGTGGTATTTTATTAATACATCAAAGTAACTGAAATTCAATCCAGATCGTCAATAGGGTTTTTATTTAACAAATAACTCAACATATTTAAGGTGACCGCATTGATAACAACATATCAGCCAGCCTTGGAATTCTAAAGATCATTGTTTATCAGGCAGTCTGTTATAAGCATAGGGAGATATAGTTCTGGTAAGACATCATTCAGTGCAGATTAAATAATTCTTTCATGGCAAGTAATACTAATATAATAATAATATTCTTGTTTTTATATAGCACTTTTCATAGTGTACCACCATCAGAAAGCTCTTTACAGAGGTAGGCTGTGAAATTTGCATTATATGCAGAGTCACTTACAAAAGGACATCGACGTAACATCTCATCCGTAGCACAAGGATGTTGAGTAACTAGCTCAGGGTCACACAATGAGTCAGTCAGTGGCAGAGATGGGATTTGAACCGGTGACCTTCTGGTTACAAGCCCTGAATTTAGCCTTGAATAGAGTATTGAAAACAATCCCGGGAATATAATTTCTAACATAAAAAGTATAAACGATGACGGCTGTCAGGGATGTGTTCATGTGATACAATTAACAGACATACTCAAAATAAACTCTTCACACAAGATCGCAAATGTACGGAAGCGTATTGCTGCCACGTAGAGCAAAATAAAATTCAGCACATATATCGATAAAACGATATAACTATTTCGTTAAAATGATATAATTATTTCGTTAAAACGATATAGTTATCTCGTAAAAACAGAAACAGAAATCAGTGTCAGTCTTGAGAACTTTATTAACACAATGATGTAGTTAATATATACGGAAACTTCCGTAAATGTGGAATGTGTTTGTGTGAATTAATTAAAAACAATGTTTAGAGCTATACGCCCAGCCTGTTCTGTCCATTGAGGCACTTGCTCCTGTAAAGAGCTGATAAATACATTTGATAAATACCACTATAACTTTATTGTGTAATTATACATTTGTACTCAATAGTCATTATAACGGAAGATAACTTAACTTATTTTCCAAAAGGTTAAGTGTCGTCATGGCAAGAGCAATAGAGGACAATGCTGTAAGATTTCTCAGAGATCGCGGTATGCCTGACGATCAACTTGCAAAAATGGAGCAGGGCAGGGTAAAGTGTTTCTAAATTACATGCAGCTCTTACATTTAATTGCATCTCATTCTCTTTCACATTGCACCCAAATGACATAATATAACATTACGCCCTGGAAACTTTCATTTAGTAGGTGACACATTTTTTAATAAAAATTAGAAAAGTGTGATCTGAATATGAATCGAAAATAAACTTTCTTGGATCATCTATCTATCTATCTATCTATTTATCTATCTATTTATCTATCTACGTGTGTATATGCATGTGTTTTTATTTATTTTTATACTTGAATGTGTCTGTAATGTTTACATTTTGCGGTTAATTCACGAGGCGTGAGCTGGGGGGGTAGACATAGGGCAGAAGAAGCAGAAGGGAGCGGTAAGTAGGACAGAGTGCCGGCTAGAAAGGACCGAACCTAGGATAGAAGAGCAGACGAGGTCCACTCTAGTAGCAGACCAGCGAAGCTGGACATGGAAGCTAGGATAGAAAGTGGTCACTGACTGAGGGCGGCGATGCCGACACGAGCCCAGGGGCGAAGGACCCAGCAACCGAAGACAGGATACAAAAAGTGGTCACTGACTGAGGGCGGCGATGCCGACACGAGCTCAGGGCCGAAGGACCTAGCAACCAGAGACAGGATACAACAAGTGGTCACTGACTGAGGGCGGTGATGCCGACACGAGCCCAGGGCCGAAGGACCTAGCAACCGAAAACATATATGAGGGTTATAACTCGGGGAGCCGCCCCTCAGAGGAAGATGGTCCCGGAAGACCGGAACATGAAAGGAGATAGAGAGGGAGAGGTACCCAGCATCTGAGACTTCTGTAAAGGGGCACTCGTTAGACCCCCAGTTGGCCGAGACTTCACACTGCCTGGGACCTGAGATAAGAACAAGGCATAGAGGTTAGTATGGGACTCAAGCATGAGTAGCCACATCCCGAACTGAGACAGAGTATAGAACAGCCTTGAGTGAGGCAAGATAAGCGCAGGAGCTGCGAAAGAACAGAGTGTGGCTGGGGGTCCACTCTGACTCACACGGTGAGAACCCCCCTGAAGGTCAAGGGAGGTTGAAGCCTGCCCTGAGGTCAGGGAAGTGATGATCACTTGCCCCCCAAAAGGATGGACACCCGGCTCCTCACCAAATCTCCCACACCGTGAGACAAACAAAAGAGCACATGCCAGCGCATAACACAAACAAAAGACTAGAAGGACAAATGGGACAAACAGGAGAATGGTTAGTAAATTTAGTAGGATATGACTATGTGTATACCTGCTGCTCAGTGGAGAGGAAAAAACCCCTTGAAGCTAATTAGGGGAAAACCTCTTGTGGCTCCGGCAGACAGGTAGCCCCCACTTCAGGCATACTATGTCGGAGGGAGATGAATGAACATGAGAATCCACTGCAGAACAGGACCAGCGCCCCTTGGTCTTGATCAAGCTCTGAATGATGCTAGCCCTTGCAACAGAGGTGGCTGAACCAATAAGGTTCAAACCAATAATGAATGGGGTGAATAAAGCTGAGGAGGGAGGCCTGTCCTGGAGAGGAGGGTGGAGAGGTGGGTTGAGAACCAGAGAGAAGTGATGATAGATCTGGAAGAATTGATGAATAGAGGGTCCGGGAGGGGGGCAGGGTTTCCTGCATGAGAGATATCTTGACATTACTGAAAAGGGGCAGATAGCAGACTTGGTCCTTGAAAGCTGAATGAATTGACCGCGCCAGAGTTGGTCTGCTTTGAAGTGTGCAGCCGAATAAGAAAATAGGAGTTGGAAATAGAAGAGAGGTCACATAAACGAATACCCACTGAGGGGAAGCAAGAAGCTGAGGGAACTGTGAATTCGGAGCTTCTGAGAAAGCCAAAGAAGGCTGTGAGGCAGATGGTCTCCATGAGTAGATCCTCGTAGGGGGAGAAGCAGCCTTTCCGAAGAGTAGAGATGATTCTAGCATTTTTAGAAGGAGCAGCAACTATATCAGGGAAGGATAAATGAATGTAGGAATCCACTGCAGAGGAGGACCAGTTCCCCCACATTCGTGATTAGGCTGGGGGGAAGGGGAGAGTCGAAGGGGGGAGGCCTGCTCTGGAGGAGAGGGTGGAGGAGGGAGACCTGCGAGGAGGCGAGGGTGGAGAGGAGGGAGGTCTGCTCAGAGGAGAGGGTGGAGTCGAGGAGTGAGTCCTGCTCAGAGGCGAGGGTGGAGAGGAGGGAGCCATGCAAGGAGGCGAGGAGGGAGGCCTGCTCTGGGGGAGAGGGTGGAGTTGAGGAGGCAGGCCTACTCACGAGGCAGGGGTGGAGAGGAAGGAGGCCTGCTTGGAGGCAAGGGTGGAGGAATGGAGGGAGGTCTGCTCGAAGGCGAGGCGAGTGATGATAGGAGTGAGAGGAATCAATGAACAGATGGTCTGAGGAGGGGAGTGGGGGGGTTCTGCTGTGGAGATACCTTGAAAAGGGAGACAGGGAACTTGATACTTGACGTGTGAGTGGATCGACCGTGCTGAATTGATCCATCTTGAGGTATGCAGCCAAGTGATGGAGTAAGCATGGAAGGTGGCCGAGAGGCAGCTGATCTCCTTGGGTAAATCATTGTAGGGGGAGAAGCGGCTTTTCAGAAGAGTGGGAATTAGCAAATGGAGAATATATGTTGATATAGACAGAGGAAGGTGAGGCAGGGGGAAAGCTCTTAAGAATCCCACAGAGGGTCAGGCGGAATGCTGAATATGGAGAGACTGGAGGGAGTTGGAGAGAATCCCTAGCACGGACCATGAGAGCCAGGTTTTGATTGAAGGGCTATGATTATTCAAATCTGGGCGCAGAGGATTGAAGACACTGAGCAGGCTGTAGAATAGGAGCTCTTGAACAAGGTGGAGGGCTGCATTCATGTAATGCTGAGCAGATTGAAGGGGGTTACTGAGAGTAGGTTTCAGTCAAATAGCATCTGGAGAAGCTGAGGATTCTGGATGGGTGTTGTGGAATCAAATGGGACCAACCGAACTAGGATACCGAAAGTAGAGGCAGAAGAAGAGCTGGCACTGAGGGCTGAGGTGGCAGCTGGACTGAACAAACATGAATCGGCTACTGGGGAAGTACGGCTCCTTTGTGCCCCATATTCTAGAAATGAGGGCAGATGAGATGCCGTCTTCCTATGTGTTAGTTAATACAGGATTGATCAGCGGTTTGCTACTATCATGTCTGCTTGAAATGGAAAAGGTAAACTCACATTCAGAGAATAACTCCATCTATTCTCTTAATAGTGGAAATCCTTAACTCATAATCAAGACAGATTTCCAGTCTCATACCCTGTCTCAAACCAAGTATTAATGCTGTAACATTTGGGAGGATGAGCGAAGATGAATAGGATTGCTGAAGGAGTGCCCCGTATTTTGATTAGATGGAGATTAGCGTTAGCCTTGATTGTGGGAATGCTGCCATGATCTATGTATTGGAGGAAGGCTGGAGCATTGTAGGCTCTGGAGAAGTGTAGTGGTAGACTTAAACATTAAACTAGAGCGACTTTTGCAGCAGCAGTAGTGAACTGATCTGAAGAGGGAGTGGAGATCTGCTGTAGTGAGGAGCATTTAACAGTAGAGGGCAGGATCTGCTCAACAGAGCAGAGGTCTGAGGAAGAAAACAATAGAGTGCTGTCAGTAGTGTGCAGAAGCCCAGCTGTGAGAGCAGAGATCTGCTGAAGCAAAGATCTTCAATAGAGAATGGAGGACTACCATCGGTAGAGTGCGGTGGTCTGCTGCAGAGAGTAGGGATCTGCTGAATGCAGTAGATGTTGGTCTTTCAGTGTTAAGGCCGATTTAGATGGAGCCAGAGATGGGGCTGCTTTTGGGCAAAGATGAAGATTGCAGAGATCTGAGACCACTGCAGAACCCAAGAGGTTGAAGAATGTGTTGCTCCGATGCGTCTGAAAAACATATTGATTGGTCGGGAGCAGTTTATTGTCTATTGGGGTAAGAGGACATTGACTGGAATGTTGATAAATCATAGGACATGGTTCCATGACTGACTAGCGGCTCGCGTTGATGAAATGATGACTTTGATGAAGCTGATCGGATTGGAGGAGCAGCACCAGATGAGGAAACACAAATCTGGGAACAGGAATGAGTCACAGGAATGGATGCGTGATGCAGGAAAGCAGGATGTTACTATAATGGTAGATACTGAGCATCTCAAAAACAGCTGAGTAAGGTTGCTTCATGACCAGGTCCTTGAAAAGTGGAACTGTTGAAATTGGAGAATGTTAGTTGCTACAAAAGGTTGAGGAGGAGGGGGTCTCCTGCAAATCTCTAGGAGTGACAACAAACTGCAGGAATGTAGAAAAGCTGGAGCGTGCAAGCTTCACAGTGATAGCAAACCAGCTTAGAGACTGTATAAAATTTGTGGTGTTATACTGCCATCTAGGGGTTATGATTAGAATTAACCATTGGCTTGAGCGAAGCTGGGTAGAATATTTGGTTATTGTGATTAAAATCCTTGTCTGTGTAGAACAACAATTGCTTATCCTTTTAGATTGTATTATCTTTGTTACATGTTTTATGACAGTTAGTCATGTATATAAATACGTTAACACAATATTTAGATGTCACAATTCGGCGAGTTGAACGAGCCCTCGCAGTTTGTAAAAGCGCAGCAGCAGCAAGTGAGGCAATGAGGGCGTGCCGTGGTAGCCACGGACTGAGAGGCGGCGATGGAAAAGTTGCAAAACTGCAGTGTTGTTGGATCTTGCTGTGACCAGTCGAAAGCACAAGCCGCCACACGCCTAAACGGAGCACGAAACTGAATGGACAGGTCCCTAAAATGTTGAACGTAGCCAGTAGAAATCCAGGGCAGGATCCCATGAAAGAACAGTAATTTGTGCTGGCTCTGGGAGCGGAGGAGGGTCACTTGATTGAAGAGTAAAGAAATGTTCAGATCTTTATAGTGGATTAAATAGAGGAGCTATGACAAGACAAACGCTGACCACGGGATTGTCGATGTCTTGTTGAAGGAGCATTAGAGGTTTTAGTGGAGGGCCAGTCTGTCTAACAAAGACGTGGGCGAGTTGAGAAATGAAGCTGCGGTTTGAACGGTGTTGTTGCTGGGCTGGAGGCTGAAAAGCAGGAAAGACTAGCGCTGGAGCTCCTGCAGCCGAATGGAGAAGCTGAATGATGAGAAGCAGCACCGGAGCAGGTAGGAAAATATTTGATAATATCTTGGGAGCGCTGCACAGAGAATTGACCTCCAGTGAAAGGCAACAAAGTGTAGATTAGTGGTGAAGCATGAAAAGATGGCATCTGAGCATTTCCTACAAAAACGAAATGCTAGACAGCAAAGGTGCAAGTGATCAGGGCTTAAATAGAAAATAGGTACTAATTGACAGGAAATTGGAAGCCCCCTACTGCATGCCTCCTGAACTACGCAAGCTAACATATAATGCATTGTCATTCATTTTTAAGTTTTTTTTCGCCTGATTTACGTTTTAAAATATGTTTATACAGTAGGCCTACATACAAAGATTAAACGATCGCTGTCTACAGTCTTGACTTGCAAACCACTCGTCTGGGTTTAAGGAAACTTTTGCATGAACATTTTTGTGGGTAGCTCTTGGATATATGTATGTCATTTGTTAGTGTAGTATTGTCTTATGTTTGATGTATATTGACGCATTTTACTGATACACTTGCATTGTTTTCAAGAGTAGGTTGGAAAATATTTTTTTAAAGTCTGATTCAGGCGGCTATATTTTTTTATAAATGTTTGTAAAGGGATTATTAGCAAGTGAGCAGGTTTTATGTAACCCTTTACAACCCTAAAAAGGGGTTTTATAAATTATTTTACGACCTAAGGTCTGTTTTGCTGTTTTGCACTATTGAAATCAAGAATCAGTTATATGTATTTCTTTCATGTTTACAGTGATATGTAAATGGTGACATTAATGGTGTATGGTTCCTTATTGTTTATTTATTTGTTTTGTGTTTTTTTAATGGTTAATATTAAATGATTATGATTACATCTCTATCTGATTTTGTGTGCTGTTTTAAAACATAAGTCAAAAGGTTTAAACGTATATAATATTAAATCAGCAGGATCATTGCCTCTTTGGGTCAGTGGTCTTTTTTTTATATGCCAGGGGATATGTACCCTTATTTCAATTCTCATATTTGTTTAAAAGGGAATTTACAAACGTCAGCATAATTATCCACATTCCTTTAATTGCATTTCAGAAATCTGCTTCAATTTCAATTCAATATTATTGTCAAAGTGTGCCTGAAAAACACTGAAACAGTTTGAAAATTCCAAGAAGCATTTCATAATATGTTTTTTCCATTTTAATTTGAATGTCAAAATAAAAAGTAGGGGGGTAGATGAAGTTGAACTATAGCCTACAAATTTCATAGGCCTAACATCCATAAAACCCTACTGAAAAAAAGTGTTGCAGATAAAATACTTTTTAGACACATTCATTAATGCATATAAATGTTTTATATGCTCTTAGAACAATGGTTTTAGAAACAACACCTTTTCAAATAATGCTTCATACTTTTTTGTGATTTGTGGAGGTTCTACAGTATAGAATAACAAAACATTTACTAAACATTTACTAAAATGCTAAATATTAATATGCATCTATGCATCTGAATATTTTCTGCAACACTTTGTTTCAATAGTGTACCAACCAACTATCAATTTATTTTAAATATATAGTATGTGATGGCCTATGCCTCTTGTTCCTTTAAAACATTTTCTTGCAAAGCATTGTAACAATGTCACATTTTATTTACTATGTTATATGTAGCTATGTAACAATATTTTTACCTTTACAGATTGACAGAGAAGTAATCTGCCTAATGGATGACGACAGTCTGGCCAAATATGTCCCGATCTTTGGTGATAGGATTGCAGTACGCAATTTTTGCAAAAGCAGAGAATCAGAATATAAGGAAAAAGCAGAAACAAAGAAACAGAACCTACTGCAGAAGCTTAGAGACAAAATGATGCTACATAACAATGGGAAAGAAGTTGTGAACACTGAAAGGGATGGCGGGGGCTATGAGCACAACAGTAAAAGAAGACATTACTTAAAAGGCAACAGGCATGCAGTAAAAGAAAGTCGCAGGATTGAATTGGGATGGTTGCATGAAGGGAAGCAAGTCAGGAAGCGAAATGGTGGAGGAACACGTGTGTTAGAAGTTCCCAAAACAGCAGACAAACAGGCACTTATACAGTTGGCAAAGGATTTGTTCTTTCCCAATGGAAAATCCAAGAAAGGTTACTTGGAAGACTTCAAACATGACATCCTGGATTTCCAGGAAACAGTAATGCCAGATAGTTCAAATGTGGGGGAATTGTACAATGCTCTAAAATTGGGTATTTTAAGATTTTACCTGGCAACCTATCCAATTTCTGAGAGTACATTAGTTTCAGACAGTCAACCACAAAAGGATATTTTTCTCAGATTGATCTAACTACAGACATAAATTACTCTAGACAATCCCTAGCTCAAATCCATGGTGAGGCCAAAGATGAGAGATTTAATCTTTCCACATTAGCCATGGAACAAGAGGCAGTTTTAGAAACCATGAACGGACACTGTGAAGACAGGTCAGAAATAATAGTGTAACAAATTGCACTGAATACAAATGCTGTAAGTGAAGAACCCATTGTGCATGAATCAACATTTCATGTTGTAGAAGGATTGTCTGCAATCAACATGGAGCCAGTTAACCAAAGTTTCTTGTATGAAATACAGTTTGGACCAGTGTGTGAGGACATAGCAGCTTCTCAGTTGACTGACACTCTCCCATATGAGACACCACCACCTCTACAGAGTCAGTCAATTCACAACATGACCCATTCCACTCCAGAGAATTCATAATGTGTTGTGCGCCTAGATTTATCTTCAGTAGAGGTGGACAGTGTTTCTTATAGTGTCCCACCATCTGCAAGAAGACTGACCCCTTCTCCTGAAGACCAGCCCATAACAACTATCAGAGACTACATAGATCTAATCTCCTTTAAGAAATGAATGCACAGTTCAAGAATCCAGATATACTGTCAGCACAGCTAAAAATGTTCTTCATAGATGAAGCAGGAGCTGATGTTTTAGGAATGTCTAGAGATGCTTATTCTGCCTTTTGGACAGAATTCTTTGCTTCTGTTGCTGAAGGGGGAAATGTTAGTGTTCCTGCCATATGTCCTAAGTGGCAAGAAGAATAATGGAGGGCTGTTGGCAGATTTTAGCCCAGGGATATTCAGACCACAGTTACTTTCCACTACAGCTTGCCCCAGCTTTCACAATAGCACTCATTCATGGAGAACACTGGGGTGTACCACTATTCCAACAAAGGAAAACATGAAACAAGTCTTCCTACAGATTGCCCACAAAGAACTTATCCAGAAATCAAAATAAGCCCTTGATAAAATGTCGGATGTCTCCAGAGTTATTCTGAAAGGGTTTTTCCCAAACAGTCAAGAAGTGGAGAAAATGTACACAGAGAAGATGCCAACTGTAAAAAAAGTGCTGAAACTGTTGCAAGCAACTCCATTAAGCAAAGCTGAAAGCCAGAGCTTCAGATATTTACAGCAATACCTCAGAGGTCTTGATGGTGTGTCGTTAAGGAAGATGCTCCTTTTTATGACTGACTCAGATGTCATGGCAGTGGAGAAAATCCAAATTATGTTCACCAGTTTGGATGGTCTAGCAAGACATCCAGTTTCACATACATGTGGGCTTGTGTTTGAACTTCCTTCAATGTACCAGAGCTATCCAGAATTGAGGGGGGAAATGGAGAATATTTTGTCAAGCAAAGAATGTTTCAAGATGGACATGTTTAATGTCAAGTACAATTTAATTTTGAAGAATCACAGTAACTACAATTTAGAACTAGTGGAAACTAAAAAAGATAAAAGTCTAAACGTTTGTTTCTGGAAGTTTTGAAAATGTTGTTTATCATCTAAATAACCACCCAATTCATTCAGAATCTGGATTTGTCCAATTATTTACATCGTTTTTGTGAAAGTGAAATCAGACTGTTAATGTGAAGAAATAGTAAAATAAATGGCATTTAAGTCCATAAATTAGTAATGCAAATTTCTTGTTCAGAGTTATGTAACATTAACAGTTTGGATTTCCTAACACAACAAATGGTGTGAGTTGCAGTTTTGAGTCTGTTTTCTACAATTTCAGCTTTCCTTTTCAGGGAGCATTTCAGAAATGTTAAAATGTAGATACATGGTATGTGATTTACAGATCATTTTATTTTTATACTAATTTTTGTTGTCTCTACTTCCTTTTATAAACATGTCTCCAGTTAACACACAAAAAAAGAAAACTTTTTTTGCAGCCCATACTTTATTTATTTGACACCAACTGGGAACAATTTTAAAAATCTTACAACACTTAACTAGTACTGCACACATTAGACACTGATGCTTTGGAGACATGGTGTTCCAAGTTCATCTGGTCAGGGCCACCATCCTGCCACGTTATAGCGTCAGAAGCGGGATGGCGGTAATAAGACTCAGGGAGACAGAATAGCAGATTAAGCTCTTCAGCGCATGTTTATTTACACAACACAGCACACAGTATCACCCTCACCCCACCCTACACTCTCCACTCTTCTCCCTACTCCAACAACTCTCTCACACACATCGAGCCCCCCCCCCCTCTCTCTCTCTCTCTCTCTCCCACGTAATGTGTTAGTGTTCTTTGGTGGTGACCACCACAAGTGAACAACAAACAATTATCTAAACAACACACACACATGGATTTGAATCGCACACGGACTCACACAGGTTTTAATCAATCAAACAAACATTCTTACATGGACACAATCTCACAACAACACACTATTGTATTTACAGTATAATCGTAAATCTCAAAAAACTACTCACTTCTAAATCTTTTGTAGTCATTTTTGTATTACTTTAGTATAAATACATGTTAATTTGGATTCATATGTTGTTTTTTTCTGACTTTATGTGAACGAAAAGACACACATTTGCCCATTTTCCCATTGAAAATAGTGATATTTTGAAATATCACTGTCCTGGTCACAAAAGCAAAGTTTGTGGGGAATAATAGCCATTTTCTATACTTTTGAGGCATAAGCAATTAGGAAATAACACTTACTACCCAGGAACAAAAATTGTGTTACATAGTGTTATCATTATGGGTTTAATGCATTGTTATAGAATTTCCGAGTAATTTTTATTTCTGATAAAAATATATATTTTAATCGTTCAGACACATTTAAGAACATAAGAACATAAGAACATAAGAAAGTTTACAAACGAGAGGAGGCCATTCGGCCCATCTTGCTTGTTTGGTTGTTAGTAGCTTATTGATCCCAAAATCTCATCAAGCAGCTTCTTGAAGGATCCCAGGGTGTCAGCTTCAACAACATTACTGGGGAGTTGATTCCAGACCCTCACAATTCTCTGTGTAAAAAAAGTGTCTCCTATTTTCTGTTCTGAATGCCCCTTTTTCTAAACTCCATTTGTGACCCCTGGTCCTTGTTTCTTTTTTCAGGCTGAAAAAGTCCCTTGGGTCGACACTGTCAATACCTTTTAGAATTTTGAATGCTTGAATTAGGTCGCCACGTAGTCTTCTTTGTTCAAGACTGAACAGATTCAATTCTTTTAGCCTGTCTGCATATGACATGCCTTTTAAGCCCGGAATAATTCTGGTCGCTCTTCTTTGCACTCTTTCTAGAGCAGCAATATCTTTTTTATAGCGAGGTGACCAGAACTGCACACAATATTCAAGATGAGGTCTTACTAGTGCATTGTACAGTTTTAACATTACTTCCCTTGATTTAAATTCAACACTTTTCACAATGTATCCGAGTATCTTGTTAGCCTTTTTTATAGCTTCCCCACATTGTCTAGATGAAGACATTTCTGAGTCAACAAAAACTCCTAGGTCTTTTTCATAGATTCCTTCTCCAATTTCAATATCTCCCATATGATATTTATAATGTACATTTTTATTTCCTGCGTGCAGTATGAGGAACAGTGCATGTTTGTCTTTAACACATTAGTTAGTACATCTGATAGCCATCCTGAAGTAATTACATTTTATTGCAATTGATCCCTGACAGCAGGGCTCGGAACCACGCCTTCTCGAACGCCGCACCAATCAGCGCGGCCACTTCACGTGCAGGCAAAGTGACCACACACACACACACACAGAGAGAAAGCGCACGTGAAAGAACAGTACCACACTCAACCATTCACACACCCTCCGGGACTCCACACGCACTCAGCGGTAAAACAGAAAACACTAACTATATACACTTCCCAACATACTCCCTGGTAAAACACACTGGACCAGCCATTATTCTATTTATAAATCTGAGTATATTGTGTTTCGAAGGAACTCATAGAGCAGAACTGCATCTGAAGTGTTGGTTGCTGGGCTGCAACCATTTTCCTGCATCAACAAACAGCACAGTTCAAATACAGTTTTGTCACAAGGAAGGGGACCCTCCTGTACACATTCTTCCAGGCACATGTGGGCATGCTCAGCAGTGACCTCACACAGATGTGCTTGGGCACCATATAGATATGGCAATTTATACATCATCACTGGGCAACCACAAGGTGCAACTTGATGCCAGCAAGGACGAATACGATGATTATTCCATAAGTGAACAATTCTGCTGAGGTCATCCTGTAGATAATAAACCAAAGTGTTAGAAATGCATTATGTCAACTATATACAGGGCTGGCAGAGTGCGTGTGTGTGTGATATATATATATATATATATATATATATATATATATATATATATATATATATATATATATATATATATACACATACACACACACACACACACATACACACACACGTAGTTCTAGAAATAAAACGCAAAACAATAAACTAGATCCTAAACGGCAAAGGTTTCGACTTGATATTCAGGTATTCTACACAGTTATTTAACACGGTGGTCCTAATCATGTATCTGTCTTAATGTAATCTGCAAACCATATTTTGCCAATGTGTTGATTCCAGTGTAATGGAATAGATATGTACTATATATTCATTAACTGAAAGATAGATGTATTTTTATTGGGCATATATGGAATTGCAATTAGACAATAATTGAAAAGATTAAAGTGAATAAATGTAATTTACTTTCTCCAATTCAAGCTAGCTTTCAATCAACTAACAGGAGCACCGCAGCACCCAGGTTGCTTTAAAATCGTTTAAAAAATTGCGAGTCAAGAGTATACTCTACTCTGAGCACCGTTTAAATGGGAAACTTACCTGTACTATTTGTAGGAAACAGAACTGTATCAAGTTCTTATCTAAAAAATTTCCTGCAAATTTATCATTATCCTTGAGACCTTGGAACAAATTCATCCAAAACTGTGAATTTTGCTTGCGCAGGAAAGCCCACCAGCACTCAATCCTTTAGTTGTGGTTGCTTGAACCATACAGGAAACTTCGCAGTGCAAATTCGTCTTCACGGTCAGATCTCATAAATCTTTGCATGTTCTCTATGTGGCCGTTTTCAGTTCCCAAATCTGCACGTATTCGCTTGGGACACCCCATTCTTGATTTCACAGCCTCCATAAAATAACTTGCTACTATGGCCGGATCACTGTTAGTTGTATATGCTTTTAACCAAATAATATGTCTAGAATAGCCATCGATTGCTCCGTTAATGCAGATTCCGTAGGGTTTCAGTTTATCATAGGAATCAAGGTGCCATAGAAAATCAGGACCTGAGTTGTGGTATGTTCTGCGTCTCAATCGATTCCTACCCCTAAAGTGAACTCCTTGGGAGTCAATAATATTAAGCAACTGTCTAACGTCATTCTCGCTGACAACAAATCCTTCTTGAATGCATTTCAAGTGCATTAATCTGTATCCATGTAATTGTCCAGAGTGTTCAATTTCTTGCATTAAATGTAGTGCCACTTCTAGCACATCAGATTGGTGTTTTCGTTGCTGCAGCCTTGTACTTTTCAAGTACCGTCTAAGTGTTCTAATGCTTATAATAATTCCATCCAAGTGTGCTAAACATGCCAAAATCTCCTTATGGTGAAGGTCTAACCCAAAATAAAATCTGATTTTGTTCACCAAATCCGCCATGAATGATCAGTCTCTCCTAATTTCTGGGGTTTTGTGATATTTTAGTGAGATGTTGCATTTGTATGCATGATGTTGGAAGTGTCGTATCTCATTTCTGTTTCCGTTTTCACAAGATAGCTATTAATTAACACTGTTTTCTATTTCCGTTTTTACGAGATAACTGTTTCATTATAACGAAATAACTCTATCGTTTTAACGAAATAGTTATATCGTTTTAACGATATATGTGCTGAATTTTATTTTGCTCTACGTGGCAGCAATACACTTCCGTACAAATGAGACTCAACCTTGTCATGTATTATTTGGAATAGAAATGTAATACACCTCCTGAGCTTGTTTAACCAAACAAAATTATAATTCTCACTTGAGGCCATGAATGCTATTTTCAAGCTATGAAGCTTCTGCGGTATTTAAAAAAAACAAAACAACAAAAGTCTAGTTGATTTGATGTTATGTTATAGATCAAAGCAAGTCACATGCCATGTGTGTGCAACAGGGTCAAGGTTTGATGCCAACTGGTGACCCTGTGCACTGCAAGTGAGCAACTTAACCATACAAAAAATACAAAAAGAGCCAGGCTTGTTTGCATTTGTGGTCTGAGAGCTTTTAACCTCATCTCATCTCCCCGACAGGGGACAGAATCCGTAGAGGCAGTGCATCACACAGCACTGCCCGTTACACGTACGAAGTCAAGTTTGTCATACAAGTATGTCCACACTATATAGAGTGCCGTGAAAAAGTATTTGCCCCCTGTCTGATTTTCTGCATTTTTGCACATTTTTCACATTGAATTTGGTCAGATCTTTTGGTGGGTTGTAGTAGTATATAGAGGGAGTCTGAGAGTTTGGTGCTTCTTTCATTTGTTTGGTGTGCAAGGTAATCAAACGTGCAATCTTCAGGTGTGAAAAAGTTATTGCCCACCCCTAGTTAACTCAACCCAGATAAAGGGATAATTAGGGTCAGCTGTTTGAATACTTTTGTTAAAAATGAGGCCTGATTTGGGCCAGCCCTGCCCAATACAAATCTGACTAACTTTGTCCCTTACCATCAGAGCGAAGTTGTCAGCACACAGGTTCTAAAAGCACATCATGCTCTGATTAAAAGAAATTCCTGAAGACCTCCGGAAAAAGGTTGTTGATGTCTACCAGTCTGGAAAGGGTTACAAAGTAATTTCTAAAGCTCTGGGGCTCCACCAAGCCACAGTCAGAGCCATAGTGTCCAAATGGAGAAAGTTTGGCACAGTAGTGAATCTTCCCAGGAGTGGCCGTCCTGCCAAAATCTGTCCAAGAGTAAGGCGTAAAATCGTTCAGGAAGTCACAAAGAACCCTAGAACAATATCCAGGGATCTGCAGGCATCTCTAACCTCGGCTAAGATCACTGTTCATGACTCCACTGTCAGAAAGACACTGGGCAAAAATAGGATTCATGGCAGAGTAGCAAGGCGGAAACCACTGCTCACTAAGAAGAACATGAATGCTCGTCTCAAGTTTGCCAGAAAGCACCTGGATGATCCTCAAGAGTTCTGGAACAATGTTCTATGGACAGATGAGTCAAAAATTGAACTTTTTGGCCAACAGGGGCACAGTTATGTCTGGCAAAAACCAAACACTGCATTCCACAGTAAGAACCTCATACCAACAGTCAAGCATGGTGGTGGTAGTGTCATGATTTGGGGATGCTTTGCTGCATCATGACCTGGATGACTTGCCATCATCGAAGGAACCATGAATTCTGCTCTGTATCAGAGAATTCTACAGGAGAATGTCAGGCCATCCGTCCGTGAGCTGAAGCTGAAGCTGAAGCTGAAGCGCAGCTGGGTCATGCAGCAACACAATGATCCAAAAAACACAAGCAAGTCTACATCAGAATGGTTGAAGAACAAGAAATTTAAAGTTTTGGAAGAGCCTAGTCAAAGTCCAGACCTAAACCCCATTGAGATGTTGTAGCAGGACCTGAAACTAACAGTTTATGCTCAAAAACCCACAAATGTCACTGAGTTGAAGCAGTTCTGCATGAAGGAGTAGGCCAAAATTCCTCCACGGCGCTGTGAGAGACTGATCAATAACTACAGGAAGCTTTTGGTTGCAGTTATTGCTGCTAAAGGTGGCATAACCAGTTATTGAGTCTAAGGGGGGGGGGGGGGATTACTTTTTCACACAGGTGCATTGGGTTTTGCATAACTTTCTTTAATAAATAAATGAAATAGGTAGCAACATTTTGTGTTATTTGTTCACTCAGGGTCCCTTTTTATCTAATATTAGATTTTGGTTGAAGATCTAATAACATTCAGTGTCAGAAATATGCAAAAATGCAGAAAATCAGACTGAAGAAATACTTTTTTCACGGCACTGTAGATTTCCCAGACTAGGAAAAGAAACTCAAATAGTGTTTTTCTAAGTGATAGGGACTTCCAGCAATTTCCGGACAAAAATAAATATTAAAACTGAACCAGAGGGAGAAATAATTAACAAATTTGTAAATCCTGATTTATAAGTCCCGCTGAGGCATATCAGGTGAGCTCTAAATCTCAACAATAAGTCCTGCTGAGGCAGATTAAGTTACATCGTAACACCCGCTGAGGCACATTTAGTTGTAAATATAAAATCCTGGTATGTAAGACCAGCTGAGGCTGACTAGGTAAACTTGTAGACCCGGTAACAAGTTAAGTCCAGACCTGTGAACTGATACTTGAATGAAGTCTATCCTATACATGGTACAGAGTTAAAAAGTATTATGAAGAAGTGTTAATAAAAACAAACAAATTACTAAAAGAAACAAAAGAGAAAGGAATGGATCTGTTTGAGTGAACAGGAACTGTCCACATGATGGCAAGAAACTGGCAGTAAAATAAAAATGACAAAAACAGAATAAAAATTGCCAATGCAGTAACGATCCAATTAGACGGCATAAAGAGTAAAGAAAATACCAAAATTATATCTCAATTGGAGGTCACTGAAAAAGACAGAGACAAATATAAACAACAGTCTAAAAATAGAATTAAATTAAAAACTTCCAAAATACAGGTCAACAGTGACACCTTTTTCCGCCTAGTACAAATGAAGGAGACCGTGGTACTGATGACGATGACTCTGATGAATTAGATTTGGCTAGATTAGCGGAGGAAGAATGGTAGCTGTAATTTCACGTGTTGCAAACAAGGAATATATTTAGCATTATGTTGATGATTTGCTCATTGCTACACCTGATTCAGGTACACACATGGAAACACTACAACAAGCAGAGGGCCTTAAACTAAAACCCAAAAAGGTGGTATTAATGAAAGCTTCAGTAACCTTTCTTGGTCATGAAATAAAGCAGGGAACACGTAACCAGGCAATCTTACAGATGCCTAAACCCATGACAATCACAGGCCTCTGCCAAATGCTGGGTGTAGCAAACTTTTCTGAGTGAATATGTGCCAGGTTTTACAACACTCACACAGTCATTGTATGACCAATTGAAGGGCAACCCTCACAATGCCCCCTTCACATGGACAGAAGATATGAACCTGTCTTTTTTGGATCTCAAAAGTGCTCTGGCTAGTGCACCAGCTCTAGCCCACGCAGAAATTAGGACTACCATCTGCACTGTAAGGCTACAGTGTATACTTTGAATGCTGTCCTGTTACAAATGCACGGCCCACGATCGAGGCCCGTAGCGTACTACTCTCGTAAACAAACCCCTGTGGAAAAGAGATACAATGAGTGCATTAAACAGTTACTGTGTGTGCACTGGGCAGTCATCACAACCAAACCTCTCACTATTGACTTGATGGCCATTTTAGAACTGGTTTTGCAGCTTATCAACCAGATACGTGTGAATGTTACACGTTTCAGCTCCCTGGTAGTCAATCAACCCAGGTGGCTGAACTTATGTCAATAATCGCCATCCTGCAAAACACCACAGGCCATGTATGCATCTATACTGACAGCTGATATGTGTTCAGCACAGTTCATGATTACACTGCACAATGGGTCCACCGCGGATTCATTATATCCACAGGAGAACCAATTAAACACAATGTATTGATTCAACAGATCTGGGAACTGGTACAGACACGCCCTGACCTATTGATCAAGGCCCATCAAACATCCAGCCCCACCATACATGAACAAAACAATCAGACAGTTGATAAAGTTGCAAAACAGCACACCCTCACTGGATCAGTCTGGAAAGCCCTGATAGCAGCAATTGACACAAGCAAAGCAGCACCACCTGATGTTAAAATAGATCAGAAGGAATTGTGGACACTGGAGGGTGAACTAACGCCCTCTGTTAAAAAGGACCCCCTTGTTCAGGTCTCTCAGGGGCTGGTAAAATGAGAGCACACTTGGGTCGTGCCACCCTCATTGCAATATCCTCTCACACAAATGTATCATGAATACTGTCAAGGGGGTTAGTGCTACTCTGCCTTTGCTGCAACACCACTTCTGGTGGCCTAACATGCATACCAACCTGGTCAATGTTTGTAAGCTGTGTTTGGTTTGTGCTCAAGTAAATCAAAGCTATCCAGGGAAAGTCCGCCTGCAAATCGATTTCATCGGTCTTTACCAATTGCCAGAGGGGAGAGAGGGAGTACAATACTGTCTAGTAGTACTGGATCAATTTACAAAATGGCCTGAAATTTTTCCAACTAAAAATGCAACTGTTTTTACAGTAGACAGATTATTATGGGAGAAACTGATACCAGTCTGGGGCACCCCACTGGAAATCAACTCAGATCAGGGAATACATTTCACAGGCCAAGTATATAAACACCTGTGTCAAATGTTAAATATTAAACAGAAGTTTCATGCCACCTCCGGAATGATTGAATGCATGAATTGCACTGTAAAATAAAGTATGACCAAATGAATGCTCCAAAATGGAACTAATAGGCCACAGACACTCCCTACCATCCTGGCTAGGAAAACAGCAACACCCTCAATGGCAACTGGGATAAGCCCACACGAGATGATGACAGGAAGGAAAATTAGGTTACCAAAGAGATCCACATCCTTTCAGTCATCTTGTGGGAACCCAGGTATAGCAGAATCAACTTCAATACTTGAAAGCAATAAAAGACAAATAGGAACAGTTGAAGGAGGAAGCAGGTGTTCAGCAAGAACAAATATAGATTGAAAATGACAGGGAGTTTGCAACTGTAAGTGAAACTGAAATTGATATTGGAAACAGTGTCATGATCAAAGTATTTGTTCCTCCAAAACAATTGTCACATAAATGGCATGGACCATATAAGGTGGCAGACAAAGTGAATAAATGTGTAGGTGTTTTGATAAGAAAACAGGTGAAATGGTATCACATTCAACAAATAAAACTTGTCAACTTGTAAAAACTGTATAACAGTATATACTACACCTGGTCCTTTCTTTACAAGAAAACAGAGACCAGATGGGACCCCCCAACCACCGTGGCAACCAAGACCCAGTGCATCCAGTGTCGACAGTTTGTGCAGTTAAAACTACAGACATTGCACAAAGACAGTCAAAGGTTTGGCTCTGATAAAATATGGAACCTGCCTAAACAAGATGAGTACCCAGAGCTAGATATGTACAGATAGGTGGGATTATAACTCCACAGTGCCCTGGGGGCAGACTTGTAGAACTGATACATTGCCACATTTACAGGGGAACATACAGAAGACCAGAATCACGCCTGATGATGAACTACAAAACTGTACTTACTTGATCATGAACATGGGACGCTTGGGGGAATATGGGAAAGCAAAACTATATTTAGAAATAAAAAAGGGGATTTTCAGAGATACTGCCTATTTATGGTACAAACCTGGCCTGACAATGATTCACCAAAATTTTTATGGCCATAGAGTCATAAGGGAGATATGACACAGTAAAATGTCTAATTCCCACAGAATGGGAGGAGCCTGATAAATGGGAAGATGGTGGGTTAATTCATAATATACCCATTGATCTTTCCGGCACTATACTGAATCCTAACAATGCGCAAGAGTATATGGACAACAATAAATGTGCTTTCAGAGATGGTAGTGTAGGACAATGTTATAAATATCCAAACCAGTTAAGTAATATTACATTGTATAATCATAACTGTTCTTACCGTTCAATCCAAAACATTACCTTAACATCCTGTAATAATTAAACTCCCACAAGATGCCTGGAACTGAGACCACTTCCACGAGAGGGTATCATTCTCGGACCAGAACGCAAAACTGTTTTAAATGATGTAAATATGGTATTAACTCATGTTGATGTATAATTTTACAAACCTTACTGTAATGTTCAATCAGCATGGCAAGCAACATACCAATATCAAACAGTGGCTAGAAAAGCAAATGAATAATCTGGTAAGAGATTACAAGGAAAGGAACCCTGAACAAGTATACAAGGGTAAAGAGAAAGTAAAAGGAGATAAGGTTACACGTAAGAAGCGTGGGTTGTTTGATGATATAGCCGGATGGTTTGGGGCAGGTAACTTGGCTGCAAACAGCTGGGACATCTATCAGATGTCTAAGGGTCAGGCTTGGATAGCAGGAAGCACAGGCACAGGAATAGAGAAGCTTGGTAATGGACAGATGTATGCAAATCATGGTATTAGGTTGCAGGGAAAAGCCATATATAATAATATTAATATTTATTTTTATCTCCTGGTTACAAACCTGTTTCTTTAATCACTGGACCACACAGCCTCAAATATGAATTAATGGAAAGGACAGAAGGGATCCTGTATAATTTGACAAAGAATTGATTGCAGACTCTGCAGAGGACCTCCTGAGTAATATGTGGGAGGAGGTAATGGATATTAGGCTTGGTACAATCTACTGTCATGCTTGGGACAAACTTAAGGCCCAATTGTCCATTTTCCACCCTAAACAAACTGATTTATTGGGGGCAAGCCTGGTGCAGGCACAAGAAAATGGGAAAGATCCATTGAGACATATCGGATTCCATCTATCAATACCATATGCAAACCCTAATAACCAATATAGATATAGCATGAAAGTTAGACCAATAGGGCTATTACATAATGACACTTATTCTATGGGAGAAAACCACATGGAAGGTACAGTGCGGGGCTGGAATGGTATGGTGCATAAAGCATGCTGTTATGAAACCCATACTCATGTTGTTGTCAGTTTTCTGCATTTACCCCTATTAATTGTAATATTACTACTGAATTGGAAATTTACCCCTTAGAAGGATGTGAAAAAGCAATACAAGTAAGGAAATTCCAGTGGTGCATAATGAGTAATTATACAGAAATGAAGTATGGTGAACTTACATGTCAAACTCTACCTGGATTCTGTTTTGCCCCAACTCATAGAGCTCAAACAGTTGATGTGTATATACCTGAACCTGAAGCAGAGGAATTTGAAATCTCAGCTTGGTGGGATGATACATATTTGGAATCGTACTCTGTTGTGTCCTTACATGTACATAAGCTGGTTAAGCTGGCCTTGCAAGAAGAAGAACACAAATTGCTTAAAGGTTGAAGTCGATCTTGCAAACCTGAAAGCCACTGTAATAAAGCTGTATGGCTGGTTGGAGAAGCGATGGGAAATAACTTCTGAGATTGGATATTCCTCATTATCCTTGAAGCGCTAGGGCTACTTATACTGTGGAACTTGGGGCAGTGTATTTGGTGGAAGTATTAACATAAACAATTGATTATGTATTTGATTATAAGTTTCTTTACTTATGTTGTTTTCATATTTTGATATAGCTTAAAGCAAGTGTAACTAGCTATACAAGACATTTGCAGTCTCTCGTATCGAGGCATCTGGGCAGATAGCCAAAGTTAGCAGGTATCTAATCACGATGTGTGGACACAGTGTGAAAACAGAATACCTCAAACAAAGAACAGATTAGGTTAAGACAGTCTGTAAAATGCTTAAATGTGAGGCACTATAGAATGTTATAGATTTGGGCAAGTCGCCCCCCCCCCCTTACCAGATGCGTTGAAGGTGTGTGATAGTAAGGTGGATTCCATACTGTTCGGAAGAAATGGAAGTGGAAATACTAATATTCATAGCATTTAAGGTAATGTTTTTGTTTGAATCGTCAGTCACTTCCTTGAATTGACTCTACATAACTTCTGTGTTGTGATACAAACATATACATTGGTTCATGCTGTGACCTGCGCGTCTTTGCTTGCTTGTATCCAATGTTTATACAGTTGTATATATTTTATGCATGTGAAGTATTTTTGATCAAAAATCATCTTGGTTCATTCTCCCTACACAGCAGTCATTAACTGCTAGATAACTGTAGACAGCAACTTAGATAATGGATCCCCTCCTAGAGGCTCATGACTTGATAATACTAGTAATGACTACAGAGCTTGTTCTTTAGTTGAATGGTAGGACATTTGTCTTAGAACTGCATGGTTTCTGGTTAAGGATCAGCACTTGCCTTTCAATTCAATCCAGTGGGCTTCCATGCCAATTCATTACAGTTCAATTGGCATGAAAGTTATCTGTTGTAATACCATAGTACAGTACCAGTCCCAATGTGTTATAATACTAGGGCCACTGTTTGTACAATATATTATTACTATTAATAATATATTAATATTAACTTCTAAGGTTTCTTAGGGAAATACATTGCAATAACAGGTATACCAGTTTGAGCTACTTTGTAAAGAAGTGTCCCTAACAAATACTTTTTATCTTAAAGCATTTCCGTATGTAGACACTGTTTTAATTATGATGCTGCATCAAACAAACACTGTGATTACAATAATTGTTTTTGGCAATCATTACACTTTTAATAGTACATCATTGTCATTTGGCAGCTCTTTAATACCGATCCATAATAATTCATATGTAATCCCAGCCTCTGTTCTTTCTCTGTCTGCTTCTGTTCAGAGAATGATGTATTTCCTAATGAAAAATTGCCAGAACTTTTCAAAGCCTTTAGTTTGTTTTTCAAGGAATGTTTTGCAGCCTCTTCGTATGTGCCTTTTTTCATAATTCAAGAACATTTAGGAGTGATTTCATTTCCTAGGCGGGCCATGACCCTGTAAACCTGTTTACATCAATGACTGTAACTCATGAATCATATTACAATCAAAGGTCAAACCCCTGATGTTAAAGAACAGTCATGAATCTAAATTCAAGAACAGAGGTCTAGGTTTTTGTTAAATGTATTAAAACAGACAGGTATAATGAAATCAAGACTATGAGTTTAAAGGTCTCTTAAATACTTTTGTACAAGTTCTAAGGCAACACTGGCATTTAGAAATAACTATGAGTACCTATGAGTTGTGTATTGGAGTCCTCTCATCATTCATTTCACATTATATAACTCAATAATGTTAACACTGATAGTTAATTAACCATTATGGGTTTCAACGCAGCCCATTATGAACATTGTATTGTATTGCTGTGTTCCATGGGCTTGTTCTGTGCCAGTACAAAAATTCAACACTCAATGTCAGCTAGATAAGCCACAACACATGCTTATATACCCCTAGTAACTTTAAGACAGTCCTCATGGGGTGCAATATACAATAGTTTGTTATTCTTTTCTCCCTGCTCTCCTCAAAATATTTTTCTTCTTAGCTTATTTCACTGCTAGATGTTTTGTTATGGTTACATTAACCTTTTTTTATCAGAGTCCTTTCCCCAATACTGCAATGCTAAGCAGTGAAGCTATCAGTCACCCTGTGGTGACTTTTAGATCTCAACTGTCCTCCTCTATTGCATCCATGAGTCGTAAGGACTGTCAGACAAATCCAGTGTCAGCATGTCTTACTGAACATGAACATAAATCCTTTCACAATGTATTAATAAGGTCAGAGTAGACTGAAGGCAGAAGTAGTTTATACATTAGTGAATGGTAGGACACTGTTCTCTTGGTTTTAGCCACTGTGATTCTGTCTCTCAGTTGGAGCCACAAAACCACCAGCCATATCTTTTGTTGTTTTCATAAAGTGGTGATGGCACTGGTTGTTGTCTAGCATCTCTCTGAACTCTAAGAGCAAGCACCACAACCCTGAATTGAACATTGACTTCCACTCCGTCCTGGGCATCTGTCAAGCTGGGCCTGGCATAATACAGTCCAATTTTGTGTGGGTTTAGTGACGTGGAATAATCATTGGGAGCAATATTGACACCACCACACTCATTGTGCTTCTTACCTGGGAAAGAGTGCAGGCAGAGACTTTCCAGACTTCAGTTATCTCGGAAAATCGGTTGCTTACGTTCGGAAGAAATGGAGTATCGCTTGCAGATCTTTAGTTCCTTTTCGTGCATTTCTGTGGCGAATATAACTTACTATTATGCACTGAAAAACCTGTTACTTCTTGTAACAGTAATCTGCACTTGTTAATTAACTCAGCACATTGC
The DNA here is from genome assembly GCF_017654505.1 of Polyodon spathula. Classification (NCBI taxonomy): domain Eukaryota; kingdom Metazoa; phylum Chordata; class Actinopteri; order Acipenseriformes; family Polyodontidae; genus Polyodon; species Polyodon spathula. The sequence goes on along the minus strand of NC_054541.1, from coordinate 5,382,647 downwards.
AGCATTTTTCATATGAATACAAGTGATTATAACAACTTAATAGCTCATGATCACCTATATACAGATATAGCACTAAACACTAGTTCCCTGTATCGGTAATCACAGTAGTGTTCGTCCATCATTTATTCTAACGTGGCTGGAGTAAACTGTGACTTTCAATGAAAAAACAACAAGACTACAACTGGATGATTCTAGATTGTTACTGTTGTTCTTGTACTGCAGTGCTTTTTATAAGCCTGTGTCATTGAATAACTACTGTAAATAGTTCTCTAGGGGCTGCCATATACAATAGGGAGATGCAGTTGCAGAGGTGGCGATAGTGCGCTTGAATAGGGATTTAAATAGCAAGCTGATTAAAAGGTGGAAAGGAAAGGGTAACATTTCAAGATGTTCATAAAGCTGTAGATGTTAGTACATTTTTTTATATCTTTTTTGAATTGTAGTTAAAATTATGGAAGGTGGTAAGTAAATTAATCTTCAAACTTCACATTTAACTTAATCAATCACACTTACAAAGCATTACACGTCTCTTAACCTACTAAGGGTTACGGTAAGATAAACAATAACAGAAGCTTGAGGTTCTTGAATCTGAATACTTGGCAGCACTTAGAGGTAAGCATTTGCATAGAACAACATTGAAGTATTCTGTTCCTACAGGCTATTATCAAAGCTAAATTATTGATTCAGGAATACTAGATGGATGAATAATTGCTCAGCTGTTTGGACACCTGGATGGTGTGTCTCCAGGGAGGTTTGGCTTGGTCTCCACATACAGTGTGGCATAGAAAAAAAGATGTATGTATCAAAAATGCAGAACAGAGAATCTTTACAGTTAAGATTTTCATTGTAAAGAAGCAAGCATTCTCAATCTCAGCTTGAGATATATATAATACACACACTGATGCACAATGAAGACGCAACAGTCTAGGTTTTACATCAATAGATCACTGGGCACATACATAATGTTATTTACATTTTAAATAATGAGCAGATAGGCTTGTTGATTGTTTGAGTAATATTGTTCCTTGGGATAACAAAATACTGAGTTCAAGTCATGCGATTTCATAAAAATATGATTTTAATTAACGCAAGAAAAGCGCTAATTTATAATTCAATAGAGATTCTTTAAAAATCCATCTTACTGTTTTCCATCACAAATAAAATGTTTATACATTAAATGAAAAAGTAAAAGATACAAAAAAAAATATTTCTATCACCCAAACTCAGTGTGAGGGTGTATACTATAAATTGCAAGGCTTTATTTAACATGTTGCACAATAGTCAGTCATGAAGGTCCAGCCTCTATGAAAAAAATGGGACCCCAGGGGCTCTATTACCACTACAGGGCCCCAGGGGCTGCTGTTCAGTTCTAGTGTCTGCCATAGGTATATGTGCATGTAACATAGGCTAGAGTGTCTTGGTAGAACAGTAGTCATCTAGTGAGCTACCACTTTGGATCTTTTGTTGTGCTGGCAATACATTGCTGTGCACAAGAAGGTGCTGGAAGAGCAAAAAAAAAGAAAAAAAAGTAAATACAAAAGGGGCCAATGTTCGCAACTGTAAATAACAGTTTTGGATCAATCGCATGTAATTGTTAACATCAGCATTTAGAGTTGAGTAATAGCAAGCCAAACTCTAATCTGTTATAATTATTTTCCATTTCCTGCAATTAAAAATGCATTAAAGCATTCATGAGCGCTGCGTGTTACGTTAGCCCCATGCAGGGTCTGAAGCATCTGTCTGGGATTATAAAGAGGGCATTTTTTTTTTTCTCTTTTTGCTGTGAGCAGGTGTTTTGGATTAAAGATGAGCAATCACTGTGAATTTAAACCAAGCTCAGAACAACAGACTTGTATACTGAAAGAACAGAATACATAGAGCACTCCTCCCACAGCAGGACCAATTGGATTTCTCGGGAAACATTTATATAGAATCTCCAGCTTCCACTGAGGGGAAGATAAATGAATCATCTTTAGGATGATAAATGGTTTCCTATAGAAAGTACTAAGGTCTTCAAGCACTGTGGATTTCTGCGCCAATGTAATATACCCCAGTAATAGACAGTGCTTTCCCTCATATAAAACCCAATCCAGTACTGAAATGAAAGTCCCTTTTGCTGTCCATGGCAGTCATACATCACAATCACATACAGCCTACCTTCGTTTAATCACCCCACAGTGATTGAAGCTCTGTATCTATAGGACTATCTGTAGTTCTAACTGCATCTTTTATTAAGGTGACTACAAATTTCATTAGTTAAATAACCACAGCACTCCATGAACTTTTGTCAAGTACTCTAATTCTGTTTATATAATAAGTCCATGTATGAAGAGAAAAGTATGTCTAAACCTAAATTTGGAACCATTGGGTTGGATGAACCAGAGTTAGATTCCCTAATAAGTTCTAGTAAAATAATTAAGTTCAGTTACCACTTGATCTTTTACAAGAACTCTATCTTCTAGGAGAAATTGGAACGCTCTGGTTCTCAACCAGCCTCTTCTTTTCTGATGCAGTAACGCATTGTTGTCTCTGTGTTTACTGTATGGCAAATAAACACAATACTCTTCATCCCTTTTTTCTTTACTAATTCCACTGAAAATCTCATACATGTTTACCACAATGTGTTGTTCTTTCATATAGGAAAATGTGAGACCTGCAAAGATACAGTCATTTATATTAGGTCAGATTTACTAGATTTTCCATCATTCTAAATTATTGTTCACTCGTATGTGGATCGAATTTGGACTTGATGGGGGTAGTGTATTTGGTATAGAATCCTAGGGTTTATTCATAAAGTGTTAACACCTGTCGAAATGACAAAACAGGAGTACACGAGCAGATTTCATTCATAGTCTTGTATTTAACAGCAGTTGCTATTCATAAGAGATAATTGAGATGGGCCGTTAAGCCCCAACGATTTTCCTCTATGAAGGCCTGTTTTAAATTCAGATGAATGACATAAAAATGCTGTCGACAATTTGGAGTTATTGAACGCTGGGTGCTTTGGAGTCTGAACTAACGACAGCATCAAAGTGACATTGTCAAAAAAGTTTTCTGACCGTATTTAACACCCCACTCTCATATAAATTAAAAAAATATAAATAAAGTTGTTGCAGCTTTTTTTTTATTAAACTGTGTACATATAAAAGTTAATGCCCCCGTGATTAACACTGCCTAATATATAGATATATAATTTATATATTTAGTAAGTAATGCTGTATCTGTGTTAAACTAAAATAATGATTGAAATAATTGATTTATTTTTTCATTTAATTACTTATGTCCTGCAAAGCAAAGGAACATTAACAATTATTAAGGTAATTTAAATAACCTGCACATGTGATTGCATCCTCCAGTATATAAATCACTTGTCATACAGGCATGCTGTCAATTATTATACAATCAATTCTTTCCTGTTTTGTATTTGTAATTAATTTAGAACAGTTTGTAGATTTTATTTTTCACTATGACATTATGGACTTTTTTTTGTGTTGATCAGTGGCAAAAACTCCTAATTAAATCCACTTTGATTCCATGTTGGCAGGCCTGTGTGTTTTTTTTAAACACTAAACAAAATAAACAAAACCAAAACCTAACTGTACTAATTTAAACTTTTCAGTTCTAAACTAGAAGCTGTTTGCTGGTCACAAAAACCAACACTTATTCAAGAACTGTATAAGCATTCAAACACTGTACCTTCTCTCTGTTTCAAGCTCCCTCATAGTCTCTCTCTAATTAATCTTCAGGTTTTCTTTTTATATCATGTGGATGTTTCCAATTAGCACCAATTATCCCATTTGGGAATAGCCACATTCTCACCTGTATTTGGCAGGAACAGGAAGTAACCCCATCCCTGCCAGCCACCACTAAAACACATCAACACCAATACTTTATTTACAGGCAGGGCTTTCACATTTTACATTTTCTATTTTAGCAAAAAGTTTAACATGTTGCTTGGGTTTCATTGATTACAATTAGGGCTGAATACATTGAAAACAAAACATGAAAAATGTATTGTATGTTGTTGGCCATCAGTTTAGAGAAAGGGAAATAGTATATTAATATTTGTCTATAGGGAATAATTAGACCAAATATATTCCAAGAAGACCCAGAGGAAAAGGTGATCTCTTTATGTATAGAAGCCTTGTGTGTGTTTTCAGCTGATCTGAATAATACTCTGCATCGCTTACCTGCATATAAAGTTCCAACAAAACAAAATACCAAGAAAATAAATAACCCCACTGCAGCACTGAAACGTTACTTTTAACTCTGTAGTTAACTCTGGTATTTTGAATAACGTAGGCCTATGTAGTTCAAGCTTTGTTTAGTACATTAGTACTCTCCAGTGTTCTCACTTTGCCTCTGTTGAATGAATAGTACTCATGCAAGGCAGACAATTAAAACAGTTTTGTGAGTCTATGGGTATGAAAAGACAATTCATCGTGTATTCGTTATAATGCAATGTTGTGCAAAGTTTTCTAATGTTGACAAATACATGATGAATTTTCTTTTCATACCCATACACTCACAAAACTGTGTGCCATTTGAAGCAGAGATTTGATGATGAGCAGAACTGACAGCTTAAATAGAACTGTTATTTCCTCTTCTTCTATTGGTAGATGACTTAATGGGTTATTTTTTGTTTTAACCAAGTACTTTTTTTTCAGTTGTCTTCTCTTTTAAAGTATTTATATTCATTTAAATCTTGTTTTGAAGCCTGGAGTTCATTTAGAAACACAGAAGACATGAGAGGCTGATTTGTGTAATTTGCAGAAAGCAATAGATAGTATAGAATAACAAGGATGTGAAGTATTCAGCTGCAACCGCAATTTTGTTTATGCAGGTTTGTGTACAATTAGTGGAACTCTGCTATCTTAACTATTGCAATGCTGTTGCAGTGACCCATACCCTAACACTACTGGGATTGGTCAAAAGGGTGTTGGTATCACACCATACTTCAGTGTATTAAAAAAACATCACTCCTCGTCTGCAGACTGTTATTGAAGAAAATATAAAGCCATTACTGCAGGAGCACCTTTCTTTTCTTTTTTTGCACTGTATTCACACTGCTGGGTAAATTTCATTACATTTCATGGAACAGTTGCTGGGATTAGTCAATCATAACCACATGGCTATGTCATTTGGGTAAAATCTCAGTTACTTTGGAATTCAATTATCATTGATTTTATTTTAAGAAATGGAACCGCGGGGGTATCATACCGCATCTATTTTGAGATTTGTGACAGCACATTACATACATCCTGGAAGCTGTTTCTGGGTAATGTCTGGCAGAGAAACACTAAACACCACATCTAAAGTAGATTGATATTCTAGAAAAATGAGTGTACACTACAACTTTTGGTCATGGCCAAAAAAAAAAAAAAAAAAAAAAAAAACATTTGAAGAAGTTACTGGATCAGTTTCATACACAGTGCTGTTAGGAGATGGTAGAATGGAAGCCCTCATGCAGACATGAGGGCCCACACAGGGTTATTATTTTGGTTAGCCCTCTAAATGTAGTTCCTTTTGAGAGAGTTTTAGCGGTTGCTCTGTACTAAAAGTGATCACAATTAAAGTTATGTATTACAAGGAGAACTTGCGTGGATTACTCAGACAAGATATAACAACTGCTTACATGAAAGATACTTTCATACAGTCTGACATTAGACACCTATAACAGCAATCCCAGTAAATCTAAGCAGCATGAAGTGGTACAGTACTTTACACTGTAACCCTTTCATTCCTGGCGGGTCCTGACGGTGCCACATTATCTTACCGCCGTTTAGAGTTCTGACAGGGCTTTAAAGTCCCATTTACCAACATATATGTTTTTGTCCTTTTCTCATGTTTACTCAATAAAGGAGTCTATTTTTTAATTATATAACTCCATTTCATATTCTTCAGCTTGATAGAAATAATCCAGGCCTGAAACAGTTAAACCACTGTACACTAACCATTACAGACTGATCAAATGTGTATGAAGCTGCCTCATTCTCCCTCTTGTGCCATGCTCAATTCACACAAATACACAATAGGAAGGAGAAAATTGATACAGTACACGTTTTGTTCACAGATCTAAGGGCCCGTTAAACTATTTTAATACCTGCCCATCTTTCAGAAAGGTGTAGCTGTACTGCAGCTAAAGTTATAGACTCGGTGCAATTTCAAACTAACTTTAGCTGCATGTCATCCATACTTTAATTTGAGGTGCAGGAACATTCATTTGACTTTTTTTACTTGTTGACCCTAAATTGATGTGATACCACCATGTTAGCAACAATCAATCTGAGTGTGACATCCAACTGCAATGCCTTATATTGAAAAATATATAAAAGAATTATTATTATTATTATTATTATTATTATTATTATTATTATTATTATTATTATTATTATTGGTTTTTTTTCATAACTGTCTATGCAACACTTTTTTTTTTTTTTTTTTTTTTTTACCTTACTCATATAGTTCTATAGGAAGGAAGGGCTTAGTAAATGCAAAACTATGTTCTCAATAGTATCCAGCACAAACATGAGCACAGCAAACACATGATACCAGATTCTTTGATGGAAATAGCTACCATCCGCTTTCCTTAATAGGCAGACTTTAAAGCATCCCTGCAGGATTGCATGTGTGTCTGTGTGTGCTGCAGGACTGTTGAGAATAGCCAGCTGTACCATTATTTGGATCTCAGTGAGACAGACAGGATCCCCACCTCTCCCCATGCTGTGTACTTCAACAGAAACAATGGATTATGCAGTAGAGCTTAAATTACACGGCCACAATCACATGGGGCATGTGGAAATTTTAACATTACCACATGGGCCCAGAGTGGTTTATTTCTTACTAGTACTTTACATCTTATTTTAGCAGAAATACCTACACATCTGATTGTTTCCCCAAGGTTTAATGTGGTAGTACCTTTCTGAAATACTAGGTTAAAGGCATTCTTTAATGATATCCTCCTGGCATAGTCTGAGTGCTTTGATTAAGCAACCGAGCATGAAACAACACCTGTCACAATCCTTTGACTAAACATCACTCAAGACACCTTCCTGTGCTATTTTATCTGAGAATTTCTTTCATCACTTTACTATTAATTAATTAGTTAAACTAATATAACTGGCATTTATTTATATGTTGATTTATTAATAATAGATTATGAAAATATATCTATGAAAAATACATACAAATAGTAATTATTATTGTCAGAGAATGTGATAAATGATATTCGTCTGTTCTACAAATTTGCTGCAGTCCATATGGCTGAGCAATATATACCGGTAGGTCAAGCTGTTATAGTCAAAGGGAATGTTTCATTATTTTCCTTGATTGATCGTAAATGCCAAGGTAAAATTACAAAAAGTAAATCAGTGTTTCAGCGTCTTCCTTGGTTTAAATGGTTTCAGTGTTGAAGGACGTGGATGAAATGACAAATGCATTTGTATTGAAAGTTATGAATAAATGATGTGCTTGTATAAAATGAATTAACATATGCCTTGGCATACTGTGCTAAAAAGGAACCAATTCATTATTACTGCAGCTGCTTTAAACAGAGGACACAGCATTATTGAATATATGGGGACACCTTCTGGAATAATAAAGCATTACTATAGTGCAGGAGATATTCGTAGAACATAAAACGCATTGGATACCCTGCTTTACTGTGTTCTGTCAAATTCATTATTATTACCAGTCTTTTTACCCCTATATATTTGAAGCAGATGTGGCTCATGGGTAATGCTAGACTGCATTTAAGCAATGATTTAAGTGGTGTGCATGAGGTAAAAATGATTTCAGAGTTCACTGCACTTAAAAACAAATCAAAATCCAAAGTTATAATTTACCATGACAACACGTGTGGCAACTGAGTGATCTGATTGGTTAAGGTTGATCATGTATAATACAGAATAGCTGCAGCATTTTCTTCTTTGTTGATATAAATTAACACTTAATCCCAGGACTGGCAACTATAATGATACTCATTTACCCAGCAAGTAACCCAGCTGAAGTGCTGTAATTAGACAGGTACTGTAGCCATCCACCCTCCAATAACTGTTAATCCAAAGAGCCATTTTAGGCATTAGACCCCCCTACAGCCCACCGGTGTTTCGGGTACTATTGAGCTTCTTGCCAAAGCAACTAAATCTCTTTTTTTTATTGGCTCGATGTTTTTTGCAATAGAAATTGTATTCTTGACTACTATAGAGAACATTCTTTTTAATTAGGTTTATGCAACAGCATTATTTTGTTGCAACGTATCAATTTATATTTGCAGTAAATGCCTGCTTTTCTTTAAGTCAGACACAGTCGAACATGACGTTTCTAGGACATATTTTTAATTTTACCATGTCTCTCAAAGGAATTCAACCCCTCCCCACACACACACACACACACACACACACACACACACACACACACACACACACACACATCTTATACTGGCATGGCTTCTACCCTGCCACAAACCTTAATATCCGAGAAACAACCTGGAGGAGAGATACAACGTTTTGCCTTCAGGCATCTTAGTAACTGAAAGCTAGAAACCTAAAGTGAACCTTATTAAAGGTATGGAAATGGATTTTAAGTAACCAGGCATGACATATATCCTAAGACTCCATTTATCTTCAGGGAAACAAACATGCATTAAGGAGTACTGCTATTGATCGATATGAATCGTGCATTATAATTGTACAAACATTACAGCTGTAGGTTGAGTCATTAACAGACTGAGCATTCCCGACAAAAGGGACCACAGTAGTAGTCTGGTTAACAGAACATGTAAAAAATGCACAGCTAACAGGCAAACCCATATGGGAAAACAGTCTAGACATATTTCCAAATTAGCATCTCAGAAACTAAGGGCTCTGACAAGCTAGAAAGAAGTTGTGCTACATCTTCTTTTGCCTCATTTTAACTAGACGACTGTTACTAACGACAACTTGCTAATTGAGATCTGAATCCTCAGGAGGTGCCTACAAGTTAAGTTACTCTAGTCTTCCAATTTCAAGTTCGGATTTGGCTATTTTTGGGTGATTATTTAATTAGTCATTATTATTTATCCGCAGGTAAAAGTGCAGTTTGTCAACACAATATCTACCGGTAGTTATTTTGTTATTTAATTGTGGCATTGTGGTGAATACTTGCAGGTGAGTGCAGTGCAGAGTGGATTAATCACACAGACGAATGATTTACAGATGCAAGCGTGTTTATTAATGATTATAATGTCCAGAGCCTTATAACAAAACCTGTAAATAATAATAATGATGGAAGTGGTACAGCGGCGTGTATCACTCCTGTTTGTAATCCCACTCGTTTGACCCACAACCAAAAGTCCAGTATTTTCTCACCCACACAAAACACAGACACAGACACAGTTCCTACAGTGTGTGAATTGACAGTTCGCGGTGAAAAGACAGTTCCGAAGTGAAAAGTGAGTCTTGATGTCTGAGTTTAATGCTGGCCTGCGGCTGCAACTCTGGATCGTGCTAGTACTCTTATAAATTAATAATACAAACAAACAGTGTTACAAGACAGACTGACTCTCAGAAATTATTTTCTCCCAAATTTGAATTGCCATGTGAATTAAATGTTCATGCTGGAATAAAACTCCTAGCTCCTTTGTAAATCTTAAAAGCAGTTGACAAAGTTAATCCTCACCAATACTTCAAGAGCAGTACAGTAACAAGAATCAAAGGAAACAGATTTAAATGAAGTGATGTTATCCAGCGGGTGCAGACACTGAAATTTGGAGCCATTTAATGAACAACCTTGTGTAAGGTTTGGACTCGCATGACCGTTTTGTGTTTTTGGGTTAGCAGGTGCGAATCTATGGGAAAGCCACATGAGCTCATTATATGATTAGATAGAACTGAACAAGGAGGAGGAGAATGTGGGTAGTGACTGAATAAAAAGTTAACTAGAAAATTAGGGAGTCCATGGAAATAGTTACTGCACCTGCAAGATCACAACATGTAATGCTGGTGTGACCCAGAGATTCAAAGAGAATGATAAAGATAAGCAGATGTTAAGACCAAGGAGGTGTAGTGGAACTTAATGACTGGTGCAGAACAATGTGGCCTGTTGGGTTAAACAAACAGTTATGAAAGATGTAAGCTTGTGCATCTCTGGAATTGGGAAGTATTGCGTTGTCTGCATTTCTATTGCATGATGTTAATAAAGTCTTGTTTGACTAAATTATTGTAGTAAATGGATTCATTTGGTTCAAGCCACAAAATAACAGTCTCATACGTAAGTGAGGTGCAGTTAACAGTGGATATAGAACTAGGACAGAAGACAAAATAGACTTCTTTACACAGAGAGTGATGAAGGGAGAGAAAGGGTTATCTAGTCAAGTTGATTCTGAATCATTGGGATCCTTGTCAGTGTTGAGAACAAGCGCTGATGATCTAATGACTTCATATTTCCCCTAAACTTCAGGATCTTAGCATTGTAAAAAAGAAAGGGTTACAAGAATTCTTTCAAAAATAGACATGTTAATAGTTTATATTTATGTAAAATGCAAAGTGAGTGAACAGAAGAAAAATCTACATCAAATCAATATTTGGTTTATGACCACCCTTTGCCTTCAAAACAGCATCAATTCTTCTAGGTACACTTGCACACAGTTTTTGAAGGAACGCGGCAGGTAGGTTGGCCCAAGCATCTTGGAGAACTAACCACAGTTCTTCTGTGGATTTAAGCAGCCTCAGTTGCTTCTCACTCTTCATGTAATCCCAGACAGACTCGATGATGTTGAGATCAGGGCTCTGTGGGGGCCACACCATCACTTCCAGGACTCCTTGTTCTTCTTTACGCTGAAAATAGTTCTTAATGACTTTTGCTGTATGCTTGGGGTTGTTGTCATGCTGCAGAATACATTTGGGGCCAATCAGATGCCTCCCTGATGGTATTGTATGATGGATAAGTATCTGCCTGTACTTCTCAGCATTGAGGAGATCATTAATTCTGACCAAATCCCCAACTCCATTTGCAGCCCCAAACTTGCAAGGAACCTCCACCATGCTTCACTGTTGCCTGCAGACATTCATTTGTGTACCGCTCTCCAGCCCTTCGGCGAACAAACTGCCTTCTGCTACATCCAAATATTTCAAATTTTGACTCATCAGTCCAGAGCACCTGCTGCCCTTTTTCTGCACCCCAGTTCCTGTGTTTTCGTGCATAGTTCAGTCGCTTGGCCTTGTTTCCACATCGGAGGTATGGCTTTTTGGCCGCAAGTCTTCCATGAAGGCCACTTCTGACCAGACTTCTCCGGACAGTAGATGAGTGCACCAGGGTTCCACTGTTTTCTGCCAATTCTGAGCTGATGGTATTGCTGGACATCTTCCGATTGCGAAGGGAAGTAAGCATGATGTGTCTTTCATCTGCTGCAGTAAGTTTCCTTGGCCGACCACTGCATCTTTGTGCTTCTTCAAAAGAGCTTGGATAGTATATCTGGAAACCCCTGTCTGCCTTGAAATTTCTGCCTGGGAGAGACCTTGCTGATGCAGTATAACTACCTTGTGTTTTGTTGCTGTGCTCAGTCTTGCCATGGTGTATGACTTTTGACAGTAAACTGTCTTCAGCAACCTCACCTTGTTAGCTGAGTTTGCCTGTTCCTCCCCCAGTTTTTTTCCTCCTACACCGCTGTTTCTGTTTCAGTTAATGATTGTGTTTCAACCTACGTGCATTAACATAGCCAAACCTAGACTCATTAAGCCATGGTTAACTAAATGAGTCTAAAGAGATACATACCAGTTGAAGTTTCATTGAAAGCTCTTTTAGCCTACATTATTGAAAATGTGCAATCTTGAAACCGTTTTCACACGACCAACCTGATTAAGGAATAAGTTTGTAGAGTGCCTATAGAAAGTCTACACCCCCTTTCAAATGTTTCACCTTTTGTTGCCTTATAGCCTGGAATTAAAACGTATATTTTTTTTTTCATTTATCTGCACATCCTACCCCACAACTTCCAAGTGGAAAAAAAAAAATTCTAGAAATGTGTAAAAAATTAATTAAAAATAAAAACCGAAATAGCTTGGTTGGATAAGTGTCCACTCCCTTTGTAATAGCAATCCTAAATTAGCCCAGGTGTAACCAATCGCTTTCAAAATCACACACCAGTTAAGTGGCCTCCATCTGTGTTAAATTGTAGTGATTCACATGATTTCAGGATAAATTCAGCAGTTCCTGTAGGTTCCCACTGCTGGGTAGTGCATTTCAAAGCAAAGACTCAGCCATGAGCACCAAGGCGCTTTCAAAAGAATTCAAAGTTGTTGAATGACACAGATTAGGAGAGGTATAAAAAATATCAAAGGCCTTGAATATCCCTTAGTGCATTGTCAAGATGATTATAAAGAAGTAGAATGTGTATGGCACCACCAAGACCCTACCTAGATCAGTCTGTCCCTACAAACTGGATGACCGAGCAAGAAGGAGACTGATCAGAGAGGCTACCAAGAAGCCAATGGCAACTTTGCAAGAGCTGCAGGCTTTTATGGCCAAGACTGGTCAAAATGTGCATGTGACAGCAATAACCTAAGCACTCCACAAATCTGGCCTGTATGGTAGGGTGGCAAGAAGGACACCATTACTCAAGGAAGCCCTGCTTCCCTCGACAAGAAAGCTGAAACTGGGCCGGAAGTTCACCTTTCAGCATGATAACAATCCAAAGCACACAGCCAAAGCTACACTGGAGTGGCTAAGGAACAAAAAGGTAAATATCCTTGAGTGGTCCAGTCAGACTCACCTAAATCCAATCGAAAATTTGTGGCATGACTTGAAGATTGTTGTCCATCAACGCTCCCCAAAGAACTTGACAGAGCTTGAATAGTTTTGTAAAGAAGAATGGTCAAATATTGCCAAATTTAGGTGTGCAAAGTTGGTAGAGACCTGCATCAACAGACTCACAGCTGCAATTGCTGCCAAAGGTACTTCCACCAAATATTAATTTAGGGGGCTGGAGACTTATCCAATTATGATCTTTCAGTTTTGTATTTTTAATATATATATTTTTTTCTCAATAGAAACTTTTATCCCTCTTAACAGTGTGGAGTATGCTGTGTAGATTAGTGGAAAAAAATCATCATTTCAATGCATGAAACTGAGGCACTGATGCAAGAAAACATTTCAAGGGGGGTGTAGACTTTCTATAGGCAATGTATTTGCATTAAATACATTGTTGTATGAACATCATATACATAGGGTCAGTATGTAATAATAAGTACTACTGAAGTAAGTTCATATGTGTAGTTGTCACCCATATAAAACTGTATGTGATGCCTCTATTGATTCCCAGTGCTGTTATTTGCTTGTTAATGAAAGGTCAATCATATGTACATATAGTAAAGTATAGAATAACCCAGTTTTTATTCAATCATTAACACATTAAGACAAACATAAAAGCAGCTTTTTAATATCAATTCACATACTGAATCAAAGTTCAAAAAGGAAATACACTTTATGTTGGGCATACAATAAGACATAGGCCTAACACTTTCCATTTCAATATCATTATTCCTGTTTCGTTATGTTTGCATGTACTCTCTCCACAACCACGTTGCTCTTTATTGATTTTCAAAGGAAGGGTTACTATTGTTTTAACGTGTAAACTTTCTGAAGCTTCGTTTTACTTCCACTCCTTATCATGAGCTGGATCTGGCTGGGTATTGTTAGTCCAGAATATAAAATGTACCCTCTTTTTTTTAAACTTATGCTTTGTCTGAATTGTATTTACTCGGGTATTATACCATTCCACAAGTGCCAATTCAACAAGGTCCTATTAGACCATTCAAGATTTAATAGGAATAATTAAATAATGAGCACATTTAATTGTTTTAATTAGATCATTTGAACAAGACTTGAATAAAAAGCTGGACTGGTAGAGCCAACTTTGTGTTTTCTGCTGGAAATGATTAATAACTGTGTGGCAGAGCAAAGCTCTGCCCTAAATTGGCAGGGATGGGGTTAACTTCCCCTACCTGCCTGGGTTTATTATGTTCAGGTGGCTGGGGTTGATTAGTTGATTAGGTTGATTAACGATCAATCAGCTCCCAGCCACCTGATATAAAAGGAGGCCTCTGCTTCTCATTTGGGGAGAGGGAGCTGAGGAAGCAGGTTGGGTTTTTTTGGGTTGTTTAGAAAGTTGAATCCAGTGAAGGCATTGCCCAGCCTGGAAACTGTTATTTTTGTAAGTTTTGCTTTTTATCTTTTTTGTGTTTAAATTGCTTTGTTTTGGCCCTTGTGCCCTTTCATTTTGTGTTTATTTATAATAAAATAGTTATTTTTTTGAACTGCAGTCTGTCTCTGGGCCTCTATCCACTCGCCAGCCTGCCACAAACTGGCTCTAATTATTATATCGTATTATTGTCACAGCTTTCACAATTTATGTGAAATGTACCCATTGCCATGTAATATGTAGATCCCCGTGAAATTTCCCATTTCTGAAAGAATAGTGTAAATATACATATTTTTTGTCAATTAAAAATACAGCTACATCTAGGAGGGGAAACATTTAATGATCACATTTTCAAAAATGCAAAGATGTTTCTGCTCCAGACTACAATGACCCCAGCAGGTGAGATGAGGTATGGGCTATAAACTACTCATTAAAAAACAAAAGCAAAGCAGTTTTGGCAGTTAAGTTACAATTCATTACTTACCATGCTTGCCCATTTCAGAACTCTCAATAAGTCAACGGGTAGACAACTGGGATGTTGCCAGTATAAGAAAATGGTTTTAATTTATAATTTTTTTACGCTGTAACAGCTGGGTGACCCTATTATGATAGTTTGAAATTCTGATGCAATAAAAGAAAAAGAAAAAGTGAATACTGCAACATCTCTGGCTTGAACAGTCCAGGTGTGTAGAAGGGATTCAAGAGCCTGTGGAGTTGCAGGCTCATCATGTTGGCACCCCTTGGGTAGGTTGTAACCGAGGCCCTTGTAGTGGTGGCAGTGCACACATAATAAACATTACTTCTGATAAAGTTAACATATCATTCATAGCCATTAAATACTTTTTGTTTTCTCAATTCTACTGTATTATAACACATATTTGTAACCATAAACTCGTGAAACAAACAAGACACATACACATTCAAGACATATACACATACTGTACATTACAAACCATATATACAGAAAAAAATATGGTAATAAATAAAAGGTCATTTTATTCAAAAAATGCCTTATTCAACCTGGAAGGTAAACAAGTCTAAAAATGAAATTCTAAATCTTTCTTTTTGGTGGCTTTCTGATTATTCTCCAGAGTGTTGGGATGTCTTCATCTGCAACTTGAGAATGTCTTCTCATTGACAATCTTTAATGGACTAGAATTTCCTTTAGGCAAATAAACAAAGAAAACAAAAGTTATTCATTTCATAATATGAAATTATAAGGTTTGTGTATAAGCCTTGCTATGGCAACTTTTAATAAGGGCAGTGTAACTGTGTTAAATTAAAACAGTCGCTGACATTTCATAAAACTATTTGAACCATTATTATTCATGTTGTCATTATTATTAATTAGGTATATTGTAAAAATTAGTCTACTGAAGAAAGCAAAATGACCACTAGATGTCCCCAAACATGTGCACCTATGGGGACAGGCATGTAGTACAGCACAGCTATGGCCAAAGTTTTACTGCTCCCCATTAACAAACAACAGCTTGTTGTATGGCAACAAGTTTTGCATCACCCTATAGAATTAACTCATTTTGCTTCATAAAGTTGAACGAAACCTGCTGAATAATGTAATGTTAACATTGGATTACACACCGCTTCGTAGGTTTATATCTACTGACACAAATTGAAAACGGTGACTGTGGAAGGGTGGTGGGTAATTCACTGACACGGGAGACAGAACAGATGTACTTGAAACACCACACCGGTGCCAAGTTTTATTTTTCAGTAGTACACTCTTTTTACCCGCAGAGGGCACTGTTGTCCATGGCCTGTCTATCAACAATGATAGACAGCACCAAGGGAATACCAAGGCTGGTAAACAAATTAAATACGGGCGCACTCGCAGGTGATGAACTTGGCAGCTTTATCCCAGTCATCGCTACCCGCATGACCCAGATCATCGACCTACACTAGCAGCTCCCTCAGCCTGCTCTAAACAATATTTCTGGGGTCTGCCCAAGGGTTCCCCCGCTGTCGCTGTCTTGCTTTTGGTTTCTTTCATTTCTTTATCCCAGCTGGTTCTCGGTCCTCGACCAGTGCTTCCGCATACTCAGCACGTCTAAAAGGGCAGACCTGAGGCAACAGTAGAGCGTTATCTTATAGGGCTAACAATCTCCCCAAGACCCGCCTCCCAGCCATTCAGAGAGAGGTAAAGTCCACACACCTCCTTTCCCACCTCCCCGTGTCACTGCCATGACTCACATGTGGTTATTGGACGACTGCTGCCCTCTTCCTGCAGCATTGTGAACACGCCAGCAGAGTCAGCACATATCTCCCCCTGCTACAGTGACATTTCAAAATCTAACATTAAATAGTGTACTACTATTATGAGTCCTGGTAGACTCAATCCTTAAATTGTAAGTAATGCAAAACTTTTGGACACAGCTGTATATTCATTATATACTTTTGTATACAACGTGGTAGTATATATACAGTACAATATATTTTATTCAAATTTAAAGTTTAAAGGCTTGTGTAAAAGTTTAGACAACTCTAGAAAACACATTTCTTAAATAACAGGTCTGCATTTGTGTCAGTTTTCAGTAAAGAATTATTCCTTTAACAAAATGACTTAACATTTGGAGCCTATTTCGTGAAGTCGGATGGTTAGTAATCAGATTTGAAATGTAAAGCATATTCCATAATTGAAATGGTAATAAGTTCAGACCTCTTCAGAACAGTGTGCAAATGATCTAGAAATGTTCTCAAACATTACCAGTTTGTTTTCAGAAAGTACAGACGTTACGCTAAAGCTTTAAAAAGTGAGTCTGTTTTACATTTATGAGTCAAAACTGACAATGCTTTTTCTGTTTATGGCTACAATCAATCTGAAATCACAAGTTTTGGCTGACACACAAAAAAAGCTTGTAGTAGCAGTCCTGCTCTGCTAAACCACTAAAAAAGGAGTTTTACCCTCAAAATAAATAAAAACAATGTGTTCCAGCAAGCTATATTTCCAGCTGCAGCCCAGCTTCACCATATAACTATGATCTAAATGAACACAGAAGAAACTCTTGCATAAACTTGACATGATGTTCAGGCTATCCATTAGTAAACCATTCTTTTAGAAGAATCCAGTACCCTGCATGTGGTTCAGCTGTTTGGGACTGAGCTGCTTGTGCTTCCAGTAGGTGCTGTGAGGAAGAGAACTGAACGGGGACACTCCTTCACTCATCTCCATTTCATTCTGTGAAAAATGAAAAGAAAAACAGAATTGTACATTAATTCCTACCTCTATGTGCATAACACAATCTGTACCCTAAACCCGGGACTGATGACTGGATGATAAACTAAATGAAACGAGATATATAGTTTGACCTCTATTTCAGAGCACTCGCAGTTGTGAGATATGAATATAGCATCTTGCCCTATAAGATATCACGGCCTATTGGAAAAAATGGGCTCCCCACATAGTTTCAGTGAAAACGTTCACTTTCAATCTGGAGCCCTATTTGTTTAATTACACTGCAATCTGTCTTACAGCATTCAGAACATACCATAGCTATAATGAGTAAACTGCTGTTCTGTCCGTAGTTTATCTTGGATTTTCTTTCAGAACTGTACCAAATGTACCAGACGTTATTTTAAGAATTTCTAAATGACTACTCATTATACTACAGTCTACATGTCTTTCATTTGAGGAGTCAACCAAAAATAATTAAGCCTTCAGGCATCTTGGTACTGACTATTTATAAATTTATTTTCCTTTATGTAAAGCCTTGTATGAGCTGTCAGTTATTAAAGAAACATGACCTCAAGGTCTGATAAGGCTGACTGAGTGATTTGTGATTAACTGTGTGTGTAATCTGTGGCATGTCCAGCTTCATGCAGACAAAAACTCACAGCTGTGTTCAAATCTCTGAGGACTGGCTGTCCATCTCTGACTTGGGGCTGAGGATAAAGATTAGGTTGGCACTTTACATTAAGTGACTCTAATTTATGTGTATTTACATAGTAGTTACATAGTAAATACATGTGTACATATTATGCATAGTTGCATGTGCATCTTTTTGCAAAATATATGCAAGTACACAGTTGTATCAGAAAAGGATTAGTGGGTTAGGTTTAGGCTTATGGTTATATTGTAATTATGTGTAAGTAAGTATGTATTTACTAAGTAACTACAGTACTATGTAAATACATCATAATCAGAGACACTTACAGTGCCTATAGGAAGTATTCACCCCCCCCTTGGACCTTTTCACAGTTTGTTGTGTTACAACCTGAAATCTTGATGCATTTAAATGGGATTTTTTCCTTTGATTTGCACAACCTACTCAACATTTTCAATGTGAAAAAATGGGGACGACGACAAATCAATTAAAAAAAAAAAAAAAACCTGAAAAGTCTTCATTAGATAAGTATTCACCCCCTTTGCTGTGACACTCCTAAATAAGCTCAGGTGCAACCAATTGCCTTCAGAATTCACACAGTAAGTTAAATGGAGTCCATCTATGTGCAATAAAAGTGGTTCACATGATTTCAGATTAAATACACCTGTCTCTGTAAGGTCCCATAGTTGGGTAGTGCATTCAAAGCAAAGCTACTACCATGAAGACCAAGGAAAGGCACAGAGCAGGCCATCCTCCCAAACTGAGCAGCCGGGCAAGAAGGGCCTTGGTCAGAGAAGACACCAAGAGGCCAATGACAACCCTAAAAGACCTACAGCGTTCCATGGCTGAGATGGGAGAAACTATCCATGTGTCAACAATATCTGAGGTACTCCACAAATCTGGCCTGTATGGAACAGTGGTAAGTAGGAAGCCATCTGAAAAAGCCCATGTAAAATCCTGCTTGGAATTTGCAAAAAAAGATGAAAAGATGTGGCAAAAGATTCTGTGGTCTGATGAAACAAAAAAAAGCGTTATGTCTGGTGCAAACCCAACGCAGCACATTAACCAGGTAACACCATCCCTACTTGAAGCATGGTGGTGGCAGCATCATGCTATGAGGATGCTTTTCACCGGCAGGGACTGGGAAGCTTGTCAGGGTAGAGGGAAAAATGGATGGAGCTAAATACAGGCAAATCCTTGAAGAAAACTTGCTTCAGTCTGCAAAAGACCTAAGACTGGGACAGAGATTCACCTCTCAGCAGGACAATGACCCCAAGCACACAGCCAAAGCGACACTGGAGTGGCTAAAAAACAAGAAAGTGAATATCCTAGAGTGGCCCAGTCACAGTTTTTTTTTTTTTATATTAACTGTCTTTCACAATATAAATTCTCTTGCCTCTTCAAAGTGTTGATTAGGTTGTGTAAATAAAAAGAAAACCCATTTAAATGCATCAAGATTTCAGGTTGTAACAACAAACTGTGAAAACATCCAAGGAGGTGTGAGTACTTACTATAGGCACTGTAATGGTAAGTGTTCGCAGTTGGCTCAGAGTTAAATCTGAATTCCTTTCCGCAGGGCGTGTGCACCTGCCAGATGACAAAGCTCATGCAACAAAAGTGATCTATTTTCAGAACAACTTCTTGTCACCCTTTGTACAAGATGAAGCGATTGTTCTAGGATAGGAATCATCAAATCGGTAGTGTTCTGGAGCTGCCAGATTCTATAAAGAGAAACGGAAAGGCTACTTTGTGCACCTATAGTACTCATTCTGCTCAGCACTGTCTTCACAGATACTGCTTATGTGTCAGAGTTTCAAATGATTGGCAGGTGAAGCCGGGCTGGTGCATATACAAGATTTAAATAGTCACTTCATTGACTATATTAATAAAAATTCATTGACTTCATTATTAAAAAGTATTCTTGAAAACAGCAAAAACTAAAAAAGCAATGTTTATAACCTAGTCATGAAAGTGAAATAAAATACAAAAGTTGAAATTCCAATTAACCCAAAATTAAAGAGTACCAAAATTAAACAATTCTCAGGTAATAGTAAAAATACAGCTATGGCCAAAGGTGTTGCATCGCCCTATAGAATTAACAAATTTTGCTTCATAAAGTTGAATGGATCCTACTAGAAACAATGTAAGATGGGTTATCATCATTATCAATAATACAGCTACTGAAACAAATATGTTAAGCATATAAATCCTATACAAGGCACTGTAAGAAAGTTGATTATTATTGTATAATGTCATGTGAAGCTGTCCCCTAGTACTAGTAAACATAAAAATGTAATAAAAATGTTCATTTGTAATAGAATCTTAATCAAAACTGTTAATCAACCACCCTTACACAATTCACATACGACTGTTTCTTTATGGCATGTACTACTTCAGTCCTCAAGTGTTTACGCTGTATTATCGGGTTACAGCTTACAAGTGCATATCTGATAACTGTCCTCACGTGTCTGGTAGTATGCATACCTTAGCATTTTTAATTAACCAATCGTGGTGTTCAGCAATGGCCAACACGGCTGTGTGCACCTTCTGGTAAATTGCTTCTCCTTCTCGCGTCTGGAAGGTGAACAGCCCTTCACCAGTATCACACATCCTGAGACAAAAAGTATCGTTACTTTTAATCTGTATTGCTGTCCCAAAAGTCTCTTTTAACTCTATCCCACTATACAGTTCCCTAGTGTTGGTTTACAACATCCTAGGCAAAGGTGTGCTAGTGGACCAAACAGCCTCTTCTTGTACTCACATTTTCTTAGGTTGTTTATTTAACACTCTGCATTAGTACAAACTAGAACTGGATGACTGTTTTTTCTTTAGGTTGCACATGAGTAATTTAGCAAAGGCGACACAAATCTCCTAGCCTGAATCCTGCAGCTATGTCGTTACAGTACAATACGAATGCTCCAGCTTCTTGTAGCAATTGGATGTTATAAATTGTGCCTTATGATGAGTCACAGCTCAAGAAGCAAAACATATTAGAGCTTTTTTATGTTTTTATAATACAGGTCAGAATGGCTGCTAGTTTCACAGACCTAGATTAGCACCACACTGTGACAACAATACCTAATATGAACATTGGACAGGGAATGGCACAGCATTCAAATGTTATACTGAAATGGACAATGCTGTTTGTGGGGTACCTTGTTCCAAAGTTAATAAAACATGATAGAAATTGGGAGTTGAAATAAACAAGGTTGACAGTGAGATTGGATTTTAAAACCTACAGTATAGTATCATTCTACAACCTATGTATTATTTAATATAGGAATGAGTTTCCCACACTAGATTGTACCTGCCCGCTTCAAATGTAAACCATGTCGGGGCACGTCCATATCGTCTGAGTGCACAGAGGGGCCAGGAGACGAGTTTGAGCCTCGGGTGCTGGATATCCCAAAGGCAGATTGTCTCAGATGTTATCTGAAGAATACACTCCCCATAGACATCCAGGACTGGAGATGGCATTAAATAAACATGGAACCTCTCTGAAGAGAAAGTGGAAAGCAATTATGTTAAGAGAAACTGCATGCAGTGCGTCTGTCAGCAGCAGGGGGGTTATTTAGGGGAAGTATATTGTATACAGCTATGGCCAAGCGTTGTGCATCACTTACAATTGTAGGATTGAGAGCTAATTAAAAAAAATAATAACCACATGAACATAATTTAGATCTTTTATTTAACATCATGTAATCAAAGAAACTACAAAATGATATCGCAAAAGTCTACTGGAAGCCATAATTGTGGTATATTATTTCATGTTAGATTTAAAAATGTCACATTTTTCTATTTTTGTCAGTTTTTCATTAAGTATATGGAAAACTACAAAGCAGTAAATAATTCCATATGTTAACGTAACATTATTGAGCAGGTTTCATTCAACAATGAAGCAAAATTAGTTAATTCTACAGAGTGATGCAAAACTTGTGGCCATACACAGCTATGCATAATGTTGTTTGTTGAAAGAGAGAAATAAAATCTGTACTGATAAAGAATAGTAAAATGGATATGAATACCTTGGGGGCTAGATACTGTACATACCACTCTGTTCTCTGTATACACCAGCTGCAAGCAGGTCTGGCTCTCCCAGACTGACATCATATATTTCAGTTCCCAGGCACTCCATGTGCAATACTTTACACCATTCGTTTGCTTCCATTTCTACAAAGTAAAACAGACATAAAAAAAGATTTGAGGTTCTGTGTCCCCAGAATTCCAGCATTTCTTTTAATCCAGGTTTGTATTCGACCTACCTGAGTCACAAGCAAAAGTCTTTGAGGTGTCGTCATTAAAAATGAGAGCAACAGCATGCTTCTTGGTGCCCTTAGGTATTCGAATAACATTTTTCACATTATTCAGCTCTGTCACCTACAAAAAGACAGCTCTTATTAGAAAATGTGCATATTAATTCATGGCATCAGCAAACCATGTGTAGTTTTATTATACCACTGTGCCTTTAAGGTGTTAAAAGGTCAACCAGAAATATACAAAGAACCAAATTACATTTACATCATTATATCACTTATATTATCAAACTGTCGGTTTTACAGACTTCTTTGAAAAGTATTGTAAATGGCTTAAAAAGGGAAACTTTTGGTTGTCCTACTTTACCAATTTTAAATGGGGATGTATAAGGGTAATGTTTGGTTGTCTTGAACGTTCCTGGTAATTAAGCCCCTGATAGATATGGCACACAAATATACCTAATTAAAGTGTGTTCAACGCATGTTAACATTGTCGTTCACAATCCCTTTTCTGTCGTTTATTAAGTAGAGTGAACAGGGTAAGTGAACAGTTTACTCAGCCTCCTATCTGTTACCAGTATGATGCAACCGGGTCAGTAATTGGCAGTTACAGTAACACAGATGTAAACACGTTGTTAATTGGTTGTAAAGCAAGTGTAATGGCACTGTTGTGTGATACACTACCATAACAGATTACAATTCAGTCAGTAAACAAATGTGCTAGAAGAACAATATTTATAAAAGCTTAGGCAAGACAAATACTGCATTATATTTTATATATATCATTATATTTCTTTGGCCTTCAGCCTCGCCCTTCGAGGTACCCCTGTCCATAATTTAGTTGGCTGATAGTGGAGAGGCTGATTGTGTGAAGTCAAGGGCAAGAGGGCAGGATAGTTGCCGTCACCCTTAGATGAAACCAAAAAACAAGTGGAGGCTGGGAAGGAGGAGGCGAGCTCTGACGCACAGCAGGTATGAAATGGATTGAGGTACAATATAAAACCCTTTGTAGCTGTTCATTGGACGTGTTGTTTATCAAATGATGAATAAGATACTAGCCATTCAACTGAAGAATATTCTGAGTTTTGTAGGCAACTAATATGCTTGATGTATCACGATTTTAATCTAGTTTAAAACTGATTTCAAGTTAGGGATGGAAATCTTCAGTCAAGTCTGGTATGCAGAATGGCCCATGGTCATCATTACTGAGATAGGTTCTTGTGGAACATCAATCACTGAAAATGATGCAGTTAGAATAATTTGTTGTTCTGAAAGGCTGTTACTGTATTAATAAGGTTTGCTTACAATGAAAAAAAACAAAGTACACTTAACAAAAATATAAACGCCACATGAAACAATCTCAAAGATTGTACTGAGTTACAGTTCATATGGAAATCAGTCAACTGAAATAAATTCATTAGGCCCTAATCTATGGATTTCACATGACTGGGAATACTGATATGCATCTGTTGGTCACAGATACCTTAAAAAAAATAAAGGTAGGGGCGTAGATCGGAAAACCAGTCAGTATCTGGTGTGACCACCATTTGCCTCATGCAGACACATCTCCTTCTATTAGAGTTGTTCAGGCTGTTGATTGTGGCCTGTGGAATGTTGTCCCACTCATCTTCATTGGCTGTGCGAAGTTGCTGGATATTGGCGGGAACTGGAACACGCTGTCGTACACGTTGATCCAGAGCATCCCAAACATGCTCAGTGGATGACATGTCTCGTGAGTATGCAGTCCATGGAAGAACTGGGACATTTTCAGCTTCCAGGAATTGTATACAGATCCTTGCGACATGGGGCCGTGCATTATCATGCTGAAACATGAGGTGATGGCGGCGGATGAATAGCACGACAATGGGCCTCAGGATCTCGTTACGGTATCTCTGTGTATTCAAATTGCCATCGATAAAATGCAATTGTGTTCGTTGTCCATAGCTTATGCCTGCCCATACCATAACCCCACCCCCGCAACTATGGGGCACTCTGTTCACAACGTTGACATCAGCAAACCTCTTGTCCACACAACGCTATACACGCTGTCTGCCATCTGCCCGGTACATTTGAAACCGGGTTTCATCCGTGAAGAGCACACTTCTCCACCGTGCCAGTGGCCGTCGAAGGTGAGCATTTGCCCACTGAAGTCGGTTACAATGCCGAACTGCAGTCAAGACCTTGGTGAGGACGACAAGCATGTAGATGAGCTTCCCTGAGATGGTTTCTGACAGTTTGTGCAGAAATTCTTCAGTTGTGCAAACCCACAGTTTCATCACCTGTCCGGGTGGCTGGTCTCAGACAATCCTGTAGGTGAAGAAGCCGGATGTGGCGGTCCCGGGCTGGCGTGGTTACACATGGTCTGCGGTTGGACGTACTGCCAAATTCTCTAAAACGACATTGGAGGCGGCTTATGGTAGAGAAATGAACATTCAATTCTCTGGCAACAGCTCTGGTGGACATTCCAGCTGTCACAATGCTAATTCCACGCTCCCTTAAAACTTGAGACATCTGTGGCATTGTGTTGTGTGACAAAACTGCACAATGAGTGGGCTTTTATTGTCCCCAGCACAAGGTGCACCTGTGTAATGATCATGCTGTTTAATCAGCTTCTTGATATGCCACACCTGTCAGGTGGATGGATTATCTTGGCAAAGGAGAAATGCTCACTAACAGGGATGTAAACAAATTTGTGCACAAAATTTGAGAGAAATAAGCTTTTTGTGCGTATAGAAAATTTCTGGGATCTTTTATTTCAGCTCATGAAACATGAGACCAACACTTTACATGTTGCGTTTATATTTTTGTTCATTGTATGTTGCGTCTCATCTTACCACAGCAACACCCAGCAACGTCATTTTATTTTATTTTTTTAGCTAACTGCCTGTCCTGTACAGTATGCGTGACAACTAAAGTTGGGCATGTTCCCTTCAAATATGTAATCTCAAACATAATGCTCTACTGCTAAATGAAATGAAGTGTTCTTATTAGTAATTTTGGTTATGGCTTTAATTCAAATTTTATCTTGAGTTTTTCAGCATAATCTAGCACGGCAAATGGAGTCTTAATCAGCCGATCAATTGCGTTATTCTGCATTTCACATTTGAAGCCTTTACAAGACAAGCACCAAAATAAAACAATAACATACAGTATATTGTGTTTCTTACCACTGATACAAACAAAACAAAGCCATTTCAGTCAACACACCTACATTAACTGCACATACAACTGCATTACAGCAATGCTTTTGCAGGGGGTGGGAGGATGTAGGTTGCACTTTAAAACCTGTGTTCAAATCACCTGATCTACTAGTGGGAGTACTGTTTCAGACAGACAGGAGTTTGTCATTGGAGGCAAAGCCTCCTCTGGTAAAAAGAGAAACAAACTCTGATCTCTTCCAATTAAAACCTATGCTCAGATCACAAGATCTTTCACTGCTAACACTGTGTTTAAATGGGAGAAGGGAGACTTGCCTCCCTTTGTAAAAAGAAAGAAAAAAGCAACTCTCCTCCAGGACCAGAACACCATCTGCCACTGCTAGTACAGCAAGCACGTATCTCTCAGCAGCCAGAAATTCTGTTCATTTAGGAATGTTGAATCTAGGGTTAAGTTAAAATATTTATTTCCTTAAATTTTAGCCAATAATTGTATTTTACTGAACATTATATTATAATTCTCTCTCATTCTCTCTCTCTCTCTCTCTCTCTTTCTCTCTCTCTTCTTTGAAACACTGAGGAGGCTCTGTCTCCCTTGCATCCTCTAAGGAGCCTCCACTGTGTGCAAGTGATTTGGAGGGCAGTTTAAATAGGATTGGAGGCACTGAAAGGTTTTCTAACCCACTTTATAAGAGCAACAACCATTTGTCATCCACATTTCTCTGCTGCAATGTTTTTAATAGCTCTAGCTTTGCAGGACAGCCAGGAGCAAAGCCCAGTATTTGGGTTTTCATTATGCGCTTCAGGAGGGGAAAAAATCGAAATCAATTGGAAATGTAGAACGCTAACATTGATAGATGGGAACCGTTAATGTACTATATCAATGTCTACTAATAAATCATAGGTTTGTTTTCCAAGAAACACATGTTTAACTGCTGGTCACATAAGTGTAACACTTTTCCAAGCATACACATTTTTTTAAACTTAATATTTTATTAAAAACTTGAATGCTCAAACTGAAGACTTCAAAGGGTAAGATAAGTTCAATGCAATGACAGTAAATGACAGCAAAAACTAAAGAGAAAAAACTGAAATATGTCAATTGCATAAGTGTTCAGACCCAACAACTCAATATTTGGTGGAAGCACCTCTGGCAGCAATTACAGCGGCAAGTCTTTTTGGGTAAGTCTCTACCAACTTTGCACACAGGCTTGGTGCAATTTGTGCCCATTCTTCTTGGCAGATTTGCTCAAGCTCTCTCAGGTTGCTTGGGGATTGCTTATGGACAGCAGTTTTGAAGTCTTTCCACAGATTCTCAATAGGATTCAAGTCAGGACTTTGACTGGGCCACACAAGGACATTCACTTTCTTATTCTTAAGCCACTCCAGTGTAACTTTACCCTTGTGCTTTGGATCAGTGTCCTGCTGAAAGCTGATTTTTAGCCCCATTTTTAAGTCTTTATTAGATTGAAACAGGTTTTCCTCCAGTATTTGTCTGTACTTTGCTCCATCCATTTCTCCTTCAGTCCTAACAAGCTTTCCATTCCTTGCTGAGAAGAAGTAACCCCATAGCATAATACTGCCTCCACCATGCTTGACTGTAGGGATGGTGTTGACTGGGAGATGTGCTTGGCATTTAGACCAAAAAGTTCCAATTTGGTCTAGTCTGACCACAACACCTTTTACCACATTTTTGCAGGATCACTCAGGTGCTTTGTTGCAAACTCCATGCGAGCTTTGAGATGGCTTATTTTTAGTAAATGCTTCCTTCTTGCCACCCTGCCATACAGGCTACATTTTTGAAGTGTTCTGGATATTGTTGACTGATGCACATTTTCTCCCATTTCAGCCATTGAACTCTGTAGCTCTTTCAAAGTTGGCGTTGGCCTCACAGTGGCATCCCTCACCAGTTTCCTCCTTGCCCAGCTTTTCAGTTTTGAGGGACGGCCTGATCTAGGCAGTGTCTGTGTGGTACAATGCACCTTCCATTGCTTGATGATTGAGTAGCCTGAGCTCACAGGGATATTCAGAGACTTCAATATTTTTTTTGTACCCTTCTCCTGATCTGTGCTTTTCACTGACTTAATCCCTGACTTGGTTTGAAAGTTCCTTGGTCTTCATGGTTGAGTCTTTGCTTGAAATTCACTACCTGAACAAGGAACCTCAAAGACATATGTATTTTTATTCTGAAATCATGAGAACCACTAATACTGCTGTAACAGGGCGAGAAGCCCTGTACTGTATTTTTTTTTAGAATGGAGTCTCCCCCTCCGCCCCTGTGTTATTTTGCATTGACATATTATGATTTATTTATTGTATTTATTATTGTTTTAACGGCGAAAGCCATGGTTATTGTTTTTGTATTTATTTAATGGATTTAAATATGACGGCATTGTCGCGTTTGTTTTGTTATTGATTTGTTTTTATTTAGATGTGTTCTGGCAGAGACGAGATTGGCAGCCCCTCCTCTGCCAGTTGCTAATTTTAAAACTCGTGCAGAATATGGCCGAGGGGTAATGAGAGAATTGATAGTTTAACCCCTCGGCCATAGTAAATAAAAGCCTGCAGCTCTCTGCACTCTGGGTAGGTTGTTCGGAAGTGGAGAAAGGGAGAGCAAGAGGAGAGATTAATTTAAAAATTGAAACATTTATAAGAACAGTGAAGACGATTGCCCAGCCTGACCTATTTTGTGTTTGTTATTTGTTTTGTTCAGCTACTTATTTTGTGCTCTGTGAGCAAGTGTTTGTTTTGTTTGAATATTTTATTTATTTTTTGTTCTTTAATAAACGGCGCAACCACTCACCTTTTGAACTGCAGTTACCTGGTTTGTTGTTGTTCCTCATTCTGGCCTGACGTCACTGCTCAGCTGTTTCCTGTCACAATTGTTAAGGTCATTTTGTGCACCTGAATTAATTTAAGTTTGCCACAGCAAAGGGTTTGAATACTTAAGCAATCATGACTTTTCCATTTTTATTTGATATTAATTATCTATTTTCTTTTTGCTTTTGCTTTGAATGTGTGGAGTAGGTTGTGTATATAACACACATTAATTCCCACTTCAGAATGGAGTCATACTCTAAATTACAGATGCATTGAATGTATTTGATTAACATTTAAAACCGCTCAGATCAGTAATAAAAAAATTGCCAGCCACCAAATGAACTTAGTGGGCACTTAATACAGGCACCAGTCTCTCATTCAATGTTATTCACTTGTACGGTCCTAATGAGGTATTTCGGACAAATAAATAAATAGAAGGTAACAGCAAGTGACTTTAATACAGGGTTATGGTACTTTCTTTAGCGCTATCCTCCACTGAATAATTGTTTAGTACATCCAACTATATAGTACATAATAAGGCTGTAATTTTATCAGGATGTTCTATAAACCCACAAGAGCAAAGCTTGACTTATTCACAATTGGAGGGATTCCTCTAGTTTCTCACACAGAACGCTTGTAGTACATTTTTATATCAGCTGTTTTGAGTCAACAAAGGTGCTTGTGTTTATTAACTGCAGGAGGCACTTTCATTCTTCTTAGTGAGGTTGCACAAGTAAATATTAACTGATCTTGAGTACATTGTTGTACTTATAATCTTAGATCTCAGACTGTTCTAAGTTTCTCAGTTCCTAAAGTTTGCATGGAATTCGGAAAAAAAGTATTTTTCTAGCTCCGTGGTCTTGGAACAAACTTCAGGTAGAACTGAAACTTATTGTCTTGCTACCTTTACGGGAGTTGAAACAAAACGTTTTGCCCAGTGCTCTTAAATTGATTCTTGTAATTTGATGAACTTGTTTGTATTGGTTGTGCTCATTTGAATTTGTTATTATATGCCACCTTATTGACCAGGTATCCCTCTAAAAGGAGAATCTCCACAGGACTTTCCTGGTTAAATAAGGGTTAAATAAATAAACACAAATACCTACGGGGGAAAAAAGGGGTATTTTTTTAAAAAAAGATTTTATAAAGATGTTTATAAACTAATACATTTCCATTAACATCTTTATTTCAATCATGTGATCAACTTGCAGCTGGTAAAAAAGGGGTCTGCTGCTTGAACATTCCTACAAGAGCTGACCTTCTTTACTACTAAACATTAACACAAAATGAACATTTGTTTGTTAGCAAGCTAGAATACACCCCTTAAAATAGAGTGTGACTTAACAGTAAAAACATGTAGGCAAAGTGATACAAATTCCTGATGGACCTAATAAGTTCAGGTCAATACAAAGGGGTTGGAGGTGACTTGCCTTGTGATAGCATCTGAAGTAGGCTGCTCGCTCATCTGAAAACTTTTCCAGCCTTTTAGGGCCTTTGCTGGATGCCTTCTTGAAAACCAACCAGCATCTGTGATATATCTGTGGAAAAGAACAGACGATCAACAAGCCATTCATGAAGATAAATTAACAAATCACTCCGAGCTTGGCGGTAGTTCCAAGAGGTACCCAGATTCCAGCCCTCTTATCCAATCACATCTCCCCTCTGCTCCAGCAATGGTCAGCACTGTTTTATGATGTTCAGAGCTGGTATCTGGTTAACAGCTGGTCAAGCTGCTTCAAGGGACTGAAGCCATGTTCCATCTGCCACTGGGATTGAGTAATGAACTATTTGAAAACTCATTCATTTACATCAGCAGCAGATCAAAATCAAATTCAACCGGGACTCTGTCAGCCCATTAGAATTATGGGCTGGCAGAACCCTATATATTGTGCCGATGAAGGAAGTTACAATGTAAAAGACACAACAATTACAAGCTGAACATTAAGGCTGTGAATGCATTTAGAGAAATATTGAAGAGTAATTGATCTGTTAAAAAATGAGATACATACAATGAAATGACAGCTCATTGGCATCACTCAAGTTATAGAATTCAAGTAGCTAGGAGTTTATTTTTGATCCATTGCAAAAATATACTAGAAATTTGTATTAAATATCTGGACTGCAGAGTGTTAGCCAAGTTATCCACTTTGAAAAAGGCAAAGCACTGGCTTAGCCTCAAGCTGAGGTTATGTATTAGAAACCTTACAACTTTCATCCAGCAAGCGGCACTCTCCATTCCAGGGCAGACGATGGCTGAACAGTTATACAATGACTTTCTTTAAAAAAAAAAAAAAAAAAAAAAACACACAATCACACACACACACACACCAAAAGTTAATCATGCTAATATTTCTTGGGAAATGTAATGCCATCACTTTCTTTTTTCAAGGTTATAGATTAATAAAATGTACTGATTGCTTCTTGGATGTCTTTCATAGCCGAGCTTATGTCCCAAGGGTTTCAAAGAACTTCAATTCTCAGAAGCTTCAAGCTTTTGCTTTCCTTCCCAGTACCATGGCAAATCCATGGCTTTCCTGTGGCTCATGTGTTTCCAAGGCCTCTCTGTTCCTTTCTGTGACGTCTTGAAGTGGAAAACGAGGATGTGCTGATCTCGTCAGCTCCGTGTGCTTTAACATTCAAATTCTCACAAAACAAAGTAATCTGCAGTAACACTAGGTTTTCACAAATGAGAATTGATTATTACCCATAGCTCCTAGCGCTTTCATACCTTCTTTTCAGAATTCACATTACTTGCCAAGCTAAAGGGCTTGATCTATTTCAATAAAATAATTGTGAGAAATGAATTCAATATTCTCATCGCTCAGTCATTGCATCTAAAGCGCTTTTAAATCGGTGTTATGTCAGCAGCTGTCACTAATATTTATAAATTGGGGGATACTACAGAATTCAAGATATATAAAGGCACTCATTTTTATGTGTGCTGCGGTAATGCTTTGAGGGTCAATATATCCTTTTCGACAATGCAGAGGGAAGATGTATGGCATCGACCTGTTCTGCCTTTGGAAAGGGCCATCTGCTCGCCTCTGATTAAATTGACTTTTATTTTGTATTTGTTTTTTACTACTGTTCACCACATGTCAACCTATTTTCCAATTTGATCTTTTTTATGTTATCCTCCTGAGCACTGCACTGCCTGTAAGTGTAGTGTTCAGCCTGGCTTCCCTTCTGAAAAGAGGTATGGAGTTTGTGCAAGTCAGATTTAGATGGGAATCTGATGAGAATGCTCTCACTGTGTCAGATGTATTCATCTGCCTCTGG
Organism: Polyodon spathula; assembly: GCF_017654505.1. Lineage (NCBI taxonomy): Eukaryota > Metazoa > Chordata > Actinopteri > Acipenseriformes > Polyodontidae > Polyodon > Polyodon spathula. The sequence continues at coordinate 5,351,125 of NC_054541.1, read as the reverse complement.
AGAGGACATCATATTAAACTATACATATTTCAAAGGGTTATTTCTTTTTCATACATTGACTTTGTTATAATCCCTGTAGAACTCAGGCTAGGCAGACTGGTACCTACAGAAAAGCTTTAAACCTCAGAGATTGTGCAAAGAAAGCTATGAATACCTGTGCATTGAATTAGGTTTCATCAATACAAATTTGAATCTATTTTCAATAAGTTTGAGAATAGATTTTCATAGATAACCCAGATATCATAACTTAAATATTTATGAGAAGTATAATCTATTTGCTATTCACTTTCAATGGGATTTCAAATCCTGTTAGCCTGGGGGGGCAACAACTCAGAATAGTTTGAATAAGAAAACAAGAGTCCACAGAAAGCATCATCCAAATGACTGACTCAATTCTCAGCGTTTCATAAGAGCTTGACTTTCATTAACACCTTATACACCTAGAGTGCCATGTAGTTATCTACATAGTGGTGAGGTGACACTGGACAAAGTATTCTTGTGGGATATCAGGACCCCACAACCCCACACTGAAGGTGTCTAGTTTTTCCTTTACTTCCCATAAATATGGGATTGGCTCTGAGTAATTTGCTACGCTTATGACCTTGCAGTGGATCCATCCTTGATTTAGGATTTCTGACAGTTTCCATTTGTTGTGGTCATGCCTCAGTTCTGTTTCTGAACTGGACAAATCAAAAATGACAACCAGCAAGCATCGTTTCAGTGATGCACCAAAATGGAGATGTTTCAACTGAAAGTTACTTGACTACAGGCATAGTTTCTGGTATTATTTTGATTTAAGCATCCATTTTTAACAATCAAAAATATAGATATAAATGATTGTATTTAAAACTGTATTTTGACTGGCTCTTGTAATGCTTTATTTGCATATTTCTCTACAGCCCATTGTTTTTAAATGTATTGCTTTCATTCACCTTAACGAAAGCTACTTGTTTATATATATATATATATATTATATATATATATATATATATATATATATATATATATATATATATATATATATATATGTATATATAAAGTAGCTTTCGAGGTGAATGAAAGCAATACATTTAAAAACAATGGGCTGTAGAGAAATATGCAAATAAAACATTACAAGAGACAGTCAAAATACAGTTTCTTTACTTAAAATACTTTCTGAAGTCAAAATACATTTGCGCTGTACCGAAGAGCCCCAAAAAGGGCAAAGCATGTATGCGGCTACTGTATTTTGACTTTTAAAACGCTGTGACTGTAGAAGCAAATAGGCAACTTTCATGCAATTTGATTGGCTCCTGTAATGCTTTATTTGCATATTTCCCTACAACTCATTGTTTTTAAGTATATTGGTTTCATTCACCTTCACTTGAAAATTGCTTGTTTTCACTTACTCTCCTGAGCCTATTTGAAGTCAAAGTACAGTTGCGCTGTACTGATGAGACCCAAAAATATGCAGTTAGTGTATTTTGACTTTTAAAAGGCTGTGACTGTAGAAGCCGTTAGGCAACTTTCATGCGATTTGATTGGCTCTTGTAATGTGTCATTTGCATATTTCCCTACAACCATATATACACAAACACACACACACACAGTACCAGTCAAAAGTTACAATATACAAAACAAAACATAAGGAGTATCAAAGCAATGTTCAAGAAAATTAAAAATTGTCTCAATCTTGGATCCCTCAAAATTGCCACCCTTACCTTAATAACAGCCTCACAAACACAAGGCATTCGGTTAACAAGTTTCAGCAGGAAATCACCCAACATGACTTCCCAGCTCGTCTGCAGCACTTCCCAGAGATGTAGGACACTTGTGGGTAGCTTTGCTTTGACTCTTCTGTCCAGTTTGTCCCATACAAGTTCTATGGGATTGAGGTCTGGAGACTGGGCAGCCCAGGCCATTAGATTGAGTTGTCCTTCACTTTCCTTCTTCGCCAGATAGTTCTTGCACAACTTTGAGGTGTGTTTCGGGTCATTATCTTGCTGAAGAATGAAGGACTGCCCAACTAGCCGTAATCCTGATGGAATGGCATGCCTCTGAAGTATGCTATGATAGCCATGCTGGTTGAGCTTGCCATGGACTTGTAAAGATCATCGACTCTGTCACCAGCAAAGCAACCCCAGACCATGACACTGCCTCCTCCATGCTTGACAGTGGGAACCACACATACAGAACTCATGCACTCACCCTCTCTGCATCTTACAAATACTAGTATATTTAAACTTTTGACTCATCGGTCCATAAGACCGACTTCCACTCCTCAAACATCCAGTTTCTGTGTTTTTTGGCCCAGGCAAGTCTCTTCCTCTTATTCTGCACTCTTAACAATGGTTTCTTTGCAGCAATTCTTCCAGTTAGGCCAGTTTCATGCAATCTCCTCTGAACAGTTGATGTTGAAACATCTGTACTTCTAGTAGCATTTACCTGAGCTCACCGGTTTCGCAGACTTGTCACTCGAATTAACTTGTCCTCTGATTCTAAGGTCACCCTTGGCTTGCCTGACCTTGTTCGGTCCTCATGAGTGCAGGTTTCTTCAAATTGCTTGATGGTCTTGGCCACAGCAGTTACAGACACTTGCAAAGTTCTTGCGATTTGTCTTAAAGATTGACCTTCATTTCTTAAAGTAATTCAGACTTTTTTCTTTGCTTAACTGAGCGTATTTTGTTATTTTCTGCTCCCTTACATTCAGGAATGACAAACTTGTGCCTACGCTACCTATATTTATAGTAATCATGGACCCTCACCTGTTAACAATAATTGGTGACAAAAGGTTAATTAGGTAATATGCTAGTTAACTTAGAGAACATCTAACAAAGACACTTTTATACTTAGGCCAGTGTTCTAACACCGTGTTATACACATTTCAGACTTTTACCTGATTTGGGCTTCAGATTGAAATCCCCTTGCTTTGGGTGACCATTTCATTGAAATTGTAAATATTGACATTTTCATTTAAAAATTAAATTTTTGAATGCAATTCACATATGATTATCAGCTTATATTTACAATGAAAATTGTGTTTATAGTCTGGAACCAACTCCCCAGTAAAAATGATAATCATGAAAAACCTGGTTTCAAGCAGGTGTACTCAAACGATTGACTGGTACTGTGTATATATGCGGCGATCTAATTCAAGCATTCAGAATTCTAAAAGGTATTGACAATGTCAACCCAAGGGACTTTTTCAACTTGCAAAAAGATACAAGGACCAGGGATCACAAATGGAAATTAGTTAAAGGGGCATTCAGTGTAAAATAGGAGGCACTTTTTTTAAAGAGAAAAAAAATTGTCTGGTATCAACTCCCCAAACTTGTTAGCTGACACCCTGGGTTCAGAAGCTGCTTGATGAGACATCAATAATTTACTAACAACAAAATATTGACAGACTCCTCTTAATTGTTTTTTACAGTGTAAAATTGAACACAAAATTTAACATAATTATGATCAAAGTGAAACACCTTCAAAATAGCCAACAGACAGCAATAATTGTGTTTTCAGTGTAAAATTGAACACAAAATTTAACATAATTATGATCGCCTTCATAGCCAATGTTTTGTATAACATTTATGGAGGGTTCAAAAATCAGCGTTATTCTATCAAACTCGTAACGCTGTATAGTAATGACAGGTGACAGATATTTTTAATCGGAAATGTATTTTTTAAAAATTGGATGGGCTGGTTGGTAAGCCATCTATGTAGGCTCGGTTGGAATTAATTTTCTTATGTTGACATCTACTTTTGTATGTACGATTGCAGGCTATAAATAAATAAGTTTCAAGTGTCATTTGTTTTTTGTAGTTAGTTATTATACATGTATACCGTGTATGTAACACTTAATTATGTATGTATTAATCTTTAAAAAAAATACAATACAACTCCCTAAATGTACACAATTTGTTTATAATTGTTCGGTGAATTCCTCTAATCAGCCACCAAACATTTGCATTCTAATTGCAGGCTACCTGTAGATGAAACATACATGCTAACGTCCGCATATTTATTTTTCAAAGTTCCCATGTAAACAAAAAACAGCAATCACTGTAATATTTACCTATGGCCATACATTTGTAATTAATAAATACAATCTTAGAAATTTTTTGATGTCTTGTGAGGGATTGTGTTTTGTAGTTAATTGTTCGGTGAATTCCTCTAATCAGCCACCAAACATTTGCAGTATTATAAGAACATTTCATATGCTGTAGCTGGGCGAGTGCCCTGCACATATAGGTACTGTATAGTCACTGTGAGTGCAGTAATGCAACTGTTAGTTTAGTTTTTGGTAAAAGTTTAGCTAGTGTTCCAAGTTGGAGCTAAGCTTTTGTTTTGTTTATTTTTGATGGTATTGTGAATACAGTAATAAAAGTTTGCAAAAAACATTTAAACTGCAACCTCCAGCCTGTGTAAATGTTTTCTGCAAGCCACTCTACTATATAAGGTTTCAGTGGTGGGATGATACCACCTCCTGGAGGTTGGGAGTATAGTTGCAGTTGGAAAAAAAAGTATTACTATTCAAGAAAAAAAAAATGGAAACTGACTGATGCCGTTCAGGGTTACCTGCGCCTGAGGAGCTGGAGTGCTTGTTGCAGTTGTACAGTCTACCACTCCACAAGCAGGCCAAGCTGAGGAAACAGCACAATCGAGGCTTGATCATACCTTGAAAGCCTGGGAAGACTGGCTGTCCCACCACCCTGACTTGCTCCCAACGCCTACTCTCTGTGAGTATTCTGGTGAGCCCAACCCACACTGGAAAGACGGCCCGGAGCACAGCCCAACAGAAGGGTGTGGACTGTGTGAATACTTTGGGCATGGATGGCGAGAATGTCCGGAGCCGGAGTCGGACAGAGAGAAGTCGGAGTCAAATATTGAATTATCTAGGTGGTCTGACCTACTACTAATATGTCATTTGGTGTATTGTGTCTCTGAAATGATTAAACACAGTGGATGGTGTCAAAATGTAAATAAAGACAGGGGCCAGGGAAATTTGCACATATGTTCCGATGCTATAGGATGCATCACAAATCACCTGCCCGTTTGGTGAATGGAACCCCTTCCTGTTCACATATGTTTATGCATGGTGCTGCAGTGATTTGAGAGCAACGTGTGTGAAATCGATGGTTCCCATTACTCTGAAAAATCCATCAATGGCATAAAATTCTTTTTTATTATTTTGTAGCTGCTCCCGATTAAGTGGGATACTGGTATAATCGTTAACCCTTGTTTATCAAGTCATCCGTGACCCTTTGAAATGACCCAAAGACAGAAGGACAATGCTGCCGACACCTTCATATGCGGGGTACGGTATGACTCCTTTTGTAGGCAATTCAAGGTTCTCCCGCAGAGCCTTACAGAGGTCGACAATAGCTGCCCTATCCAGACGCAATCACGTTTTTAGATAGTCATCTTGTAAATCTAAGAAATGAACCCTGGTCCTACAACTTCGGCATCGCAGCCAGGGTCTGTCAATCTCAGGCTTGCACTCAAGCTTTAAAATTATATTTGCCTCTGCTGCAACTGCTGCCACTCCCAGCAAAGCCATACTGTAGCTTATTTATGCTGTTTAACACCAAAGAACTTAAAAATTGTTTCAAGATGAGTTCAATACTTTTTCGTTAATTAAAACCCTCCTTTTCCAAGTGCAAATTAACGCCTGATTTACAATCACATTAGCAAGATTATTTAATAATGAAATAGGCATAACGACAGCTTGAAAATGCCCAAATCAATGCTACATACAGATTTGTTCATTAACACTGGAGTTATCAGTTACCAACTTTTGAAAATCCCCCCCCCCCCCCCCTTAGTTTCTTCCCAAAACTATTAGTCTTGTGAAGAGCTGCAGGATTGAAACGTGTATCCCTGTTTTGCCGTTTACAAAACTGCAACGGTTGCACGTTTTCTTTAATCTTTTAAGGATATATGTATCATTTAAAAAAAAAAAAAAAAAAAAGTGAGAAAATGTTAAATCTTCAGGAAGGCATACATTACATTCTGGCCTTGTAGTATTTCTGATTTTATACAGTCTTGAATCCAGTCTATTCACACATCATCAAAACAAAAGTTTTTTCTGTTTTTTTTTTTTATGTACGTGGAAAATGAAAGTGGTACTGGCAGGGCGGGCCATTATATTACCTAATAAACATTGTAAAAGGCAGGCACTCTTTCACAAGTGTAGAAGTTGCAGCTTTACAGTTTTCTCAATTCACTCTGCAGCACAGTCACAGTTTACAAAGCAGGTAATTTTACTAATATTACTTGATATACCGGCCACACTGGCATTTTTTTTTTTATCATGAATGCACCTTGGGCACAGAAAAACATAGCTAACCAGCATTAAAAAAAGGTATTTTAATTAATACTCTTACTGCTCTTTTTTATTATTAAATTTTGATGTAGCTTTGATTTACTGAGTGCAAAATCCACAACATAAATCTTGGTAATAGTATTATATTGCAAATGCTTGTTTTATAGCAAAAAAACCCAATTGAGTAATACTTAAAGAAGATACTGAATGATTTGTGATATACTATTTTTATTCGCTGCCGTAAGGCAAAAAAAAACATGTCTACCATTAATGAATATTCAATATTGCATTTATACTACAAGTATATAAAATAAACAGCAATACAATGTGTACATTCTTTATATTAAATCAATTAATTCAGGGATTATTTTACCTGGCGGATGTTTAGTTTAATTGTCGACAGACTATGCTTAGACGCAGATTAATTTTGAACCGTGTTTATGGCCTCTTTGTAACCTTCTTTTTAGAGAGAGCCTTGAGGCCGGCCTCTCTTGTTTTCTACCCTTGCTGGTGTTAATGAAGGGGCTACAAACCGTTCAGATTAGACAGACCGCAGGATGATCAGCTGCTTGCATTTCTTAGCTAAACGCATTCAACGAAATAGTGATCCAAATCAAAACAACATCAGAAATTATTTCGGACACTTCAAGTTGTTATAAAACACATATCGATGGCAGTATTGTTTGAACTACCAAAGAATTTCAGCGTGTTTTATTTATTTATTTACTGTCATTCCTTGACATTGCTGTTTCTTCACAGTAAACATTGGCCATAGACATGTTTTCATAAAGTAATAACATGAGGTTTACTTGTGCCTTTTTGTAGCTGAACGAGCAAACAAACTGAAATTTAACTTTCAACACTTCAAATAAAACAAACGTGGAAATGCCATTATAAAATGAAAAGGGGGAAAAAGTCACTGTTTTGGTTCTCGTTTATTACAATCCACATAACAGAAAGCCGGAACAAAAAATATATAACATAAAAAATATATATATATAAAAATCACTACACAGCATTTCCAGCAAGTTTAAGCGAGGCATTTCAGAATGACGTGCATGCCTATGAGATTCTAACTCACTCTAAAGAACCAAAATGCCTTTTTGACCTAGATGGCCTTCCATAGAGATCACTATGCGTGCGCACGCATAATCTGGTTTGTTTACTTTGTTTTATTTGATTTTCTCACATATCACTCAGAGATCTTTTTCATTTGCCACTTTTGAAACTGTCACGCAACTATGGTGAGGCGATAACTAAGTGCAATGTATTTTTATCATTTCCAGTGAATACGACACGTCAAAAAATATTCATTAGAATATTTAGATATTTGTCCCAGTGCTAATAAATACATAATATATAAATACATGGAAATAAAATGTATTTTACAACATCTAACCTTGTTTTGGACATGCTCTGCTATATTTTGCTACACTTTGCTACACTTTAACCACGCCAGTGAACAGAGAAGGGTATATGGGGACGTTAGACCGCTTGTTTTTCTCAACCATTATTATCTAGGCTTCCTGTTGACAGAGACATTTGTCAAGAAAAAGGTCTTCTGTTGCTCGGCAGTATGCAATCTGTTACAAAAATCGTTGCAAAGTATCTGCTAAAAGCAGGAAGGTGCTCATTTATCTGAAGAGTACTTTTTAAAAGAAAGGAGAGGTGATTGTGTGTGGGGGGGGTGTGGGGTTGGGTAAAGAGTGTTTTTAGATCTAGTGCTGTATCTGTACAATCATATAATCCCACAACCATGCTTTTGCACTGTATTCTAAACTTCCTCAGTACTCTGTTTCACCAAAAGTAGATCTTATTCATAGTCCAGTTTGTGCACTCTCCAAAACTATCTTTAGCTGCTGCTTCAATCCACCATTACCATCTGCTTGTCATTACGTCACACTACATACTGTGCTCCTACTACATATTGCAGCAGTTGCAGGTTATAAAACCAATTAGACATGAGTTGTTCAGTTCCAATACAAAAATGTGTGTAATTTTAACAGTGTACTGTGGTTGTGCAGTTACAATGTAATCCCATGTGAAATTACAATGTGAGGGGTACCCCCCCCCCCCAAATGTTTTATAGAGCAGGCATTTTCGACTACTTCTATTAGGTAATGCATATTTCAATTAATTTGCATTGAAGGCTATACAGAATGTCAATTATTGCAAAGATGGCACCATATGTCAAAAGCAATTAAAACAAAAGTTATTATCACATCATGTGAACTTTTGAAAAGCTTGCTACAGTGAGTGAGGGGGTAACTTCCCTAAATAGCAAATTAAATATTTAAAATGTAGCAGCAGTATGATAAATGTCTTGGAAAATCCAGACACACATTCACTGCTGCACTATGTGAATCACCTGAAATGAATGTACGCTACAGTTATAGCAACAGTAATATATATTGTGAAATTGTTATAAAAGCAGAAAGTCCATAAGTTTCCAGCAGAACAACAAATACTGTACATCCTACACATCAACACTGTAACAATACATGATTCAGTTATAGTGATTTTTGTTGAGTATCTAGTTTAATTGTACTCGCTAATATCTAAAGCATAGTAAACTGTCTTTATACCACCTAGCTGTTACCTGCCATTTTATCAATAGTAATAAATGAGGAACCAATAACAGCATTTGTTCATTCCCTGAGACAGCTTAATTCAGGTTTTCTGTAACACAGACTAAAACTTTTTACCCATTGACATTTTCTTTTACTTTGTAAACATTTATTCCAGGTTAATATAGTATAGTACACCACACACACACCCATATATTTATTACACAGATACATATCTATAGTGTAAATGCATCATAAATACAGCATACATTGATAAATAAAGAATATAAATAAAGAAAAGCCTTCCACTCAAAGTTTATAATATATTATAAAATGCAAGGATCATTTTCTTTAAATGCTCTTCATGTATGAGTCTATTGCTATCTTTTCACTAAACAAAATGCAAGCAGATCAGAAAGAAAACCATGCCCTGCTTTAACACAGGGAAAGTAATGTACTTACCCGTAAGTGCCTGCTACGAATTCTTGCATATCCTTGTTTTACAATGTCATTAAAATTTGAAGCCATGGCCTGACGGTTTTCACCTTAGCAACTGGTGCCGAGAAGAGTCCAGGTACAGACACAGACGCAGATACAAGAGCCCTCTTCTGTTTTTTTTTTCTTTCTTTCTTTCCACCTAGTAACCTCAGTAACTCCTTCCGGAGTGCAAACTAAATGAAGAGTTTATTCCACATGGGAAAGGCATGTGAGCGAATAACAGAGCTATACATTACACAGAGCAAAGACAACACAGAAAGAGAAGGAGGGAACCGTAGGGCTGGAGGGAGTTCAGACAGCTCGACTGGAACACTTTCTAATAGAAACTGCCTGTCTGCTCCAAGGAATGTACCATCTTGCCACACTTCTGAAAGTACAAGAGTCATTGATACTGTGTGTATGCCATTACTGTTATGGAGTATGTCTATCCAAGGCTTTGTTTTTTACATGCTTTTTAAACCTCATTTTATCCTCCACAAAAGTATTTTTATTCTTAAATGTATCAATAATGTGTGTTAAAATATGTGTCATTGGTGAGGAATAATTGCTCACATGATTCTGAAAGGCTGGGCATTTTTCATATGTTATTGTAAATGGAAAACTACAAATATGTTAACATAACATTATTCAACAGATTTCATTCGACTTTATGAAGTAAAATTTGTTAATTCTATCGGGTGATGCAAAACGTTTGGCTGGAGCTGTAGGTCTTAAGGTTAGGCAGTAGGCAATTCATTGCAAATATAGGAGCAGCTTTATTCTCCAGAACACCTGCCAACTGGCTGCAGACTTCTTCAAATCATTCTGCAGCAGGCAGGTAAAGAGTGGCTAACAAATCTAACTTACAAATACTTACCTTAACAGGAAATTGAATATTTACACGCACACTCAGTAAGCAAAATGCAAGCAAATGTGCAGATTAATGTGCACAGATGGTACATTGATTTGACAGTAAGCAAAGGATTTTGTAATTTAAAGGGACTGCAGTCTATATTCTTAAACCATAAAAATATAGTATCAAAAGAGCAACGTGGCATGGGTATGTAATATCATAGTTTTCTTATACATCTGTAAGGTTCAGGGGTTTAAAATACTCCTGTAGCTCAAAAGGGCTCACATAGCTATTACACTGGAGTGTAACCACTAACCTGTCCCCCTGCCCCTAGTGAATGTAATAAATACACAAGTATAGAATACCACATAGAACAAATGTGCTATCTCTTACATCCACAGGGACAGTGCTGCAGGGGGCAGGTTAATTGCAAATCAAGGTCTGTCTAACCAGTCATCACTGTGTTATACAAGGTATCAGTGATATTTTCTTTTGAAAGTAATATTGCTGTAACCCAGCCCACACAAGCCGACTGATCTGTAGTTTTTATTTCCAAGTTTGGAAAATCAAAGAGCCTATCTATATTCCAGTTTAAAATAACAATATCATTTCCCTGCAAAACCAAAGACACTTTTAAAAAACTTTTTAGATGTAGATAAATGTGTCAAGGCTTTTTTTCTCTTTATTAAAAAATAGTTTATTTGGTAATATGCTCACTCTTGAAACGATTGGAAGGAAATAATAATGTAGAATACAGCTCTATGTACACCAAGCAAATAGTAATATTCTAGCACTGGGGCCACTTTGAAGTCGAGTCATAGGCTATGGATGGTCCCAATGTAAATATGCATTCATATCAAGCTCTCAGAAACACAATAACTCAGATGATGGGTTTATTTCTCTATCAGTAAGTTTAAAAGTGCCAGACATAGGTATGAAATACAGATACTGTCCACGCTTTTTCAAACTCTACACTTACATTTTCAAGCTATGTCTCAAGATCAGCTTGTTGAATATTTACGAAAGTAGTTCGTTACCCACCATGTCTGGCTTGTGAATGGCTACAGTCACTAAGACTAGATCTTGGTTAAGTTATAGAACATACTGTAAAGATGAACCCCAGGAGAAATGCACATATGAGAATGTGTTTTTCAGCCGCAGGCATCTACATTTCTAGGATTCACTTAGAACTATGGCACCGCTATCCTTACAGCAGCTATAAAAAAAGGACCTAATTGACATTTTATGCAACGTTATCCAACATGTTATCAGACAGTAGTTTTTGTAATTTGGCACATTACCTTAAAACACCACAATTAAAATATAACCCTAGGTGTACATACATTGTCAGATTGAACTTTAAAAATAAATTAGCTGGTACACAAGCTTTAGAGTCCTTCCCTTTGAAGATGGTCCAGGTTTTGATTTTACATCTGCTTCAAACCAAAGCCTGCACAGCTTAACTTCTACAAAAAGTTACTGAATTTGTCCCACAATCTCGTTCCGTTTAGCCCCAAAACATATAGCATTTCCTGGGTTAGTGCAATCGTCCACAGTTTATCCTGTGCACTTCATTAGAAAGCAGACCTTATTGGATAATTAGTTTGTTAAATTACACAATTTTAGCTTTCTCCCTCTTCGAAGCTTTCTGCACACTCTGTGAACTAACCAGCCATCCTCCTGCCACTACCTGCAGCAGCAGGGCACGTTCGTGTCAGATGCGGGCTCTGTTCTCAAGGTCAGTGAGGATTCAGAAACTTAAATTCAACTAGTGTCCCTCATTCTGCTGCTTAACATGGCTTAAAACATCTGCCCTTTGTTTTGCTTTATTGCAATCATTTTTCAGTCACTCTCGAATGAACAGAACAGCTGCCCTGTCAGCTGCCCTGTAAGAGTGAGACTTACTGCAGTGGTTGAATATAATGACTTTTTGCATCTACAGATTGTAAAGGTATATTAAATGAAAAGCAATAAAGTAAATCTCTTTTAATTTGGAAAAAAAAATATTAAGATCTCCGTAACAGGACAAGAACGATTGTACAGTTATTTGTTATTTGTGAACTGGGTCTCCCCCTTATCCCTTGTGTTATTTTGGTTTATTTATTATTTATGTATATAAATGATGCCAAAAGCTGTGTGTTTTGTTTATTATAATGGATTTATTATCTGTATTTGTATATCTGACAGGGTAGTCGTGCGTTTTGTTTTGTTATTTGTGTTCATGGCCATGCTCCCCTCCCGTCGTTGCCTTCCGAGGGACCACTGCCACCCTGTCATACATCGCCCGGGGATGCCAGTTCGTCATCGCCTGGGGCTGCCTGCCTTGCACCGCCCAAGGAAGCCACGCCCGCTTCGCCTGGGGCTGTCTATCTCTCCTTTTTATCCCCTAGGGTTGCAGAAGGTCTCGCTTGCCAGGGGTTGCTGAAGATCTCGCTTCGCATGGGGGTGCTGTCTGTCTCTCCTTTGCTTCTCCTAGGGTTGCTGCCGGTCCTGCTTTGCCTGGGCTCTGCTTCACCTGGGGTCGCTGAGGTCTTTGCTTCGCCTGGGGTCGCTGAGGGCTCTGCTTCTCCTGGGGTTGCTGTCAGTCCTGCTAGACAGCAGAAAATACTGTGGCTGGAGCCCCATAGAGGGGAGCTGCCACCCAGGGGGGGGAGGGGGAGGGTCAGGAGACCAGCTCCCCCAGCCGCACTTTCGCAGAAGGAGAAACAGCGGCTGAAGTCCCGGAAGAGGGAGCTGCCAGCCATGAAGGAGTGGGGGGTGAAGGACCTCTCACCATGGTCCCCACCATGGACACCTTGCTCCCCCTCTTCCAGGACTTTAAGACTGAGGGGGGAGGTGGCCGTTGGGGCCATGTGTGCTTTGCACAAGAGGGGGCTCGAGGGGAGAGAATGTGTAACAGAGCAAGGAGGCCTGTACAATGGTTATTTATTTGAGAAAGGGATCTCCCCCTCCACCCCTGAGTTATTTTGAGTTTATTTATTTATTATTTATGTAAATAAATGACAGCGAAAACCATATGTTTTGTTTATTATGATTTATTTATTGTTATGTGTATTTGTATATAGGGCGGCGTAGCAATGTGTTTTGTTTTGTTATTGTTTTGAAAATGTATTGTATTTAAAAATGACAACGAGAAGCCGTAGTTTGTTTATGTTTTGAAGTGGGGATGGGTAGCACCATCCACAATAAAACCTTGTGCAGAAGGTGGTCATCTCCCAAGTCTAATTAGTTAATTTATTAATTGAGAGATGACCACCAAGATAAATATCGACAGCTCTCTGCACTCTGGGTGGGGTGTTCAGAGGAGGAACGACAGCGAGTGAGGAGAGAGAGAGAGAGAAATTTAAAAATAATAGAAAGGAACCGTGAAGGCTACTGCCCAGCTGGACCTTAACTATTATTTGTGTTTGTGATTTGCTTTGTTTAATTATTTATTTTGCTCTGTGATCAATGTTTTTGTTTAAATATTTATTTTAAATTTGTTTAATAAAAACAGTGCCGCAAGGGTCATTTGCCTGCAGTACCTGTCAGTGCTTTTCTTCCTGCATTTTCTCAACTACGCGATGGCAGCAATCTAAGCTTTCCTCTCAAAATAACTGCCAGTCTCCAACTGCAGCATTCTTTACAGGGGTGTCTGTGTCACACAATCATATTTAGCATACACACTGCTAATAGTAAACACTAATTAAAGATATCTGGCACTCTCTTCTGCCAACATCAGCACTGTGAAAAGATTTGCACACATCCATCTGGCACGTGCCAGCATGTTGCACTGTGCAATCAACAGTGCCAGCTGATACCCGAATGGAAACTAGAAACATCATTCAAAAAGGAAAAACAAGGTACTGGACCTGTGGCTACATAAGATTTTCTGGGCCACGTACTGCAAGGTACTGGAGGTCCTGCCTTGGTGTGGAGTTCTGTGCAAAATGCCAAGTTTAATATAGCATATAATGCTAATCAACATTTAGTAAATCTTGCCCTGAATGCTGTACTGTTCAATTCGCTGTGCTTGGTGTTTTTATATATATATATATATATATATATATAGTGCCTTGCAAAAGTATTCAGACCCCTGACCAATTCTCTCATATTACCGAATTACAAATGGTACATTGAAATTTCGTTCTGTTTGATATTTTATTTTTAAAACACTTAAACTCAAAATCAGTTATTGTAAGGTGACATTGGTTTTATGTTGGGAAATATTTTTAAGAAAAATAAAAAACTGAAATATCTTGCTTGCATAAGTATTCAACCCCCACACATTAATATTTGGTAGAGCCACCTTTCGCTGCAATAACAGCTTTAAGTCTTTTGGGGTAAGTATGTACCAGCTTTACACACAGTGTCAGAGTGATTTTGGCCCATTCTTCTTGATTTGCTCCAGATTTGCTCCAGGTTGGTTGGACGACGCTTGTGGACCGCAATTTTCAAATAGTGCCACAGATTCTCAATGGGATTGAGATCAGGACTTTGACTTGGCCACTGTAGGACATTCACCTTTTTGTTCTTGAGCCACTCCAATGTTGCTTTGGCCTTGTGCTTGGGATCATTGTCCTGCTGAAAGGTGAATTTCCTCCCAAGCTTCAGTTTTTTAGCAGACTGAAGCAGATTCTCTTGCAGTATTTTCCTGTATTTTGCTCCATCCATTCTTCCTTCAATTGTAACAAGATGCCCAGTCCCTGCTGATGAGAAGCATCCCCACAGCATGATGCTGCCACCACCATACTTCACTGTAGGGATGGTGTGTCTTGAGGCATGGGCAGTGTTAGGTTTGCGCCACACATAACGCTTTGAGTTTTGGCCAAAAAGCTCTATCTTGGTCTCATCTGACTACAAAGCCTTTTCCCACATCGCAGCTGGGTCACTCTCATGCTTTCTGGCAAACTCCAGACGTGCTTTCAGATGGTACTTTTTGAGTAACAGCTTCTTTCTTGCCACCCTCCCATACAGGCCAGTGTTATGCAGAGCTCTTGATATGGTTGACTGGTGCACCATTACTCCACTCCCAGCCACTGAACTCTGTAGCTCCTTCAAAGTGATTGTTGGCCTCTCTGTGGCTTCTCTCACAAGTCTCCTTCTTGTTTGAGTGCTGAGTTTTGAGGGATGGCCTTTTCTTGGCAGTGCCTGGGTGGTGTGATGCAGCTTCCACTTCCTGATTATTGATCCAACTGTGCTCACTGGGATATCCAAACACTTGGATATTATTTTGTACCCTTTCCCTAATCTATGCATTTGTATTACTTTATCTCTAACTTCTGTAGACTGCTCTTTTGTCTTCATTTTCCTTCAGATTCACAGCCTTACCAATGATCCTTCAACAGTGGGGTTTTTATCCAGAAAATGTGACAGCAACTTTAATGGTTCATAGGTAGAGGCCAATGGTAAGGTAATTGTGTCCTCGTTAGGGCAATTTCTTTCATCGGTGCAAACTGGGAGCTTCCACAGCACAGGGGTTGAATACTTATGCAAATAAGATATTTCAGTTTTTTATTTTTCTTAAAAATATTTCCCAACATAAAACCAATGTCACCTTACAATAATTGATTTTGAGTTTCAGTGTTTAAAAATAAAACACACACACACACACACACACACACACACACACACAAACACATATATAT
The DNA here is from genome assembly GCF_017654505.1 of Polyodon spathula. Taxonomy (NCBI): domain Eukaryota; kingdom Metazoa; phylum Chordata; class Actinopteri; order Acipenseriformes; family Polyodontidae; genus Polyodon; species Polyodon spathula. The sequence goes on along the minus strand of NC_054541.1, from coordinate 5,335,300 downwards.
ATATATATATATATATATATATATATATATATATATATATATAATATATATTATATATATATATATATAATATATATATATATATATATATATTATGTTGAGAGAGGATGGCAGACGCAGAATGCAAGCGAAAAAATAAATAAATAATTAGCTGCTCCAAACCAGCACAGTTACTCAGAGAAATACAAAATAACAAATAAAATAAAAAAAGGCTCAAGGACCAAAACAATTATTCCATGAACAAACAAAACAATCTCTCTTTGCCAAGTGTAAAGACAATCAGGCTCGGGTCAATCTTGACAAATGGTATGTCCAGTAGAAAAAGTGAACAGAACAAGAAAAGAAAAAAAAAGTACCGTTTACACAGTTCAAAGTCAGTCAGGTTCCTTTTTGCAGCTCCCAGGTACAACTAAACAAAAGCAAAGCATTGTTTTACATAGGATTTCTTTTCCAGGGACTAACAGGGAACAGGTGCCTGCCAAACTAGCCACTAATTACTTAAGTCTGCCAGCTGAGAATTCTCCGGACTTATTTTTTACATTTTGGAGATTTTCTTGAAGATTTTTTTTTTTCTTTTTTTTTTTGAGTAACCTCATTCTGAGATTCTGATCTTGAGCTCTAAAAAATGTTGGTTTCCTGTCAGTGCAACTACTAGTAATACTTTCACTCCAACTACATAACCACTACACTACACAGATTCACATCTTAACCCTTTCAACAGACTGGGCTACTATTTACATTTACAATAAGTTGGCTTGTGTTTTTCTGGCACAATAAAAGCGGATCGAACTTGCATGAAAAACACAAGCCAAGTAAGAAGAAACAATTGGGGCAACAGTTGTGCCTATTTGCTTTGTGCTGGGCAAGCTTGCCGCAACGGTTTCTTGAAACTTGGCTTGAGTTATTAATATTTCCATTTTAAATGGCTGGGAACTTGATGGTTTTTTTTTTCACATTTCCAATGTGTTTTTGTTTTATGTTTTTGGGATCCTTTGAGACAATGATTTCACTCAAAGGAGATACATCGATTGCTAGGTGAGGTCCTGAAAAGAGTGCTGACCAATGCTTATAAAAACTATCTTTATTAACACTGTCACTGTGACAAGGGTGTAATTGATGTGATTGTGTATAGCAAGCAGCCTAATTTGTTCACTTAAGTGACAGATAGCTTGCAAGGCATTGTTTGTTGGTGTAAATGCAATTTTTTGTCCACTAGCACTCAATTATAGACAGCAAAGTTGGCCAAAAACACATTGTGCTCAAATGGCATTGTCTAGGAATGATTTGCCACGCTACAGGTCTTGGCAAGAAAAGCATATATTGGCAGAACTTTAGAAAGGGGCCAGCTGACAGTAGAAAATCTAAATTACAATAGCAGTAATCATGACATTAATATTAAAAATACAATTCAGTACTTTCTGATTGTTGGTAAGACAGTAAACATTCAATTTTTAATCTGAGGGAACACAAAGCCACTTTTTTCAGGAACAGTGGCTTGAAACCTGATTAAAGCAGGCCAGGAGACCTAGTTTGAGTTAACTTTGCTGTATCAAACCCCAAGTCACCGTTGTTGTGCCATGCAGTGGACTGAAACCTAGTCTACAGAAACCAAGTTCAGAGCTACAAAGTGGCTTTGTGTTCCCCTAGCTTAAGACTCATCTTTTCAAAACAAATTGTTTTGCAACTCCACCATTTTAAGATATTTAACAAAAAAAGTAACCTATATTTAGATATTCTGAATAAGACAGCGACAAATGTTCCTGTAAAATAACGTAATTATACTTCAAATGAACAATGAGTTAATATTTTTTATCTGAACCCTGATATTTCAGTCTAATTATGTTAACTTGAGCGTACATTACACCATGTAACAATTTTTTTTTTTCTTTGGTTCCTGGGTAGTAAGTGTTATTTCTTAATTGCTTATGCCTCAAAAGTATAGAAAATGGCTATTATTCCCCACAAACTTTGCTTTTGTTACCAGGACAGTGATATTTTGAAATTTACCTATTTTCCAGAACATTCCAGATAGATTCAGTGCTGAGTAAACTTGGAGTAACTTCTAGAACTTTCTAGAACTTTCCAGTAATATAAATAGTAGTATAAATACAGGGGCCTTAAGCCCACCAGTTAAGTTTAGTTCCAGCTGCCTATGTGGATACATATCTGCATTTTTCTGAGATGGCATCAGGAGGCTGCAAGCATCCGGCAGACTCATTTTGTTATGTCTGCGGCCAATTTATCAAGACAAGAGCGAAAAAGTACTCCGTGGAAGCATCTGCTAAGATGTGTGAGGCCTACAAGGCATATTTCGGCATGCCTGTCGGGGATCAAGATTTCCAATGAGAAAAAGGGCAAATTTGTGTCTTTTTGTTCACATAAAGTCAGAAAAAAACAACATATGAATCCAAATTAACATGTATTTATACTAAAGTAATACAAAAATGACTACAAAAGATTCAGAAGTGAGTAGTTTTTCGGGATTTACGATTATACTGTAAATCACTTTCATGAATCAGCCCCCAAATGTAGTCTCCCATCATGTTCTCGTTATACTGTCCTTGGTAGCGGCGTTCAAAGTCCAGTATATCCTGGTGGAAGCGCTCGCCTTGCTCCTCCGAGTACGCTCCCATGTTCTCCTTGAATTTATCAAGATGAGCATCAAGGATATGGACTTTGAGGGACATCCTACAGCCCATTGGGCCGTAGTTCTTCACGAGAGTCTCAACCAGCTCCACATAGTTTTCGGCCTTGTGATTGCCCAGGAAGCCCCGAAACACTGCAACAAAGCTGTTCCAAGCCGCTTTCTCCTTACTAGTGAGTTTCTTGGGGAATTCATTGCACTCCAGGATCTTCTTTATCTTTGGTCCTACGAAGACACCGGCTTTGACCTTTGCCTCAGACAACTTAGGGAAGAAGTCTTGAAGGTACTTGAAGGCTGCCGACTCCTTATCTAGAGCTCTGACAAATTGTTTCATAAGGCCCAATTTGATGTGCAATGGTGGCATCAGCACTTTCCGGGGGTCCACCAGTGGCTCCCACTTGACGCTGTTCCTCCCCACAGAGAACTCGGTCCGCTGTGGCCAGTCCCGCCTGTGGTAGTGCGCCTTGGTGCCCCTGCTGTCCCAAAGGCAAAGATAGCAGCTAAACTTGGTAAAACCGCCTTGGAGACCCATCCGGAATGCCACCATTGCAGCCTCTTGATGCCATCTCATAAAAATGCAGATATGTATCCACTTAGGCAGCTGGAACTAAACTGAACTGGTGGGCCTAAGGCCCCTGTATTTATACTACTATTTATATTACTGGAAAGTTCTAGAAAGTTCTAGAAGTTACTCCAAGTTTACTCAGCACTGAATCTATCTGGAATGTTCTGGAAAATAGGTAAATTTCAAAATATCACTGTCCTGGTCACAAAAGCAAAGTTTGTGGGGAATAATAGCCATTTTCTATACTTTTGAGGCATAAGCAATTAGGAAATAACACTTACTACCCAGGAACAAAAATTGTGTTACATAATGATTATTCATGATAATTAAATCTCTCCAAGCAAATAACTATTTTATATAGTTTTCATTTTACATGCAAGGCTTCTGGCAGATATCAGCAGTATTTGACTTCTCTGATTATATTAGTATATTCTCGTATTTAAAAAAAAAATGTAATTCATTCACTAGTTCTCTATTTATACATCAACATCACAGTACGAATTACCCTTTTTCTTAATATTTTAGTTCTAAGCATGTCATATTTTTGGTCACATGTCTTACACAGCTGCATTATAACACCTTTTTGACAGGTCACGTCTTAACTAATTTCAGTGCAACACAACTGTTACTGACTCAAGAATCACTTAGCATGCACTCTGTTCCTTCCACTGTGCTTGGATATTAGAATCTCAGAGATGGATCTTGTCAGAGCAAATCATTTTTTTTTCTTGTGTTTTTTTTTAAAAATCCACAAGTGTATGGTATCCATTTAGTTATGGTATGTTTTATTTTGCCTAGGGCTAAAAAGACAGAGCTATATTCTGGAGAAAAGATCACACTTTGTTTTAGGCTTTTTCCCTAAGCTACTCCATAAAAAAATCTTTCATATTAAATGAAGTACAATCCTTTATTTTTATATATTAAAATTGAGACCAAGGCCTTTTTTGCAAGAGTGTCCTGGCAAGGTGACCAGAAGCAGACAGCAGTAATTTCATGCTCTGTACTCTGTGCTGTGTGGGATTCTTGTGCACTGTATTCAAACCTAGTAATATACATAGGTCAATAAATCCCTCCTGGAAACCCCAGCTTAATTATTTTTAAATTGCGTCAGTATTTAGATTTATTTAGATCATTGAACCAGACGTCCCTGTATTTTCTGAATGTGTTAAATGTGTCTATTGTAGATACCACAATCATGTTCGATAATTACAAAGCAGTAACAAGATGTTACACTGTATGGGCGTACCCCTGAAATTATATCCTGTTTGACAGGTCTACAGCTGTGACCAAAAGTTTTGCATCACCTAGAGTGTTAGGACTGAGACACACACACACACACACACACACACATATATATATATGAACATGAACAAGGATTGCTGATAGTGTGCTACGGGTTTATTTGGAACTGGAATCTACGTTTATTTAACTGATTTTGTCTGCAAAGTTACTCGTGCACATTGTAACCAGCTGTGTGTTTCTGCATTGCTAATAAATTTTGCTGCAGAGGTTATCCCAGAGTAGTTAAACAATGCATGATGCTTGTAATCGATGTATCTCCTTGGGGCTTCTCCGACTGAGTTATCAGGTCCCTAAATCATATTAGGGTAACAGCGATGAAAGGAAACATGTGTTACATTTACTAAAATACAAATAATAATACAAATGGTTTTAAAAGGACAAATTCCCATTGGGTTTATTTTTATTTTAGATTTATTTATTTTTGTAAGGTATACACCATATTGACATCCGTCCTATAAGGCGTATACCTTTATTAAAAACGTGCACGTATTAATCTATCAATTAGTTCAAACTAATAATGCCCATAAATTAAGTTTCAAATGTTTATATATATATATATATATATATAGATATATAATCGATATATATATATCTATATATATATATATATATTGTGAGCCAGCTCACAAGTTTACCACCAGGAGTCGTTCATGGCAGGCTTGGTATGAGCCCACAAAGGTTGCCAGTAATGATCAGATGGACCTGTGGGCAGCATACATACCTGCCATGATGTCAGGGTGTTAACGGACCAACAGGCTGCAGGTGTGGTTAGGTAGGCAATTAGGGTTTGACTATTGTTAGACTATCATTGGCCTTAATTGGCCCACACCTGTAGCAGCCAAATGCCTGGCTGTTAAAAGGGAGCATGTGCCGCTAGTCTGGGGGGTTGTTTGTTATGTTTTCCTGCCTGCCTGCGAACTTCTAAGAATTATCTACAATAAGATAGTTATATATAAGAAGTTAATGGGATAACGTGGTGGTCTTTTGCATCTGCAATTCTCTGTTCTCTGCAGGGGCTATGAGGAACGGCCTGTCCGCTGCTGAGATTCGCAAAGGGACTGGACTGCAGAATAAGGGTAGGAGAAGGGTTCCTAAAGAAGAAACCAAACAAGCTAGGAGAAACCCAAAACCCAGGTGGAATTACCTATTCACCAACTGGACGGCGTTATTGGTCCGGTTGGTTTACATCAGCAATTTTGCTTTGGTGGTTTGGTTTTTGTTTGAAACCTTGTTTGAACTGTTTACTTTCTTTTGGACATTGCAATATAAGAGCCAGTTGTATAGAACACTGGAATAAAGACTTACTTTGTTTTGGAAACTACTGTCTGTTTTCTTCGTGTGCACCTACCCGCTCACAATATATATATATATAAGTAATCGGTCGCTTTTCCGCGCTAACCGTTTATCAGCCATGATCAATCTCTTCAGCAACATTAGCTTATTATTGAACAGAGAAAATTCGTTCAGATATAGTAGATAAGGTCACTAACTTACCAAAGTTTTCGTACACTGTTGTATGTGCTCTGTGTGCTACTATTAGCGGTAGTATCACTTGAGCTGTTCAGTGTGTTGACTTACTATGTAAATAAATCCTGTTCGTCTGTGGGGTGTATCAACTTTAATCTCTGTCTCGATCTCCTGCCTGTCACTCAGCAGTGAAAGCACGCACCCACACGGCAGATGGCTACCCTGTCACAAGCATTAATACTCTCTCTCTCTCTAAACATGGGATTTAGAGGAGCTCCTGAATTAAAGCCGAATCTCAAAACAGAAATTGTGTGAATATAGTAATTGTTACAGCTGTGTATAATGTTATTTATAACAGGATTCATTCTTCCGACTTTTTACATATCTGCCCTTACTCTGGTCCCACCTCAGTCAGATATGCAACGGGTTACTATATATGCAGTGCATATAGAAATTCTACACCCCCTTCAATTTTTTTTCACATTTTGTTGTGTCAGTGCCTCAGAGTTTCATGCATTTAAATGAGGATTTTTTTCTACTTATCTACACACCATACTCCACACTGTAAAGGGGAAAAGTTTTTATTGAGAAAAAAATTATATATTAAAAATACAAAACTGAAAGATCAGAACTGGATAAGTCTCCACCCCCCTGAGTTAATACTTGGTGGAAGCTCCTTTGGCAACAATTATAGCTTGTGAGTCTGTTGGGATAGGTCTCTACCAACTTTGCACACCTAGATTTGGCAATATTTGCCCATTTTTTTTTACAAAACTGTTCAACCTCTGTCAAGTTCCTTGGGGAACGTTGATGGACAGCAATCTTCAAGTTATGCCACAAATTTTCGATTGGATTTAGGTCGGGGCTCTGACTCTGGCCACTCAAGAACATTTACCTTTTTGTTCCTTACCCACTCCAGTGTAGCTTTGGCTGTGTGCTTTGGGTCGTTGTCATGCTGAAAGGTGAACTTCTTTCCCAGTCTCAGCTTTCTAAAAGGTATTGACAGTGTTGACCCAAGGGACTTTTTCAGCCTGAAAAAAGAAACAAGGACCAGGGGTCACAAATGGAGTTTAGAAAAAGGGGCATTCAGAACAGAAAATAGGAGACACTTTTTTACACAGAGAATTGTGAGGGTCTGGAATCAACTCCCCAGTAATGTTGTTGAAGCTGACACCCTGGGATCCTTCAAGAAGCTGCTTGATGAGATTTTGGGATCAATAAGCTACTAACAACCAAACGAGCAAGATGGGCCGAATGGCCTCCTCTCGTTTGTAAACTTTATGTTCTTATGTTCTTGCAGAGGGCAGCAGGTTTTCCTCAAAGACTTCTCTGTACTTTGCTCCATTCATTTTCCCTTCTATCCTGACAAGTGCCCCAGTCCCTGCCGATGAGAAACATCCCCATAACATGATGCTGCCACCACCATGCTTCACAGTAGGGATGGTGTTTTTTGGGTGATGTGCTGTGTTGGGTTTGAGCCAAACATAACGCTTTGCATTTAGGCCAAAAAGTTCCATTTTAGTTTCATCAGACCACAAAACATTTTGCCACATGGCTACAGAATCTCCCGAGTGTTTTTTTGCATACTTCAAACGGAATTCAAGGTGGGCTTTCGTGAGTAATGTTTTCTATCATTCTAAAATTATATATATATATATATATACACACACATACATACATATACACACACACACACTATTTTAAAACACTGAAACTCAAAATCAATTATTGTAAGGTGACATTGGTTTTATGTTGGGAAATATTTTTAAAAATAAAAAACTGAAATATCTTGCTTGCATAAGTATTCAATCCCTGTGCTGTGGAAGCTCCCAGTTTGCACCGATGAAAGAAATTGTGTTAACGAGGACACAATTACCTTACCATTGGCCTCCACCTGTGAACCATTACAGTTGCTGTCACATTTTCTGGATAAAAACCCCACTGTTGAAGGATCATTGGTAAGGCTGTGAATCTGAAGGAAAATTAAGATCAAAGAGCATTCTACAGAAGTTAGAGATAAAGTAATACCAATGCATAGATTAGGGAAAGGGTACAAAATAATATCCAAGTGTTTGGATATGCCAGTGAGCACAGTTGGATCAATAATCAGGAAGTGGAAGTTGCATCATACCACTCAGGCACTGCCAACGAAAAGGCCGTCCTTCAAAACTCAACGCTCAAACAAGGAGACTTGTGAGAGAAGCCACAGAGAGGCCAACAATTGCTTTGAAGGAGCTACAGAGTTCAGTAGCTGGGAGTGGAGTGGAGTAATGGTGCACCAGTCAACCATATCAAGAGCTCTGCATAACATTGGCCTGTATGGGAGGGTGGCAAGAAAGAAACCATTACTCAAAAAGTAACATCTGAAAGCACGTCTGGAGTTTGCCAGAAAGCATGAGAGTGACCCAGCTGCAATGTGGGAAAAGGTTTTGTGGTCAGATGAGACCAAGATAGAGCTTTTTGGCCAAAACTGAAAGTGTTATGTGCGGCGCAAACCTAACCCTGCCAGTGCCTCAAGACACACCATCCCTACAGTGAAGTATGGTGGTGGCAGCATCATGCTGTGGGGATGCTTCTCATCAGCAGGGACTGGGCATCTTGTTACAATTGAAGGAAGAATGGATGGAGCAAAATACAGGAAAATACTGCAAGAGAATCTGCTTCAGTCTGCTAAAAAACTGAAGCTTGGGAGGAAATTCACCTTTCAGCAGGACAATGATCCCAAGCACAAGGCCAAAGCAACACTGGAGTGGCTCAAGAACAAAAAGGTGACTGTCCTACAGTGGCCCAGTCAAAGTCCTGATCTCAATCCCATTGAGAATCTGTGGCACTATTTGAAAATTGCGGTCCACAAGCGTCGTCCAACCAACCTGAACAACCTGGAGCAAATCTACCAAGAAGAATGGGCCAAAATCACTCCGACACTGTGTACCAAATGTCTACCAAATATTAATGTGTGGGGGTTGAATACTTATGCAAGCAAGATATTTCAGTTTTTTATTTTTCTTAAAAATATTTCCCAACATAAAACCAATGTCACCTTACAATAATTGATTTTGAGTTTAAGTGTTTTATAAATAAAATATCGAACAGAACGAAATTTCAATGTACCATTTGTAATTCAGTAATATGAGAAAATTGGTCAGGGGTCTGAATACTTTTGCAAGTCACTATATATATATATATATATATATATATATATATATATATATATATATATATATATATATATATACACACACACACACACTGTATATATAGGTGTTGTGCTAATCCTCTGCACTGGAAGAAACAAGGGGTTTATCTGTGCAGCTCTAAGACATGGCCTGGTGTCCTGGTGATAACAGTACAATTTCATGTATCAAAACACATAATTGCATAAGGCAGGTCTAAATCAAGAATATTAAATCCATAATGCATAGGTGCCACATGTAACATATACTTTTGTGTAAATGGCTTATGCTTCACTCGAATGAAGGGCAAGACAGAGAGACTTTGTTAGATGGCTGATAATATATGCTCAGTTTACAGGTGCTTCTATGTAAATCAGGAATTGGAGGAATAATTAAAAACTGGTCACGTATCCATCAAGAAACAAAAAAATACAAATCTTGTAGACCTGCCCCATCAAATCAATGTGTGAGCCCTCACCCTGTTGACAGTGTTGTGGCAAGATATTGAACAACTGTGGAATAAAAATTGATGAAGTGAATGTGACACATCTCAGACTTTAAAAAAAAAAATATTTGAAATGAGACATTTAACTGTGCAAGGAAAAGAGAAGCAGTGCTGAAAGCAATGATATAGACAAATTGATTTTAAACCCTTAGCAGCAATCATTGAGAAACCCTAGTGCTGATCTAGGGAGTGCTCTACCCTCTCAGTACAATTCTAACGAAGAAAGCCACAGCCAGAGAATTTTATCACTGCCATTAATAAGTGATTAGATAGTGAATTATTTCTTATCTTCAGATCCCTCAGGACTCAGCGAGGAGGCTTTTGCTCACTTTGCAAGTTTTAGATTTGTCTTTAATTATCAGGCAGCTCCAGCCTAGGTCATCATGGTTGTTTTGTAAAACGTCCATTCAATTTACTCACTAATTGAATAAACCAGTGGAATGAATGCAGAGCACTTGGAACTGCTGGTGCCATGGCAGGCACAAACTAAAGCCTGATGAACAGTTTAGCTTTGTTTATTTGGCAGGAATCGTGATGTTCTGGGCAACGGACTGAAATACACTCTGGAGCTGGAGTGATTTTTGCTGTTGCATTCCAGCAGTGTCTGGTACGTTTAAATCAAACACCCTCAGGCTATTTTAACAAACAAGCACGGTACAGCGATATCCTTTCCAGGAACTGCTGAATGATGAATTTTACATGGGCAGTCCCAAGTCTCTCGAGGTGTTCATGTTAAATACAATATTATAACATACATGCTGATAGTCACTCAGATCAGAGCAGGGCATCCTGGGCCTCTCTCCTTGAGTGGGTGAAAAATCAGCTTTCACCTTGCACAGCAAGTTTGCTGCATTTTTCTTTATTTATTTAAATATATATTACAGTAGTTGAATAAAAACAAATAAACAGTGTAGCTTATTTGAATGCAACATCGTCTATCATTTAATTTAAACTATCAAAAAGTCTTTAGAAAAAATAGAAAAGGGTGTGTGTGGGGCAGGGGTCACAGACCAAACATACTCTGTCGGGCTGATGCATTCAATGTTATATTCCACACCAAGGCACAATCATTTAACATAACTGGTAACATGTGAATGGATGGCTACTGAATCAGTTAAACTTCTTTGATGGTCATTTGGAAACCAGGGCTAGGCGCAGGGCTAGTGCAAGCTTCCAACCCTTCCAACTGTTAACCTAGATTACAATGTTTCCTGGAATTGCTCACCCTTTACTGTGCTGAATATAGTTACTACAAAGAGTCTGATACAGTAATTTATATTCTGGTATTCAAGTCCAAGAACAACCTACATTTTAAAAACCTGACCACACAAAGTCATTGCAAGAAGAGGATTATGAAATTAAGAGGGAATTAGTGCCTTCCAAATCATTTAGCTCCATAAAACAAATACAAAACAAGCACAAGTAAGAAAGCATTCTGTTTATACGCCAGCATAATCGTGCTACAGGATATGCTTTGGTATGTGGTAGGCCTGTCAAAACTATTTTCCCTCTGCCTGAAACTCATTAGATGTAGGTATTGTTACTAAGGAGAATGCACATCTGAAATATATGTTGAATCTGTTTGTCTTCATTTATCAGGCTGGAAAATGTCACAATGTATCTTCCCAAGTTGGGCACAACAATTATTTTATTATTATTTGTTGATTTAGCAGAAACCTTTATCCAAGGCGACTTACAGAGAGAGTAGGGTGTTTGAACTATGCCTCTGCTGCAGTCACTTACAACGAAAGATGGAGCACAAGGAGGTTAAGTGACTTGCTCAAGGTCACACAGTGAGTGAGGTGGGATTTGAACCCGGGACCTCCTGGTTACAAGCCCGTTTCTTCAACCACCGGACCACAGCCTCCTGCATGAGCAAAGACACATTAACAAGTTTTACAAAAAGAAGATTAAGTAATCCTAAAAAAATATTGTGAATCAGAAATAATGTTAATTTTGAACTAATACAATTATATAAGGAACTTCAAATCTCCAATTTCTTATAAGCTGCACCACTGAAAAAGTCAAATTAAGCAAATTATTAGTTCAATTAAGTAAGAGCTCAGTTGGAACAAAAACCAGCAAGGCATTGGTCCCCCAGGACCAGGATTGAGAACCACTGCTACCTAAATAGTGTGTCATCAACACTGGTTGACTGATATTCATTAGGAGAATCAGAAAATAAACATTTTGTTGCCTAAAGAAAAAAAAAATCCACCTAATGTTGGTAATTAGCGCTTACCAGAGTCTGTGAATCAAGTCGAGAAACTAATACAACAAGTATGACCACAAACACGCCTACTGCCAAAGCTTGCAACAGAGGCTCCTAGCTCTGGCCCCAGTTTTATGTTCCAGTTTTATTCCAGCCAGGTCCCAAAGAAGTTAATTGACTTGTTCAATAACTAAATTAGGACCTGGTTAGAAATAATATCTGGAGTGGAATAGATCTTGAGGTTGGGTTCACAATGTAAGACTGTCAGTTCTATCACACATGAACAGTTTTTGTAGAAGACATGTACTGACATTACATAACAATGTGACCAAATAACCATAAGGCAAGGGTACACAACTCTGCACAGGTTAATACCTGAATAGAGGTGTAACTGATTAAATACAGCAATTAGGGGAACGGTTGTAACAAATATCTGGGTTTGCAGTGATGGATTGCCCTCTGGTCACACATTTTACTTCTTCAAATAAACACTTTAGACACAGGATACCAGGAAATGCCGTATCATGTGTTTATTATTTCCAATAATAAAGAAAATAAACATAACAAAACCTAACCCAATCTCAGGCCATATCTACACAAATGTTTCCATAACTAATAACAAGGCAGGCTAAGCCTGTTACCTCGTCACCAAAATCAAACCGTAATCCAAATACCTTTTCCAATAGTTTGTTTTCCCATTTCACACTATTCACAATAACAATCAGCTCTCTTTCTCTTCATCCAAGCTCCTACCATCCCCCTCCACATCCTTTTAAACTTAACTAATTAATCCACTAATTACTCCATTGACTAAACCTGGCATTGGTTCCTGACTCCAGTAACCTCTACTGGGTCCTAATTCCCCCCATGTATGGTCTCATCTAAACGAGATGTAATTACTTTGTTTGCCATCCAGTTAGTTTGCATTGTCTTTCCATTTTTACTTGACCAATCCCTTATAATATGTATTTCAATGTATTTTTACACTAGTCCTTTAATCTTATGCTTGATGATTTGGTATTTGTGCTTTACAGTGCTCTCAACCTGTGTATGGATACCTGGAACAATTCCTGGACAAGAGAGAGATGAAAGACAATCAGTCACCAGAGACCCTATGAAGACAGCGTTCAAGAAACATCTGAGAGACTTTTAAATATTTTGTTGCTCTGAAGGGCTCAGTAATTCAAAATCAGTAAAAAGCTTTTGCTTTGGCAGCTGTAGACTAGGCTACATTTTTGCTTCGACCCATTTATAATTAAGCAGTGTATTAAGACCTGAATGGTTCAATTAAACAATTAAGAACATGAGTGGAACAATGACCAGGGCCCATTACTTCATAATGGCTATGGCACCATTAAAACTATTATTTAATCCAGACCCTTTACAATATTCAGCCACTGGTTTAAATCATTCAAAGAAGGGGTTTAAGTGAAAAACAAAGACCTAACCGGGCATGCAAGTGTATTGTTGTCTTTAAAAGCAAGCTTGTTCCTATTTGTTAATATTTAATAGTGGTAGTATTTCAATCTGTGACTGTTTAGATTGAATTGATCCAGAGACAGTTGTATAATGTGGCATGTTCACTGCTGTTGACGGAAGAGCTAAAAACAGCTCAACATGGTCATGGTAAACTGAAGGAATTCATTAAATCTAAAATAAAAGAGAAGCAGAGGGAGACAAGGATTATAGATAACTGCTCAATAACTGCATATTCCCATGAGTGAATGTTTTACGACAGATAGTCGCTGTCATTGAGGAGGTCATTGCATAGCATTGAAGTGCTGTGTGCCATCAATTATCTTTACGCCAAAGTCCCAAATCTTCAAATTAGAAGGAATACCTTTGATCAGTTAAAAAAAAAAAGTGAATATGCCGAAGTAGGTTCCCTACTCTGATCAGTTTCAGGTTCTTGTGCTGAAAATGTTTTATTTCATTTATTTTATTTTGTAGCATGTTACCCTACATGTACACTGCCTGGTCCCTTTATTAGTATCTTTCATTGGGTTGAGACACTGGTTGCCTTGAATGGTAACCTATTAATGGAAACCCAAACATCCTCAGCTTCTGAAATTTGGCAAGAAAATAATAATACTCTTGATGGTTAGATTATAAAGAGTACTAGAAATCTAAAAACCGAGGGCACTGAGTTTTGTACATTATGGACCACATAGATTCCACTTAACAGCTACACAATAAGTGGGATAATGCAAATGAAACACTTTGAAGAAAAAGGTTTCAATTTGTGTATTTGGTATTAGCCGACTCACCAAGGGACCGAGGGACATTTAGTTTTGAAATGTCAACTTCATCTTGAAGCCGCTGGCAAACAGACTGAAAGCACTGTAGCAGCATTGCTATTTCCTCTGAGATAAATGCGCTGGTGGCCTCTCTGGCTGAAAGCGACATCCAGGATATTAAAGCAGCTTAAAATTCAGTGCTCAAGGCATTTTCCAAATGAAAAATCTAAATCTATTGCAGGCATACTGTCTCTTTCTGATAGGAACATGTGAGACTGCAGCACACTGGGTTCAAACTCAGCCTGAAGGTTCTATTTGTTTTTCCCTTAAAGATTAATAACAACATTATTTACTTTTACTACAGACTCCCAAATACACCTTTGCATACCATGGCAAATATGCCATTATTGATTACCTTTATAAGAAGTGTATTAATGTAAGCACAACCTAAGGATATACAATTAATAATGTCTCCAGTGTGTCTCCTATATAGCAATTGCTTGTTTCTGTGCATAGGTTCCTATACAACATACTCAATTATAAACCTCAGATTCTCACAGCAAACAGGTTGAGTAGAGCTGTCATTATCTCACAAGTAGATGTCCTCTAAAAGCAAAAATAACTTTATAAACGGTTCGCTAAATAAGCGAACCAGACAAAAATATAACTTCGAAATATTTAATGTTTAGTTTATAGAGCATTAATATCTTCTGCAAGGGTCATTACTTGTAGATAATTGACTTTCTTCCATTATGTGCTCACACCTAACTGCATCTGCAGTCAATTATCTAGCAGGTAATGACATCTGCATCCTCTCTGGGGGAACTAGCTACCGGGGAACTTCAGGACAACTCAGTCTCCCACTACCTTCTACCAACTCAAGACCCACCTGTTTAGACTGCACTTGTAGATCTCTTGCTCTACGCCTCCTACTATTTACTGGACTTGCCTGACTTCAGGACCACGTTACTGGATCCTCAGCTAATGTATTATTGCACTACTATATCATTGTAGATATAACTTGTTGCATCCTATATTGTATTCTTTTGGTACTGTATTATTGCACTTACTGTAAACTATACTTTATTTAAATATTAATCTTGCATTGTAACCCTGTACTGCCCTGTAACACCTTGTAAGTCACCTTGGATAAAGGCATCTGCCTAATTAATAATAAACTAATGCATTCTGTAATTAACTCTGTTCATCATTTGAAATTACTGTATCCCAATTAAACGACATAAATAGTATTGGGAAGAACCATCTGAAAGTTATACTCCATTTAAGCAGAAATCCTGACTATCAGTATCCCAATTAGGCGCGTCGACTGCATTTCAATGCTGATTATTAAACCTTCATGGAAAAGTCAGATTGTACACACTAGAAGTAGTAGTCAAAACCCATGACTTTAAATACAATTTAAAATGAATTTAAAAAAAAAATCTTTGAAAAATATTCAATCTAAATATTGTTGCCCTTTTACTCTAAATGAATCCAGTTGAGACTTTCATAATTAAGAAGATATAACAGAATAAACAAAAATACAAATAAGGTTCACAAAAACAGGTTTGTAAGTTCATACATTTTAGAAAAATACAAATAAGGTTCACAAAAACAGGTTTGTAAGTTCATACATTTTATCAAACTATCAAGCAGTGTTGGATTTTACATTTATACCTGTTGCATATTAATATGTATGAATTAGAAATGTGAAAAGAACCAAACCCAAAATGGTAAACTACTTAAAGACCTTTATTTGAATTTATTTTGCTTACTAACAAGTACACCAGTTACCATCGCTGTGTACTCTGTAGCGTACGTGCAACGAAATAAATAACGAAGCACGTAACCGCAACAAAAAAATTAAATAATAAAACAAATAACATGGTTGAAACTTTTTTTTTTTTTTTTGCAAGGTCTTGCTATCCACACTAAGAAAAAAAGTCATTTGTGATTGAAGAAATGGCTGTATTTTTTTTTCCTTTTTTTGCATGAAAAGTTCAATTCTGACAGGAACGTAAGTCGTTGATACAGCAGGGACTTCAACTCTCATCTGCTTCAAGGTTTATATTATTTCCAAATTTGGCATAGAGTTGAACTTTCAAATCAGCCAACACTTGCAGTATGGCCGCGACTCTGCCCTCGTAAACTTTGATCTCGTCTTTTAGCGATTCCTGTGGAAAACAACATTGAAATTGTCAGTAATACAGCAGGAGAAAGAAATTCATCTTTTTATTTTAAAAACAACTTACTGTTCAAAACCACGTTCTGAATCAAGCTACAGTCAGAACTAGACCAGCTTACTGTAATTCTATTGTTTCAATAACTACATAATGAAGAAGTAATGGATAAACTAAAAACACACTATTTCAATCATATTAGCTACAGCATTTTGCCCCCCACCCTTCTTCAGACAGCATGGTAGAAATAGCTGGGGGTATTGATGCTGTTGTTTAGGTTTGAATGTAGAACACAACAGATGAATGTTCTAAGAACACTGTCATCTTTTTTATTTCTTGTGCCCCGTTATTTTACCCAAAACTCCCCACAAAAGCTCGGGAGAACTGAAGGGTTAGGGTTGGATTCGTGGGCATCCTCCGACCCCACTGCCAAGTCAGTCGCTGCTTTAGACCCAGGGACTCGACAGTGCATTTCAGTTTTTCTTGTTAAAAATTATAACATTTTATACCGTGCCATAAAAACATACATACTTAACAACAAAAAAGTGAAAATGCTTGATACAGCATTGTCTTCGAATTCTTAAAAAATTATGACCAGTGCATAAATCCCCCAACTGGCATTATAGCTTGTGACCAGGATGGCTTGCAGTGGTGACGTCAGACCCGGAAGAACACAGACTCCAAAACAAGGACTGGCTGGTGAAAACTGAGCCGTGGCGCTCAGTATATTTATTAAATATAAAGCAAACAAAAGATTTAAACAAAACACACAACACTAAAAGTAAAGGCCGCGTTGGCCAAACAAACAGACAGACAAAACATAAAACGGACGTGGATGAACCCAACAAACAAGTACCGTGCTGGCACTTCCAGCATGCTGTAGCAGTTGCTACATTATTTTAAATTAACTCTCCTCTCTCACTTCCCGAACACACAACCCCGAGTGAGTGCTTTGTGCATCTATATACAATTGTGCCGGGATTCAATTACCAATTAATTATTCACTTGAATCCTAGCACGTGAACTAATCTGTGTACTCCTGTGCTCACATATCAATACCCACTTAAATATGCACGTGGCGTGAGTTGTGTCATCCTTGTGTCTAAATACAAATGACACTTTATAACACTTGCCACACAGCTCTACTTTATTCTGGACCTGAGCTTATTATAACCCCATCTTTCACTTTATAGAGTAGACACCGATACTGATGTGATACAGCCATCTGAAACATGTTTTTGCTTGTATCTTCTATCAGATGGCTATGACATCACATCAAAATTAGCTATAATGATTAATTTTTCTTCAAAAAAATACATAGATGCAGTCTGACTTTCACCTGCCTGTGTTGAGACGTCAGTAAGCCCATGCTGATATCAGCTGCACCATACTGTACATACAATAATATTAAAGCACAAAACGTGACCGGTTTACCTTGGCACCTTCTAACATGTCTTGCGTCTTCTCTTGAGAATGGCTAATAAAGACATCTCCTATCTGATAGGGGATAGCTACTGAATCCTCATCATCTAACATCATGATGTCATCACTAGCATCCTCCAAGTTCTGCAAAGATTTCTGTAAAGGAGTAGTGAGATAATTAGCAATATAAGTGTACAGAAAATGGATAATATGAATATAAACAGCTTCTTTTAACCAAATAAATTGTATGCTGATTTAAGAAACAATAAAGGGCAGTATTTTCTCTCAGTCAAGTATCTGGCTACTGTGTAAATGTGTTCTTCAGACATTTGTAAGTGAATGTGCAGAGGAACAAAAAGCTGCTGAAGTCTAAAATGTCACAGGCATCCGGCAAATTAAACAAGGCATTAAAGGAAAAAATAACCTAATATCTCGTGCTACTTGGGAGGCATTTGTGTGCGTGTACCAATTACCTTTTTTGCTTCTATTTCATCTTTAAGTTCAGACATCCGATTTGTATTTCTTGCAAACTTGTTTATCTTCTGCTGATCTTCAAAGGTCACATTAACATCTTCGACTGACTGAAATAAACAGGGAGAATATAAATGTGTAAGTCAGTGAAATTAATAGACCACAGCAAGGGGAAACAATATTAGTTTTCCATTAGATTTTGAATTACTTGGAATTTGATGCGCAGTGCTTATTTTATAATGTTAAAAATGTATCCTGAGCACCTACAAAGCTTGGAGCACTTTGTGCTTTAAGTAGGCATCTTGAACAGCTTCTAAAAAGACCTGCATTTTACCATGTGTGGCTCTGTGTTACTTTTCTCTTACTATTTTAAATTAACTGCATGTGTGGCCTAGTCACCAACTCAATTAGACAATCACTAATCTGCCTATTTTCAGTTACAGTGGTTTGATTTCACATGCACAACAGAAGTAATGAGGTGTTGTAATAAACGTGCACACTGCTGCATAACATCCACACGCACGTCTACTGTACACTGACTTGCTAAGTGTAATAATATCTGTGTTAAATAAAATGCAAAAAGCACCAATCCATGTTTTACTGAAATTTGGAAAATATATTAAAGCTCTGAAAATGCGCCGGCGTCTCAACCGTCACACCCAACAACCCGAACCGCAATATAGTCGCATACTTAAACATTAAGACTAGACTATTAACAAGCATTTTAATTTGAAATATTTTGTTTTTAAAATGTATACAATTCTGGAAGAAACACAGAATATCGCTGTTACTCTCTCAACAAATACTCACCACTGTACCTTTCATAGTGGCTGCCATTGTGACAGACTAATCCATTCCTCAACTAACATAATTATAATTCATTGACGTGTGTATTAAAGTGCATACGTGGCCACTATTGTTTGATATTTATAAAGTATATTTTAACATAGTAAACGTTCAAAACAATAAATGTTTCCTTTTAAGATGTTTTTAGGTTTTTTTTTTTTTTTTTAACTCTAAATGTGCGATCAATAAATGGTACGTTCCATTTAAAGGGAATGTAAACCTCGTGGGAGGCTTTTAGCTTTGCCGACAAAAATCGATTGTGTATTTACCAGTCACGCCTGTAGGTGGCACATTCTCCTTAAAAGTGAGAACTGCAGTATGACAATACAGTATAATACAGTAGTTTCTGGTGTTTAAACTGATAATTTACTTAACTAGACTTTTTTTTTTTTTTTATTGTTTTCAGCTATTAAACAGTTGCAGATTTGAAGTTAGAGATTACATTTTATGAGTAATTTTAAAAAGGGTCTAATTATGCAAATTATCAGTTCAATTAAGGGTCTACATGGAGTTGGGAATAAAAACCAGCAGACACAGGGGTCCCCAAGGACCAGGATTGAGAAGCACTAACTGTGGAGAAACGTTTATTAAATTCTATTCAGATTGTACATACTTGAGTAAAGTGGCTGAACTCTGGAGTGCATCACCAGTACCAGTACCAGCAATGCGAGCAGGAGAGCGTTGCTCAGTGTCTAAAATGCTGCATTGTAACAGTAATGCTGTTTAAAAAATAGACACCAGGTCAACATGTAGCACATTAGTTACCAAAACACCCCTTATGCTTAATTTCAACTATTTTTTTCCCCACTATGCCAGGTACAAGTATATTTGGTTCTCACAGTTACACAGTGGAAAACAGATTCAAAAGAAGGAGACAAATTGTGTCCCCGTAATTTTGGGGGGAAAACTGAACGATCTCCCCTTGTAAAGTAGAGTGCACTGGACAAAAGACACAACTTCTGAACTATTGCCTTATATTATTTCATTACATTACTCCACTGTGCATTATTCCCAATAATAATGTCAAAAGAAGCTCATTTTAACGTGACTTTTGGTATTGTCTTCAGTACCAGTTCAGGCACAGGTGATAAAGTGCAGGAAAAATCCATTGGAATGACCTGAATGAAAAAAAAAAGGTTTCTGATCAATGAACTGATTTGGTGAAGACAAACAGGGTGAACAGATAAAAACAACCTTGGTTACGGTCAAACAGTTTAAACGAGAGGAAAACATTGCCTACATAAATGCATGAATGAGGCCTCTCGATTCAGAATATGCACAGCATGTTTTACCCTAGGAATACATTCTAATCATGGCACCATGCTATCTCTGTAATTATGTAATGTTAACAGCACATGTAAAGTGTGCTGTTGTTTGCCACAGAGCAATTCAACCATGGCAGGTGTACGGCAGGCACCAATTTTTTTTTTTTTTTTTTTAATGTATATATTTTATTCTGATGTTTTGATTAGATTCAAACAAAGAACCACAGAGTATATTTTAAAGGCATAAACCTGAACAGAAAACATTGTCTTCATAACAGCTGCATACCAGGTGAGTCTGGTTACAGCAAACCAACATTTTTAAGATGTGATATTTGAAACCTGCAGAAAGCAACATTTTCCCTGACACACAACCCCTCTTAAAGGATTATATCTTTTGAGCTTATAAAAGTTTACGAGTGTAATTTTGTAGTTTTTCCGTGCTTTTCCCATGGTTATACAATGTATTTACCATAGTAATTTGCTTTATCATACCCTTCTATGCTTTACAATGCTTTACTGTGCTTTCACTGTCCCTTATTATGCTTTGCTATGCTTTTACTGTGGGTAACTTTGGTTTTAACTGTGCTTCACAATGCTTGCTCCAAATCCATTGCCATTGCTGGCAATGCTGTGGTCTGTATAAGCTGATAAACTTCTATATCAATTACTACACTTTGACTCCAATACAAAGTTAAAATAAAACAACCAGAACAATAATAACTTAATAATAAAATAGTTCTGGATATAAAATATTTTGTTTATGTATTAATTCACAATAAGGCAATTTGAACAGTTAATTATCCATTCAGGTTTTTGGTTTTTTTTTAAAACGATACATCAATAAAAAACAATCCTTATTTTGCTTCCACACAGAATAGGTACAGAGTTAAGTTTTGTGGCATTTACTCTACTTGTAGTCTTAACAGTCTGCAACCAAGTTTTAAATGATTCTTCAACAGTATTTAAGTAACGATTGGTAATCTCTAAGAGTATAAAATAATCATAGTTGCATATTGTCCACTAATACTGTTAACCGTGCACTGCCTAGTTTGACTGCTAATGTACTTATGAGTGGCAGTACTAGGCAGTACACATTAGAGGGCGCACCAAACAGTCAAAGTCGAGCAGTCGAATAGAAAGTGACTGTCAGCCTAAGAAACTGGTAGTTGACTACTCTCACATCACATGATGTTATCAGTGTCATCATGTGATGTATCCTTATAAAATATTCTAAATATTTGAATGAGCAAGACATCTCACAGGTAAAACGGCACCCCAAAATGTTATTTTTTTCTAGGTAAGCAGTACATCTGGGGATGGTGAGTTTGTTGCTGGATAACTCCATTCAGACTACTTGCTTACTAAATATCTTGGTATACCTGAATAGAAAATCACCCCTCTTTAAAATATGTAAGAGATTTTAATGAGCTGTCTGTCCCACAATTGCTGTTGTCCCCAAATATGATCCAATGAGGAATGACTGGGTGCGACATTTTCTCTTCATTTTACCCTTAAATAGTTTTCTGGCTGCCAAGGACAACATTACACTGAATATCGTACCCGACTGGTCAGTCACAAGCTCACAAAAAGCCTTTTTCGGGTAAAATATAGAACAAATGTTCCACCCAGTCATTCAGCATTGTTAGTAAATTACTCAACTTGTGAGACGGCTTCCTCATTAAAATATTCAAATTTTTAAAAAGGAGATTTTATATATATATATATATATATATATATATATATATATATATATATATATATATATATATATATATATATATATATATAAAGTGCAACTATTTGACTATTTTTATCTAAACTATTAGTAGGTGGCTACTCCTAGTACATGCTTTCCAGGAAAATGTTCTCTTGGTTGTGTTCTCCCGCTCCATACCCATACCCAGAGCAAACATTGCATTGGGTTCAAGGTGAAACAGAAGTCATAATGACATCAGTGGTTTTAAAAATACAATAACAACAGCAGCAGTGTGTTTTTCAACTGTACAAGGGCAATGTGTTTTTCAGAGTCTTCTGAGAAAGAACCTTTATGCTGCTTAGAGCTGATAGATGCCATAGGGTGAACACCTCCTTTGACACTGTTCTCAAATCAATCTGTTTCCCCTCTTTCTTCCCATGAGGGTCTTCTCAAGCTCAATGTGTGTGGAACAAGCCAACGTGTAATGCTCAATATGTTATTTTGAGTTTTAGACAGTAGTTAAGAAGTTAGCTCATAAAAGCCAATAGTTTGTAAAACTACCAACCGCATCCAAGGCTTTCTTAAAATGGGAGGGAAGGGGGTGAAACTGTAAAATAAATAACCAGATTACAAAATAAAGATATAGCGCAATATTACAGTCTTTTCCCAATATCTTTATAAGAAAACACAGCATTGAAATGTTTTGAGAAAACCTAAAGATTTCACCTGGGAGTGTTGCTTTGCTCTTGAAACAACTTACCATGCCGTTACCGACAGAGGCACATCCTATTAGTAAACGGCAGTATATAGGCATTGACAAAGTCACTTGTACAGGAAGCCTTTATGTACAATTTAATGTTAACACTGGATTGTATGCTTTCAGATCTTTCCAAAAAACGTACGGCATGTGCCACTGAAAACACAAAAGTTATGTAAAACATTTATAAGTTCAAAAGAATCCGTCAGATGTTTTTGAATACGGAGGCAGAGGAGGTGGTTGAAACACTGTTCAGTTATGGAGAGAGCAGTACTTTTTTCATGTTAAAATTGCTTATTTCACGGTATAAAAACAGGTATTTCAAGATATTTCATGATTTAACATACTATACTTGTCACATTCAAAATTGATCATTTTCTCTGGCATTATTATACAACAAATGTTCCTAAATATTGAAATGCTTACCTGAAAAAAGGTAAATGTTAAATTGCACACTGGTTTCCATTGACCTTAAATGTTACTGATGGCAAGGTGTACTGCTGCAGAATTGTCCTGGAGATGTTGAGCAAGGCACTAGTGACACCCTTCATTCAAAGATGATCAGGAAGCCTAGAGCACCTGCAGCAACTGCTCTTATCTACAATGTTCAGGCTGAAGCCAGTGCATTTGCTGCAGCAATTGACAGCTGCAAAAAAAGTGCATGATCCAACTTCAAGTAATGACAATAAGACAAACATTACATCTGTGAAATTCAAACATCATATGTCTACCTTCTGTCCAACTTGCAGGTGTTACAGGGCAGTATAGGGTTACAATGCAAAGTCATTATTTAAATATAGTACAGTTTACAGCAAGTCCAAATTATAACATGAAAGTACAATATGAAAGAAGATGCAACAAAACAGGATTACAATAATTCATGTACAATTACAAAGTACTAGTACAATAGTACAAGGGTAGTGCATCAGCTGAGGATCCAATAATGTGGTGCTTAGGTTAGGCGAATACAGTACATAGCAGGAGGGGTAGATCAAGTGATCTATAAGTGTAATCTAAACAGGTGAGTCTTGAGCATGAGCAGAGAGGAGAATGAGTCGGTTACAGAGAGGAGGGTGGTTTCTGTGGAGTGTGCAGGATGGAACCCGGATTGAAGTGCTTCAAGCAGAGAGTGCTTGGCGAGGAAGGGCGCCAGCTTGCGGTGGACAGCTCGCTCGAGAGCTTTAGAGTGGAATAAGAGGAGAGAGACAGGGCGATAATTCTGGGCAGGGGAAGGGTCAAGAGAAGATTCTTAAGATGGGGGTGATGTGAGCAGTTTTGAGGCTCAGGGGAAGGAATAAGAGAGCAGAGGTGTCAATAGGGGGGAGCAAAAAGAAGAAGAGTCGGGGGAATGCATTGGAAGAAGCGACTAGGAAGGGGATCCAGGGCACAAGTAGTTGGCCTGGAGTCCAGGAGTAACACAGCCAATGATAATGAATACACTCTTTCCAGGGACCAAGCCCCCTGCTCCTACTGCAGCTGGTATCTCTGACTGCGCTGCACTCAAAAGTGCTGCCACCACTTTGTTACAAAATTTTTTACTGTAGAAAGAAATTTTAAATACATAATTACACATGTTCAACATACTGTACATACTTTTTAAAGTCAACGTAGTAGTAGCGGCATATCCTATTTGCAGGTATACAGAAAGGCTTTCTTGCCTGATCCTCAGCACTGTGCTGGTCACCGAGTTCATCTCCACAAAACACGTGAACATTAAAAACCAGGGTTATACAAGTGAACCTGGACTGCCTTAATTGCATATGGAGCAGTGAGGGGGTGTAATGTGATCAGGAGCTGTTAAGCTCCCTCCCTGATTTCAATCAGATTGGAATGTGTTTCCAAATGAACTGCATCACCCTGTGTGTGTCTATTCATAGAGTAGTGAATGAGGACACTTCCACAGTCTGCCAGGGTTCAAAGCAGGTTTGAAGAATAACGGGGTTCTAAAAATGAATGGTGGGCTTGTCAGCCACACCAACCTGTCTCAGCCACTGATTGGCTCCCAGTTAACTTGTAACAAACATCCCTTGGGTTATATATTGTAGGAAGGTGTGACCTGTTTGTCAAGTGGAAATACCAAGCCTACCAGTGAAGGTGTTTTCAGAATTTGTGAGCTTTTTTGTTTGTTTCTTGGTGTAGGAGTTTTAATAACAGAACCTATATCTAAATATGAGGTCTCAGCTCAGAAAAACCCCACAGGTTTTTGAATTCTTGAAAAGGAAAGTGGTGGGAGTGCAGCACACTATGACCAGGTCCTCGGCTTGTGCTCTTGAGTCCAAGGATGTCAGTTTGGTACCCTGTGGACACAGTGTCACCTCCATCCCAGGACCCACCAGCTGGCCCGTGGTGGGAAGCCTGTTAGAGCTCCTTCTAAAAGGAGGCTTGAAAAGACAGCACGAGGCACTGGTAACTGAGTCAATTAACTAAATACCTACATGAAAGTAAAGTGATTGAATTGCTACACGGGGAAGCATTAAGTGTTCATGTATCAGACAAAAAAAAAAAGTATTATTTATTTATGTATTTATATTTCTTTCGAGGTAGCATAACTTGTTGCGGATAGTTCAGTCGTTCACGTGCAGTAATGCTTTTCTGCCGACTGTGTTCGGCGAGAGGGAGAGAGAGGAGGACGACGTGGTATTAAAATATAAATTTGCAGAATATACAACGTATTTAATTTTGTACCTACTTGATGTTTTTATTTATTTATTTAAATAAATAACAAATAACATAACCTTTATTATAATGTGTTTGTTAGACGTACGCATTAATGCGCATAATAATGTGTTTTTTTTTTTTTTTTTGTTTGTTTGTTTGTTTTTTTGTTGTTTGCCAGGTTCACTATCACAAGAAGTTCGGGAAGATTTTCAAAATGAAGTTGGGATCTTTTGAATCGGTCCACATCGGTGCTCCTTGTCTCCTGGAAGCCCTGTTTAGGAAAGAGAGCAACTGTCCGCAGAGGCTGGAGATTAAACCCTGGAAAGCATACAGAGACTACCGAGATGAGGCGTATGGGCTCATGATACTGTAAGTACAATACAGTGAGGTACAAAGAACGCATGGATCAAAACAAGATAACACATATTAACCAACAAAGTGAAATTGTTTTAACTAAATAAATATATTGAAGCAATCTATAAACAGAAGAAAATACTTGAAAAACAGTTTGGACATTCGTTTCACTGGGTTACTAAACTTGTGAAACATTTGTAATTGCTGTAAACATATAGCATTATGGTAAACGTGTATTCGAAAACAAAGTTTAACAGTAATTAAACAAATGCATTACATATAATGGTACAATCTGGAATTAAAGTTTGATAAATCGAATCTTTATTTCACACGCAGGGAAGGAAAGGATTGGCAAAGGGTCCGTAGCGCATTTCAGCAGAAGTTAATGAAACCCAGCGAAGTGATGAAACTGGATCGGAAAATCAATCAGGTATTTATCTTGCAGCTTGAAAGACTCAAAACAAAGTATCACAATTATCACATCATATTGTTTTATGCGAAGAGCATGAAAAAGGTAAGCTCCCGATAGAGAATACCATTGTGGATGTTCCAGTTAACATTTTATCAGTTATAGTTCAACTCTGCCTCACTTAATAAACGCAGTAAGCTGCTTTACAATATTGAGATGTTTCGTGTATATACAACAGCACAATGTAGAGTACAGACAAGGAGGCGCTAGTGTTTTGTGTTTAATTATTGCTACGTTCTTTTTATGCATAGCTATGGCCAAAAGTTTTGCATCACCGAGAAAAGATTGAGACATAATTAAAATGAAAACTATATGGACATAATTTAAAATTATATATTTAGCACCACGTAAGCAAATAAATTACAAAATGATATGATGTTTCGTTAAATATATGAAAAACTACAAAGCGCTATTATAATTAAATATGTCAAGGTAGCATTGTTCAACAGGTTTCATTCGACTTTATGAAGAAAAAAAAATCTCAAATTCCATACGTTGATGCAAAACCCTTTGTCACAACTGTACACTCTATACTTATGCATTATGACCATTCCTGTAGTAATTACAGTGCAATACCTTGTACATTGCGAGTTCCACAGAAAAACAGGTACATTTCTATTTTCTAATGCTTATTTTTCAAAAGTACTAATGAAGCCAGTGCTTCATATAGTCAACATTTTTGCTCAGTCCCTATGTTTGAAGTCAGGTTGAAGGGTTTAATTGCATATGTAATAACTGTTGTTTGCAGGATTATATTAGCATAAAAAAAAAAAACATAGAACATATTGTTGCAGAAGGATTCATCAAGTATTTTTAAAGACAAGTCATATCCGCTATTCTGGACTGTGGCTTAAATGTAGATTTGATATGCTTAAAATATGTTTAAAGAATACTTTCCATAATGTCCCTTATGTTTTTTCAGGTCATGGTAGACTTCATTGAAAGAATGGGAACAGTTACTGATGCAAACGGCAGGATAGAAGACCTATACTGTGAACTGAACAAGTGGTCATTTGAAAGTAAGCATGACATTATTCACAGTAGCATATAATAAATACAAATATCAAATACAAATATTTCATGAAATTGTTATTATTTCTACAGAAAATAGTGTTAATGATCCTATAATATACAATAAACTCTTACCAGTATATTAAATGAGCAGCTCATATAATAAAAAAAAATCAATATCTAATATTTTATTTATTACAGCGCCAGACAGCTTTACACCCCAACTGCTCCATACATTAAGATTCATTGAAGAGTACAATATCCTAACTTGTTGTATCTTAGTAGTATAATTTGCACTTACTGTAAACTATAGTTCATTATTGATTTTGCATTGAACTCTGTACTAACCTGTAAGTCTCTTTGGATGAATAAATAAATCAATAAATGAACTCTGTACTAACCTACTATAACTAAATAAATAAATATTACTACTACTACTAATAATAATAATAATAATAATAATAATAATAATAATAATAATAATAATAATAATGGCAATGTGGTCAGGGATCCAGGTTCGCTTGTATAACCCTGGTTTTCAGAATGGTATCTGTCCTGGTTTTTAATGTTCACATGTTTTGTGGAGATGAACTCGGTGACCAGCACACTGCTGAAGATCAGTCAGGAAAGCTTTTGTGTTCACCTGCCTGGGTGTGGAGTGCACATTCTTCTGACACACTCACATTTGTCTCAATACCCTTTCCCTTCTGTCCCAGCTATCTGCCTGGTGCTCTATGACAAGAGGTTTGGGCTCCTGCAGAAAGAGGTGGACGAAGAAGCCTTAGACTTTATAAAGGCAATAAAAACAGTAAGTGAGAACAATGCAAACAGCAAGTCTCTGCTGTGTAGGGATCGTGACATTTTCAAGCTCACACTCGTGCAGTCTATTTTAATGATCTAAACAGTGACAGATAATAATATCGTCTCTCTTTAACTTTACACGGTGTTATCCTTGACAGGTGATATATTAATACGTGTCGATAATAAAAACATGGTGGAAACATGTTCATGATAGAGCAGATGTACTAGGTTTATGGTGGTAGTATTATAATCCACTGCTGGATGGGTCATTAATAAAGGAAATTATTATATGATAGTTAATTCAAGCCTGTTACCATGTATGAAATGCATCTAATTAGTATTGTTCTAAACACATTCTATTGGTTCCGGTAAAGTTGTTTCCAGATACTAGGGTAAGTGTTGACCAGAATATTCACAAAGCTATTGGTTGTGCATAATGTCAAAATTGTGTTGATCAAGGGGATACAAGACTAGCCATAGAAATTTCAAGACATTTGTCATTTAATTAACTACACTTCTTTTACTACTTCTAAATAGCCCCAGGGAGTGTTTAGTTTGCCAGTCTGTGTATCTTCAAAAGCACTTGTGATGTCGAGTTCACTGAGTTCATCCAGTTCGAGCGCTACCTGATTGTAGTGCTGGAACACTGGAACAAACACATTTCTTAAGCCTGGTTTGTAAACAGAGTAAACGGTTTGAAGTGTGCCCAGTAAGGTGGAGGGGGGTGGGGGTGGGGGTAGCATTCCAAGAAGGATGATTTTCTTGTGTCTTTCTTTCAGATGATGAGTACTTTTGGTACAATGATGGTGACTCCGGTTGAACTTCATAAAAGCTTGAACACAAAAACCTGGCAAGACCATACAGATGCCTGGGACTGTATATTTAAAACAGGTATGTTATGTATGCGTGTATACACTGTAACTAAAAGGTATTCAACCACCTGCTAATCTGTGGTGTTTGGGGGAGGCTATTATCCGTACATCCACATCTACATCCAATTCATGACTCCCAGGATTGTTCAACAGTCAGTGTAATGAACAAAGATCCCTCCAACTCATTCTGTACTGGTATTAAATGGATAACATTTCTAGTGCCTGTCCTGATACAAGTTTACCTTGACAAATTTGCAAAGAATTTGTACAGTTCTCCTATGCTTTTGCCATGTTTAAACTATGCATTTAAAATAGTCTTGTTTTTTTTAACTGCTTTATGCATATCTTAGTGGGCTTTAGCATGCTTAAAATCTCTTGACGGTTTTTGAAGAGGGGACCGTTTGGGGTGTGGAGGGAGACAGCCAGACAGCTAAGGGGAACAACTAACGTCACTATAAATGTGATCCAAGCAAGTGGTAATCAATCTAAACAAATTTTCCAGTCAGGTGGTGTGTGAGTCAGCTTGGTGCCACTTCAGTTGTATGTAAAGCATTGTCAGCTGTGCTGTAGTAAACTGTATGACCTGCTATGAGGGAGTGGAGCCAGATATTTGTAGAAGGCGGGTGAGGTTAACATGAAACATTGACCTCTTTGTCACTGCTCTTTTGCGCCACAGTTTGTGTTGCTGCAGGCACATATTTCTCTCTCTCTCTCTCTCTCTCTCTCTCTCTCTCTCTCTCTCTCTCTCTCTCTCTCTCTCTCTCTCTCTCTCTCTCTCTCTCTCTCCATAAACAAAGTGTGTTTGAACAGTACAACCTCCTGTGATAGGTCAGCTTAGTATCACTTCCACTGAGGATGTATACTGTGTTTTTGCTACTTCAATTGTTCATTATCTGTTAAGCCCAGCAAAAAATACTAGATAATGCAGCACTCTATCCCAGGATACTCATCCATCTTGATTAAAGCAAACAGTCATTGAAAAACACATAACTTCAATATTTAGCAGCAACCTTTTGGTTTCTACCTTCTTCAGATGATTTCTTTTTTATAACTAATTATTAAAATAGGGAGTTATCTATTAAATACCTTTGAACAAACAAAAGATTGTGTGTGTGTGTGTGTGTGTGTGTGGGTATATATATATATATATATATATATATATATATATATATATATATATATATATATATATATATATATATAATAAAAAAAATTAGGGCAGCTTGTTCTTTCATTGTACTCTGAAGGTCCCAAGAGAACAGCATGAAGCAGTAACTGATAGAGAAAGGCTACACTACTGCCAATATCCATCACCGTGTTTGGGTGATTCCAGTTTGCTTATACAGTGCCTATACCCAGTGTCTGTGCTCACTCAGGTGGAGAATGGGGAAACAAATAAACCATGCACAGTGTTATGAATACTGGTATAGGTCTGGTATTAGACAATTGAGTTTATTGCACAATAGATACGTGCCTTATCTGTTATGCTATTTGTTACACATACACACTTCTTGTGAATACCCACATACTTACATGCAGTTCTACTAGATTTGTGTATTTGTTTTATTTTTTTCTTTAGCAAAAGTCTACATTGACAAGAGACTGAGCACACATTCAGCAAATCCAGCGGATGACTTTTTGTGTGATATCTACCACAGCAATGATCTCTCCAGGAAGGAGCTGTATGCTGCTACTACAGAGCTACAGATCGGGGGGGTAGAAACAGTAAGCAAAGCCATTCACCCAGTAGCATACATACTTAATAGCAGCGCTAAGATAAGCTAATTTGGGAAGTCATTTAGTATTAACTTCGCAGAACTGCATTCTTGTACAGATTAAAGATGAACAATGTACCTTTTTTTTTTTTTTTTTTTTTTTTTTTTTTAATAATTCTAATGCAGTTATAAGTTATTGTTTCTTTTTGTGTGTGTCTTTTAGACTGCCAACAGCTTACTCTGGGCAATCTTCAATATCTCCCGGAACCCGCACGTCCAAGAAAAACTCCACAAGGAAATTCAAGATGTGACTTCAGTTAATCCGATCCCCACTGCGAAAGACATTAGGAAAATGCCTTATCTTAAAGCTTGTCTGAAAGAGTCTATGAGGCAAGTCACATTCATTTTCATTTTGGTTTACTTCTAAACTGTTTTAGTGCACTGTAAGTTATGTACAGTAAAGCTATACTTTTTTATGTTTTTCATGTATGAGAATGACAGCAGACAGTAAATAACCTTTTTCAGACAAAAAAGCTGGCTAATTCAGTAGAAAACCTTAATACAATTCAGCCTTTTTCACTAAGCAGAGGGGTATGGAGCCATCCCCACCAGTATATTAATTAAAATGACATTAAGCCAGGCTTGCTAACCTTTCAGCAAATGTATGCAATTGAAAACTTTGGAATAATACTAATAGCTAATAAAACATGATGACATAGTCAAAGTTACTCATCAAACTGAACTCTTGCAGGTTAACACCATCAGTTCCATTCACAAGCAGGACATTAGACAAAGAAACAGTGCTGGGGAATTACATGCTGCCCAAGGGGGTAAGTACAAGGCTGTTTTATAAACCGGCAATGAGAAGGCACATATCTGCAAATATGCAATTTTCTTTATTGTAAAATGGATCGATATTGCTCAAGTACATTATTATACAAACAGCACATCAATTATTTTGCTAAAAAAAAAAACCCTGATTGAAGGACACTATTATACATCACGTTATACATGATCAAATGTACAGCTTTTATACATTTCAACTTATTAACCCTTTTCTTTATAGACCGTCTTGATGATAAACTGCCAGGTGTTGGGATCCAATGAAGAATACTTTGATGATGGCAAGCAGTTTAAGCCTGAACGCTGGCTGCAAGACAGGAATTCTATCAATCCGTTTGCTCATGTGCCATTTGGCATTGGAAAGAGAATGTGTATTGGGCGACGACTGGCAGAGTTACAGCTGCAGCTAGCACTGTGTTGGGTAAGGATATGGTTGCTTATGCCACCACATTTTAATTTTAAAGGACATTCATAGTGGGGGGGCGACAGGGGGGGGGCGACGGCGACACTTGTGTATTACTTTTTCTATATACTTGTCTGGATGTGTCATTCAAATAAAAAACATAGAGATGTCCGACTGATTGATTGTACTTACAGAAGCCATGTTCACATAGATGGTTTGAGGAAAGCTTTTGTTAGGTCTGTATAAGGTACTCCCCCCCCCCATGTTAATATAGATTGTACTTGCTGCATTGCAGATCATAAAAGAATTTAGAATTGTGCCTACTGATCTCGACCCTGTGGAAATGAATCATTCAGGAATCCTCGTCCCCAGCCGGGAGATACCAGTTGCATTTATCAGACGATAAGGTACTACATGGATCACTCCTTTTATTACACTAGCGATATGGTACCCATTAAAATAGTTCATATCTCAAAAGAAAACAAAAAAACGGAAACCTACTGATAAAAAAATATATTTGTTTTATAATAAAAAGAACAGAATTGTAAAGTGGACAGTAATAAGCAAGATCTATTTCTGTGCATTATACAGTGCTCCCCTTCATAAAGAGACCCTTTACACCACAGAACCAGTAATAAGACAGCATGGTTGTGCCTCTGTCTCAGACAATAGGGCCCTAGATCTTTGTGAAAATGTATTTTAAGTCACCTGAACTTACAATGTTTCCAAGACTGATGTCCCACCCTGCCCTCGGAATATATATATATATATATATATATATATATATATATATATATATATATATATATATATATATATAAAGATTCAACTTGAAATGAAAGATGCCTAATGTTTGTTTTTACATATTGTTAACAGGTAACCCATGCA
This sequence comes from Polyodon spathula, assembly GCF_017654505.1. Taxonomy (NCBI): domain Eukaryota; kingdom Metazoa; phylum Chordata; class Actinopteri; order Acipenseriformes; family Polyodontidae; genus Polyodon; species Polyodon spathula. The sequence continues at coordinate 5,302,544 of NC_054541.1, read as the reverse complement.
AGACGTTTTTACACTTTCTCTAAAAAAACAGAAGAGATACAGTACGGCAGTTCAGTGGCCCTCTGAAATCTGTACTTGGTTCTGGAATTCACTAAGGAAAAAATAAAGCAAAAACATACCTGGTGTACTACATTTGACAAGGTTAACAGGACCACAATATTGATAAGAATATAACAGTGTTGGACCAAAAAGCCACTAGCAGAGTAGGGTGTGTCCTCTACTTACAGATAGCACAGTTGGTAGGCTTGAGGAGCACTCTTAGACGATGCACTTTAATTCAGACATTGCCATTAGATCATGTTTTTAAAAAAAAAAAAAAAATTTAACTCACACTTTATTTAAAACCTGTTTTTAATGCGTAAACTGCTTGGAGAGTTCAAATGAAAGAGATAAAATAATAATTTAGCTTTGACTATAGATGACGGCTCCATAGTTCTTCACTTATTGTGCTTTGCAAAAAAAGGCACTTTTTTGGTTGTTACCATAGTAACCTCTTTACATCCTAGCAATAAAGGAATACACAGGATTTATGCTGGGCAATAATGATCAATGGTGACTGCTGTATTACAAATTCATGTTGTTACCCTAGGCCCAAAACCAACCATAACCCAATAACCCTAAAGAGTTAGTACACTTTACAGACGACATAACAATTAGCATATTTATTCATCTTCAATTCACCTTGTCACAAAACAAAGACTGTGTTGTGACTGCTGCTATATTTATTAATTACTAAATATGAACTTGCTTCTGTATATTTTTACTTTGTGTCATATTTAGAACTGTGAGAATATTTGTTTATTGAAACATATAATACATGTTTTTGTCTATCATATCCCTGGTTATAAAAAAAATGTAATTATATGTAAACATTAACATCAGTGTCTAAATATTAAATGCATCATTTCAAAGCCTCTTTGTATTATTATTATTATTATTATTATTATTATTATTATTATTATTATTATTATTATTATTATAAATAAAGCCTAGTCAATTTAATGTGCATAGATCTTAAACATTTTGGAGGGCTGAACCTACTGTCAGCCAATATGTGAGGTGAATGTAATTGTTGCTTATGACACCCTGTACTGTTTTAGTGTCGCTAAATAAATTCTACTGTATATTGGGAACAGTGTTCCAATTTGTCTAATATTGTCAATTTTAAAAATGACACCTGACTCACATGTGTTAGTCAAGACTCCACTGCACCTGCTTCCTTATCACGCGCTTTCCATTTCCAACACATTTTATTCACTTCAAAACTCTCTGCAGGTACAGTGCTTCCCTCTCCTCCATACTGATCTACTATAGACCTTTATGATTTACTTACTTGACAAGAGTTTCTTTCCCTTTTGCACATGCATGCCACTCTGCTCTACTGAAACCAGAGGACAGTTTCAAATCTATAAAGAAGGGCACAAACAGAACTGAGGGACATGGATGAAGCATGAAAGGGAGCAACATTTAAGACTTTCCTGCAGCTTAATAATTGGCATAAGTGTCCAAAGAGTTTGAGGTCTTGCCATAACTTATGAACACCCCTGCTTGCCAATCTGTCCTAGGGCTTTCTCAAGCAGAGAATGTGTGGTGGGTTTGTAATGTGGACACCGAAACCCAATGAGGACCATGTTTAGTCCAGCAAACTTATTTCACATGCTAACTCAGTCGATTCAAACCCCAACTACCAGAGATGAAAGGCAGGAGTGATTAGTGAATACTAAGGCTATTGAACCTTTAAGCTACTGGGATAAATACAAATCTTTTATCTGACAACTTAGCCAGCAATGGAAAATTCCTGTTACGATAATGTACACATTTTATCTCAGTGCAGGCCCTTCATAAAGATAGCAATGCCTGATTAACACTACTGCCCTTGGGGAGGGAAGAAGAAAAGTACAGTACACAATTCATAATCATATATTAATCTTTGTAGAGCAGTACATCAGAAGGGACTATGTGTTACTGAAGCAAGGCAAGCTGGCTATGGTCAGTTCCCTGGTTGGCTGGCGTTGGGTATGTCAGTCTGCAGGAAAAGTACATTGTCAGCGTTATTGTCTGTTGTTGCATTTACTGAGAAGTGTTAAGAAGTATTGTTTTTTTTTTATTATTATTATTATTTATGTCTCAATCCGAAATTCTAGGTAATGAAAAACTTTTGGCCATCGTTGTACATTCACACTGCACTCACCATGTTTTTGGACAGAGTTTCTAAACCTTTTTTTTTAAGTGGTTTCAGTCAGATGACTGATACTCCAGGTACATGTACACACATACACTTGATATATATCATATATATATATATATATATATATATATATATATATATATAGATAGATAGAGAGAGAGAGAGAGAGAGAGAGAGAGAGAGAGAGAGAGAGAGAGAGAGAGAGAGAGAGAGAGAGAGAGAAGAGACGAGATCTCTCTCTCTCTCTATATCTATATATATATATATATATATATATATATATATATATATATATATATATATATATATATATATTGTGATGGAGTGTACATTCCGATGCAAAATTGGTCAGCCATGAGGCCGTGGCTCTAAAGAATGCACACTCCATCTGGGTAACGGTTGTGGTGATGGGTTCAAAGAAAACTAAAATAATAAAATGTGACGACAACATAAACTGGGTAGTAAACAAACTGTGAAATAATGTAATGTGTTTAAAAGTAAAATTACAGTTAATAAATTAAGTTCCCATGAATTGATGTATTGGGTTAAATCAGAGATTTAGATTTATGTTATGTTTTGTTGAAAACAAGGTATTATGTTACAAAGGATATTTGAAGGTTTTCAGACCCTGGGGAGCATACCCATGTCAGGAGTGATCATCAATTGGTCTTAATTGTTTAATTACCTAATTGTGTAGCAGTTAAAGCTGGTAAAGTTAAGATGGTGGGGGAGGGGAGAACAAAGAGAAGAGACCAAACGCTCAGGTAACAGAGGACTTTAAAACTGAATGGATAGTTTGTTTCAGGGTAAGCAGAAATAGCCTGCCCCTGTTTAGTTTGGAAGGGAAAATAAGTGTTTAGTTTAGGACCCAAGAAAGGGTTAGGTTTTGTTTGTTTATTTTATTTTGTTTTTCTCAAATAAATACAACCCACAGAGGGTAATTGTAATACTGTTGTCAATGTTTGTTACTTAAACACACCTGGTAGTGTGTGGAAGACTATACTATACAGTCATAGAGTGCAACCAGAAGCAAGCAATTCACACACATATAAATATATATATATATATATATATATATATATATATATATATATATATATATATATATATATTTATAAAATCTATATCCGAATCGAGAGGAGCCAGTAGAGGTGGTTCGCCCCTGGGAGTCTTCCTTTGGAGATCTTCCGGGGACGCCTCACTGGGAGGAGACCTCGGGGCTGACCCAGGACATGCTGGAGTGATTACATCTCACAGTTGGCCTGGGAGAGCCTGGAAATCTCCCAGGATGAGCTGGAATCTGTTGCTGGGGAAAGGGAAGTCTGGTCCTCCCTACTCAGCATGCTGCCGCCACGATCCTCACCAGGAAAAGCAGAATAATAATAATGGATGGATATATATATATATATATATATATATATATATATATATATATATATATATATATATATATATATATATATATTAGTGGACCAGACTCACTCTCCATGGTTCATTGCCCCTTTAAAAGTAGACCCAGGACACAGGAACTTGTTTTCAAAAGCATTGACGTGCTATTTTTAATACACAAAAAAGAACAAATACTAAAATAAACTAGTTCCTTCTCAGAGTACGTAGTAAACTTTTCTCTAACTAACCCACTGGACGGCTAAGCTGTTTACTACACACACACACACAAAGCATTCCACGCTACAAACACAATCCAAAAGGTCTTCACTGAGGTTTGTTCTTTGTGACAGCCTCGCTTCACACACACTTGAGAACTGCCCAGACCAAACATTTTTGCTGGTTAAATACCTAAGTGCAGGCAGGTGATATCCATTATCATTTGGAGCCAGGTGAATCTCATTCTCGAAATGTAGTCTTTCGGAAACCCTCCTGGACTACATTTTTTCTATGTCTCCCACCCTGTGCCACTATATATATATATATATATATATATATATATATATATATATATATATATATATATATAAATAAACGGCATGTCCTACATAGCCTATGCAGAGGAAAACAGCAAGAATGGGTTTACCTGTGCCTAACACGTACATCTCTAATCGGGTACAAAACACAATCGATAAGACAAAAACTGAAAACCTATTATAGACTATATTATTACCGATGGCTGTTTCTTTGCCTGTTTTAATAGTACATTTCTCACATAATTTGGTAAAGGCTTGTGACAGAAATACAAATAAATCTCCCTCCCGACACTGTGAGGGCGCTAAGCAGCGAGAACAAAGTTCTTTGGGCGGGCTGGCCTGACAGTCCTTTCCCTGGGTCGGCAAGTCAGTCAGTCAGTCTGGAAGAAGGCAAGACTCTGTTGCAAGAATATATTGACCCGGAAGGGAAATTATGTAGCAGCCACAGATTGTAAAGGCACCTGCACTCGTTTACCAAGGGGTCATGTGTGACAGCATATAAGGGGATGGAGATTCGTAATCTGTTCCTTCGCTTTGGTTACAAAAAATAACCCAGAAGGACCTGTGCAGTATTTGTGAAATATTGTAAGTGTTTGTTTGTCTTGTCTATAATTGTTACTTGTGTTTTCATAGATGGCTAACACATTCCAGAGCTGTCACTAAGGGCCAGCATAAAACCCTGAACAGCACTACACTATTGTCATGCATTAAATTGTATCACCCACCACGAGCACTACAGCACGCACCCAGGACTGATGATCTGTGTTTATTGCTGTATATTGCTGGGAATCATTGTCGGTCACCAGACCTGGATTATAAAATAAAGAAACACTTTTCCAAACCGGATTACAATCTCTGTCTGTTTTATTCCTGCACTGCATCACCTCTGCACCTGTACACAGTAAACCACTTTGCCACACGTGGTGTCAGAAAACGGGATCATGGACCGCAACACACTGACAGAGCTGCTGGAGGCACTGGATAGCGGAAGGGAGACAGAGGAGAGAATGAGGGTGGAGCGCTCCACTGCGCTCATTGAACAGGTAGGGCTGATGTTTTCCACAGCACCAGCCCATACAGGAACATTAGCAATGTCGGCACCAAAGGCTCAGGCGATGAAGATGTCGGTGGAGGTGGACCCAAAGGATTACCTGGTCGCGTTTGAGCAGATGGCTACCACCACGTCATGGCCGTGGGAGTTTTAGGTGAGCTAGCTGGGACCCTGCCTGATCCTCGATCTGTTGAGAAAGGGGTGGGAGCAGTCCAAAAGCTAATCCAAAAATGTAGTGAAGCATGTGCTCCTACTAAGAGATCGCCTGGATTTGGTCGGTCGTTTGGCCCAGGACAACCTCAAATTGGCTCAGCACTGACAACAGCAGCATTACAACAAAAATGCACTAATTCGAAACCTTTGACCAAGAGACACGGTAATGCTGCTACATCTCTCATCAGAATCAAAATTGTGTGCTAAATGGCAGAGACCATATGAAGTGATTCGGGCTATAAGGAAGGTGAGTTATGAAATTAGACAGCCCGATTGCTGTAATGAACATGAAATTTACCATATAAATTTGTTAACCATTTGCAGTCAATTTATTCAGCACTTGTCAAGCTCGTCAGGTCCAATTTATTTCCACATGCACTGTTTATTTTACACGTGCTATTTAAAATATATATTTTTTCAAAGTAAAACAGGTTTAAAAGGCAGTGCATGGCAAAAGGACATCAGTACTGTATCTCCAGTCAAGCCCCACCCCTTGTTCGCTGTGTTTTTCACATACCTCTTTATAGACGTGCATACTGATAAATCGTCTCCTGATCACCCATTTTATCACCAAACTCCTCAATTATGCAATCCAAGTCATTATTTTATTACTATAACATCTCAAAAAGCTCTGCAAACGTCTGTGATATTCTTTGAACTCTGGATGCGGAAGCAGCTATCACCTTTGTTTGTGTCTGTGTTATATCTGTGGTGCATGGGGCTACTGTATTGCTCAGATATGCCCTTTTTGTTTTCGGCTCCTATCGGTCTCACTCGGCCATTGAAAGGTTTTCTCGGCTTTTTCCTATAAAAAAAAAAAACGACTAGAGATCTATGCTTTACATCTTTTTGATGATGTCGGACAGGGTCCAACATCGGACTGGAAAAGGAAAATTGTAATGTCGGACTTGGTCTGACACAGAACCGCAAAGGGTTAAACTGTATCACCCACCATGAGCATGACCATGTTTGTATATTGTGGGAGAGATACCTGTGATTATTGTTTGGGACTTTAAACCTGTTATTATTTACCCTGTGCATTACACATTGCTGTATATTGCTGGGAATCATTGTTCGGTCACCAGACCTGGATTATAAAATAAAGAAACACTTTTCCAATCCGGATTACAATCTGTCTTTTTTTATTCCTACATCACCAAATAGTAATAATTTTCAAATGCCAAAGACAATCAGAAGGATTTGCAATGCAGTCAGTAAAGCACTTTGTTCAAGAGGTGGAGCATCTAAAGAATGTGGTTAATTTAGGATATGCCCCCGAGCTTTTTGCCTTTTTTTTTTTTTCTTTTAACAGAACAGAAAATGTACATTTAAACTAAACTACAATTTGTAGTATGCATTCTTAACACCTGATTGTCATCTGAGTTTACGCTATTACTCCTTTTCCCCAGTGCAAAAACCACTTGATTGTGTAGCGCATGGTTCAGGCTTAGTTAATCGAAAGGCCGTGATTGTGCCACGGTTGGATGCAAGAACTATTATGAAATTTAATGTTGAATTTGTTTTCCTTAATCTGTGATTTAGTTTACCCTCATGGGGGCCCCCTTTGGCGTGGGGCCCTGGGCAATTGCCTTGGTTGCTCCCCCCTAAACCTGGCACTGTTTATAACGGCATGTGTGTGTCTCTATAGTATATTGCTGTCTTTAAAAAAGTAAAATTCCAGATTTGCTCCTGTTTTAAATGGTGGTGATATTTAAATGTATTCTTTAGATGAACTGAAAAGGCCTTAAGCACTGTATCTCCGAACACTGTTGCAATTTTTGTGTTTACTTCAAAGATTATGAAAAAATCAAATGTCATTGGAAGGTCATTGTTGTTAAACTGATGAATTGTTAAAGATTGCATTAGTCATGCTATAATTATAATATAGTCCTTGTTCAGTTTGAGTTGTGTCCTTTTTTTGGTTGCAGGCTGGTTGTGGAATAACAGTTTCTCTGAAAAGCCAAAAAAGCCACAGAGTTGACTATGGCCATTGTGAACCTGATGACTCCTGTAATCTCACCTGTCTTGTTTTCCTATGAACGTTGTAATTGAGGTGATAGGGAAAGGTACACAATTGCCCACATCCATCAGTGGTGTCAATTACAGAGGGTAGAAGGTTCAAAGCTTTTGACATTAGTGTAAACTAATGATTTATAAATACTACCAGACAAGGAGTAAGACAAGATGAGAAGAACACAAATGAGTATCTTCATTAGTGATCTCCCTTATAAAAGTTTACCACAGTGTTTTTTGCAGTTTTCCCATGCTTTTCCCATGTTTATACTATATGCACCATAGTTTGCCCAGGTTTGCCATGTTTTTTAAATATTCTTTACCTTACCTAGCTGGTCTTTACAATGCTTACCTATGCTTTCACTATTGCACTTTGCTGTGCTTTTATATAGGTAAACTTTTATAAGGGCTTATACTGTAGTCTTTAAGTACATAGAGCTAACAAAATAAGTCTTGCCTAACGTGCATTACCATAATTTGCAGATCTTACATTTTCCTATAAGAATGTTTTTTAACAAAATTTTGTTGAACATAATTTTGGCAAATACCTTTTTTTCACTTATTTCAGTCCTGCATGTGAGTTCATCCATAACTATCAAAAACTCAGTGGTACTAAACTTAGAAATGCTCAAATAAACTCAATCAATTCAATGACTAACATTTCGACTAGATTTGTTTTTTCAAAGTCTTCTTGAAGGCACTGAAGGTAACTTCTGGTCAAAACGTTTCTCATTGCATACACGAGTTCTTCTGGGAGTTTGCTTTCTTGTGAAATGAAAAAGTGGGCAGAATATTTCGTTTTTTCAGACTATTTCCTTTACTCTCAAACTCCCAGGAGCTTTGTGCTTTGGTTGGCATTTCCTATGACTGACGTATTTTCAACATCAATGGCGTTATCACCTCTTGAAGCTGAATACTATGAACTTCAGTACAAGTGTAGCATTGCAATGTCAAGTTGTGCATCTTTCATACAGGAAAACGTAAGACCAACAAAGTGATAGCAATAAACACCAGGTAAGAAATGTGTAGAAATAAGCAACCTGACCTTACTTAACTGTCTGCTGTCGTTAATATTACTCAACACATAGGTTGTATCCAAATGTGATTGAGGTTTTCATAAATAAGGTGGTGTAACAAATGCTTTGGTAATACAGCATTATGCATTAAGTAGTATGCACCAATAATGTGCTATTTATGACCCAAGATATCACCATTGCAACATCTGTCTAAGCTTCTTGCCAGACATTATCCATTCCAACATGTCTAGATCTCGCAATTGAGTAATAATTCCCTTGGTATTACACTTGGAAGGGGTGTTCAGTATATGTAGTCAATTTGAAGCTTCATAGAAAATGTGTGGGTCTTTACAACATGAGTCTTATGCAATTATAACAATTCATGCAAGTGTAGAATTACTTAAATTATTTTGGGAGCTCTTTGTACTTTAGATGGCTAACTGGACATTATCTCCAAAGACAGCTCAGTGAATAACCCAGGGCATGTTCAATATCAAGCAACTGAGAGTGAACCTGGACAAGAGGCTACAGTTCCCTTTTTCTATTTTAGACCCTTTTCAGGCAAGAAGTCCACGGTTTACCTGGTGGAGGTTTTGTTGGTACATTCACAGTTTGATTATTGCAAGGTGTGGGATTAGCAGGCATGAACCAGTGATGGATTACCATGGAATTTCAAGAGACAACAAAAACAACAATTCACATTTCTATAGCACAAGGATCCCAAAGCGATTCACACACACACACACACACCACACGTTTGTGTTTCTATATTTGTGGGGACTTCTCATTGACTCTCATTATATTTTTATTTACTAATTCTAACTCCAGTCAGACAAAATTCCACACAGGGTGCAAGTCGACAGCAAACTAAATATTTTGGCTTTTTTTTTTTTTTTTAATTTTTTGAAGGCATATTTCCTTCTTAAAAACGTGTTTTACAAAGTCACAATGTCTTTTTTTTTCAGGAGTTACTATCTTTGTGGGGATATTTTCTCAAATTGTGTCTGCACATTGATAGTAATACCCGCCCACACACACACACACACAATAACAATGAAAACATTACATTTCAAACACCCTAATATAGAATTTGATAAAAACAGAAATAAAAAGTAGATACAAAAAAAAAAATTGTTTTAATTGTAAAATGTGAAAAACTAAGATAGAAAGCTAGTTTGTAGAAATGGGACAATTAAAAGTGTCTAAAACAATAATGAAATAAAATTGGAATTAAAAAAAAAAAGTGGATGAGGAGGACTGAGAAGGGGTGGGTGCCTATTGACCCAATTAAATCACCCTTAGACTTCTGGGTTCAGTTCTTCGTAGTAAGACCTGGTCTGCATTATGGGGCCTGGGTTCCTCTCAATGAGGGTAGTTATTAGGTATAATAACTTGTGACAGAATGTCTTCCTGGTATCTTTCACTAAGAAACCAAACTCTAAAAAGGGTGATTACCATTGGAAGACCTAGTACAGTACAATTCATTATTTACTGGATTTAGTCTTTCAAATAGTTCGTTAGTTAGGTTCAGCAATTCAGAACTCAGTATCTCTGTACAAATTATGCTGACTCAAGACTACCGTAGTTGACGTGTGTTTTTACAGCGATAAATGTGTTTACCCTTCAAATCAATTGTAGTATATCTTCTAAAAACATTTTATTTGGAAAAGACATGTGTCTGAAATGTGTGCAGTGTGGTCTGCACACAGCAAGCTCATGAAAACCACTCAAGAGACAGGTAACAGAGTGCAGCACGCTGGTACTGTCCTCCTGAAAGAACTCTAGTAACCCCAGGAGAGGTTTACTGGCCAAAACTAGTACCATGTGACCTTGATACCAACAAATGCACATCAAAGCTGAATGAATTAATGTTAAGCATGGCCAAATGTTTTCCCTCAGATTATATTTTTGTGTAAGTCTGCATTTTTAGCCTTTGCGATATGAAAGCAGATTAACCCTTTGACTCGATGCTTGAAGCAACAGAGTCACACAATCATTTTTAGCTTTATACTAAAGATTATTTGGTGTCGATTTAATATGTTCTTCCATTGTTCAGCCCTCTGTGGACTCAGATTTTTACCAAATTACCAGAAAGTATTTTATACTACATTGGCTAGAACTGCATTATCACTTGACCGCCCACTAGCCACATGATAGCAACATGTAAGCATCTAATGTTTCTATTCATTTCATTTCATTCCAGTAAACCATGCGACCAAGGACCTTAAAGTTACTTAAACAAGTCTTCTAACGTAGAGTCGTGACAGTTATTTCTTATTCCTGTGTGTATGTGAATGATCTACACAGTAACACCACCGCCCTAAAGATTGGTATTAATCCTGCTAATGTTTCCCCACATGACTAAATAATACAATTATGATAAAACTTGATCTGGATGTACTTTAGCACAATTGAGAGTATCGTAATTGGGGGTATAAGGACTTGTTTCCATGTGTATACAGTGGATACAGGTCCACTTTTTCATGTTTCTACTGGCTATTTTGAATTTACAGCTTTGGACAGGCATAAATGTCAATGAAATGCTTTTAAAATATATTCAGAAAAATAACAGAGAAAACCGGCAGTTTGATTTTGGGAAAAAAAGGGATTTGGTGTCTGGCTGCACAGGAAGACACAGTAGAACTTCCACTCTCAGCGTTGTCAAACGTTCATTTCTTTTTTTGCCTCCTTTGTGATTACAGTTATCTGTTTTTCAATCACTATGCCTTGTGCCAAGGACACTTTCTCTTAACCCTGTGTTCTCGTGTATCAGCTTTGAACTTCTGATATGCCTATCTCTAATATATTTTCAAGGTTTATATGCCTTTTATTGAGAGGCCACAGAACATCCCTGCACAGACGTTGACATCCATAAAAGAAAAAGATCTGTTTGCACTGGAAAAACCCCACAGAACAAACACACCAAGTTAACTAATATTATTCATCACAGATCTTGTATTAGTGATGTTCTATTTCCTTGCAGGTCATGTTCTTTTCCATTAAGATTTCATTTGTGAATAAAAGGGAATAGGGAATATTAATTTGTAATAAATGGAAATTTCTGGGGCATATGTTAAAAGCATTTAACCCTCGTCTTTAATTAAAGGCTATGTTTTTAAAGGTGACACAGAACATCTTCATTGTGCTAATCGATCTGCCAGTGAACAACAATGGGATCTCATTCATTTTACAGTCATCTTTCTTGGATTGCATCAACAGCCTATTTTAAGAGGTGCCCCTGGTATATTCACAGATAGTTGGTTGATGTTATCCTTACTGATTCCCCAGTGCTGTAAAATGTTCTAAAAAAAAACAGCTTTGGCTTTACCCAGTGTGCAATAGGCTGATCAAACTGATCCCTTTAGTAAGTACAGTACTGAGCACATGTATTAGAACACCCCATTGCTTTTGTATATAATACAGCAGTGTGCACATGTATTCGAACGCCCCATTGCTTGTGTATATAATATAGCAGTGTGCACATGTATTAGAACACCCAATTGCTTCTGTAGTTTTGATTTGTTGTGCATATGAAATCAAACCACTGTAACTGAAAATGCTGTAAAATTGTCAAAATAGGCAAATTAGTGATTTCTTAATTTAATTGTTGACTTTATTAGGCCACATGTGCAATTAATTTAAAATAGTAAGAGAAAAGGTACACAGCAACAAATGGTAACATGCATGAGACTTTTTAGAAGTTGTTTAAGACGCCTGTGATGGGGTATGCTCCCCCCTGTATTGTTTTTGTATTATTATTATTTATTATTATTATTATTATTATTATTATTATTATTATTATTATTATTTTATTTAAATGTACTGTTTTGTGTTTGTTAGAAACAGTGTTTTGTTATTGTTGTTTGGCAGCGTGAATGAGGTTAAAAGTCTCTAACCCTGGTCCTGGAGAGCTACTGTGGCTGCTGGTTTTCGTTTCAACCAATCTCTCTGTTACATAATTGTAAATGGAAAATGCTGTTAGTATAGACTACCTCATTTGTGAGGTATGATAATTAAATATGTTCCGTTCAGTGAGGGTAAAACATTATTTCACATCTACCACGCTGCATTACTTCTCATGCCTTGCAGAAGGTCAACCTCCAGTGGTACATTAGTTCAGCAGTTTTCAGCCACTGTCACAAGTATGTGTAGATATTCATTGTAACAATAGTCACATGAGCGGTGCGCACATGCAAACGCAGCCCTGGCAAAGCAGTTGGAAAGACATTTTCTTACTCGTGACATTAAACTTACACACCCCAGTCACACACCCACACAGCCTCGTGGCAGCAGGCTTTAGTCATGCCAACTTTGATGCTGTGTAATTAATGCAGGGCCTAAAGTCCCATATCACATAACATATTTAACACTGTGAAAGTGTCCGTTCAAAAAAGGGGCAGTTGGTTAATGTCATGACTTTCACCTCAGGAGGCCTGTGTTACAAAACAACATGAGTTTACTGTCAAAAAGCTAATATCTGTGTAATTCTCCTAGACAGTAAAAGCTGTGACATGGGTTAGAGAAACAAGGAAAATACTAATTATAGTTTGCCCTGTTATTGATTGTAAGTGTGTATGTGTGAGTATACACATTTGTGTATCTATTCAAACATTAATGTGTTTGTGATGTCATTTACTACAGTTATATATATATATATATATATATATATATATATATATATATATATATATATATGTACACACACACACACTGTGTATGTATATGAGTGTGTGTGTGTGTATATATATATATATATATATATGTGTATATATATATATGTATCTGTTAAAGTTGAATTGCATTTGGTATGCTTTTTAAAGTACTTTGGCTGCCATCTAGTGCACTTCAATGAATATGTTTTTTAAAAGATCCCTTTTGTATGTAATACAAACCATCACAAGACATGTCAAATTATTATGGAAATGGAAATGTAATCAAAGGTATTGCTACGCACCCACAATAAGCATTACGTTAATGTTCTTCTCAAACAATGCTTAGAATTCTTGTCTTCCATAACAACCAATTTATTAGTAATAAAATATGCAGCACTTAATGTTTAATATCCATGCATGAAGATCAATATTCATGCTCACTAATTGAAAGTGACTTGTTTACTGTGTTAGATTTGAGGTTTTAAAGAAAGTGTATTAGTCTATGTTGAGCACAGCCTCTTAGTGAATAACTCTCTATGGATAATTCTCACTGAGGCTATGCTCCACTGAGGGAAGAAATGTGCACCTCGCTATTTTTAATAGAAACGGCTTCTTATTTCAAACCGTCGCTTCCGATTATATATATATATATATATATATATATATATATATATATATATATATATATATATATATGAAAATAATAAATTAGATATTAACGTATTTGTGTTTGAAAGGGTTAATTTGCGACTTGACAATTGAAAGAAAACCCCATACAGTTCTTCAAAAAGCAATAGAGAATTAAGCTAAATATAAAAGTTAATAAAGTACAGTATATTATGCTGCTTTTTTAAAAATCCAAAACAAAGTGCTATTTCAAATCTTGACCAAAAGAGGGTACCAAAAACTAGATTTTAGTTTCTTTGCTGCTTTAAGCAGGAGTGGGGGGCAGGCATATTCCAAATTCCTTCACACCATTATTTTGAGTTGCATTATAAGAGCAGCCTTGTAGAACAACATACTCCAGAGGAATGTGTGTATCCATGATATGAAAAAGTAATTCCCAGAACATAGCACATTTGCATTTTGTGCGTTCCCATCACAGTTTTTTAAAACATATGCAAATGATACCTTTCTTATCTTGAAGTGGACATCTAGTCAAACAATCACAGACAGTCTGAGCACATTTCTAAAACACACACAAACAGAATTGACAAGAATACACTGGACAACTCCTGGCTCTTGAGTATATAATTAACTCTCGTGTAGGTATGGATTTTAATGAGTCCAGGATTACCAGTATGTAAAGGTGTGTTTTTAAAGTGCATTTTAACTATTTAAAGTGAATGTAGCTAACAATATAAGTCAACAAATATTCTCTGGTTTGCTCTTCTATTAGCTACTGTACAATGTCGTTCAGGGATACCATCTATGAGTATGGGAGTGAGCGGTTTGTAGAAGAAAAGAAAGGCTTGCAGAGTAGCCAAGCGTACGACCAGACATGCATTCAAATTGAAAGATATGTTTACTATCATTTCTTAGAAGACTGAACATGTGAGACTGATGAAACAGGTGGAAGTGCACAACAAGTAAGAGGGAAGAAATTATTCTGTTTGCTATCCCGACTTTAACAGAGATGCTATCTCACCATTTTAACATTAGCGTTTTAGGTGTATACAAAAACACGAAATAGGTTAACAAAAGGAACACATTTATATTTGTACCCTTTGTTAACGTTACTGTTTTGCTTCCCTGAGCAAAAAACAATCAAAAATATGACATTTATAGCCACCTAGTTTGAAGCCAGAGGTTGACTTTTGTAGTTCACCGAGTGATTGAGCGTTCAGAAAGCTTAAGGGGGGGGGGGGGGGGGGGGGGGGGGGGGGGGGGGGTTGGGGGGGGGGGTGTTTGAAACTTTACCTTTATCTACTTATGGGGGGGGGGTGGGGGGGGGGGGGGGGTGGGGGGGGTGGGGGAAACGGTGGAAATAGATGCGATCTCCTAGTACTTATTATAAAGTGCAATAAGGGTTGAAACTGTAACTAGATTGCGCAGATCTCTCCCTAGGACTTATTATAAGCGCAAACATACTGCAAATTGCATTTTTGTTGTGACAATTCGCAAAGTATGCATTTTGTTGTACTAAGAGAAAATACGATAATGAAGAGATCTGCAATATACTAATTTAAATATTTGTTGCATCATCTTAGCAAGATCTCCAGGATTGCGAGAGTTGTGAGACATTTTATCGAATAAATAGCAGGAGTTGAGTTGTGGTTTTCTGTAGCAGAGAGTGCCCGAAGATAATGTCTATACACCACTTACCTGACACTGTGTTTTTCGATACTTGGCTACTACATTTGTGATTAGTAACTGAATCACAAACCACCTGCATATTAATAGAATAGGTATGTTCCCTATTCCTGTACAGATGTTCAGAATGAGCTGGAGGGGTTAGTGGCACATGTGTGCGGTCTATTGCTCTCAACACATTGAGGAAACCAAAAATGTCATAGATATTTGTTTTTAAGGCTTGTAAGTACACCCTGCTTTTAGGGAAACATAGGCATTTGGGTGTTTGCCTCAAAAAGGCATTGAGCACAACTGGCAATGCATGAGAAAAAGCGGACTGGGAAATGCCAGCAACAGCTGCCACAGCCCCCTGAAAGGACCCAGAGGCAAAGTAATACAGGGTGGACAATAGTTTGACCACTGCAGGGATAGCCTGGCATCTCTGGGTGACAGACTCCAGGTCATCTGTTAAATCAGACAGCAGCTCAAGAATTATGTGGCTGCCGAGCATGTACTTGTGCTGTTTGGTCTTCATTTAAATCATAGAGTGTGATGTGGGTACGAAATACCCTTTCTCTTCTCAACCTATAAATCACTCGTTCTTCCTGAAGCCGATGTCTCCTTCTTGATGCAATCACAGCGGCCATGCTTAGGCGATAGTGCTTTTCATGCTGTCTTTTAAAGGTTTGCTAAATGCGACTGTTTAAAGCATGCTTTCAAAAGTTCTTAACAAATTGATGCAATTGTAAGTGTTGCAATTACCAGCAGCTTTAGTACATCTCATTATAATCTCCACGCCATTTTTCCTAATTTTTGCAGGAACGCCCTAACAGCATTGCACTTGTTTAATACATTTCACCCTAGACTTCTGACTGGTTTGCGACTGGTTTGCGACCATTGCGACAGCCGCAACACTTTAGTACATCTACTGCTGAAAGTTTAAGTCATGCTAAATCTACTGTCTTTTTTTTTTCATTTTACCTCTCAGTAAAACTCATACACTTATAACATGATGAGACTCTTGACACCCCAAGCAAAGCACATGCACTCATTACAAAGAAACCTTTATCTACCTTCACTATGACAGACACTACAGATGCACTTTACCGTTATCAAACTCCATTTAAAACCATTTCGGAGTTTGTTGCTATGAGCTCCAAGTCATTCTTATAATTACTGGCTCTCAAAAGGTGATGGATACAAAGACAGCTTTGTTTACCTGGCTACATCACATCGCACCTAATGACATTTGAACATCTGGTACATGCTTTTAAGGCACTGAATCAGTGAGTGCACAGACAGGAAATATCCATATTCTTTATTGCTGCTCATCGATCATGACCTTTATACAATCTGGAAATGAAAAACAAAACAATGTGCAGTGCAACATCAAACCAGGCTAATGGTGTAGTGTAGGTTAGCTTGACTCTCACCCTGACAGTAACTGCAAAGCAGAAAACTCTTTGTATCTTGAAAAATCCAATTGGCTGATCTAATACATGGTTAAAATTAATATATCCATGTTTATTGGGACCAGGCAGTAGTTAATTGACCATCCACTTCACAGGCTAGCAGATAGCTTGATTGTTACATCGGATTTGTTTGTATGATCCAAGTGTAAAGGGCAGTGTTGTGTGATGAACTGCCGTTACAGATTCTGTCGGTGAGATGAGATTTAAAACTCTATAACCACGAATAAAGATGAGCACGGCTCTTTTGCAAAGTGGTTAAGGCAGTCGCTTAAGTGGTCAGATACTGCCAATATAAATATTCTATATTCATCCAGCTGGGGTTTGCTTTATTGACCTGTTTTTTAACATTACTACATAGGATTAAAAAGAACAAGATCCATGAAAAATCTATTTTATAAACTGAAGGGAAGTCAACACTATTTAGATCATTTAAAGGTACCTGTATATTTTCACAAAGCATAGTGAAAGCATGGTAAAGTACAGGCAGGAATGGGAAGCACAGATACAGTACATACTGAAAGCATGGTAAAGTACAGGCAGGAATGGGACGCACAGATACTTATGGTAAAGCATGGTAACCTTGGTAAATGTAAACATTATGGTCTTAATGAAGGAGTAGACAGTACACCTTGCACTTGCTTGACAATATGTAAGTGATTCCCTGGCCTAAAGATTACATTTCTATATCTGGAGACAGCAGAATCTGTCCAGGTTGCATCAAGATAAATATATTTATTTTTTCTTTATATTCAGTCTTGCCGAGTTTAATTGATATGGTTTTTGGAAGCATACCACCCCAATTTAAATTAACTAATGCCCACTTTATTGACTGAGCTCAGTGAAAGCCCAGGGGTCAGGACCGTGGAGGGAATACACTGTCATAAACAAGGGTGGGTACAGCAGCTGGAGGCCAGGGTTGAGGCAGGCCTTCATTGCCACTCAATATAATAACATTTCTGTGCTTTCAGGAGTGACTGGTGTGGGTGTGAGGCAGTTGTAATGCTGCCGCTGAAGAATTCGATCTCCGCCCTAAACAGTGAGGCTTTGAGGGGACAAAGAGACGGAACCTTCTAGAAAGTATGACATTTATGATACACTATAGACTGCTAAAGATATTCAGCCAATCTGAGCAACAGTATCACATACCACTACAAATCACAAAGAAACTACACCGAAGCCACCATATTGAGTTTCTACGGTGCTTTATTCTCAATATCAGTACAGTTAAGCCTCCTGCTCGAAAAATTCTAAACAGTGACATCAGACATAATGTTAACCGTTTCCATGCTTTGAATAAAAGTAAAACTACTGCACCTAGTATTAAAGAAGCAGTCAGTTGAGGGTTTAAAATGATGTTTACTCTGAAACATCAAGCAAATTCTCCTACTTTACAATTATAGCTTGTCCTTGCTTTCACCTCTGTTATTATATGTGTTGTTTGCAGGCACCATCTTCCCTGCCTTTGAGTTTCTCCCATTGCTATAGAGTCACATGTTTCTGTCACTTCTTTCGATTGTGTGTAAACAGCTTTTGCTTTCAAAGTTGCTGCTGTTCCCTTTGTCTCTTAAATATTGCCTTTGCCAAAAGTTGGCTGCTCTTCTCATACCATAGCTGCCATGGCATCAGACCTTGCAGTTGTCTCTCTGTCACTGTGTCATGAAAATTATCATAACAAAAACATGATAAAATGCAGGCTTTAAAAGGATCCCACACAGCTTGTTTACCCTTGCCCCCACCCTTATTAAAACTAACCCCAGTTAAGCTTGAACAGCCAAGTATTTGAAATACTAGTACATGGTAAACATGTACAGTAATTCGTCGCATATCCTACTGCACTTGTACCAGAGTAAGGGCTGATATATAAAAATTCGGATGAATGAATCCTGTTTTAAATATCATTATACATAGCTGTAACAATTACTATATTGACACAATTATTGTTTTGAGATTCAGCTTTAAATTAGGGAGCTCCTCTAAATCCCTTGTTTAGAAAGATACAGGGTATAATGCTTGTGACAAGGTAGCCGTCTGCCATGTGGGTGTGTGCTTTCACTGCTGAGTGACAGGCAGGAGATCGAGACGGAGGTTAAAGTTCATACACCCCACAGACGGACAGGATTTATTTACATATCACACTGAACAGCTCACGTGACACTAGCAGCAATGGCAGTGCACGGAGCACATACAACACAGTGTACGAAAACTTTGGTAGGAATCTCTGAACTAATCTTCTCTGCTCAATAACAAACTAACGTTGCTGAAGAGGTTGATCATAGCGGATAAACGGCTAGGGTTGATATGTGACGGGCAGATACGCAAAGGATTATTGTATTTTCATCTTAAAACTGTATATCTTGGGGCTCCCGAGTGACGTATCCAGCAAAGGCGCTCCGCATGGAGTGCAGGATGCACCCTATAGTCTGGATGTCACCAGTTCGGGTCCAGGCTATTCCACAGTCGACCACTGATGGCTCACCGTGCACCAGCGACCCCTGTAGTCTGGCCGGGCACCTGCGGGCTTTCCTGTAAGCTGTCCAATGCTGCATTGTCCTCCGACGCTGTAGCTCCTGGGTGGCTGCATGGTGAGTCTGCAGTGTGAAAAAAAGCAGTCGACTGACGGCACACGTTTCAGAAGGCAGCGTGTGTTTGTCTTCGCCGCTCCCGAGTAAACGCAGGGGTGGTAGTGGTGAACTGAGCCTAAAAAAATGTAATTGGTTATATCAAATTGGGAGAAAATAACTGGCAACGACTAAAAAAAAAAAAATTATATCTGGTGCTACACTAGATTTTAAAAACTCTCAGTTTGCTTTCAGATTGCACTTTCTAAGGTTTTACCTGGAGAGTGAAATTGTCCCCACCCCTTATGCCTCCACAATTGACTGACATGTTTTCAACCAATAACACGCTTTGTCCAAAAAAAAAACAATACTGAGAGAAAATAACTAAGCAAAACAGTAATAAACTCAATGAGCGTGAGGCATGGAACTGTCTTCATGAAATCATGATTACATCAGGAATGAAAAGAAATGTTTGCTGACAATGTGTTTCTTTGTTTCACATTTTAGACCGATGTAGCAAATGGCAGAACACAACAGATTGCTGTAGTGTGTCATTTACAATCAAGGAAAAGCACAACCCCAACCTGCTATAAAATGACAAACACTTTGTAAACTTCAAGACTTTCTACGTTTCAAGCACTTCAAGAATGAGATGTACAGGGTGATTAGAAAGTACGTTTACCACATCATTGACATCATACAACTCTATTGTGATAAATATTTTTGAAGGCAGTGCTCCCTGTATTTAATGAAGTATTTCTAGTCAATGCATATTTTGAAGTAACATTATTAAGGGCCAATTTGAAAAATATATTACATGTCGACTGCAGTTCCACAGTGTGTAAATTCACAATGCTCTGCTGTGTCAGTCTGTACACTGCAGGGTTAAGGCAGAGGCACCATTTCAGATTTCAGTAATGGGAGGGGGAAATTTAAGCGGTAAGGCACTATTGTTGTAGATGAACACATACTATCAATCTGCATTTCTAATGCAATGTTGATGCTGAAATTGTAATAGAAATGCTCTTTCACTGTTTGTGTGACTTTTAGTCTTTCCTGCAGAATACTTTGCAATATGTGAGTGGGAACATGTCTAGTACAGATTTACTGAACTAGTCACAGCATGTAAAGGTCTCTGCGTGTGTAGCTTTCTTGATCTTTGTTTATCTGCTTTGGCAATTAAAGGTGTTATTGAAGCTCTGGCTTTCTGACCATCACAGGCTTTTTGTTGTTTTTATGATCTCTCGTGCTTACCACAAACATCATCATATGTGTGTGTGTGTGTGTGTGTGTTTTGTACCGGACGAGGAGGGTTTATTGCACGCGCAGACATCATAGATGGTCAGCTATGTGAGCTTCCCTTGCACACTGACTGCATGCGTGCCACAGGGCTCTGCTGGGTTTTAAACTGTGCTAGGTACAGACAGGGACTGCAGTAACCATAGATGGTACATGCCTTTTGCAGAAATTAAAGGTTTGCTGCCATAAATGTGGTTTAACAGTGGGGTTTCGAGCAAAATAGGAGAGAAAATCTATCTTGTGAGAAGTGTCCAAAATTGGAAAGTCCTGGCAAATAAGGGATAATTGATAGGTCTGCATTAATGTGTAGTGTTCCTAAAATTAGGAGTGATGTGAATCGCATACATGGGGGGTTCATGCATGCAACAAACACACTGTCAAGTTTTGATGGAAATGGAAATGCAAATAACCATTTTCAAAGAGGAATTAAAATCATTTTAAAAGTATTAAGTGAGCAAGGAACTAGTTAGAGAAAGACATGAACTGCTTTTGCCAGCAGCTTATTTCTTGTGGTTTAGTGTTACAAATGTTGAATACACTTCAGAATACAGGTACATTAACTACACTATGCTTACACTTTTAGCACATTATTTAATACAGCAGATACAACAATATCCTAAGACATTTAAACAGAACAGACCTTTTCTGTGTCTAAGAGTGTATTTATTTATTTTGCATGATCCCATACATTTTGATTACTTAACATAAAAAATAAAAAAATGAAATTGCAAGATATGTATTTAAAATTGAGCCAAAAGGAGTAGACAGACTAATTTACTAAGTGAGCTGTGTCTATGAGATGAGATTTGTTGGCAGTTTATAATTGGTTTGCTTGTTGTTTGTTGGCTTTGCTTGCAGTCTTTTAACAGCAGTACTGAAAGACAGGGACAGTATTGTTAAAGACAATGTTGACTACAGCGAAGTGCAATAATAGTGGTTGTATTTCCATTCAGAAATTATGCATAGAAGGTGGGGTCATATGTTTCACAAATGGGATTGAAGTTAATGAATCCCTTATATGTTTGGATATATCCCAACTGGATATGTGGTTTTTCAGTTATTTAAAAAAAAAAAAATACATAAAAAATCATTTACTTCAGTTGCCATGGATTCCTTCCCCAGCCAGGGGATTTTTTTTTTTTTTTTAATACAGAACACTGGTCATATTTGATCTATATTCTGTTATATTAAAATAATGCACTAGAATGAGTTACATGCAAGCTGGCATGAAGTACAGCATACATTAACTGGGATTTAAATTTCATTAAACATTATGCTGTTGCATGAGGTCCTGCATAAGATTATAATCAGCTTGGTTATTGTAGCTTACGTGGGAAGAAATGTCATGTGAGATGTCATGGAATTTGGTTATTTGCATAGATATGGTATTGCTACTGCTATAACCCTAGCACCATGAGTTTAACAAGAGATGACAAACTCCACCACACTGTCATTAAGTATGAAATCTTGATCTACAGCCTGACACACAATGTCAGTTGTTTTTAAGATACACTATGGCCGCTGTTTATCACAGCTTTTTTTCCACGGTGCATTTTTCACTAGTGTCAAGGATTCGATTATAAAGTACATGAACAGCAACAGAAATGTTTTTGATATCATTAGATAAGCAGAGGCTGCTGAAACCTAGTTGTGTGTAACAGGACAGAGGCTGGATGCAAAGCGGCAGTCATACACACTGCTAGTGAGCATATTAACCACTGTGTAAAACAGCAAGGTACGTCAGCATGTGTGGTTAAAGAGCTGGTAACCTCGACTCACTGACAGGGGTCTGGAAATGACAGCAGCAGTGCTTCACAGGACACAGCACTGTTACACGTACATGTGCTGCCCGTTCCCTAATTTGCTCCTCACCGTTGAGCTTCTTACTCATCTTCACCTGGTAGGAAGGTCCAATCATCTTCACACTGTTGGTGGAACTGGAATCTACTTGTAATGTCATTTTCAAGTTGGCCCTTAACGTTAACGCTAAATATGTATTGGCTAAAGATCCTGCATTAATACAGGCAGCTCTGCCTTCAAAAATATTTAGCACAATAAAGTTGTATCGTTCTGTCAATTCTGAGCTTGTGCTAAATCTAAAGCTGGAAATTTAGAAAGTCTTGAAGTTTAGAAAGTGTTTGCTTCCCATAGCAAACTGTGATAAAGCTTAGTAAAAGCATGGTAAAGCATACGTAAGCATTGTAAAGAATAGCCAGGCATGGTAAACGCATAGTATAACCACAGAAAAAGCATGAGATAAATGTATATAAGGGTGTATACACTGATTCAATTAGGTGGGGTGTAATCTGAGAAAGTACAGGTGTTTCTTACATGCTGAACAAGGGGTGGGTGCTGGCTTTGCATAGACTGGATGACCAGGCTTTAAATATCCAGATATTGAAAAGCACTGAGACAATTGTTTAATCATTTTAACCTTTTCTCTACATCCCCAAAAAAGAATATATATATATATATATATATATATATATATATATATATATATATATATATATGATATGAATACAGCATAAAAAGAAAATATGCATCTTGATATTTAGCCCTGATAAACTTCAAAGCTTACTCTATGACAAAGTGGAAGCTCCAAGAGAAATATGGTAACACTGAAATGGAACTTAGAACGACTCAACATAACTGCATCAGAAACTGGGGGAAAGATGACCACAGTCATACAACGACATGTGCAGCTGCTGCACTTCCACTTTACACTTTGTCACTATTCACCATGCTTTACCTCAGGACTTATTTTCAAAGTCTGTTTTTATGAAACAATATGAATATTCCTGAAGCTGTTCAGAGAAAGAGAAGGAGATGAGATACCTTTTATTGGACTAAACAATAATTATGAGGGTCCAGTTGAGTTTTGGATACTGTTGAACAAGGCAGCTGAAGTAGTCAAAGAGTGTTTCAGAGCACAAGGTAAAGTTATGGATGATCAAAGTCTAATGACTGCAGTTACGTTCATTCGATATTGCCCAGATGAAGAACTGGCCTATGTTGTTTAGAGCCTGTCAGCAAATGGACAGCTTGTGAAGTTCAGGAACACTTGATGAATACCAGCCTGGTAGAATGTACAAAGAACATCAGAAAGTGCAAGCCTGTTTTACACTGATGTAGCATTTGGTGCCTCAGTAAAGTTAAGAGCAATGATAGATAGTGGGTCTACGGCAACTACTTTGAGTGCTGCTGTAATACCCAAGTTGAGAGAAGCAGACATCCTCTCCAATGCAGTTTTACATTTGAAGCTGTTTGGAAACACTGATGGTTTCATTAACAACAATAAAGAACAATTCCATCAACATTAAACGGTATTATATTTATAGAAAAAAAACTCAGATGAATTAAAGCTTGTCAAGCCCATTGTTTTGTTATTTGGTTTTCTTATAGAACAGATGGTGTCCACTGCTGGAAATGTAGTCAATACAGATCAATGGTAAAAGCAATAGCTGCTGAATCAGCAAGCCCCGCCCCCTGAATACTGTGTTCCATATCTTACGGACAGGTGAGGTGTTTAAAGCAGACAGTCATTAAATCAACTGGAACCACCAGAGCTGCTAAGGGACATGAAAGGCAAATAAACACTCCCACCTTCCAGCAAAGCAAACCCAGCCAAGCCTGCAAGCTGCTCCTTATGGTGAAATGTGCTAGAGAACTCACCCAGGAATCGAAACAAGGTAATAAAACCAGTTCTGTAATGAATACAATATGCATGCAACTTCGTGTGATTTTCGTTAAATAAACACCTGAAAGTTTGAATAAGTACAAGGAAGTATGGTGCCTATTTTAAATCTTAAACTCATCAGCCTGCTCAAAAGAGTGTAACATTGTATGATTTTTTTAATGATTCAAAACGAAAATGAACTGTGCATTTGTCAAACGTGAACACTTAATAATAGTAAGAAATAAAAAAAAGCAACATATATTACTATCTAATGTTATTTTAAAGATACATTGTTTGAAGTGTGGGTGTATTTGTATAACACATTTGTATTAAACCTGGCTTTAATACTTGTGTTACCTGTTTAGAAGAGGATCTAAGAAGGCTGACCCTGGCATTATTTGTTGTAATGGTTTTGCGGGGAAGCACATGGAGAATGGAATGTAACATTTAAACAATGGAAAGCTGGTTGAAAAAATAGATACAAGTATAATGCTTGAGCAGGGTAAGAGTGAAAGAAACTAAAGGTACTAAAGGCCCCAGGATACATGATTAAAGAAACAGTGTTCTTTCTCTGTTAACCTAAAGAGAAACTTGGTTGGGTCTGAACTAACACAGTAAGCTTAATTAACATAGCATATGTCCCAAGTTTCATGAATTGGAATGCGAGTCCAGACTATTTCAGCAGGAAAGTGGGGTGTTCGGTGTAACCTCCTTCCCCGAGGAAATGTTGGATTAATCTGCCCTACTTTTTTTAAATTACATTTAGAATCAATAAAAGAAAAAGAAAACATTGGTTAATTTACTTGAATTAAGAACCCATACCCATGAGCTATTACCATTGAAACATGTGATAATACATATAAAAAACTAATAAAATAGCAAAACCATGATGGTTCAGCAATTTTTTTGTTTCTAATTGGTACAAAAATGAAGGCTGAATTGGAACAGTCCCAATTTTCCCAGGACGTCTGGCAGTCCTAAACTGGTACATCAGAGTGTCACCATTAACCTGGATTTCTAACTGTAATGGGGACGTCTTCACTGCTGCAACACTCTGCCCCTTGTGGATACAAGTAACAGAAACGTTAGGTTACTTACCACAACCCTGGTTCCCTGAAAGAGAAGACCACCACCAAAGCATTACGATTGGGATATGCCTGCCTATTGGTATACCAGAGCTGCCAATAGGATGACACTCTTGTTCCTGCCTACCAAGGGGTTAAAACCGTCATTCCACGGAAGTCATTTCTCTTTTTGCATCTAAGCCGAGAGGGCAACCAATGCAACCTTGCATTATGTATGGGAATGTGTACCAGAGCCGTCGCAAGGGAGAAGGAATGGCAGCTTAAAAGGGACACATCAGAACCGCTTACCCCTAGGTTAGCGGTGCGAGCGTGCAACCTCAAGGACTCTCCTATCTATTGAAGGTGAAGAAGGGTCTGCCATTCAACTGGTAGAACTTTGTGAATGTATGTGGCATAGCCCAGCTAGCCAGATAGTGAGGCCCCTCTGAAGAGGGCACAAGATGTAGCCAACCCTCTAGCAGCGACAGCTACTCTCCCAGGTGGGGGTAAGCCAGCATTGTCATACGCCGCAGAGACTGTATCCACAATCTAGTGGGACAGTCACTGTTTTGAGAGGAGCTGTCGTAGGGTCCATAATCCATGACAAACAAAGAGCTGGTCAGAATGACAAAGAGCCCTTGTTCTATCCAAGTAACATCTCAGCGCCCGCACTGGGCAGAGGAAGTTCAATCTCCTACCCTCCTCCAAAGAAAAGGTGGATGGAAAGACTCCAGTTCCACAGACTGATTCATGTTGAAGGCTGTGATCACCTTGGGGAGGAAAGCAGGATTTTACGCGGTGACACCCTGCTGCCATCGTCCCAAATCTGCATACAGGAGCTGTGCACAGACAGCGCCTGTAGCTCACTGACCTGTTTTGCAGAGGTGACAGCCAAGAGGAAGGCTGTCTTCATAGGCGTGTATGGGCTCAAACAGGGCCTTTGTGAGAGTCTCCAGTAAAACATCAAGGCTCCATTCGGGGAGAACGGCCCTCCTGAGAGAGAGTAGCTGCCGAGCGCCTTTAAGAAACTGGGTAGCCAAAAACTGTGTACCTGGAGATACTGAATCTACGGGGGCATGACATGCAGAGATAGCCACTTCAATGTGGAAGGTGACCTACCAGCATCGAGCAGTTCTTGCAGAAACTGCAAGATAACTGGAATGGGACAAGAAACTAGGTCATGACTTATAGTCAGACACCAATTCCGAAAATACTTTCACTAATAGGCGTACAGTGACCTAGTGGAGTCTGACCTAGCACTCTGCAGAGTACCCACAACTGTGTCTGATAGCCCTAGTCCTGTTCTGGGGCCAGACCCATAATTGGAACCTGCCCAGTTCCGGATAACAAAGAGTGCCTCTCATCTGACTTAGGAGATCCAAGCGAAGCAGGATCTCCAAGGGCTGGC
This sequence comes from Polyodon spathula, assembly GCF_017654505.1. Taxonomy (NCBI): domain Eukaryota; kingdom Metazoa; phylum Chordata; class Actinopteri; order Acipenseriformes; family Polyodontidae; genus Polyodon; species Polyodon spathula. The sequence continues at coordinate 5,275,717 of NC_054541.1, read as the reverse complement.
CTGGCATGAGCTGGCATAGGGTCGAGAACCAGAATCTCCTGGGCCACCGAGGGTCCACTAAGAGAACTGTCGCTTACTCTAACATGACCTTCTCCAAGAAGGCCAGGAGCAACGGTACTGGCGGCAACGTGTAAAGGAGACACTTGTGGGCTAGGGCATCGACACAGAGTGGACAGCCTAAGCGGTGGAGGGAATATCACAGGGGACAATGCGTTGTCTCCCCCGACGTAAAGAGATTAACCGACGTCTTCCCAAACCATTCCCAAATGCGCTCTACCACCTGCGAGCGGAGTCGCCACTTTGACAGATGTGCACCGTCCCTCAACAGGAGGTCTGCTGCCCAGTTCGCCACTCCAGAAAGATGCATTGCCCGTAGGGGCAGCAGGTTCCGTTGTGCCCAATTCAGGAGGCGGAAGGCGATGCGATGAAACCCCAGGGACCGAAGGCTACCCTAGTGGTTGGCATACGCCACCACTAACGTGTTGTCCGTTCGGACCAGCATGTGTGTTCCGTGCTGGAGAGCCAGGAAAACAGCCTGCAGCTCTAGCACATTTATGTTCAGGGCTGTCCAATGTTTTATACATATTTAAAATGCCACATGGCAGCTAACTTAGTCTCTCAACAACGGGGGTATGGCAAAGCCTAGTCCCGGTGGAGGAGGTGCTCCCACACGAGTGAAGGCTGGAAAAAACTACACTCCTTCAAATCAATACTGCACCAGCAGTCGACTCACATACCACAGACAGGAAAGCAGCAGCCTGCAACGTGAGCGCACGCAGGTTGCTGAGGATAGACAGAGAGAAAAAGGCAAGCCAGCTTTCACACTGAAGGCAAGGGAACTGCAGTAGAATCAAAGTTATTTTTCACAATACGCTCAGATAACAACACAGGTACTTACTTTACCGTCTTGAGAGGCAAAAAGAGAAATGGCTTCTGTGGAATGACGGTTTTAACCCCTCGGTAGGTGGGACCGAGGGCGTCATACCAGGAAGGGGCCTATCGGCAGCTCTGGTGTAGAGCTCAGAAAAAACCTACCAATAGGCAGGCATATCCCATACGTAATGGTTTGGTAGGCATCTTTGAATTGAAAGGGATCTACAGAGACAAATGATATAGTGAGTCCAGAAGAATACACTAAGTTATAGTTAAGGTAACTAGTCATGGTAATTGTGATATATGAAACACAAACTCAGTTTATAATTAGATACTTCTTCAAACTTGCCTGCAAGATCTGAAAATTCAAAATCAAGCTGAAATGAAAAAAAATAGAATTCCAAAAAGGAACTGTTTCTTAAAATAGAAAACAGGTGGCGAACCCAACAACAAAATATTGATCAAAAAGCAGCTATATTGTGGTATGAGCCCTCGGTATAATGGTACTACAGTTGTAACATTTTCATATTTTAACACACCAATGGTATCACATGAACAACTTATACACAGTAATAATTTGCATCTCAATAATGGTACCAATGTGCTACTGTATGTAGACCATTGTTTAGTATTTATTCAAAATCCATTGCGATTGCTGGTAATGTTGTGGTCTAATAATTATATTTAATGTCATATATATATATATATATATATATATATATATATATATATATATATATATATATATATGACATATATATGACATTAAATATAATTATTAGACCATATATATATATATATACATACTACTGCCAGTCTGACACAGTTTTTTAAATTGCTTTTAATTGGTGAATGAAGAAAACAATGCTTGTGGTAAATATCCTTTGAATGAACAACACACTTTTCTCAAAGTATCTCAAGCTAGTGCTTTATGAATTTTAATGCTACAGGCGTTTCTTGCAGGACCGCATTTCAAAGATGGGGAATGAATTATCAGCTACAGAAAATGCAGAGGGCATTGAGGGCGAGGCTTCTGAAATACAGGTATTTATGAAAGAATATTTGTATTTTCTTAATGTTTTTCAGTGTTAAAGGAATATTATGATTTGAAACCCACATTTTTTAGTATTATTTTTACTGCTCCACTTATCATTGTGCAGTTGAACTTTTAATTTCAAATACATTTTCTTCTAAAGTCTTTCCATGTGCAACAGCAAGAACAGGCCCCCAGTGTTGGTTCACATGATTTCTTTGCAGAACTGTTTAAACATGACTAAACTATAACTGGATGCAACATTTATTGCCCCACCCCACTCTGCGATAGGCGAGTGAAACACAAGGTAAATATTTCCTCTGGAAATTGACTTTAATACCTGCGGACCAACATGAAATAGATATACTTTCTACTGTTTTATTTTCAGGTTTTAAAGCTAAGCGAATGAATCAGACAACAAAGGCTAAAGATGGATTAAGTGGGCAGTGGTGAGGGTACAAAAGTTAATTTGTGTGAGAAAATGCATATGCATATGTTGAGCTGATATGCAGATAACTGTAAAACACATTTAAGAAGTTAAATTACTGAAAGACATTTGTTAAAATGTAATGACATTTTCTCATTAGTAGTCTATAGTTCAGGTGAAAAAATGAAGTCTCCATGTTGGCAATACTGTATTCCATATTTGTCTAGTATTGTAGATGCCTCTAGTCACTGATTCAGCTTGTCAATTATCAGCTTACGTTTTTAAAAAGTTACTTTTACCAATACTCAGTCACATCCAAAAGCCACAGTCCCACAAGTTGCATGTCTTCGTATTTAAAATTAACTTCTCTGTTTTAGGCCGAGCCTATTGCTGGGAAGCTTCAGAAAGGAGGTGCACATCTGCAGCCCATTGAAATTTCAGTGAGCAACGATGTTGGTATGCATGTTTAAAATTGCAATATATTAGAAGTGTGACATTCTATTACCACCATGCCCTGAAGCAAAGTTCTGCTAAGGTTACTAAAATGTGTTTAATATTATTCATATATATATATATATATATATATATATATATATATATATATATATATATATATATATATATATATATATATATATATATATATATATATAATATTAAATATGAAAAGAAATAGCCTTACAAACTACTGCAAAGCACTATTGCCAACATTTGACATGCATGTTTTTGACAGTAATTCAATTAATTAAATGTTGTGTCTTTGACAGTTGATGTACTTTGATTATGAGTTCAGGAACTGCACATCAGAGCTAGCTGCCTGCCACAGACATGTGTAATACAGGCTAGATCTTCAAAGTGTCTTTATATTAGCAAGTGCCATCTACTGCAAGGTGGTGTATTTCTGGCAACACAAAAGGAAACATGATCCAAAGTGACAGATCACTGGCTTCTATAAAAACACTGGCTGATCTAGAACTGAAGTGCAACTCTTTTTCTTGGGTGATAGCAACTTAACACAAAAATACAGCATTTGATACATTGCAGAAGAACCAAGAATGATTGCCGACATCATAAAACTGTAACAAATACCTGAAAACAATTCAGTTTAAAGCTATGTGTTCTTTAAGATGAAGTCCTCCAAGCACACATGGGAAAAGCAAGGATTTTACTTTGTAAACGTGATGGTTTAAGTTTAAGGGAATGCAATTTTGCAGTCCTGTTTCTGTAGTGTTCTTTTTATTAAACACCACTCCCTGTTTAAAATGGGTTGTATTCTTATGTAAAGGGAAAATTGCATGGGTGGAGTTCTTTTTCTCTGCTCTCAGTAATCAGTAATACAGTAGATCAACACCATTATGTGGACAATGAGGGTGTTACTGTAACTGTATTTGTAAGAACGGATGTTTGACTTGCCTCATAATTGACATGTGTCACTTCACTTTAAGTAAATATTTGAATTAAATAGGAAACATTTCCCCTAATAACAGCTCTTATTAGAAAAAAGTAAAAAGCTTCATTTTATTTATTTATTTATTACTTGTTAATTTTCCTTACCATATTTGTGTTTCTTTTTGCAATAACTCAAATATTGGATTTATTTATTTATTTTCAATGTTGATAGATCTGAGTTGCTTTGACTGTGAATTGAGGAGCTTTCTAAAGCTCTAGTTGACTGGCATAGACCAGTGCTTTTATATCAGTAATTGCCAGCATTTGAGTAATTGCAATAAGACCAACTCTGAATTACACCCAACATCACAAAAAGGGACAGCTGGTTAAATACTTTACATTGTATACATTGTTTGCCCATACCAAAACCCTGCACTTCACAATTACCAGGTAGCATTGCACTGTCATATAAGTGTTTTACATCCTAGTTATGATAAAAAGTGCATAATAAAAATATTTGTATTGCTGCCAGAAACATTCAGCACCTCCTTTGGTAAAGTTACAGAAATCAGTAAGAAAACTGGGTTTCTAGTTTTCACAGGAATATTTGGTTATGTACTTCAATTTCATTTCTAAAGACACTTCCATACAGAACTACCTACAGGCCAGTAGTGGTGGGTTGGTGGGGGTTAAGTTCCCCTCTTAATTTTTGAAGGTGTTGGCACACCCTGCTTTAGGACTTTTTAAACAAGTTGTTACCTACAACACCCCAGGACTCATCCACAGCCAGACTAAAAGCCTCAAACCTCTCTTGAGTGACACTACGTTCACTGTGCCTACTTTAGATTCCATGTCTTTCCCCTCTCGAGGCCTGTGTTCAAGTACAATTTTAGTGACGTTAAAGTAGCTAACACAATAAGTCTATCAATCTTACCTGCCATGCTCTTTCTCTTCACTGTACATGTCGCAAATGTGTAGTTTTGAAAGAAACACATGTTACAGCAAGCATGTCTCTTCATTTTAAAACACACTGGATACTACACTAGCAAAAGAAGGTTTGCTTTGCCTTACTCTCATGTATTTTACTGTTTTACTTCCTTGGTGAAAGCATATTATTGACTGCAACTTGATTCTCCAGGTGGAATGACCAAGTAAGTGCAACATTGTCCGAAAACAAGCACACACCTAGATAGTTATATATATATATATATATATATAATATATATATATTAATATATATATTATATATTATGTTTTTAAAATGAAAATACATGTTTGCAATAATAAACCATTACTAGAATGTGTGGGTGTCAAAAGGCATTAATTTAAAACAGTAAGAGAAAATGAACACATAGCTACAAATATTAAATAATCAGACTTTTAGAAGTTGTTTAAAATGCTAATTAAAGTACAGAGTGGTGTAACATTTCCAAATTGTAATTCTATATTACTGATTGCTGACAGAAAATTGAAATTCTCACACCCAAAGGTTGTCATGCAGGTAGGTATAAAGGATATACAAGGCAAATACTGAGGAGTTCTAATAAAGTTGCACAATGCTGTCTATAACATACATTCCTAAATCTCTCAGAGCACCTATTAGATAGATCAGTTAATAAGCATTACTGATGCATTACAGAATGCTGTTATAATTATATGTTCACAAAGTCCAACAGAAATGAAAGAAATTAAAGTACAAAGAGGGAGCCAAACAACAGTGCTTTAATAAGTCCTGCTAACTCAGATAATGAACACCCTTTCTATTGCAGCTGACTGTAAAGCAGATGTCAAACAGAACACAGAGCTCTCCTTATCACAGAAGACAATGGAGATGAGTTCCAGTTCTGTGCAGGATGGGAACAATGCAGGGAAGAACGCCAAGAAGATAATGCCAGCTGCCAAGTCTAGTTTCCCACTGTCATTCTCCAAACCAGTACCAGTCCGTTCTGAAGCCCCCACTGCCAATGATTCATCACCATCAGAGCCGGCCAAGTGTTCCAGCGGCCCAGAAAACCCTCCTGCAAACCAGTTCACAGCAAAGAAGACTGTGCATCCCCAACTGTCTGCCCCAGAGCGAGAGTCAGTCAAGGTAGAAGAGAGTCCCCCGAGCCAGTCCTTGCTTCTTGATGTGCCCTTGAAAGAATCTAAAGAAGCTCCAAAGCCTAAAGAGATCAGCTTCTTTGACAAACTGTTTAAAACGTCCGACAAAGAGAAGGAAAGCAGCAAACCTGTGGATGAAACCCAATCAGAGTTGAACACTGCGGACAGCAAAGGGCCAGCTGCTACTGGGACGGTCAATGAAGTGGTTCAAGTACAACTGAACAATGTGCAGAGGACTGTGAGTATGCAAACTGCAGTCATTATCTGTAATACAATCTTACGTGGTCATGCTTAAAGGGAAACTGTTTATAACATATTAACCATTTTCAGCATACAAATTGTTGGCAACTATAGGGTTATGGTTAGTTAATATACAGTAAGCGTTTGGTAATAAAAATAACAGTATAACTACAACCCAATCGCACTAGCACAATGTACATGCTGTACAGCTACATTTTATATTGCAATGATATGATGGACTTGGAGTTAATATAGGTGGGGAACTTGTTTTAATACTTTGTAAACAGATTATAAAATATAAAAAAATAAAAAAAACATGAACAACATATGTTAAGATGCGTGTCTTTAGAGTAATTAAGGTCATTATGTTTCCTGTTGAGATCCTGTTACATATTAATACAAGAAGTAATTGAATCACCATTCCAGGTTTGCCAGCATTTCAGTACAGTACATCTCATCCTGTGTTAGAGATGCCACCTGGCCAGTTTTTAATTAGCCTTGCCAGTTGCCAGTGAAAAGATTTAATGTGCTGGTTTTTTTGGGGTTTTTTTTTTCTCCACTTGGGACAGTTAAGCACAGCAGTATGTATAGCTGGCCAACTGAAGCTATACAAAACATTTACAGGGACAATCTACATGCAACAGTTAACTTGCAGAAAGTTAAAAAAAAAGATGAATTTAAAAAGTAGAAAGTATTGTTAGAAGTATTGTTTAGTACCAGTATCATCTACAGTCAGAGTCTTTATTTACCAGAGCAAAACAACGAACATTTTTCACACACTTTATTAAATATTATTATTTCATATTATTATTCTTGATCTGAAAATAGAACCTGAAAACCTTAAAATGGCACCGCCCCTCAACTCCACATTAACAGCGCTGTGTTTGATTAGCTAATCCTTTTCTCTACATGCTATAAATGTACAGTGGGATAAGGCTGGTGGTATATCTGGGTTCTGAGTTTAAGAGCTGCTGTAATGTTTATTCTACTAGTTGGCCTACAAGCAAATGAGCGCACTTACAGTATCATGGGGTCTTTGTTAATAAGTGGTGCCTGGAGCTCTTTATTGCAAGCTGTGGGAAGAATAGTATACCTTGTATTGGCAATAAAAAGCCAAAACACACATCTGAACCTGTCACTCATTATCTAACAGAGATATCCAGAAACAAGCCCCTTTGTATATTGCTCGCTTAATGGTGTCAGTGGTTTTGAGAAAGCATACCCAATGATCATGAAGCATTGCTTGTGAACATGGTTTAAAACAATGAATGCCAAATAAAAATTACAATATACCGTGGAATAGCAGTACTTCCTGCTTTATTTAAACACCAAGATCAGAGATTGAGTTGCTAGTAAGTGAAAATATATATATATATATATAATATATATATATATATATATATATATATATATATATATATATATATATATATATATATGTGTGTGTGTGTGTGTGTGTGTGTGTGTGTGTTTGAAATCCACAATAATAACGTGCTTGTTGAAACACAGAGTCTGTGATACAGAGATAGCCAAGGCTGGAAGACAAAGAGGAGATTAACAGTTATTTTACTGGGCGCACAGACAGTGTCTCTTTAATAAAAAATAAGCATGTTTACAAAAAGATTAACAGTCAGCTTACTGACAACATTAACCTTTCATTGCCACCATTCCTTAAATGGGGCAAGCTCCAGTTCTGTTCCCATGTGGATAAACAATTTATGATACTCGTGCTGATGTTTCAAATTGTGTTTGTCCATCTGCTGAGAGGGAAAAAAAAAAAAAAAAGCAAACTCGTCCAACACAATAGGAGGAAACATGGAGCTACTCTGTGGCTTGGAACTTGGTTTCAGGAGACAAGGTTTCAGGCTACTGAATGACACACAAGGGGATACTTGGGGTTTGATACAGCAACCTCAAACTAGGTCTCCCAATCTCCTGGAACCAACGTGGCTTTGTGCTCCCTTTGCTATAGAATCAAAACATTTGCCTCAGATAGTGTCTTAGATTTCTGGGAAACCTTGCTTATAACAAGAGTGACTCTTTAAATGTGAAATGTGTTGTAGAACTAGGAGATATATCTACATTGACAAATTAAGTCAAGAATTCTTCAGTGATTCAGTATAATTAAACCTGCACTGTATCATGATTCGTTTGAATATTGCCTAGACATTGCAATTTAATGACTATTAATATTTAATCTCAACCGCAAGGCTGTTCATATTATGCAAATTACCTTTGACTTCTCTTCAAGAATACCGTAATATAAACTAATAAATCTAGTTAAACTAAGGAATATTTTTTTTTGAGTGGTTTCTTGCTAGTTTGATACCATTACAATAATTTGACTGCTGTCTTTGAGCTTGCTAATATCATATGCACTTGATATGTGTGTTTGGCAGAAATACACACATAATTTAACATGGTATATTTCAATACACTATTTGTTTTAGTTTAGATGAACCAGTATTCATGATAACTTCCTAGATCCCTATGTATACTTAGAAATACTAAAAGAAACTTAATTAACACACACACAAAAAAAGTTTGTCACTGAATTTATTAATTTCCTTTTAGTATTTCTAAATGTATCACAATTCAGTGTTTTATAGTTATGGATTTATAGATTTATATGTACTCTTTATTCATTTTGTTTCCTATGCCTTTTGTGATAATGAAACCAAATTAAATTCAACAATATAGTATAGTGTATAGTGACTGTTGAGAAAATGTTCCAGTTTTTTTTTTTTTCCTGCCATTGGTTTAACTCTTTAATGAGAATCACAGCATAACTGTCCAAATTGCAAGCATACCATACATTCCTTGCATATTAGTTTGCAACTGCATAGCATATTTCAAACCCTGTCCTTAAGTGTTACGCACAATAATAAGCCTTAATATTTCATAAATATAAATAAAAAAAGAAGAAAGCAATTTGGCGCTCTAATACATTATAAAAACACAGTTTTGTTAGAATCTGCCACTTCGTAAAGCATAAAGGCATGCATGGAAAGTCTGCAATGAACATCACTGAATACCAATTGAAAGAAGGCAACCCATACATTTATAAAGGGCCGATTGTTGCTGCCCTGTGTGGGTTGTAGAATGGATGGAACACTTGTGCTCAGAATTCAATGCCATGATTAACAAATGGAGATAGCAATCAGCTCTGTAGTCCTTATGCAATTCCAGCACTTATTATTTGTGCTTTACAGGAGCCTGGAGAAGGCAGCAACATTTCTGTAAGGCTTCAGAATCCCCAGAGTGAGGCTACCGATAGAATCAGTGACTCCCCTGAGGATACAGAAAGCGACCAGGACAGTTCAGGAGACGTGGCTGCCTCAGAAGACAATCCAGTCATGAATTTTTTTAAAACCCTTGTAAGTTTTCTATATAATCTTCAAAGCAGGATGGTTTGTTAGTGGGGTTGTGGGGCCCAAAAGCCCATGATCCTTTTTTAATCCCACACCAAATGTGGTCAGAAATAAGTTAATGGGTACATTTGTAAATGTGATTATAAAGTAGATGTTGCTCTACAGCGCTTTATGCATATATTTTATTTAATCTATTGTGTGCATAAATATTGCTGAATAAAAACCTTTAAAATCTGATATATTTTTAAATCTTGTGTGTTAATCTAACGTTTCACTTAACTGGATAGTTTTTAATTTTAGAAAAAAAAAAATGTTGGCAAGTGTTAATGATGCCATACATACAGAAAGACGTATACGTGAAATACTATACAATGACGCCCCAATAAAACACAAAGACAAAGCACAATGCTCATGCTGTTATAAACTGGACACTTCTGCTTTCCTGATTTAGGTTTCTCCAAGTAAATCATCCAAATCTGATTCTGAATCTCAAGTTTCTCCAAAAGAAAAGGTAAGCTACAGCATGTTTAATTTACTTTGATATGCTTCCATAACTTCAAAACACTTTATTATTATTATATTATTATTATTATTATTATTATTATAATGAATGAATTAGTCATTTAGCAGACACTTTATCCAAAGTAATTTACAGAGACTAGGGGGTAAACTATGCATTACAACTGCTGTTGCAGAGTCACTTACAATAGGACCTCGCTCCGAAGGATGGTACACAAGGAGGTTAAGTGACTTGCTCAGGGTCACACACAGTGAGTCAGTGGCTGAGCAGTGATTAAACTGGGAACCTCCTGGTAACAAGCCCTTTTTTCTAACCACTGGACCACCAAACCACTCAACCACAAAGGCAAAAGAAAGTCAAGTAGACAAGTGTTTTGGCTAGAGCCTTCATCAGTGTGCTAGTATATGCTGCTGGAATTCAATGCATGTCTTTTTACTGTACGGGGGCCTTCCGTCAACTGTAAATAATAAAGCTGAGAACGTTTACCACTAATTATAAAATACTTATTTATGATGAATGTTTTTGTTAAAAGGCAGCATTTCTATAAAACTGGTGCATGTTATTAGCAGTGGTTGGTGTTTTTGTTATAACCCCTAATAGTGCATCTTCAGATAGATCAGGTAAGGAAGTTTCCACGCTGATGAACCTCTACGTTAGCATACCTTTATGTCACATTGTTAATCATCCAACCCACTACACCCTCCCACTGCAGCTGGGCTTGTCCTAGACAGCCTCTAATAAATAATGCATGCATTATTCAATCAGTAGAGATGTCTCTGAACTCACTGGACAGTTCTTACACAAAGTGCACGCCATAGCTATTAACCAACTGGGTTATTCTACTATACATACCCGTGACAGGCGTAAAGCAAGATCTTTCGGCCTTCATCAGATAGCATTTTAACAAGCCACTGTAGCTAATTATTAAAATAGTGAGTTATCTGTAAATCAATTACTTTGTTTAAGGATCCATTTAAACCAATATTATTAAGAATATGCAATAGCATTTTCACAACACATTCCTAATGTGAAGATTCATGTTTTCAAGTAATTATAGGGTGGCGTGTTAAATTGTCTGTTAACAATGTGGTATTATAGTGTGTCATTATTGTTAATAACTGTATAATATACAGTGTTGTCCAAAAGTTTTGCATCATTTTAGGATTGAGACATTATTAGAATATATATATATGTGTGTGAACATGTTTTATTTAACATCATGTAATCAAAGAAACAAAGTTTGTTTAAAGAAAAACTCGGTCAATAACGCCTCTTAAAAAAACAGTTTACTGATACATTTGCATATCCTGCTGAAGCTGCACTGCACTGTTATATTTACTTTCTCATATCTGTCACCATTCTCAGTGTTTAAGTATTAACCAAGTTACACTACTTGACAACATTCTTTTAAATACTGGATAACCAAATGACAGCAACAAGACATACCGCCTGACAATTTGTTATTCCTCTGTCCACAGAAAAAAGAGGTAGACTCTAAGGAAGCGATGGCCGAGAAAGAGCAGAAAGCAGCAAAAGTGGAAAAGGGGCAAGCTGGCCTGTCTGTCGCTCAACAGCCTTCAGCTAAACCAGAAACACAGCCTGCAAAAGAGCAAGAGCCTCCAGGGAAACAGAAGACAGACAAGGAGTCCTCACCCAGTCCATTCAGTAAGCTTTTCAGGCAAAAGGTATCTACATTTGTCCTCTATTGACAAACCAATATAGTGTTTGCCTCATAAAAGTTTACTATATTAAATCTACTATATTAAGTATTTTTGCAGTTTTTCCCAGGCTTTTGCCATAGTTATACTACGGTTTTACAACATTTACCATTGGTTGCCTTGTGTTTTGTTTTAAAATTTAAATAAATAAACAAAATAATTGTACTTGAATATAAACTGAGTGACAGTGAATACTTTACTCTTCTCTTATGTAAGTTGGTATCCCTGAATATACATCTTCTATCTATTGAAACGATACTTTTGGCCAACATTTTATTTGTTATGTACTGTGTATTATTTTCTTGTGACATTTATCATTTGTCAATATTTGTTGTATATAGAACCACAAATGAACAGATATTTAATATCATGATGATTATGATTAATATTGCCTACATACTATTACATGCTGTATTTATTTACTTTTAAAGTCCACGAAGGAGGGGTCACAGGCGGCTGATACCAAAGCAAATGTGAGTCAATGTTTTTGATATTATTAAAAAGCATGAAAAGTCACAATAATACTATTAGAGGTGCACTCCACTTATAACAGATCCTGGTAGAACGGAGTTCCGTTTACATCGTATTGAGCAGGCAAGTGCCTGTCAAACAACATGGGTTTCAATGGGGAATGACTGACTCGTTTATAACCTATACACTGTTTAACACGTACAGTTTTGAGATGTTTTGAGTTTAATACTTACAGTAATAATAAGTTTAATAATTAGTTGAATATTTTAATACTTACAGTAATAATAAGTTTAATACTTTCATTCTTGCAGGTTGTTTTTTTTGTTTTTTTTTTAGTCAATAACCCTTGTTTTCGTTTTTTATTTTTCTTAAAATTTCCTGGGAATTTCTCAGTGTTTATTACAAGAACAACAAAAATGAGTGAAAATCGGTGCAAAAAAAATATGCACCACATTTCTCTGGGTAAATTATGGGGAGTTGTTTTAGCGGACGGGAGGACAGCTAAAAAAAAAAAAAAAAATAGAGAAGTATTCAAAGTAAAAGCAGTCTAATGCTGTGGTAAGAAACAGAATTCAAACTTTTCTTTTTAATAAACAGTTTTACTGTTTGTGACTTAAAACCATTTCGCCTGTAAACATTTTCATTAAATAATTGCGCCATACTATTAGACAAAATCTACATTCATTACAATGATATATTTAAATACATTTACCTGCCTTAGGAAGCCCTGCCTGCCACTTGATATAAGGGGCTTCAGCTTACATTCCACAAGTCCTGCGTAGCGTGGGCTTGCAGCGTTTTTTTAAGGTGTCTTTTCCGAGGCTTGTTCTCCAGCAGTCTTGGGCGTAGAGGAATTTAGAAAATACTCTCTCCTCATCAGCTGAGCCAAGCGAGACACTGAGGGTGAGAGAAGCATCACGGCTCAAATCTGGAAAGTCGTAGGTACGGTGGTTTTTTCAGAATAAGCCCGGCATAATTTATGCCGTCGTCGTCTGGAGAAGGCATTGCAACCTACACTTGCTCGCTCTATACTGACCTTCTCTAAGAAGGTGGGGAGCATCGGAGTCGGTGGAAATGCATATAGGAGGACTGGCGGCCAATCGTGAGCCAGTGCGTCGACTCCTAGGGGGCTGTCGGGATCCCTCACCAAGAACCATAGGGGGCAGTGCGTGGTCTCTCGCGAAGCGAAGAGATCTACCTGCGCTCTGCCGAACCATTCCCAGATGCGCAAAACCACCTGAGGGTGGAGATGCCATTCTCCTGCAAGAGGGCCTCCTCTGGATAGGAGGTCTGCTGCGTAATTGACTCTGCCCAGTAGGTGAACCGCACGCAGAGAGGTCAAGCGCGGCTGTGCCCATAGATGCAGCGTGCTCCGGCCGATCGTCGATGGGCTGAGCATCGAGCGCCGAAGCGAGTACCGAGTACCGAGCGTGGAGACGCTAGCACAAGACGCCTAAATGTCAGCTGACCCGCAGAGCGGAGACGCTAGTGCTGGTACGGTGTTTATATAGTGTTTATATCCCTACCTTGGTGCTGGGGAAAATGTGCTTGGTGGTCGTCTTCTTCTTCTGGTGAAAGGGATTTTTTATTTTTTTTTTTATTCTGGAACACTGCAGCAAGTGCTTGGTGTACTGTAGATGGGCTGTAGGGCAAACCGTACAGCTACCACGCGGTGGGGAACACATAGCAGTGGAAGATAATAGCGGGCTGCAAATTTATAATTATTAAGTATTACTTCTACTGTGTGTTTTTGGGTTGTATATATTATTTTTCATATATATATATATATATATATATATATATATATATATATATATATATATATATATATATATATATATTTCATTGTTTAGCACTAGGAAGCGCGTCGTTGGCCTCGGCCGCGCGCATATTGCAGCCTCGGTCTTGCGTGACTAGACCATGTGTGTGTGTGTGTGGAGTCTGCTTTGCAGCCCGCTATTTTCTTCCACTGCTGTGTGTTCCCCACCGCGTGGTAGCTGTACGGTTTGCCCTACAGCATCTACAGTACGCTTGGTACTTGCTCTGCGTATCAGAAAAAAAAAAAAAAAAAAAAACTTCGGCGCTTGGTGTAGCGCTTCCAACGCTTGGTGCAAAAAAAAAAACTTTCACCGTACCAGTCTTCTTCTTCTGCTGACCACCAGTAACATTTCGTGGTTCCACCACGATAGGTGGGTATAAACACCATTGTAAACACCGTACCAGCACAGAGGCTCGCTCCTGAGTCGGTCAGCCGCGAATCCGTCATCTTGTGCATCTTGTGTCTCCACGCTCGTACGCCTCTCTCTGCACAGTATCAGCACTTCGGCGCTTGGTGTAGCGCTTCCGGGCTTGGTACAGCGCTTTGCGCTTGGGGCTCGGTGCACGACATCGACGCACGACGCATGTCGCGAAACGCTCGTTACCCCGACGCCCGTGCTCTGGTAGCTTCGAACTGCGTACGTACTGCGAGCCGCTTCACGCTCGACGATCGGCGCTTCGACACTGCGGTGCATGAGCGCTACTTCGACGCAACCACGTATGCTCGCGCTATACGCTCGGCCGGTCCAAGTCCGAGCCGCTTTTGGAGGCAACAGCACACTGACGGTTGTTGTGGCAAGGAGCAGCTGGCACAGCACACAGTGATGGTTACGAACCATCTTCAGCGGCTGGGTCTGAAGGTCAATTCAGAGAAGAGCCGCCTCGTGCCAAGCCAACAGACTGAGTTCGTGGGGTTGCGTCTGGACTCAGTGTCCATGGAAGCGACCCTGTCAACAGAAAGAGTTGCCTCACTGGAACGGTGTCTCTCCCTGAGAGAAACAATCAGCATGGAGCTGTGTCAGCGCATGCTGGGGCTGATGGCTGCTGCCTCACAAGCCCTTCCCTTGGGCTTATTACACCAGAGACCTCTACAGGCCTGGTTCAATGCCTTCGCATTACATCCGCGGAGAGACAAACATCGCAGGTTGACGGTATCCCGGACCTGCTGGGAAGCACTGCGCTGGTGGAAAGTACCAGCAAACATCTGCCAGGGCGTTCGCCTGGGTCCCATCTTCCAGAGGGAAGTGGTTACGACCGACGCTTCCAACCTAGGTTGGGGAGCAGTCTGGAATGGCTCAGGGACCCGCAGAGTGTGGGTCAGGACCCTGGAGGTCAGCCAACATCAACGCTCTAGAACTCAAAGCAGTGGACCTCGCCCTTCGGCACTTCTTGCCAGTGCTTCTGGGCAAGCAAGTGCTGGTGCGGTTGGACAACACCACGGTTGTGGCGTATATCAACCGCCAGGGCGGCCTACGGTCCCTCCGCCTTCACCGAATGGTAGCACGGCTGTTGCTATGGGCACAGCCGCGCTTGACCTCTCTGCGTGCGGTTCACCTACTGGGCAGAGTCAATTACGCAGCGGACCTCCTATCCAGAGAAGGCCCTCTTGCAGGAGAATGGCGTCTCCACCCTCAGGTGGTAGAGCACATCTGGGAATGGTTCGGCAGAGCGCAGGTAGATCTCTTCGCTTCGCGAGAGACCACACACTGCCCCCTATGGTTCTTGGTGAGGGATCCCGACAGCCCCCTAGGAGTCGACGCACTGGCTCACGATTGGCCGCCAGTCCTCCTATATGCATTTCCACCGACTCCGATGCTCCCAGCCCTCTTAGAGAAGGTCAGGGTAGAGCGAGCGACAGTGATTCTGATCGCTCCTCTGGCCTCGGAGAGTATGGTTCCCGAGCGTGGTGCAGTTACTGCATGGTCAACCGCGGGAGCTTCCCCCGTGAGCAGACCTATTATCCCAGGCCAAAGGTCGGCTTTGGCACCCGAACCCCAAGCTCATGCAGCTATGGGCTTGGCCCCTGAGCAGGAGCGCCTGTCAGCCTTAGGGCTTTCGACAGCAGTGATCTTGACCATTCAAAGTGCCAGAGCGCCCTCTACCAGGTCGCAGTACATGTACAAATGGCAGCTGTTCCAAGATTGGTGTCTGGCGGGGGGCCATCACCCAATATCTTGTCCTATGGCAGTAATATTACAGTTTCTGCAGAAACTGTTAGATGAAGGGAAATCTCCCTCTACACTTAAAGTGTATTTAGCCGCCATATCAGTCTGCCACGTACGCATTGACGGATTATCACCGGTTCCTTAAAGGCAAGACGTTTGCGACCCCCAAGAGTGACCAACTTACCGTCATGGAGCCTTGACGTAGTGCTAGAAGTTCGAGCCTCTCCACTCAGTGGATATGAAGCTCATGTCTATGAAAACCGCATTTTTGCTGTCAGTAGTGTCAGCAAAACGCATCAGTGAATTACATCACCATGAGGCCAACAGAACAACTGTTCATATGCCATGGTTCTAAGACGCTGGGTCAGCCATTGTCAAAACAACACCTTTCCCACTGGATAGATGTCATTGCGAGCATAGACACTGAGGCACAGCTCCTCATATGCCTAGATGTATTGCCTATGCAACTGCGTTAGTTGACTGACGTAAGTCTGTCCTACTGCCGAGAATCCTCCCTCGCGACAGCTTGGGTACACTGTTCCAATACCTTGATGGTTATTTTCGACTTGAAAGGGAACAATAGGTTGCGGATGCAACCCCGGTTTCCTCAAAGAGAAAATAACCTTCAAGCAGCGAGGTCGCTCTGGAAGCCTTCTCGGCCCGAAGAGCAAAAGAAGAAGAGAGTCTCCGCGCGCTGCGTATAGTAAGCTCCCAGGGGGGCGGGCTTACACGGCTGCTCGCGCAGAGGCCTATCGGCAGCTTTGCTATAAAGCTCAGCCGATCCCTACTGCCTGACGGCAATGTCCCATGCGTTAATGGTTATTTTCTCTTTCAGGGAACCGGGGTTGCACCCGCAACCTATCGTTGACTAACATCAACTGTAACTGTTTTGAAAGCTGTTAACTATCCATGCTGCCTGTAAAGCAGGAAATGTGGACGTGGTGGACGTGAGAATAGTGAACAATACGAAACAACTACGTACTTTGATTTCCATTGTCCCCCGGAGTCTGTTATAACCTTGTTCACCTGTATAATAAAAAGAAAACACAACAGCATTAAGACAGACCCCCCCCCCCCCCCCCCAAAGGTAGCAGTAACTTTTGTATAAATAATTAACATATAAGAGTGCATGTTAGGTCAAGCTTTATTTTAAGGGGCACTCTGACTGGATGGACGATGAACAATAGTCAGGCTGATAAAAATCAGGATAAAAAAGAATATATTTAACCAAAATACTGACGGGAGACATAGCTTTTGCTACCCTGTCATCCTGAAATCAGGGTTCTGTAGCCTTTTATAGACACACCTGTATAGTTCACTGATTTGATTCAGTAATTGGCCAACCAATTTTAGGTGGCAGTTTAATCCATTCCACACTCTCACATGGCTGGAACGGAGGTAGCCAGGGACCAAGTTACATGTAGAGATTTTCACTCTATCCCTTCTAAACAGCAACAAAATAAACAAATAAATCACAATTGTTTAACACAAGTCACCTTAGCCTGTCACTGGAATGTATTTATTTTTTTTAAACTGATTCCAAAAAGCAAAAAATAAAAGCTGGTCTCATTTGCTTAATGTGACTACAGTAATTCAAAGATTAAAATATTTAAATACACTACTCTTACTGTACATTTTGACCATGGGTAATGTACTGGGTGCCAATAGGCCAAGTCTGAAAAGCATTATTCAGAATTGTGGTAGCTCAATGTTTTTTAGCAAGGGGTTGAAATGAACGACTTCTAATATCTTTGTTTACAAGCAGGGAGAGCAGGAAGCAGAAGCAGCCCCAGATGTAAAAGCTGTGAAAGCAGTTCCGTCACAGTCTGCCAAAGGGGAGAGCAAAGGGATAGAGTCAGCAGCCAAATCCCAGAAGAGTGGCCAGGCCGAGGGGCAGCAGGAAGGACAGGAGGCTCAGACACAGCAGAAACCAGCTAAAGAAGCCACAGCCAGCCCCTTCAGCAAACTCTTTAAACAAAAGGTCTGCTTAAAAAGCATTCAACGAAGGGTAACAAAATATAGAATAAGCACTGTTAAAAATACCAGTGAGGCAAATATGTAGGAGACATGTCACTGTGTATTAAGTCAAATACAGCATGACCTTCTTTTGCACACATTTAAAAATGTACCATATATTGTATGCCGAGTCATATCTTCCCTCTTAATTTATAATGGCAAGGACCAGACCTAAATCATCTCAAGCAATCTGAGTAGAAACTGTATTAAAAGTGTGTTGAAATTGCTACATGTAACTACAGAAAGGTACAACAATGAATGCTTTACTATAGTACATCCTGATAACATTCTCACCTTTTTTCTTTTGCTCTTAATATTTATGTTTTACTGAGTCCGTTAGATGAAGCCCAGAGATCCTTCATATCCCTGATTGAGTTTTCCAGTCAGTAGTCAGTGATATAGAAACAATTGGCACTCATGTTTGAAAATGTTGGACTGCTTTTTGTTTAATTAGGAATCTTAAACAACTAACAGCTACTAAAAAGTCTCCTGCATTTTACCATTTGTGGCTTTGGCATTTTAAAATCACACACATATTATATATATATATTATATATATATATATATATATAATATATATATATATATATATATATAGATATATAGATATATATATGCTCAGTTTAATTTCTAACTTTGCATTTCTAAAAGTAACTACATTTATGGCAATTGTATTACTGTGTTTGTCGTGCAGTGTTCTCCATGTGTTTGTTTATGTCACTAAACCTTAAAATCCATCCCTGAATTACCTTTCCTACAGACAGTAGAGGAATCACAGACTGCAGATGCAAAGGTATGTGAAAACGCTGTTGTGTTTTGCCCAAACCCTAGCTCTGGTTTGCTTACAGTAGTTCCCCATTTGCTCTTTCGTTGCTTGAATTTATCATTTCCCAGAATATTCGTTCCCATTTAAGATATTACCACTGTATACCCCAATGTCTTTTCAGTTCAGTTTGTACCTTTTTTTTTTTTTTTTTTTTTTTTTAATTACTAAGGTTGAAGTTGACGCTCCAGCAACCGTGACTGTCACTTCAAATACTAAAACAGCAGATAACTCAGCTACAGCAGCCAAGAAAGAAGATGAGAGCAAACCTGCCAAATCATCCTTCATGTCTTTCTTTAAACAGCTGGTAAGGAACCCGATTCCTGTTTACACACATTCACAATGCCCCTCACGTGTGCATGCATCATCTTTTTGAAACTTAATGTACATACTAAGGGTTTGGGTTCAGCAGCTTTATTAAAACAAATGCAGTTAGACTGTGTTTCAAACTGTGAGTGCTTTTAGTCTGGGCTTTTATACCGCACAGTATAATTGCTATCCTCACAAACAAGTACATGAAATGCATTTGTTGTTACTGCAGTTTACAGCTTGCTATTTAACTCTTAATTACACACTTGATATAATATATTAAGCACCTATGAAGTATTAATAAAGTATTTTATATAACAAGTGTTATGGTTCCAGTATTGAGTTTTATGCATGCATGCATTGATTGCCGCCTTGCAAATCTGTTTATAAAAGGAGTTGCAGTTAAAAATGACGACAATGTCACATACCCTTTGCATTCAGTGTTAAGTTTAGCTGATTTCTATAGTTTTTCATGAATAAATGAATAAAACCCAATATCGTTGGAATATAGCTCATGCAAGTAAAAAGAAGCCCATGTGAATGGTCGTTACAGCCATTTACACAACAGTAATGGATATTTTACAGTATCCTTTTTGTTTATTTGTTTTGGGGTCTTTTTGAATAATTTAAACAGTGGCACATCTCTTTTAGACCTAAATCAATTTTTATTTTATTTAATAATAAGTCATGCCTGATGAAAATTACAAGCTGGGTAAGTAATGGTGCCTGTATTTATATTTGAAACGATTTTAAATGGTTTAAAACATTTTAACGATATTCGAAAATGGATTTCAATGTATTTATTTAATTAACTGTGATAAACTTCTACAGAAAAGGAGATCCCTTAAAATAAATATTTGTGATTTTAGTCGATCAGAGAGGAGGAAAAAGTTGCTTTGGAAGTAAATGGAAAGGATTCGGAGCAGACAGTAAGTGTATGACTTGTGTGCTCAGTGTTGGTGGTGGTTTGTAAGTAAAGTGAACTGTTTTAGGAAACCCATACAGCCATAGCTATTCACTTCAAAACATTACTAGCAAATCACTAGTATTTGCAATTGAAACAACGTGTGCTAAAATGATGGCCGGCAACCAGAACTGAAGAGCAGCTCCATGAACACTAGTGAAAGCAATTTAACACACATTGTGTCAAAAAAAAAAAAGTAAAAAGTAAAAAGATATAATTGTAAGTTAATCATTTTCTGTGTGCGGTGAATATGAATGGCTTTGTTGTTACCAGCTCCTGGAAGTTTTATCATATGATTTATCTCACTTTTGAATTTATGGAAATTCAGGTGAAGTAATTCTTTCAACACGCTGCATTTGTTAGCTGCTTTCGTTTAGTGGAAAAGTGTTATCCTTCTGAGAAACTGTTTGCTGAACATGATACATTAAACCAAATTCCCATTCTATACAAAAATAAACCACAGAAATCCAGGCAACAGCAATACATCCCTGGAAAAGGAGATGGATACCAGGTCAAACCCCCTTCCAGACTGAAAAGGGACAGGTTTAATAGAAGTTTGCAGTTCCAAACATAGCACAGAGAGTAGGAACATATCATCATATTCTCACTTTTGAAGCTTTTTTTTCTCCTTTGAATAAAGCGCCCCAATGCCCTTTCATCCGACATTTGTTTGCTTAGTAACTTTCACATAAATGTTACCTAAAGGTCACAAGGAAGACAGATGCCTCTAGCCATCTTTATTTATTTTTTTTACTCTAATTTAATGAGCAATATAGTTAACTCTCATGGCAGTTAACTCTGACTCGAAAATATTACATGACATTTTCAACAGATATGAAGTGATTTTGCATATTAAGCCATAGAACCATACCTTAGGTATACCTGCAGCAAAGTAATATATGCCACACACCAACCAAAAAAGTAGTTAAATGTTCATAAGAGTCCTAACTATGAGAGAATTGAAAGGGACTGACAAGTGGTTGTCTTAATGGAGAGCTGACTTTTATAACACTATGCAACACAATTTTTGTTCCTGGGTAGTAAGTGTTATTTCCTAATTGCTTATGCCTCAAAAGTATAGAAAATGGCTATTATTCCCCACAAACTTTGCTTTTGTGACCAAGACAGTGATATTTTGAAATATCACTATTTTCAATGAGAAAACGGGCACTTTTGTGTCTTTTCGTTCACATAAAGTCAGAAAAAAACAACATATGAATCCAAATTAACATGTATTTGTACTAAAGTAATACAAAAATGACTACAAAAGATTTAGAAGTGAGTAGTTTTTCGAGGTTTACGATTATACTGTATTTACAGTATCTCGAAAAACTACTCACTTCTAAATCTTTTGTAGTCATTTTTGTGTTACTTTAGTATAAATACATGTTAATTTGGATTCATATGTTGTTTTTTTCTGACTTTATGTGAACAAAAAGACACACATTTGCCCGTTTTCCCATTGGAAATAGTGATATTTTGAAATATCACTGTCCTGGTCACAAAAGCAAAGTTTGTGGGGAATAATAGCCATTTTCTATACTTTTGAGGCATAAGCAATTAGGAAATAACACTTACTACCCAGGAACAAAAAAATTGTTACACGGTGTAATCAAAGGAGTTTACTGGATTTACAAATCCTGTTGTATTCTAGTATCACTTTACATTAAGTGTCTAATTACTCTGTATTTAAGTAGTAATTTCTTAGTAGATACATGTATATGTACACATCACTACATTGTTATTATGCATATTTACAATGTACTTAATGTTTTTTTTGTTTTTTTTTCATGATATAACCCTAATCCTAACCTTAACCTTAACTCTAACTCTAAACCTAACCCTTTTCGGATACAATTGTGTACTTACATATATTAGGTAAAAAGATCTCCATGTTAAGTAGATTGCAACTATGCATAGCAACTATGCAACTATGCATAGCAACGTTGTAATTATGTGTAAGCCACATGTATTTACTATTTACTACTATGCAAATACACAGTAATCCGAGACACTTCATGTAAAGTGTTGCCTGTTTTCTTCACCTTTTAAGGGACTGGATTCCAAAAGCAAAGCCACGGCGCAGGAGAAGCCGAGCGCAGTCCCAGAAGCAGAGGAGAAAGCCCCCCCGCCCGAGGTTAGCAAGAAGAAGAGTGGGAAGCAGGAGAGCCTGCAGAAGCCCAAAGCCCTGGAGGCTTCCCAGGACAGCAAGTCCCTCTCGGAGGCGTCCCAGAACGGGGAGGAGATCACTAAGGACACCCCCAGGAGGCTGGAGAAGAGACCGTCCATTGGAGGCTTCTTCAAAGGCTTGGTGTGTGCACAGCAGTTATTCTACAATGTTCATGTTTGTTTTTTTGTAGAGCAAGGATCTGATCAACCTAAACGCTGGATTTTTATTGCATTTTACCTCATTGCTGAGTCACCCTGGGTTGCATAAACTACCTGTCTGTCTAATTTAGTGCTTATATATATATATATATATATATATATATATATATATATATATATATATATATCTGGATATATAGTACCTTATATATACTGTTGTGGAATTAATGTCAAAGGCCAGTTGGGAATTGAGAATCACTCATTTAAGAAAAGAAAGATCCCATTGTATGTTTTAGTAGCAATAACATAGTAAACCAGTAGAGGGCAGCAGACAACTCAGGTACAGCAATACACATAATATACCCAGTCAAGGAAGGTTGATTAAGGCTGATCATACTGGGGTCATTTTTGGATTTTGAAAATACACATTATGTAATTGTGGGACACAATAAATAATAAGAATGTGTGTACAGAGACATCTATATAAATATTGTTGTGCACTTGCGATTCACAGTATCATTAATATTATTATGATTATTTTTCTTCACAGAGTTCTAAAAGGATGTCGGATGTTGGGGTACAAACAGACCCTGTGTGCATTTCTCCCGCTCAGAAATCAAAGTGAGGAGAACCCAGGGAGCTGCTGAGAAAACCCCAAGAGCATGCAGACTGTGAACTGAATCTGTGCTGTGCACATCTTTACTGTATCAGATGACCACTGAAGTCAATAAGCAGCAGGGTTAAAGGGATGTGATTGTCGGATGATAAACGCAGGATGCGGTTCATTTTTAAAAAAAGAGGAAGAGAGAGTGTTTTTTGAAAAGGTAAAAAAATATGATTGTCTCAAAAGAAATGCAGTTGATTGGTGGTCTTGATGTTGAAATTGATGGGCACACAATTATAATCAAATATAAAACAATTGATTTGGGGGGGGGTTAATTCATTTTTAATTCTATTAACATTTTCACATAAGTCTAGTTAAAATAAGAAAAGTAACAATGTGAAGAAATCGTTTTATTCTTTTTTTATCTCTGATATAGCAAATAAGTTATTAGTTTTGTTATATATTCTGTATCACATTCATTTGCAAAAAAGTGTAACAAAAGCAGTGAAATAGGTGCAGTTCTGAGTTGTGTTTTTATTTTCATTACAAAATGAGACTTGTTTGTAATGCTCTTTTAAACGGTCTCAGAAAATGAATAGTTATATCGCACTTCAGCTAACCTAAATAAAATGCTAAGTTGTAGTGCAGCTGGTTATTTACAGTAATATAAAAAACACTCTTGATGTATTTTGAGTCTTTCTTTTAGATTTGGCATGTGGCTGAAGGAAACGCAAATGAGCAGTACAACTCAAATGAAATGACACTAAAAGTGATTACTTGTAACTGTCTTTCAATACAATGTCATATCACTAGTAAACAGGTGTGAGTAATCAATTCATTGAGCGTAGATCAGATTATTAATTGATCAATATAAAATGTCAAGAATAAAAATATATATACATATTTGCTTTATTATTCAAAAGTAAGATCTAAAAATACTGTGGATTATATAGGGCACCATGGTGATTAATCAATTAATGCTTAATTGACTCTTGTGAAATAAAACCTACGGCGATCAATAATTATCAGTACATTGTTGCATCTCTACCAAACACTTAGTGGTGGTCGTGAGAGAGGTGATGAGCCAGAACGACAGGGAGTTACGCAGTACTGAGGAGCTTGGAAACATGTCCGGCACACAAGAACTTCAGCACACACTGGGTAGTTATTGCCTGTTCTGCTGTTCCTTCCTCACATCCACGTTCTTCAATAGCTGCTCTGGAATGAATATTTGATTGAAAAAGAAACTGTGGTTTCATCAAAGAATCCACAGTAAACGATGCACTAATTGCAAGACCTCTAAATACAGCATTGAATAGGAAGTCTGTTGCAATCTGGCATTCGAGAGGGGAAGCTAGTTTTCCCAAAGATTTTCATAAAGTGGAACAATTCTTACCACAGCCTTCTAAAGTTGGAATGGGCTAGTTTAAGTGCATGATTTGTTGCTACAGTTCTACCATGTTGTACAATGTTTTCAATTCTAAGGTATGAGGGGCAAAACTACAGCCCTCCAATACTTTTGATACAGTGCTGATAGTAGGTTGGCGTCCATATCTAAGACTGCACAAATTACTGATGGAAAAGTGATAAGAAACATACACCTTTTTTATGATCTCAGTGATTATGACATTCTAAATAAAACCAGCTTGTAATTCCATTTCTGTCACATCCTCCCACTATCTTTTAGTAATCACTGAAGTGGCCTTTTTTTCTAGTTTATATGACTTGGAACTAAAATGTGTCTGATTGGTTTCCAATACTAGAGGCTGTGAGCAGGAAAATATATCACAGATATCACAGGTGTTTGTTTTTTTAATGCAAATAATGTAATTCTAGGTAACCTGACCTTTAAATTACCTGCAGGGCTCGGTTCAAGGTTGGCCTACCTCTAGTTTTCTCAGATCATTGTAAAGATCTCCTAGTCAATGAGGATTTCTACTACCTGTGCACCAACGGCATCTTCTTTATCTGATCACTTGAAAAGTAATAGGTTTGTGATGCGCAAGCTGCACACCTGCTAAAGGTATGACCTTGTGAAGTAGGGCGTAGCTGTGGCGAAGGGACTTCATTGGACACTCCTAACTGGGGAGAAAAACGGGCAACATTTTTTTTTTTTAAACGGTAATGGGTTTAGATAGTCTCTTCTCATCTTTTTGTAATCTGAGGAGCTGCTTGTTTCGGGTGTCATGCCGTTTGTTCAAGATAATAAAAAACAGACTAGAATAGCAGCTACCCATCTTGAATAGCTGGTACAGCACAATTGGTTAATAAGACTCCCGTCTTCCATAATAAGAAAGTGTCGAAGTGCTGGAAGTCATTATTCACACATGTTTGCACTGGGCTCCAGTTGTAGTAGTAAACTTAAATAAATATATAGATAGATAGATAAAAAGCACAATCATGTGGCACCACAATGTATATGATATGTTATTAAAGGTTACTATATGTGTCATTTTAAATGAATCCATATTCAAACCATTATTGTTCTTGATTTGGCTTGGATTGAAGCAATGCAATTTGTCATTTAAAGTGACTGGGTTAAACGACTTTAAAACTACAAAATAAGAAAGTTAATAATGATTTGGTGATTAGTCTCTGAGTATTAACTAGCTTCCATCTCTTAAATATTATATCAATATGTTGGTAACCAAACACATTAGCCTTGTACTGTACTTGCAAAGAAATACAACATATATTAAGTGCAGTTTACATATGCTTCCACTAGGGGGAGACTTCAGGAACGTCAGTTGACTCCATTGGCAATTTTGAGAGGGCAGACATGTCATCAGGGAAGTTAGAAACCTCCAGCATAAATATGTACATAGTTTTAATTGCAACTGTTATAAATATTTCATATTGCATGGTGTAAAGAAATAATATATATGTTTACTGTAACTAAGCAGGTGAGTTACAAGCCCCATGTTATTTCCATGTACCTTGGAAACATTCAATTAAGCCTTCCAGAGGTAAGGTATATACAGTCCACACCCCCTTGAACTTTTTTCACATTTTGTTGTGTCAGTGCCTCAGAGTTTCATGCATTTAAATGAGGTTTTTTTTTTCCACTTATCTACACACCATACTCCATACATTGTTAAGGGGGAAAAAAAGTTTTTATTGAGAAAAAGCAATTATATATTAAAAATACAAAGCTGAAAGATAATAATTGGATAAGTCTCCAAATCCCCTGAGTTAATACTTGGTGGAAGCACCTTTGTCAGCAATTACAGCTGTGAATCTGTTGGGATAGATCTCTACCAACTTTGAACACCTAGATTTGTAAAGGTTTATTCAAGGCCTTTGATATTTTTTTATACCCATCCCCTGATCTATGCCTTTCAACAACTTTGTCCCGGAGTTCTTTTGAAAGCGCCTTGGTGCTTACGGTTGAGTCTTTGCCTTGAAATGCACTACCCAACAGAGGGAACCTACAGGAACTGCTGAATTTATCCTGAAATCATGCGAATCACTAGAATTTAACACAGGTGGGGGCCACTTAACTTGGTGTGTGATTTTGAAGACGATTGGTTACACCTGAGCTAATTTAGGATTGCTATTATAGGGGAGTGGACACTTACCCAACCAAGCTATTTCAGTTTTTATTTGTAATTAATTTTCTACTAATTTCTAGAATTTTTTTTTCACTTGGAAGTTGTGGGGTAGGATGTTTAGATAAAAGAAAAAATATATAAGACTCAAAACGGTCAAAATTTTGAAAGGGGTGTAGACTTTCTATAGGCACTGTATGTGGCTTAACAAACATTCACACAATTTCACTTTTTTTCCCCTCCAATTGCAATGCTGTTCCCTGTTAAGTTCAAATTGAATGCTAAACATATACAATATAGCATTCTATTAATCCTGTAAGTACTCATATTAAACCTGTTATGAAATGATACTTTAGCTTGGCTTTTTCATTTGTCTTGTTGAATTGTGGCTTGCCACACATTTATTAGAAGTTCTACAAGCCAAAGGGGTTATATGAAGGGCTTATATATTACACTATACTTTAATTGTAAATTGTGTTTTTGTTGTAACAGCCCAGGACTAATTTTGAAATAAGATTGGTTCGTGTTCTAAAAACAAAGAAGAAACACCTTCAGTCCTTATAGAGGTTCCAGTTGTGTAAAATAAACAGTTGTGTTTGTATCCTTTAACAGGAGTTAACGAAGGGAGGGAGCACTTTAAAAATGTATGTATTGCATTGATCAATAAAAAGGAGTAATCTCTACAAATGCCAAATATTTAATGAGCTCTGAAATCTTTTCATCTCAAATTATTCACTGTCTTTGCTGCTAGTCAGCATTTTAGTTTTTAGTAAACTTGGTGTAAATAGTTTAAATTAAAGTTTGCTTGTTTTTCCTATAAAGTGATCCCTCAGTATTTCTCAATGCAATAACTCATGGTTAGTCCATATCGGTTGTCGGTATGGCTAGAAAGTGAAAGGTGATCCAATTTTAAAAAGCCTGAATGACACTGAATGCTGTATATTTTGAATGGGGTGTAGTCTTAGGACGGCTTCAAAGGGGAAGCCTGTATTTAAAAAGCTCACATTCCTGTTGCCAATGCTTTTTACATGTTTTGTGTTCCTTTGACTGGATGCAATAAGGGCATGTCTGTAATAATACAACTCTCACAATGGAAACCGCAGGACTGCTAGGGCTGTTGAAAAGCTTCAGGACTGGCTGTGCATTGATGAGCAGTGACTGGCAGCATTGTACTCATTACCAGAACCTATTAAGCAGAATAGAGGTTATAATGGGCACTTCATTTATTATTTTTTTCTTGGTATGTTTTGATAAATTATGTTCATAATAGAAAAACCTCCCATTAATACACTAAAGACTTGTTCAGTACTCAGCGGTACCCTTATTAATAGTCCATAGCCTTGAGCTTGTTTATTTTAATATTTTTATAAACTATATAGTATTTTTGTTGAGATACCTATTATGATATAATTAAATAAATATATTGTTAATGACTGTTAATTGCCTTTATCTTAAGCAAACACTAAAAATAACACTAAAAATGTTAAATTAAACTATATGGTCAATTTTAAGGGGTGTGCTCTTGTCAAAATAAGGGGTTACAGTATGACAGGAATAAGCGTTATTAAATTAATTATGTGTGTGATGGCAAGAAAGTGGTATTTTATTTTTTTCTTCTCAACAGCAGCCTAGATTTTTACCCTTGCCAAAATATGTATAATATAATCATTCCATTACATACTGATTACATACATATATAAAAGAAGATTATGTGTAAATAAAAAGTATTTTCAGTATTTGGTTTTTATTTAAGTCTGCTTTTATGAATAAATGAAGTGTTTCCTGTTCTAGTTGTTAGCGCTAACACCATTACACCTGGTCCACCGGCTATTAAGCAGCATCTTATACTTCTATAACACTGTCTTCCAGTTCTCTAAATATTGTGCACTGTATGAAGCAAATAAACAAAAGACTACATTGCAAAACAGTGATAAGAAGGTGGGATTTTAACTAAGGTTAACACTCCTTTAAAGACAGCAACAGCCGTGAATATGACAATGTATTTTATTTACACATACAGACTTGTTATAGCAATGAATTAAAAGCTCAAAATGCCCTTTTTAGTGGTGGGTGAAACTTGCCCTTTGAGTATCTCTTGAATAAACGTGGGCTTGGGCGCTCTAGCTGACTCACTGAATTTGTACAGAGTAGTCAACGGGAACTCGCTTATCTTATACAGCACTTTGTAAGAAACATACTGAAACTGAAAGCAGCACACCATAAACAGCCTTGCCCCTAGACGTTGTGGTTTGTAGATCAAATACAACCATATGTTCAGTATGTGTGTGTGTGTGTGTGTGTATATATATATATATATATATATATATATATATATATATATATATACACACACACACACACACACACACACACACACACACATACACACAAACACACACACACACACACACACAGTGGTTTGCAGAAGTGTTCACCCCCCTGCAAAGTTTTCATTTTGTTGGCACCTGAGCGTACTCCATGACGCCTTCAAATTAGACTTTACATGCAGAATCTAAACAAACTACTCCACACTGATAAAGTTATAAAATGCATATAGAATAGAAATAAGTAAGATTTACAGAGAAAACCAGATTAATCTCAGTTGCATAAGTATTCAACCCCTTTGCTACTGCAGCCCTAAATCAGCTCAGGTGCAAAGGATTTGTTTGAAAGGTCACAAAATCTGTGAAATGGTTTCAGCCTGTGTGTACAAAAAAAGGAACAAAAGGACAGGTCAACCCAAGATGGAGAGGGGATGAAGGTAGGGGTACGGTGTTGACTTAGTTATGAAACAGCTGCATTTCCAATCTCAATCAAAACAAACTGTCATTTCTTGTTACCAAAGCCTCAATTAAATCACTATGGTGGGTGTGGCAAAGTGCCCCGCCCCTGGGTTATTTATTTGTGTTGTATGTTACGTGTAGTGTGTTAATGTTGGTGTGTAGTCATTGGTACACGGGATATAAATGGGTCTGTGAAACACGAGTGTTTAAAATGTATATTTGCATTTAGGCATGAGGATTGCACAGCACTTCAAATGTAGTAATATGTGAGCACGGGGAATTAATTGCACTTTATTAATTCACGTGCAGTTGTACCGCGACTCCAATTGAATGATTGATTAGCAGTCGAGTCTCGGCACAGCTGCATAAAAGCAACATGTTTTCACCCACTCGGGGTTCTGTGTTCCGTAAGTGGAGAATGGGTATGGGGAAGGAGAAAGTAAAACCTAAAGTAAATAGTTGATTTAAACTCATCGTGTTTGTCTGTTTGTCCACTCATTTGTCTGTTTAGTGTTAGTACGTTTTGTTTGTCTGTTTGTTTTGGCTACTTTGTTACTTACAAAGTGTTTTTTGTTTGTTCAACCTTTTATTTTTCTGTTTATTGATTAAACTTCTGAGTACTGAGTGTTTCTTCCGGGTCTGACATCACCACACACGCCATCCTGTTCCATGGCGCCATAGCCGTTATAAGGTAGAACTATGGTGCTGCTATACATTTGGATTTGATTCTGGCCCAAAATGATCTCCATAGTAAGTGTAGTGACATGGTACCACAATTGTAACACTATTTTGACATAACAGAGCTTTAACACATTACCACCGTGCTACTGCACTGCAATAATGCTGTGGTCTGCTAATGGTTTTGCTACGGTTATAAACTGGTATTATAATGGTATACCAATTGTATTGGTCTAAGGGAAACTAGCCTATGCAAAGAACAGTCACATATACACTTAAAGAGACTTATATAATAAGGACAGTTGCTCTTGAATGGAAAAATTAGATAATATCACAGCTTGGTGATAAGCAGGATCCCCAAACAGTGGTTTTTAAGACCCACATAGTTCAGCAAATAAGTCAACCAAAGTTCAAGTCTACTTCTTACCACCATATACTGATAGAGGGCAAAAATCTACTGGCGGCGCTCAGCACAGATGAACGAGTGTGTGTTGAGAAGGAACAGCGTTAACAGAGGGTTTAATGAAGCAGGATTGTAAGGATGTTCACCACCAGAATAACAATCAGGGCACAATCCTAAACCTTTGAAACAAAGTGTCAATTGCCTGATGATTTTGCTGAACATTTTTTATATTTATTAGCTTGAAATTGAAAGCCCGCGACCTGGAATGAAAAATCCTCAGCTGGCAAATTAAATGAAAGCAGTTTTGCATTGCCCTGCCAGGAAAAATGCCTCTAATCTTTTAAAACTCATCACATTCATTTATATGATTCATATCAGTTAACATCATGAAGCCAGTCACTGGAAGAATGTGTTTTGAATAGTCCTGTCTGAGCTCATTCGCTAAAAGTAATGAACCAGAGACACAAGCTGCACGTTTTATCCACTGTTATTTGCACTTGTATTATTCCAACAATAGGTGTGACAACACAATGTTTACTCAGAAACACACTGTGGCAGAGCAAAGCTCTGCCGTTTAGAAATTGGCAGGGATGGGGTTAATTCCCCTACCTGCCTGGGTTCATTGTGTTCAGGTGGCTGGGGTTGATTAGTTGATTAGATGATTAGTTTAATTAACTATCAATCAGCGCCCAGCCACCTGACATAAAAGTAGGCCTCTGCTTCCCATTAGGAGGAGGGAGCTGAGGAAGCAGGTTGGTTTTTTGGTTGTTTATATTTTTTTGAAAGTTTGAATCCAGTGAAGGCATCGCCCAGCCTGGAAACCTTAATTTTGTAAATTTTGTTTTGTTGTCTTTTTTTTTGTGTTTAAAGATTTTTATTTTGCCCTTGTGCATCTTTATTTTGTGTTAATTTATAATAAAAACATTATTTTTTTTGAACTGCAGTCTGTCTCTGGGCCTCTTTCCACTCGCCACCCTGCCACACACATCTACAGTAAAGGTTAAGAGCAAACATAAATTACCAGTGACAACCAGTAGATGGACCAGTTTCAATGTCATTCCTGTAAAATGTTGCTAGTTATTATATTCTGCACATTAAAATATACAGTCGCCTCTATACTATAAAATACTTAAAAGTTACAATTTGTAGATAGGTTTCTCCATCCATAGTTCTCTACATTAGTTAGTATATTATAACTTAACCTAACTGTGCCTCTCTGAAAAGTTTTGTAAAGGTCACAAAGACCCAATGTGAACAAAAAAAAACTGAGATTGTTTTTTTTTTGTATTTCTATTTGGTTTCCATGCGCTACAGGAATGCATAAAGATCGCAATGATTTTCTCAAGGAAGGATTATGAAAGAATATAGAAAACGTTAAAAGCCATGAGGCCTGTATCAAATGAAAATGACAGTCTTTGTTTTAAATGTGACACCTTGTAAATGTAGAAGCAGAACACCTGAAGAGGACATTAAGGGTTGGGATTAGTGAACAGGTGTGTGCAAAACCAAATGCCTATTGAAGTATAACAATAAAAATGTGTACCAAAAAACACCAGAATATACAGTGCCAAGAAAAAGTTTGTAAACCCCAATGATAATTATAGAAATTCTACAGTTTTACCATGATAAAAAACAGTCATGTCTTTTGAAATAAAATGATGTATGAATTAGACAAACAATGAGTAATTAAGATTCAGGGTATGTATAAAAGTAAGTGAACCCCTGGTTTTATCAGCTCAATTAAGGGGATAATTAGAATCAGCTGTTTAAATAATTAGGTAGATCTTCAGGGGTGGGTTTGGGAGGCCCCACCCTATATAATAAAACACGTCATGCCATGATCAAAAGAAATCTCTGAGGACCTCAGAAAAACAGCTATTGATGCTCATCAGTCTAGAAAGGATTATAAAACCATTTCTAAGGATTTCTGTCTCCACCAATCCACTGTCAGACAGATAGTCTACAAATGGAGAAAGTTCAAGACCACAGTCACTCTACCCAGGAGTGGTCGTCCTACCAAAATCTCTCCAAGAACAAACCGAAAAATCATCAAGGAAGTCACAAAGAACCCCAGAGTAACATCCAAGGATCTGCAGACCACTCTCACCTTGGCTAATGTGAGTGCTCATGACTCAACTATCAGAAAAACAATAATGGTATTCATGGAAGGATAGCCAGGAGGAAAACAAAAAGAACATTGCTGCCCATCTGAAGTTCACCAAAGAGCACATAGATTATCCACAAGACTTCTGGAACAATGTTCTCTGGACAGACGAGTCTAAGGTAGAACTTTTAGGCCACAATGAGAAACGTTATGTTTGGCAAAAACCAAACACTGCGTTCAAACAGCAGAACCTCATTCCAACTGTCAAGCATGGTGGTGGGAGTGTGATGGTTTGGGGCTGCTTTGCTGCCTCAGGACCTGGATGGCTTGCCATCATTGACACAACCATGAATTCTGCATTGTATCAGAAGATTCTAGAGGAGAATGTCAGGCCATCTGTCTGTGAGCTGAAGCTGAACCGAAAGTGGGTCATGCAGCAAGACAATGATCCTAAACATGCAAGCAGATTTACAAAAGAATGGCTGAAGAAGAAGAAATTCCACGTTTTAGAATGGCCTAGTCAAAGTCCGGACTTAAATCCCATCGAAATGTTGTGGCAGGACCTGAAGCGAGTTGTCCATGCAAGGAAGCCATCAAATGTCATTGAGTTGAAGCAGTTCTGTAAGGAGGAATGGGCCAAAATTCCTCAACACCGATGTGAGAGACTGACCAACAGTTACAGGAAACGCTTAGTTGAAGTCATTGCTGCTCAAGGGGGTGCCACCAGTTACTGAATCTAAAGGTTCACACACTTTTTCACACATGGATATTGAATGTTGAATCATTTGTGGATAAATAAATGCTGAAAAAGTATCATGTTTTGTGTCATTTGTTTAATAAGGTTATCTTTATCTATTATTAGGACTTACATTAAGCCCTAATAACATTTTAGGTTTGAAATATGTGAAAATCCTAAGGGGTTCACAAACCATTCCTCAGCACTGTAAAGCCTGTGTAATTGCTGTTCTTTCAACCAGAAAATAGGTGTTTAAATATACAGCAGTTAGCAGGTGATCTTCTGCAGTATATACATGGACAATTGCAGTAGGGTGGCTGGCATTTCAACTCTGATGCAGTATTTGAGGATCTAATGTCCCCTAGTGGAGGATAAATAAAGATCTAATTTCTCTTTAAACTAGAGAACAACTTTATCATTCCATCGTCTACTACTTTAAAATTTAGAAACCCCATTTTTCTTTTCCTTTCCTTTGGTTGTTTACACCCCAGTGGTAGGTAATAAGTCAATCAGCTCCTATTCATTCATTCAAGAACTTTGTCGTGCACCATCTAGACACTAAATTGAGTTCATTTTTTTTAAAATGTATTCCTGTGTTTTAAAGCTATTGCTTTAATTCGTTAGAATAAAGAAAATGATAATATTGGTGGACCCAGCCCTTTTGTGTTTGAACTTTGTGTATAACATTGGAGATGGTCAGACCCTCACAAACAAACTTCATTCTCAGTATAGAAAAAATTAAATAATTAGTGGTGAGAAAGCAAGCATGAGGCTCACCATCACATTCTTTCACATATTTAAAGTCCAAACGAATTTATTTAAAGCTATACATCATCTTTAAATAACATTTAGTGTTTGGGAGACTATACAAACGAACAGTCTAGAAATATATCCAACTAATTATGTACTTAATCAACACATAATTAATGCATGGTTTGAAGCTTTGTAAAGAGACCGCAGCTTTGTATTGTTGAATGCAGGGTAGGACCCTGTGTTTGGCATTATAAAGAACGTTAGCTTTCCTTCCGTAAACCTGGTTCCCTGAAAGAGAAGATGGCCACCAACATTGTTATGGGATACACTCCTGCCTATTGGTAGGTGTCACTGAGCTCTATCAAAGCTGCCGATAGGCCCCCTCCCCCCAGGGACCTCCTCGGTCCCGCCTCCCGAGGGTACTTAACCGTCACGCAGGGGGAGGAACATCCTCTTTCGCGATAAAACTATGATGTAGAACGAAGTGACCTTGCGGTTGGTAGCCATCTTCTCTTTCAGGGAACCAGGTTTACGGTAGGTAAACTAACGTTACATTTCAATTCGAAGATGGCCACCAAACGTTGTTATGGGAAACGTGTACCAGAGCCATCCCGAGGGAAGAAAGGCAGCATGTGAGGGATGCTGTCCTGCCTGACCAAGGTCAGAGGCGTGAGCATGCAACCTCGAGGACCCTAGTGCCCACAGAGGGCAATGGGGGATCTACCACGTTCAGGCGGTAAAACCTGGCAAAGGTATACAGGGTAGCCCAGCTAGCCGCATCACAAATTTCAGCCATGGAGGCACCTCGAAAGAGGGCCCATGACATGCCACACCTCTCATGGAATGTGCGGCTATCTGCCCAGGTGAAGGTAAGCCATCACTGTCATACGCAGCCGAGACTGTCTCCGCAATCCAATGCGACAGGCGCTGTTTGGAGAGGGGCTGTCCCAGAGTCCATGTTCCATGGCAGACGAAGAGCTGGTCAGACTGATGCAGCGCTCTTGTCTTATCCACATAACATCTCAATGCCCGAACTGGGCAGAGAAGTTTCAAATTTCTATACACTTCAGTCACAAATGGAGGAAGATTAAAGGACTCCAGTTCCACAGATTGATTCATGTGGAAGGCTGTAACCACCTTGGGGAGAAAAGCAGGTTTGAACGCAGTGACACTCTGCTACCACCATCCCAAATATGCATACAGGAGCTATGCACAGACAGAGCCTGCAGCTCACTAACCCGCTTTGCGGAGGTGATAGCCAAGAGGAAGGCTGTCTTCATGGACAGGTGCTTCAACTTAATGGAGTATACAGCCTCAAACGGGGCCTGTGTGAGAGCCTCCAGTATAATCTCAAGGCTCCATTCGGGACGAGTGGCCCTCCCAGGAGGGCGAAATCACTGAGCACCTCTAGAAATTGGGTAGCCAAAAAATGCGTGCCCGGGGACACTGAGTCAATGGGGGCATGGCAAGCAGAAATAGATGCTAGGTAAACCTTCAGTATGGAAGGTGATCTACCAGCCTCAAGCAGATCTTGCAGAAATTGTAAGATGACAGGCATGGGACAGGAGATTGGATCATGACCATTAGTACCGCACGAACCTTGAAAACCTTTCCACCTATAGGCATCCAATGACCTATAGGAATGTGCCCTAGAATTCTGCAGCATACCCACAACTGCATCTGACAGCCCTAAGGCTGACCAGCGGTCCCTTACAGGGGCCAGACCCACAGCTGGAGCTTGCCCGGCTCCGGGTGCCAAAGTGTGCCTCTCGTCTGACTGAGAAGATCCCAGTGAAGTGTGATTTCCAGGGCAGGCCAGTCAATAGCTGACACAGGGATGAGAACCAGATTCTCCTGGGCCACCTGGGGGCCACTAGGAGAACTGGAGCCTGACCAGACCTTTTCAAGAAAGGCCGGGAGCAATGGCAGAGGTGGGAATGCGTAAAGGAGCGCTCTGGGCCATATGTGGGTTAGGGTGTCGACACCGAGTGGACCGCCGCAACGGCAAAGGGAGTACCATAGCAGTGTGTCGTCTCAACCGAGGCAAAAAGATCGACCTGCGCCTTCCCGAAATGTTTCCAAATGCACTCCACCACCCCTCCGATAGGTGCGGGACCTCCTTCAAGAGGAGGTCCGCCGCCCGATTCGCCATGCCTGGAACATGCATCGACCAAAGGGACAGCTAGTTCTGTTGGGCCCAAATCAGGTGCCTGAAGGCTAGGTGGTGCAACCCCAGGGACCGAAGGCCACCATGGTGGTTGACATACACCACCACTGAAGTATTGTCTGTGCGGATCAGCACATGTCTGTTCCGCACCATGGGTAGAAAGTACTGGAGGGCAAGGAGCACCACTTGCAGCTTCAACATGTTGATATGCAGGGACGTCCGGCAGGCTTGAGCAGGGTCCACTGACTCCTCTGCCCTCTGCCTGCTGCCATCAGAGTCCAAAAGCGTGGCCTTATCAGCGTCAGGCACCCGTGCCTGTGACAGCCAGAGCTGTCTGCACGCGACCGCTAGGCCCGCCAGGCTCCGGCCCAGGGTCTGACTCTGCAGACCGGAGATCTGGAACAATGTGTGCGGCAGAAGTCTCAGTTCCGTGGCCACCGACCATCCTCATCTGAGCAGACAGCCCGGTCTATCTGCTTGCCCTGTACTCCCCCGGATGGGTCAGGGGGCAGCACAGAGATTGTGACCGGCTCAGGGGGTGGGTGGAGATGCCACATAGACCAATGGGGCCTGCCTCTCTAATAGCTCCATGATGCAACCGATCTGAGCTTTCATGTCCATAATATCCCGCGCCTGCCAGGACTTTTTCACCCGTCTAGCTGACGGGGAGCGGCTGCGGGTTGAAACGGACGCCTGAGCACAGGGAATCTCCCCGGAGCGGCTCTGTGACGTCGTCGGGAGGTGTGAGTGGGAGGGGTCCGTTGCGGGGGACAAAGAACGCCCCTGCGTGACTCTTCCAGGCGGCTCACGAGCATGTGGGGCTGAAAAGTCGTGCAGATGTCACAGGCACCTTTTAGGGCTGAGGCGGCATGATCGTGTCCTAGGCACCGCGCACACATGCTGTGCCTGTCCTCCTGTGGGATATTGGTCCCACAGGCCACGCAGGCATGGAAGCCAGCCCTACCAGTCATAACGCTGGGTTAGAAACCACTGCGCTGTAAACACTGTGTGCGCTGCGTGCACCAAGCACCGTAGGTAGTGTGGCACTGGGTTAAGAGCACCAAGTACTACCTACACCACGTGCACAGAGTACCGTGCAATAATAACACCGCGCACATCGCGTGCACCAAGCACCATGCGGGCCGCTTGCACCAGGCACTGCGTGCACCGAGCACCATGCGCACTGTTTGCACCAGGCACTGCGTGCACCGAGCACCACATGTACCGTGCAGCACCAGTCTAATATGCACCGCATGCACCGCTTGTACCGAGCACCGAGTGCACCAAAAATGAAGGCCCGCGCAGCCCGTTTATGTCTCAACCCAACAACGAGGGAAGCCTCAGTGAGTAGTATATGGCCTGCCCGGTGAAAACAGCCACAGAGCGGCTAGCGCTGTACGCGAGTACAGGGATGCGTAGCTACAATCAAAACAAGGCCCAACCTGTGGCCTGCAGGCAGCTGATGGGCAAACTCGACAACGGAAACAAGGCAAGCCCGGTCCCGTGGAGTAACAGTGCTCTCCAAAGTAAGAAAGGGTGAAAAACACATACAATTCCTAACAATAATACTTACTAAGACGGACAGACAGAAAGAAGCAACTTGACACGCAGAGAGTGCAGGTGCTGATAGTCAGAAATAGAATAAAAAGGCTAAGAATTTTTAAACTACTGATTCCGGGAAAGCGTCAATGCCAGCTTTCAACACAGAGTGCAGGGGAACTATCAGTAGCTTACACAGCACTTAAAGAGGGCTCAGTGCAACACAGAGGTCTTACCTTACTAATGTGAGAAGTGAACGAGGATGTTCCTCCCTCTGCGTGACGGTTCAGTACCCTCAGAAGGCGGGACCGCGGAGGTCCCTGGGGGGAGGGGGCCTATCGGCAGCTTTGATAGAGCTCAGTGACACCAACCAATAGGCAGGAGTGTATCCCATAACGATGTTCGGTGGCCATCTTCGAATTGAAACGGAACTGGACTCCATTTCCGACATCCTGTAATGATGGTGCCTCACTTACTAAGTAATGAGAAAAGAGATCCAAATTACACTTCCTGTGATTGCACCTGCTTCATATTCTCCTTTTACTTTTAAATGACATGTATTTTAATATGTCCCTTAAAGAGTAGCGGGATTCCGCAAAATATAACGTTATACATCCTCACGTGCTGCTACAACTGTTTAAATAACGTACCTGTGATTTCTCTTTTTATTGTTAACATCCCGACTAATTTCTACACTTATAACTTTCAAATTGGTTTCAGTCTCTTTTCAAAGTGGCCGCTCTAATGCACTGGGGTTTCAGATCACAATGCTTGCCAAGGTACTACGAAATGTTTCCGTCACTGTCAGGACAACTGAGGAAGTCAGCACCTCCGGCCACTTTTTTTAAAGTAACAAAAATGCTTCTTCACTGCCTAACATGAAGTACTTTAGATGTGTAATGGCTGCAGTATAGGATACTGACCTTAGGTTTAGGGTTTTGGTGTTGGGAGAGGATTATTCATTGTTTTATTAACAATAATAGGATAACCAAGCAGAGTGCAGTGTCCTGACAGGAACATTTGGTGGTAGCTTTGTGAGGAATCACTGCATGAAGAGCAATTGGGCAATAATGTGGGCAATAATCCTGACTTACAAGAGCGGCCAGTTTGAAAAGAGCTTTCAAACAGTCTTTGAAGTTATGTGTGAAAAGTTGTCTTTTATGTTAATAATGAATGGAAACAGGTACATTTTTTAAACAGTTGTAGCAACACATAGGGACGTGTAACACTATATTTTTCAGAACCCCGCTACTCATTAAACTGGGTCATTAAACCTAAACAGAAGAGCATTTTCAACTTGACCTGGGAGGAAAATCCACATCACTGTGCCTTTTATAGTGTCAGTTTATTTTGCACACTTTGACAGGTTTAAAAAAAAACAAAAAAAAACACTGTGATCTGTTTTGACATTCCCATTTCAAAATGAAGCTCTGATTTGCATGGGTTCTCCTGGCTCCTCAGTTCTAGCAGCATTAGTAGAGATAATATAGCTCCCAGCTGCTTAACAAAACAGGTGTTCAATCAGGCAGCTGCTGCATTGCAAGATCCCTGGTGGCTCCCTGTAGGAAAAGTGTTCCTGCACTTACAGGTCAGGTGGTTTGTTTAATAAGCAAACACAAGCGGATCCTGAAACTATGCTGGAGCTCTTTGGATCAGTCAGTGTCAGTGACACAGCTACTGGTTTCCTAGGCAACCAGTTGCCAAATCAGAAATCTCTTTCCCAAGTTCCTTTCAAGTATGCCGATTTTCATCAAATGTAAATTGAAATTTATGAAACATCAATTAAACAGATTAAACTTTTTGGACAGTATAAAGCAATACTTTTTAAGTAGAAATTAAAACATTTGGGAGGATGTTGGCATAGGACTGTACAACATTAAAAACTGTATTTTACATTACTGTTTTTTTCTTTGTTCTACCTGTATTATTCATAAATGTGAAGACATATCCTCGATTTACAATTGTCAAGGAGCTGTTATTAAGTAAAATGCCATGGTAATTCAATCGCTCTACAGTGCATGACACTGTACTTTAAGAAGTAAACACACATCTTACGGAAAGATTATAAACACATTAGTATTTATATACAGCAGTGTGCAAATATATTAGAACAACTCAAGATTTGCCATTTATATCCTTTATACGCCTACCTGCATGAAAACATTTGGGTGTGAGAATTACAATTTTCAGTCAGTAATCAGTGACATAGAAACTCTAGGCATTCATGTGTCATTTGTGCTTTAGTAAAGCGTCTTTAAAAACTTCTAAAAAGTCTCATGCCTTTTACCATTTGTGGCTACGTGTTTTAAATTAATTGCATGTGTAGCTTATTAACTAATTTGCCTATTTTGGCAATTTTCCAAGATTTTCAGTTCCAGTGGATTGATTTCATATGCACAACAAATCAAAACAACAGAAGCAATGGAGTGTTCTAATACATGTGCACACTGCTGTATTATATACACAAGCAATGGGGTGTTCTAATACATGTGCACACTGCTGTATTATATACACAAGCAATGGGGTGTTCTAATACATGTGCACACTGCTGTATTATATACACAAGCAATGGGGTGTTCTAATACATGTGCACACTGCTGTATTATATACACAAGCAATGGGGTGTTCTAATACATGTGCACACTGCTGTATTACAGAAGCAATGGGGTGTTCTAATACATGTGCACACTGCTGTATTATATACACAAGCAATGGGGTGTTCTAATACATGTGCACACTGCTGTAATACAGAAGCAATGGGGTGTTCTAATACATGTGCACACTGCTGTATTATATACACAAGCAATGGGGTGTTCTAATACATGTGCACACTGCTGTATTATATACACAAGCAATGGGGTGTTCTAATACATGTGCACACTGCTGAAATACAGAAGCAATGGGGTGTTCTAATACATGTGCACACTGCTGTATTATATACAGAAGCAATGGGGTGTTCTAATACATGTGCACACTGCTGTATTATATACAGAAGCAATGGGGTGTTCTAATACATGTGCACACTGCTGTATTATATACACAAGCAATGGGGTGTTCTAATACATGTGCACACTGCTGTATTATATACACAAGCAATGGGGTGTTCTAATACATGTGCACACTGAACTACAGAAGCAATGGGGTGTATATACAGAAGCAATGGGGTGTTCTAATACATGTGCACACTGCTGTATTATATACACAAGCAATGGGGTGTTCTAATACATGTGCACACTGCTGATTATATACACAAGCAATGGGGTGTTCTAATACATGTGCACACTGCTGTATTATATACACAAGCAATGGGGTGTTCTAATACATGTGCACACTGCTGTATTATAGACACAAGCAATGGGGTGTTCTAATACATGTGCACACTGCTGTATTATATACACAAGCAATGGGGTGTTCTAATACATGTGCACACTGCTGTATTAT
Source organism: Polyodon spathula (assembly GCF_017654505.1). NCBI lineage: Eukaryota > Metazoa > Chordata > Actinopteri > Acipenseriformes > Polyodontidae > Polyodon > Polyodon spathula. The sequence goes on along the minus strand of NC_054541.1, from coordinate 5,234,396 downwards.
ATACACAAGCAATGGGGTGTTCTAATACATGTGCACACTGCTGTATTATATACACAAGCAATGGGGTGTTCTAATACATGTGCACACTGCTGTATATTATATACACAAGCAATGGGGTGATCTAATACATGTGCACACTACTGTATTATATACACAAGCAATGGGGTGTTCTAAATCACACTGTACTTTACACGGCAACGTTTATATTTACAACACTTGTGTTTTCTGTGTGTCTAAAGTCAAGCTGCTGCTGCTAAATGATCTAAACCAGCAAAGCAAAGCCCTTTTGTTCAAAGACACGATGCCCTCTGGGGATATTTCATTGAAAAGTTACCCTAATCCCTGAGTCACAGGCTACAGACAGTTAGAAAACAAATATCTTTGTATGATTTGTTTCACTTTATCAAGAGAACAGATTGATAGAATAGTTTCGGTAAGATTAAGATGATAAACAAAAATATCTAAGGAATTTATATATTGTATATATTAAATATAGCATTTCACCTTACAAGCATTATTATATCTATATTAATATCTTAGCCAACTTAAACAAGCAAATGAAACAGCCCATTTAGTAGAAAAATAGCCCGGAAAATTAAGATAATTGTTATATTATTTAGTATATAATCTACTATAATAATAATAATAATAATAATAATAATAATAATAATAATAATAATAATAATAATAATCTATTTTTTTCCAAGTTTACCAACAACCACAATTCAGATATAATAAATAGTAATGTAAAAGGAATCTTGTTGTTTTGATAGTACCATTTTAAATGGTGAAGTATTTATACATACACTAGTCTTTAAATAAGAATTGGAAAAGGAAATGAAGACAGACACTGTTACAGGTGAGAGCTAAGAATTAACTGTATGAAAATGCGTTTTATTTTCTCGGTATTGAGTTTCTTAGCCCATTAAGTAGGGTGCTGGTAATTTTTGGTTCCTCTCAGCTGCATTGTAATGGAAACACTTGTTTTACAATTTAGTTCAGTTTAATAAAGTTCTTGTTTACCCAAGTAAGTGGGATCCACAGCTGTAATCAAAGTCAGGCTTTCTAAACTAAACAAATAGTTGAAATGTATATACTTCAATCAGGAAGCAATAATACAGACAGAAAGATTTCTTTGGTCTTGCTGTTGTGAAACCTGCTGTGAGATGGATGACTGAAATGTCAATGACACACCCCAACAGTTTATGCGATGTATCTTCTTCTTTCTTCTTCTTCTTCTTCTTCTTCTTCTTCTTCTTCTTCTTCTTCTTCTTCTTCTTCTTCTTCTTATTATTATTATTAATAAATATAATTTCATTAGAGTAACATCTGAGTAGCTTATACTGTAGGTGTTTTTTTTTTGTTGTTGTTGTTCTAAAAAAATACAAAAATGTTTAGGATTAACAGCTATTCTATCAGATTATTCTGACACTTTGATTGTGTGTGCCAATTATTATCATTATCATTATTATAATTATTATTATAACATGGTGATTTAGACTTAAGATTAAGAATACAGTCTTATAAATATTCAGTTCTCTGATATCAACATTTACTGAGATACAAAATGCTGTTTGATATAAAGAATTAATACAACTCAAAGGGATCCCAAAGCGCTTCACACACAGACACACACGCACACACACAAAAGAAATAAATTCAATTCTAATACAACATTTTAGAAAATTGAAATAAAAAATGTGGCTTTAATGGTAAAAATGAAAAAAAAAAAAAACTAAGATAAAAAGCTAGTTTGCAAAAATAGAACAATTAAAAAAAAGTCTTCTAACCATTTTAGTTTAGTAACAGTAATAGCAGCGTCCTCTTTTTTCAATCCACATTTTTGGTAATCATTTTCAGATACGTAATTACAATGTTAACCCAAGGTAATTTACCCCAATTATGTATTCATGTGTACTCATTTATTGCATCATTTACATAACAGATACAAGCACTGTATCTCTATTTATATAGAATTAAAAGAAAGGTCAGTAACTTGCTATGCTTGTTACACTATTAGTGTGCATATTCACTTATGATCCTACTAAATCAAGTCTTGACGAGAACGCTGTGCATGTAACTGTAATTGACACCATTTCAAAACTTAGCTGCAAGTCCAGGTTTGTTAGACAATGGCGTAACTGCAAAACATTAAAACATGCCTCAGTAGTCTTCATCAACAGCAGCTGTTTATAATGGAAGGAGAAGATGCACCACATCGAGTGTGTGAACACTGCTGCTATTGTGCACTGAAAAGGCTGACGGAACCCTAGCTAATTGGCATGTAGCCTCTATTAATAGTGCAGACTGATGTGTGAATTAGTTGAATGCTTGCAACATATGCCATGAATTGACTCAAGAGGTTATAAATAGAACTCTGTTGATCTATCCTTGCAGTTACAGTGTAATACTTTTTTCTATCAAACCCATTTAAACAGAGGTGACAATAAGCCTAGTTGCCTCAGCAGTTCACCAATGATCTGGCATTATAACAGTGTTGATACAACTCGTACACCTGTCTTGCTGTGAAACTCAAATTACAGTACAAGGTATTGTATTGATTACAACAACATTGTTCAATATGAGCAGAGCATGATGATAACCATAGTGATGTTACTAGGAGCTTGTCCCCTTTGCCTCCCATTATATTCTGTCTGGGGCATGTCAGTGTAGTTCTAATAAAAGAGTAGGGTGATATCAACAGAAGTTTGATTATATGTTTGTTTGGGAATAAGCAATCATTTACCTTGTACTATGCTAGCCATTGTAAATACTTGTGGGGACTTGTTCACAAACCCCCCAAACCATCAGCACTATACTGTTGACAGAGCATGAGGTCTGCACCAAGCAGATCTGTCCTGTGAATTAACACTGGGGGGGGGGGGGGGGGGGGGGGGGGGGGGGGGGGGGGGGGGGGGGGGGGGGGGGGGCTTCTCCTTTCATCACTGCTGAGGGGTGCTGTGGCTACAATGGAAGTAAAAACCTGCTCACATCAAACCATTTCATTTTCTAAAGTCAAAATCGATATCGCACTTACATGTTATGAAAAACAAAACAACTAAATTTGAAAACATAATTCTTTATCAAATATGTCACAAAGAAACTAGCTACAATGTACAGAATAAACACCTAACTGAGAAAAACAACATGTATCAACAAATACAAAATAAACACTCCAACAAGTATTGAGACTATAGAAAGACTGCACCCCCTTTCAAAATGTTCACCTTTTGTTGCCTTATAGCCTGAATTAAAATACTTTTTTTTTTCATTTATCTACACATCTTAATTAAAATGGATAAGTGTCCAACCCCCCCCCCCCCCCACCCCCCCCCCCCCCCCATAATAGCAATCCTAAATTAGCTCAGGTGTAACCAATCGCCTTCAAAATCACACACCAAGTTAAGTGGCCTCCACCTGTGTTAAACTGTAGTGATTCACATGATTGCAGGATAAATTTAGCAGTTCCTGTAGGTTCCCTCTGCTGGGTAGTGCATTTCAAGGCAAAGACTCAACCATGAGCACCAAGGTGCTTTCAAAAGAACTCCGGGACAAAGTTGTTGAAAGACACAGATCAGGGGATGGGTATAAAAAAAAAAAATCAAAAGCCTTGAATATCCCTTGGAGCACGATCAAAATGATCATTAAGAAGTGGAAGGTGTATGGCACCACCAAGACCATGCCAAGATCAGGCCGTATCTCCAAACTGGATGACCGAGCAAGAAGTAGATTGATCAGAGAGGCTACCAAGAGGCCAATGGCAACTTTGCAAGAGCTACAGGCTATTATGGCCAAGACTGGTCAATGTGTGCATGTGACAACAATTTCCCAAGCACTCCACAAATCTGGTCTGTATGGTAGGGTAGCAAGAAGGAAGCCATTATTCAAGAAAGCCCACTTTGAATCCTGTTTGAGTCTGTAGCCATGTGGCAAAAAGTTTTGTGGTCTGACAAAACTAAAATTGAACTTTTTGGCTTAAATGCAAAGCGTTATGTTTGGCGCAAACCCAACACAACACATCACCCAAACAACACCATCCCTACTGTGAAGCATGGTGGTGGCAGCATCATGTTATGGGGATGTTTCTCATTGACAGGGACTGGGGCACTTGTCAGGATAGAAGGGAAAATGAATGGAGCAAAGTATAGAGAAGTCCTTGATGAAAACTGCTGCCCTCTGCAAGAAAGCTGAAACTGGGACGGAAGTTCACCTTTCAGCATGACAACGACCCAAAGCACACAGCTAAAGCTACACTGGAGAGGCTAAGGAATAAAAATGTAAATGTCCTTGAGTGGCCCAGTCAGAGCCCCGAACTAAATCAAATCAAAAATTTGTGGAAAGATTTGAAGATTGCTGTCCATCAATGCTCCCCAAGGAACTTGACAACACTTGAACAGTTTTGTAAAAAAGAATGGTCAAATATTGTCAAATCTAGGTGTGGAAAGTTGGTAGAGACCTATCTCAACAGATTCACAGCTGTAAGGTGCTTCCACCAAATATTAACTCAGGGGGTGGAGACTTATCTAATTATGATTTTTCAGTTTTGTTTTTTTAATATATAATTTTTAAACAGTGTGGAATATGGTGTGTAGATAAGTTGAAGCAAAATCCTAATTTAAATGCATGAAACTCTAAGGCACTGACACAACAAAATGTGAAAAAAGGGGTTGTGGACTTTCTATAGGCACTGTACATATATACATAATTACATACATGCATACATACATACAGCACTATGGCAATGACAAGAAATAAGATTCAGTTTTGCCTCAAATCATTGTATTTTGGGGTCTATTTTACTGATCTAAACAGCAGAGCATTTGAATAATGGCAACTTGTAACCATATATTGTGGTGGACCTCACTGCAGTTTTATTGTAATCAGTGAAGTTAATAAGGGGGTCAATAAAACACACCAGTGTGATTAAGTGAGGGTATATAGCTCCGTCACTCTTAGACCATTAAAATAGATGCAGTCTAAAACTAACAGCACGTTTAACTGCTACCAATATATTACCACCACCATTATATCTGTTTTTATTATAGATAGATAGATAGATAGAGAGATAGAAAGATAGATAGATAGATAGACAGATAGATAGATAGATAGATAGATAGATAGATAGATAGATAGATAGATAGATAGATAGATAGATAACAGTGCACACATATTAGAACACCTCAAGATTTGTAATTTATATCCTTCATATACCTACCTGCATGAAAACCTGGGTGTGAGAATTTCAATTTGCAGTCAGTAATTTTGTGAAAATGTTAGACCACTTTGTGCTTTAATTAAGCATCTTAAAACAACACATTTTGCATGCATATGTGTTCCTTTTCTCTTACTATTTTAAATGAATTGCATGTGTGGTCTATTAAAGCCATCAATGAAATTAAACAATTACTAATTTTCCTATTTCAACTATTTTCAGTTAAAGTGGTTTGATTTAATATGCACAGCAAATCAAAACTACAAAAGCAACTGGGATGTTCAAATATATTTGCATACCACTGTAGATAGACAGATACAAATATTTATTTGGCCTTTCTATTACGAAACCTTCCTCAAGGTGGAGAAAGGCAAGCTTGAGTATTAATATAGGTATAATGGAATGAGATGATATAGGTGGGTGTCAAGTAAGAATAAAATGTTGTTTTCTTATTGGCGCGAGATAATTTAGCTCCCCTTCAGAAAATAGCAACATACAGTGCCGTGAAAAAGTATTTGCCCCCTGTCTGATTTTCTGCATTTTTGTACATTTTTCATATTGAATTTGGTCAGATCTTTTTGCGGGTTGTAGTAGTATATAAAGGGATTCTGACAGAAAAAAATGACACCACAGTTTGGTGCTTCTTTCATTTGCTTGATGTGCAAGTTAATCAAACATGCAATCTTCAGGTATGAAAAAGTTATTGCCCATCCCTAGTTAACTCAACCCAATAAAAGGGATAATTAGGGACAGCTGTTTGAATACTTTTGTTAACAATCAGGCCTGATTTGGGCCAGCCCTGCCCAATATAAATTTGAGTAACTTTGGCCCTTCCATCAGAGTGAAGTTATCAGCACACAGGTTCTAGAGGCACATCATGCCACGATCAAAAGAAATTACTGAAGACCTCTGGAAAAAAAGTTTTTGATGCCTGTCAGTCTGGAAAGGGTTACAAAGCCATTTCTAAGGCTCTGGGGATCCACCAAACCACAGTCAGAGCCGTATTGTCAAAATGGAGAAAGTTTGGGGCAGTTGTAAATCTTCCCAGGAGTGGCCGTCCTGCCAGAATCTCTCCAAAAGCAAGGCGTAAAATTGTCCAGGAAGTCACAAAGAACCCTAGTGCAGCAGGTCTCTCTCGCCTCGGCTATGGTCAGTGTTCACGACTCCACCATCAGAAAGACAATGAGCAAAAGTTAGATTCATGTCAGAGTAGCAAAGCAGAAACATGAATGCTCATCTCAAGTTTGCCAAAAAGCACCTGGATGATCCTCAAGAGTTCTGGAACAATGTTTTATGGACAAATGTGTCAAAAGTGGAACTTTTTGGCCAACATGGGCCTGTAATGTCTGGTGAAAACCAAACACTGCATTCCACAATAAGATCCCCATACCAACAGTCAAGCATGGTGGTGGTAGTGTCATGATTTGTGGATGCTTTGCTGCATCAGGACCTGGACGACTTGCCATCATTGAAGGAACCATGAATTCTGTTCTGTATCAGAGAATTCTACAGGAGAATGTTAAGCTATCCATCTGTGAGCTGAAGCTGAAGCACAGCTGGGACATGCAGCAAGACATGAAACACACAAGCAAGTCTACATCAGAATGGTTGAAGAACAAGAAATCTAAAGTTTTGGAATGGCCTAGTCAAAGTCCAAACCTAAACCCCATTGAGGTGTTGTGGCAGGACCTGAAACTAGCTGTTTATGCTTAAAAACCCACAAATGTCACAGAGTTGAAGTAGTTCTGCATGAAAGAGTGAGCCAAAATTCCTCCATGGCGCTGTGAGAGACTGATCAATTACTACAGGAAGCGTTTGGTTGCAGTTATTGTTACTTTTTCACAGTACTGTAGTATATACTGTACTTATATGCACACATATACCGGTTCAGTACACTTTCTTTTCTTATATACCCATTATATCTCTATTAACATGTGTCACATGTAACCACTGGTCACCAAGTGTGTTTTGATAACGGGTATGTTGAATCTTCAACCACTGAATCATCAATCTTCATGCAAATTGTGTTCAGTTTATTGATCTAGTCTGACAAGTCTTTGCAAGCTGTATCTTGCATGTGTAACTGTAAAAATGCCATCTAATTTGCACATTCACATTACCTAATATTCAGTTCCTTCCAGCATGATGGACCTGGTTTGGTCTGCAGCCCCCAAACCGCACCCCCACCCCCACCCCCACCCCCCCCCCCCCCACCCCCCCCCCCCCCCCCCCCCCCCCCCCCAGGGAGGTCTCAGACTTTCTAAGTTCCTTCTAAGACTTCAACTTGTGGAACAGGTTTAGGGCATACTGGCTGTCTAGTTCTAGACTTGATGAGCCAAATCTACTCCACCCTTGGAAGCTGTTGAAAAATAATTTCAGAAATATTAAGAATTAATGTAAACAAATTGATTGCTAGGGAGGGGCTTTTTAGTTGCTGGCTTGTGCTATAATGAATGCACAGATTAATTTAGAACGGTGCATATTTTCTAGCTGTATTTCTCTTAGTTACATCCAGTGATTTGTAGACACTGGGGCTTGTCTTCAAGCACGTTTATGAATCGTTTATTACCCTGAAGAGAACCGATTTAGCACACCTATTAGCACACAATTTAACAAATACGTACTGTATACTGTATACCAATGTGATACTGTTAGTATGTCTGTGACGGGGTCATCCCCACCCCTGGGTTTGTTTTGGTTTATTGTGTATAGTGTGGGATTTGGCTTATTGTGTATAGTGTGGGTTATGTAGCACGGGTGATTTAAAATGTATGCTGGTATGTGAGCACGGGGAAGACACAATTAGTTCATGTGCAGACTGTGCTGGGGCCATATTGAATGATTAGCAATTGAGCTGTATTTAAGAGTCACGAATTTCGGTGAGCAAAGAACAGGAGCAACAGGAGCAACTCGTGTGGGAAGTTCCCGCACGATACTTGTTTAGGTCCGTGTTTTGTTTGTCTATATATTTTGTCCATCGTCCCTTTTGTTTTGTTACGGTGTTTTGTATTGTTTAAAGATTTGTTTTAATAAATCAGCGCAGCAGCACTTCATCAGTCACCCTACTGTGTCCTTTACTTCCTGGTCTGAGATCACCACACAAGCTATCCATGACATAGTCAAATAAGAAAATACCATGTTTGCCTTCCTCCCATTGCTACAGCACCGCATACAGACCATCACATTACCATGTAGTGTTCCTGCATTATATACCACTTAGTAATGGGAAAAAACAAACTAAATTGTACAATTAAATATAATTAATTGCTTTCAGTTTACTAAATTATCCCAAATACATTTAGGCAGTTTACTGTATCAGAAAGCAGACCTCAGGTTTGATCTTAAATAAGAAACAAATTAAGTATAACAAGTTAAATATTACAGCGTGCATTTATATATTGTTTATTGCGTGTTTATCGTCTGTTCCATAAAATGTACATTCGATTCCTAAACATTTTCAGTGCAGCTGATCTAAATACTTTGTATAATGTAAATAATTCTGACGTTTTACATATTTAACAAACAGAAATACATTTTCAGTAATGCACTGGGAGACATGAAAGGTCTTATTTTAATAACACTGGTGGTAATAAGATCTGCCTCTATTTAGATTAATTAAATAGCCCCCACTTTTTTCCCCCCTCCACTTCAGGTAGTTTCAGCTGTAGTTGACACAAGCCTTCAATCTGATGTTGCTAAATTATTTGCATGTTGTAAATGTTTGCCAACTGAAATTGCTTCCACATTTTATAACTTCAAGAGACGAAGGAAACTTTAATTGGCACTCCAGGGCCTGTTAGTAAAGAATATTAACAGAAACAGAATTCAACGTGTAAATCTACGGCCTCTGTTCTCTATTGGGTCTGTTATAGTATCACAGTTGGATTTGTTGGTTGCCTGTTTACTGTTAAAAACAATAAGTTAAGGCCCTTATATGAAGCCCACTACATAGTTTTAATAAAGAAAAATAAACTGTAATGACACAAGAGAAGGAACCACCACAAATCTTTATTTGTGTAAGGAGGTGTTTTAGAATAAACACATTTCCTAATAGTACAACCATTTTCTAGTGTAATCACTATATCTAAAGATTTTTAATTTAACACATGTGTGACAGAGTATAGCATGTGTATATATATATATATATATATATATATATATATATATATATATATATATATATATATATAGATTGAGTTGGATTTGTTTAGTTTTTATGACGATTTTAGTATTTGAAGCCTCTTTGTTTTAAGTATCTTTTGTAATTCATGTGAAATGCGGGTTTTTCCGCCATTTTGCTTTGTTGTGTGAAAAGAGGAAGGATGTTCAGCGTGGTGACGTAATTTGACGGAGTTTGTAAATAAAACTGGTGACTGAAAGCAGCGTCACGGGGGCAATAGTCCAATCTATTTTTGGGCGTGTGATGAGGTTTTAACCAATCACATGCCAGAATTTCTGAGGACTGATTAATAAGTAATCTTTATAAAAATTACAAAAGCACTGAAGTAATTTCAAATATTTCTTCAAGACAAAAGTATTGGCACCTTCACATTAAGTATATTAAATATTTTAATTGATTGAAAACCATTACACAGTCAATAGCTAAAAGACAATAGGTAATTCTTTCCAACATCTGTTGAAGAAGAATGTTTTGGCAATGCGGCAGATGACAGTCAAGACAAAGGAGTTGGAATTACATTTTAGAAAAGCACTCGTAGCAAACTACATCAAACGAAATGGCTACAGAACAGTATCAAAGAAATATGGAATAGCAAAATCCTCAATCAGAGCAAAAATCAAGAAGCACCACAGAACAAATTCAACTGATATGCTTGAAAGAAGTGGACATCCAAAGAAAATTATGGGTACGGCAGGTAGAAGAATCATTCGACATTCTAAATCCAAGATTAGAAGCCAAGGATTTAAAGAAAGACTTAGAAACAAACGAAGTTAATCAAGTTGCATACCTGGTTCTCAGCAAGAGGTTTCCGTTTTTTTTTTTTTTTTTTTTTTTTTTTTTAAGGCAGGTAATGGGGGATAGAACAAATGTGCTGTCTGGGCTACGCGTGTTCCCCAGGCTATGGGTTAAGACCTCCTGAACTACAGCAAGCTCACATTACAGTGACATTACAGTTAGAGTGCAGCTAGCAGCAGTTTGGTGTGTGTCAAGAAACGTTATCCTCTTAAAACAAATAAATTGAAATTGAAATGAATAGCTGTATTGTGAACCAGTTTCCAGAGCTTGTTTGTCACCTGATGCATGTTCTACACAATGCATTAGTGTTCACTTAGTATTTTTAAGGCTTTGTTTTCTGTTCAATGTTATGCAGCACCGGAGTTTCAAAGATATCTCTGCTTTTATGAGTTTAATATCTGAAAATATATGGTACATCGTAAATGCTGTCTTTTTGTCAGACTGATAGAATTGCTACTTCAAAGACACTTGCATATGCACGTGACACATCTACTTTTGATGAACTGTCACAACTTCTCTATGTTGACCTAGTGAATAAGACTCACAAAAGACTTCAGAAAATAGCACCATATAGCATAATATCGATTACTGGTGTCGTAATGAACAAAACAGATTGGCCCACTTTTTTTTTTAATTTTTTTTTTTAAATTTTATGATACATTATATGATGCAGGTTTGTGGTTTTATCAAACAGTGACTTCCTGATGTGATTTAGAAATCGTCTAGCCAAAAAGTCAGCCACCATCACAAATAAATATTATCAATCACTGATCGGGCACTTCAAAAGCCAAGTCTGATCTAAAGATTTCCCCTGTCTTTATCTGGTGGACAGAACATATCATTCAGCAGACTTCTGCGCTCTTCATTCATATTTCCTATGTTTAGCATGACAAAACCTTATTTAAGTACTAAGGTACAACTTATAAACTAAGTAGACACATGTTTCGGCTTTTATCATGTGATTATAGGTTTCTTCTTGTGATGAACGGATCTTGGGATGCATCATTAACTCCAAAAAAACATAATCATAAACAATAATGTCAAACTTAATAGTAGACAAATGGTTTGGCTAGTACACTAATGACACTCGACAAAATGTTTGTCAATCTCACTTCTATAAAGATACAAAAATGTAATTCATGATCTTACCCCAAATTAATTATTATTATTATTATTATTATTATTATTATTATTATTATTATTATTATTATTATTATTTAGTTTAAAAGCATTTCTTATATTCCTGTTTTATTATCGTTCTGTTGATATTTGAAGACCCTAACTGATTAAACTTCACTGCAAGTGTACCTCCAACACATTTGCCCTGATTGACCCTACCTTGTACAAAAGTAACATTCTTCAACGAGGTCGTTTTGCATTTGAAAAGAAAGGTTCAGGATTTAAACAAAAAAAAAAAAAAATCCTGTTTCATGCGGAAGACAACAATAGATTTAGAAGACAAAGAGAGCTGCCCCCCCAGACCCATTCTACAGTCTTATTAAATGTGTGCGGGTGTCAGTAAAAACCACGCACAATGGGTGTATGTATCACTGCACAGAACAGTGTGCTACTACTGTGCTGCTGTTGATTCAGAACAAATTTACTCAATTTTGTATTACTGTTTATTATTAATTTTATTTTGAATGCTGCCCTTGGTAACTCTAATGGGTGGAAACGTGTTCTGGTATTAATAGAATTGAAACTTGCCACCCTGAATATTCCACATGTTCTAAACAGTAATTGTCATGTGACTATTATCATTAGATTAATGGGGTTAGTGTGACACACTGTATACTGTGTCCTATATTAGCCTCTATACACCAGAACTTCCAGAAGTATAAAGATTGTTAAAATATGCTAAGATCCCTAAATCCCAGTTCTTTTATTTATGTATTTCTTTTATTTTATTATTACTATTAAGGTGATATCCTTTGCAATTTAAAAGATGCTTTTTTACAGAGGTGTAGAGCCCGATTGTGGATTTTCACTTTTATCACTGTTGTAAGAACACAACTTCTATTCTTTTGTATTTTACGTAAAATGTAACGTTTTGATCCTCAAAGTCATACGTAAATCTGCACAAAAGTGATTTTCCTTTATTAATTCCAGATTGTTTTTTTTTTTATCAAAGATTTAGTAGGCTGTGTCATAAGAAGCTGGAATCAGGCAAAAAATATGTATAATAAAAAATGTATACTACTGCTAGAAAAATTGGACGCTGATACTTAAGAAATTTTGCGCATAAACAAATCAAAGAAAGATCTAAGCATATGACAACTGTAATGACTTACTGTACAGTAACAGACTTCACTGTAACTCATATACAACCAGGTTTCTGATTACAATCAGCAACAACAGTGTCACAATGCCAACACGGTAACACTGTTACAGGAACTAGCAGTAATTCCATATCATTTATATTCCACTTTCCTCTTCAATTCCAATGACATACCTACCAATTCCTAATAATATCAGTTATTATTAGGAACTGGTACTTATTTTATTAACAACATTTGCACTATTACTGGCATTGATGTCATTAAGCATCAGTTTAACATCTAAATATGCTTTTATTTTGCATTACAATATAAATGCCATGCCCTGTTTTGCTGTTAATGTTGTTGAAGTACTTATTCAACACTGCTCCCTTTCCCCTTGCGCATGCAGCCAGTTTGAAATCATAACAGGCCACTTTCTTGTTCTTTTAGACATCCACAATAACAACCGATCCCTGGTCACAACAAAGCCCAGCCTTGGAAGATAAGCACTGAAGGAAAACTGAGTTCATATAAATGGCAGTCACACTTGTTTTCTTTTGCAGTGTCTTTAAGGTGTTGCCAGCCAACCTTGACAAATCACATTTTTTATTGTGACGTGTACATTTAAAAGACAATAGCATTGACATGAGAGCAACCTGAGTAACATGTGTCTTTAATCAATAATAGTTAATAATAGTTAAACATTTATAGACTACAACCATGACATTGATATACTGTATTATTAATATGCATAAAAAAATGCTGAAAAAAATCTGGTAGGCAGTACCTTTAAACACTTCTGTAATACCAAGTATCTGTTAGAAATTATTATATACCATCTATAAAAGTAAAATTAATTATGCAATTCAAATGTTAGATTATGTTTAGAAATAACAACCCCAAATTGCATAGCTTTTTTTTTTAATGGTGGTTTTAAAACCACCATTACTGAAGCTCTTAAGATCGTGTCTATAGTTCATGCACTGATCAGCATAAGCAGGTATACATCTTGTTTAAAATGAACCTCTAATCCCTTCAGATTTAATCCCTTAATAAAATAACATGGGGAATGTAGCAGTTTGATGTGGAAGCCATGCGTGCCTGTGGTAATTGGAAAGGAGCTTGAGTAAAATAATAAAATGACTCACAAACAGATTCATCAATGGAATGCCTATGCCAGGGTTTACCCGAAAGTGCCCAAATTATGAAGGTGTTTTCCTAATTCACTTGTTAGAAATGAATCTATATTTCTGCTTTAGCTCAGTCTAATATATATCTATCTAGATCGGCGGCCCGGCTCCCTCTGGTGGCGGAGGCGCTGGCCCCGGGCCCTCTCGGGCTCTGGTGGAGGCGGCGGCACCACGGAGGAGGGAGATCCCCGACGCACTCTCGCCGCCGCCGAGGAGGATAGCCCCGAGACCTCTCGCGCCCGCCGAGGGAGAGGTGCGAAAGACCGGGATACTCCCTGCTTCCGTCTAGGTAGGAGGGAGAGGACCTTAGACTCCCGCATGTCCTCCTAGGAGTGGGGAAGAGACCGGGACCTCTCGCTGCCCCGAGGGTTAGGTATAGTACCGAGCCCTCGCTGCCGTCTCGAGGAGTGGAGAGACCGGAGACGCCTCGCTTCCGTCTGTAGTAGTAAGGTAGAGACCTAGACCCTTCGCTCCGTCCTAGCAGGAGGGAGACCGAACCCATCGCTGCCGTCTAGGAGGAGGGATAACCGAACCCTCCTGCCGTCTCTAGGAGGAGGGAGAGCCGAGACCCCGCCTGCCGTCTATGGTAGGGAGAGACCGATACCCTCGCGGCCTCTAGGAGGGAGTGAGAGACCGATACCCTCACTGTCGGCTAGGAGGGGATAGACCGAAACCCCTCGCTGTTGTCTAGAGGAGGGAGAACCGAGACCCGCGCTGTCGTCTAGGGATGAGGAGAGACGAGACCTCTCTTTCGTCTAGAGGAGGGTGATACCGAGACCCTCGCTGTCTGTCTAGGAGGGAGGGACTAGCCGAGACCCACTCGAGCTGTCGTCAGGAGGAGGGAGAGCCCGAGCCTCGTTCGCTCTGTCGCAGGAGGAGGGAGAGACCGAGGACCCTCGACTGTCGCTATCTATCTAGCTATTTATAACCTATACGAGTCTACTCCTCCCTCTCTTGCTCTGGGGGCGGCGGCGGCTCCTCACTCCTCTCTGGCTTTGGGAGCGACGCCACATCCTCCTCCCTCTCTCTCTCTGCGACCGACGGCAGATCCCCCTCCCTCTCCGTCTCTGGGAGCGACGGCAGATCCTCCTCCCTCTCTGGCTTTGGGAGCGACGGAGGCCCCAGGGCAGATCCTCCTCCCTCTCTGGTTCTAGATCCTCCTCCATCTCTGGCTCTGGGAGTGACGGAGGCTACTCCTCCCTCTCTGGCTCTGGGAGCGACAGCAGATCCCCATCCCTCTCTCCCTCTCTCTGAAGGGCCGAAAGTTGCCCAAATTATGAGGTTTTTTCCCCCTAGAGGGTTCACATCTATCTATCTATATATATATATATATATATATATATATATATATATATATATATATATATATATATATATATATATATGCCGGTGGCACATCTGGGCAGCGACAGCCAACGATACATATATAATTCAACAGCAGTGGCAGGGTCGAATCACACTGTTCCAAATAGCACTGCATTGCTTAGCAGATAGAGAGCTTGATTTAAGGTAAGTATTTCCTGAATTCAGGTTTAAACATACTTTCTGTTCCATTCATTGTACTTACTATATCAACAGAATACTCCAGGAGCGTGTATGGCGTGCTGTGGTTATCTCAGTCATCAGGATGGTCGCAAACAACCCATCAGCAGTCCTCATTCATGGAATAACCACATGAATATTCATGTACTATTCTGTTTATATAACAAATACTACATACATATATATAATTCAACAGCAGTGGCAGGGTCGAATCACACTGTTCCAAATAGCACTGCATTGCTTAGCAGATAGAGAGCTTGATTTAAGGTAAGTATTTCCTGAATTCAGGTTTAAACATACTTTCTGTTCCATTCATTGTACTTACTATATCAACAGAATACTCCAGGAGCGTGTATGGCGTGCTGTGGTTATCTCAGTCATCAGGATGGTCGCAAACAACCCATCAGCAGTCCTCATTCATGGAATAACCACATGAATATTCATGTACTATTCTGTTTATATAACAAATACAGTGTGTGTGTGTATATATATGAAGCAAAATATATTTTTAATTAACTTTGAGAAACAAGGAACATTTAGGAAAACTAAAATTAAACACAAATTAATAAATATTGCACTCTCTTCACGTAGTCTTAACTCATGACTTATATAGAATCCACTTATTCGCAAAGATGTTCTGGACTGTTGCTGGCTACTTGACATGAATATCGAATAATGCAACCATTATATAACCCACCAGTTAAAATTTTGTGAAAAGGGCCCATTATCTGACTCTGAGGGAAGACATCAAGGTATTGTTTTTGCTGAGCCACAGTTCATAACCATCCGTTCGAGTCAATACAGAATAGCTAATGCTGTAACTCATCATCACTGAGGGCTGAACAAACAATGAAGTCAGCAGCTTCTTCAGGATCAAGACACAGATCTGACGAGTCTACCATGTGATCTGACTAGCAATGCTATCGGGTGACACTGTCATGCTGTACACCGTCTGTTCTTCTATCAAATTGTAATTCGTCAGTTCAGATGTTCATCAGTTCAGAGATGTGTTGCTCTGAAAACATAATGTCAAATAAAATAAAATATAATCAAATAAGAGAATCTTTAGGAGGAAAATGCTTTTATGTATAGTCACTATTACTCATAGTTAGACGCCAGGCTTAACAGTAACTCAGCTCTTACAGTCCTTTAAAAAGAAATAATAATAGCTAGCCAAACTAGTTTAATGTCAGCCCTGCAGGATAACTGCGGGGCAGTTTTTACAGTACTTCCACAGTTCTTTTTTTATAATAGACTCCAGGTTGGGATGTTTGCCAGTGCATATTCTAGCCATGTTCCTATTTGAAGCTGAGAGAGAGAGAGAAAGAGCCTGCAGGGAGTCTCATCTCCCACTAACGTCCGCATATCACAGTTCTAGACGCTCTGCAATAAAAAATTGAAAAAAAGTACATTTCCTTACCTCCTTACCATATGACTCATAATCTATTTATTGTGGAGGCTGCCTACATCTACTCATATTCACAGCAGCAACATATTCACATATTCACTTGCAGCAACATGTTGTAAAAATTTCTTAATATGAATGGTATAGCTTGTTGCAGCCATGGCATGACTACCATGTGACAACACAAAAGCACAAGAACCAACACAATGAAGTGGCAAACACAGACATGCATGCCTATACACAGTATAGAAATGAGAAATAATAGAAAGTCCCATGTAAGGAGGTATTGGCTAACAGTGATTTTAACTGGATTTAATTTAACATGCAAAGATATCTTTTACCCGTACAATGGGATCAATGAGCATGGCTACTAATTAACAACCTGTTTGCAAAGAACAAAAGAACATATCCGATACACACTATTTGGTGTAACTGTATCTCTAAACAAGTAGCTCCATGGCAGAAGACCTCTAGAAATATTTTGAATGGCTGAGCACAGACAAACCTTTGCTGCTGCTTGTCTTCTAGGACAGGTTTGCCAAATAGCAGCTATTCATGTGTCTATGGGTGGCCACCCCGAAGCTTAATCCCCCCTGTGCACCTTTAACAGTGTGAGAAACACAGAGACCATCACTCAGTATCACATTGCATCTTGAACAATGAAGTGAACACTAACAGGGGTAAATTAATCATTACGAAAATACCATCTAAATGCCATTGCGAATATAATGCAAATGAACACCCTGTTCTAAAGCAGTCGTTCATGAAAATCTTTGAAACGGGGAAGATGTCCACCATAGCTTTGCGTTTTGACTTTAATTCCATTTGTTGAAAATCGATTGCAGGGTAACAGACAGTGGCTTATTATTTGACCATCTACAGCTGCACTGTTATTGTATTTTTTTAATGTGGAGGCTGGTGGTTTTAGATATCTGTTTGTAGTTTCTGATCAGTTCACCACACAAGTATTTTTTGTTTTGCAGTTGCCACATCATGAACAATTCAAACTTACCCAGAAACTGATTGCATTTAAATGTTCTTATAGATTTGCATGCTACTACTGTACAGTGTCTAAATCCGACTGGTGTTGAAATTGCACTAAACTCCAAGCCCAGCCTCTTAACAATGTGAAGTTTTCTTCTGTGTGTTTTGTCATTCTCAGACACTGGTTGCCAGATTAACCACATCTCTCAAAGGCTCTGTCATAACAGAACAAAAGGAAATGAACAGGGAGGCCTCTGTATGTCACATGCAGGACTTTTTGGCGACAGTTCTGGGCAGATAATGATAACTATAATCAAGGCTGAAAGAAGCAGCTAAACAAGGCTAAATTCTAGACAAAGCTGTGCACACACACACACACACACACACACACAAAACATTATGGGAACACCAACAATAAAAAGAAATACGCGCTTAAATACTCTGTGTAATGAATGACGACTTGCAGTTTTCCATTAACACATGTATGGCAAAAACATTTCAAAAGAAGCTTTGCTGTGGAGGTGTATGGGAAACCTAGCAAATTACAATAGCAGTTCTTAAAATAGATAGACCTTCATTTAAAGAGAATATTTAAAAATAGAAGGTATAAGTACTGTGCTATTTACGGGTTGCTACAATTTGCAAAGGAACCCACCTTGAATCCATTCATACATTAGGCAGCAGTTAAAATAATAAAGAACAGCCTGAATGTCAATGAATACAAAAAGTGGATTACATCTCAAAACAAAAGCTACAAAAAGTAACAATGCAATTATAAAGTAGACATGGTATCTTGCAAGGGCCAAATGTGAAGATAGCAGGCAAGATTCTCAAATGTTATTTAGTTAAAGGAAAAAAAACCTTTATTAATTCTAAAATGAATAATGAAAATGCATGAGCTTTTTTTATTTGGTTTGGTGCTCATGATGGGGAGTAAAGAGCATTGAGAATAACGCTCAATATCTGAAAAGCAGTAGTGCCAATCCTTGATACTAAAACGAATGCCCCTGAAAAAGGTATGCTTTCAGAGGTGAAATGAATGAAACTATTTTAGTTTCTTTACCAGAAGACTAGAAAGGATATTGTGGTCATGCTGTTTTGCTTCAATATAAGAAAAAAAAAATCAAATGCGATAAAACATCATGGTGCAGTCTCAATAAACAAATGTCGAAAAGGGGTGACTGACAGCATGGCAACAGCCTGCCACTTACCAGAATGGAAGCACTACTTCCCATTTTTAATTAAAACTAAGACTTCAAAACAAGGAAATACAAAAACCATTGTCACAGAATAGCTTTAGCAACCATGCGAATATAGTGTACTTGGAGACAACTGTTTGGTATAAAGTCCTCGATTACACATCAGACTGTATCCCCCTCAGAATCAGAATGTTATCTCCTTGTATATTCGATGCCCCCATCAGCTATAGCTTAATTATACCAGGCTGACTGCTTCTACAAATGCAGCAGTCTGTTATGTAGTGGTCAGATAGAGAAGTCATGGAGAAGATAGCCATATACTATAATCCATTCAGTCTGGAACTCTCAAGACAATGGTGCCAGTAGTACCATGTTACATTTTATGTTGGCACTAGGATTGTTAATCCATCCACAAGGCAAACTATATGAAAAGTGGTGTTCTTGAGCAAATGTTAGGTAATGCATGTCACCTGTCCTTGGAGTTGTTGCTTACAGCAAGTTGTGAAGTTTCCTTTCCTTCGGTTCTTGCATGGCTTTCCTTCCTGTTTTAGCCCAGTCCACCTAAAAACAGAAAGTGCCTTTAAGGCCACTCATGCCATGTGAGCTACACCCTAAATAGCCTGAAGAACAGAGAAATGGACAGAAGCTGACACTGGGGGCCAAGTATTGTGTACTGCCTAGGGTTGACTTCAGCTCTAAACCCAATTCCCTATTACAAAACCATTAATGATGGAAGCCTGGAATGTGCCTGGAAACTAAACAACAACATCAACATGATATTTATACAACACTTTCACAAGTATACTTGCAGTATATAACTTTTTTGTAAGGGATGATATTGGATTCTGATCCAAAGTTCTTTATACCCTCTGTTAAATGTTGAACTCTTTGGGAGGTGAAAAATAACAAAAATGAAATAACAAATGTGCATGCATTATGTATTAATGTGCAAGTGTCGTATATTAAACATACAAGTCAAATTCTAAATACAGTACACCCTCA
Organism: Polyodon spathula; assembly: GCF_017654505.1. Classification (NCBI taxonomy): domain Eukaryota; kingdom Metazoa; phylum Chordata; class Actinopteri; order Acipenseriformes; family Polyodontidae; genus Polyodon; species Polyodon spathula. The sequence continues at coordinate 5,214,629 of NC_054541.1, read as the reverse complement.
CTATAACAAGTATATTTGGGTCCAAAGCCTTTTGTTCGCTACAGTAAAAGGACAATCCAAAACAAACAATATAAGCTGCTGGAGTAAGTTAAGGATGTCACCTTGGATAAAGGCATTAGCTAAACTATTTTTTTACTATTAAAGCATTTGTCACTACAACCACTAATAATAATAATAATAATAATAATAATAATAATAATAATAATAATAATAATAATAATAATAATAGCAGCAATGAGACTCTGAATAAAAGTAGAATTACAGGTACAGTACCTATGTGGCATGCTGCACCCAGTATTCTGGCTATATCTATTCGTTGAAGAACACAGTACCAACCATCACCACCCCCGCACCCCAGCCCCCCCAAAAAAATAAAAGCGCACCAACAAAGTTTCAGTTTTATTTTAATTGCAAATGTTAATTTAAATCTTGGTTCCTTATTTAGAGCTGTATGAGCCAACAGCAGCAGCAGTTTGATTATGATTCTTTTTTTTTAAATCAGTATTTCATTGTATAATGAAGGCCTATATCTACACTCAGCTGACAGTTTGGACCCGAGAGTGTTGCTGCACCCGGTACTGTAAGCAAGCACCATACATTTAAAATACAATTACCGGTACATTTTATTAATCACATTAAAGAAATGAAAAAGGCGATGTTAACACGCTACGGGCAAGAGAAAGCTTTTTTTTTTTTTTTTTTTTTTTAAATCAATCAGTGATAATAACTATCGTATTCTATTTATTTTTTTTTCCTGGGTTGGGAAATAATGTTAACGATTTAATAAAGTTAACAACAAGATAACAAAATGTGAATCTTGGTGAGCAGAGCACAGTAGCTTGTAAATCCAGTCTGTAACTTTGTTTAAATCATAGCCTTCAATATAAATGTATATACTTTGGCTGTCGTACTGTCCATTTTACCCTTCGTTTCACTGGAACAGACAGAGTCATGTGACATATACCAGTGCGCTGACTGGATAGGACTGCTTGAGTTGTTAGGAAGTTGTCAGGGGTGTTAAGAACATACGAACATAAGAAAGTTTACAAACGAGAGGAGGCCATTTGGCCCATCTTGCTCGTTTGGTTGTTAGTAGCTTATTGATCCCAGAATCTCATCAAGCAGCTTCTTGAAGGATCCCAGGGTGTCAGCTTCAACAACACTAATGGGGAGTTTATTCCAGACCCTCATGATTCTCTGTGTAAAAAAGTGCCTCCTATTTTCTGTTCTGAATGCCCCTTTGTCTAATCTCCATTTGTGACCCCTGGTCCTTGTTTCTTTTTTCAGGTCGAAAAAGTCCCTTGGGTCAACATTGTCAATACCTTTTAGAATTTGGAATGCTTGAATTAGGTCGCCGCATAGTCTTCTTTGTTCAAGACTGAATAGAGTCAGTTCTTTTAGCCTGTCTGCATATGACATGCCTTTTAAACCTGAAATAATTCTGGTCGCTCTTCTTTGCACTCTTTCAAGAGCTGCAATATCCTTTTTGTTACACGGGGCAATCCTCCCGGGATTTGGTCACAAGCAATATAGTTGCTACTAGTAAACTGCTTAGACTGTTGCCGCTTAAGGTTCTGACCCGCTTTCAAAATCAATTATTAATAACGGAGACATGGATTTTCAAGCATTTCCAAGACCTGGAAATCAGTTTGGCATTTTTCCATACTTTTTCCAGACTTCCAGACTACTGTACGAACCCTGCAGTTAAGACACTCTACCTGAGGTTTGCGAGGGGCACTGAAAATTCAATGAAGTGTTTGCTTAGTGTCTGCACCACCCTATAGAATTAAAAAATTCTGCTTCTTAAAGTCAAATGAAACCATCTGAATAATGCTACGTTAACATGTTGAATTACATACCGCGTTGTAGTTTACCATATACTTGTGACATTTCAATATCTAACAGGAAATACTATACTGCTGTTATGGCTTCCAGCAGACACTTACAATATCATTTTGTAGATTCTTTGATTACACTACGTTTAATAAAATGTAAAAATGATGTTCCTACAGTTATTTTTTTACATTTTTTTTATGATGTCTCATTCCTAAAATTCTAGGTGACACTAAACTTTTGGCCATGGCTGTACTTGAAAAAGTTGTTAGGATAACAAGTTGCTGAAAACGTAAAGCACTTTTAAACCAATGATCCTTTCCAATATGATACTGTCAAGCTGCACTCTAATGACTTTATTTTCATTCAATGGTTGATTTGATCTACCTGTGTCTTAATAAGCATTTTACCCTGGATTTCATCAATACACCAATCAAAGCAGGTATAAAAATAAAAAAAAATTGTGTAAAAAAAAGATAAATAAAGCTACATGCATAGTAGCAAAACTGTAAATGCAAGATGTTTCCCCAAGGAAATAATTCTGAACCTAGCAGACATATGAAAACATGCAGTTAGCTTTATAAATTAGACAGCGTAAAGATATTATAAAGGGCAGTTACACAGACCCTTTAAACACAGGTATATTATGGGTTATACATGGCACAAGGTTGCATTAAGCAGCGACAGCCTATTGCATTTATCATAGATTTTTAAAAAAATACATTTTATATTCTCAGGTGCAACTAGTGATCTAAGTAAGAAATCTATTATAAACTTGAGAATTGATAGTAAGGACTTTAAAAGCTGTCTCAGAACAGAACAGCAGAGGACAACCAGTCCCACTGCAACAGTTACACTCTTCTAATACACATGATTCTGAGGGTTTTAGGGTTAAAAGGTCAGTGACGACTGAAACAGAAAATCAAACAAAGAGAATTTAAATTAGAAGAAAACATTGCCCTTTAAATGTATACAACTGATTCTTGTTCAAGGTATTTTTTATATCCACGAATATACCTTAAATGAGGACTAATCTAACCACCATATGTGTTAATTGGCAACACTTCTTAATATCTCAGCTTGTTCCAAGGTTACACAAGGTCACCTTCAATTACTGCTTTGTAATTTAATAAGTGTTATGAATGTTCGTATACACATTTTTCTTTTTTGATGTGCTAACTTGCTTGACTTGTTTTGCTCTTTCCATGTGCTGAAAAAGTCCACAGACCATGACATGCACAAATAGGTTCCTTACATTTCTCTCCTTGACATTCATTACTAAGCAGCTGCTGGCTCCTGCACGGTTGTAGTGCACTGCAGGGATCAGATCAACATGGGACACGCCTGGAAACATTGGCTTGCACTGTCGCATTTCAATACCTGCAATGCATACTGCATGTTTAACACATATATTTTTGGGAATACATATAATAGAGAACACATCCATGTTAGCATCTGCATAACAAAGACATGTATCCAGTATCAAAATGAAATCTATGAATCGCTGATACATTTTACACATAAACTACTTTCCCCTATGGGCAACTCAAAGACAAATTGCCCTCTCCATAGTAAATGTATTACATATATATGACATGGGGAGAGAGAGAATATGATTTTTTTTTAAAGAACATGTCATATTCATACCTGTAGTAAACTCATTAAACCACAAACTTTACTGTTTTTAAAAAATAATACTTAAGAACAGTTATGTTTGTTTTTATAGTATTACATTAAGGACAAGATTAAGCATTACTTTAAAAATTAAAAACAAACAAAAAAAAATAACTTTAATGGTACAAAACTTTAAACCAACATCCTCATTTAATTTAAAACCTCCTACATACTCCACTACTAGGACTTTAACATAACTGGTCTGTCATTTCAGTAACAATAAAACCTGCTCAAACTGGTTATATAAAATTCACATACTGCATTCTGAACCTTGGATAACTGCAAGTGAACAAAAAGAAGAAGAACTAGGTAAGGCTGATTCGAATACAAAGTAGCAGGTAAGAGCCTCCCTTTGTCTGTCTGCAGTCAGCTGGAGATTTCAGTTACAGAGCTGCTGTGAATCATTTCCTTTTTCCCTCTGCATTTCAGCTTGAGCTGATCAATCAAGAGAAGAGGAGCCCTGTGCTTTCATTTTCACACCACGCTGAGGAAGGACAGCTCACTGCCTCAGTAATAGGTAAGGCAACCTAACACTTCAAAATATCTTAGCACATACAAGACAGCATGTATTCAAAAGAGCTGCACAAACAATAAACATGAAGATAGGAACATCAGAGTCTGTCTTCAGTGCCTGTCTCTTCATGTTTCCTTGTGCCACCTTCTAACAAAAACTTACATTGCAGACCAACTACTTAAACAGCAACCCATTTATTTTTGTCGTTAAGAATTACAGCAGTTTATAGACATGTACTTAAAAACTTCTGCTGGTCATATTTCGAAAGCAGCGTTTGGCAAGTCTTAGGCTTGAGCAACAGAAATATAAGAACCGTTTTCACAAAACAAAGTGTTTCAATGAAGAAGGGGCCTTTTGCAGTCATGATCTCCGTCATTTTTATTAATTATGATTATGAAAAACAGTTGTTAAGTATTGGTGGCAATAGAAAAGACAGAAGTGTCTTCTATGGATCAGGATGTGTAGACAGGGGGGATGGGCGCATTACTTTGAGCATGCATGATAGCACTATGGATCAGAATGCTCAACAACAGTGATTACATGTACTTAAGGGACATGTGTTATATTTAGGTTTGTTAAGCTGCAAATCTTTACGAAAAACATCTGTAGCAAAATATGTTTTTGTTTTTTTTTTTAAACAGATTGGCATACTTTTATTTGTACTGTCTGCTTTGTTATCTAACAGCCCTGGTAAGATTTCATGGGTGTGGTTAGGTATTTCAAACCAATTAGGTAAATCACTAACTTTTTTAGGCAAGCTTTACATCTTTACACCAAAACAGTGATGAATAGGTAACGTTATCATTCAGGAAGGTACTAAAATCTTACATAACGTAAAAATATATCAATACAAAATACAATGCAAATATAAAACACAATTTAATAATCATCTCAACAGCGGTTCTACCTTTCAAGTACTTTTCAACATGAAATGTCGTCAGAAACATGCTGTCAAGTACAGAACATACAACAAAATACATTTTGAGGAACTTATTTGTGATCTTATGCTTTTAATAGAATAAAGGGGAAATATAGTTGATGTTCCTTTTAGAGAAAACGTAACTTCTCTATAATTTGTCTCTAAACATTTGCATAACTGCATCTATACAAACTGGCAGAATCAAAATGCTTTATTACAAATCTAGCAAGGAAGTTGTAAACAGTAATATCTCTGTGCAGTCTTCGAATCTTTTTGTTTGTTTGTTTGTTTGTTTGTTTTTTCAATGAAATAGAATTGGTATTGGGGTAGGTTATAGCTTTTTATGGATGTTTATACATTTTAATGTTTAATTATTTTTTTTTGGTAAAATGATAATTCACCCTCAATAATCATGTAGCACGGTGAATGCCCATAGTGCTAACACAACATCACAGCTGACCAACCCTTTCGTTTTACCCATACTTTACTTTCAAAGGTGTAGTAGCTGCTGTTTTCATGCCTTGAAACTCTGCCATTGTGTTTTATTCTGACCATGTACAAAGACACATCACATACAGTCCTTCCTTCATAAACACCACAGAATGATACAGATTGCTCTCTCCTTTCCTTCACAGACAGTAGTATTCAATATTATTAGAACACCTCAAGATTTCCACCTACCTGCATGTGAGAATTTCAATTTTCAGTCCGTAATCAGTGATACAGAATAAATAGGCACTCGTGTGAAAATGTTAGACCACTTTGTGCTTTAATTAGGCATCTTAAACAACTTGTGAAAAGTCTCATGCATTTTACCATTTGTGGTTATGTGTTCATTTTAAAATAATTGTATGAGTGGCCTATTAAAGCCATCACTTAAATTAGACAATCACTAATTTGCTCATTTTTGACAATTTTCAGTTACAGTGGTTTGATTTCATTTGCACAACAAATTAAAAACAGAAGCCACGGGGTGTTCTAATAAAGTTGCACGCGACGGTATAGCATATAAAGCATGGCTGTGTTTGTTAATATGAAACACCCAGCAGACAGTGCGCTACTGCTTCTTTAATGAGTGTTATGAGTGCATAAGAAGGGCCGACACCTGCTGTGTGACAAGAGAGAATCAGTGGAATAAACAAACAGTTTAATAAAACCACAGAGGCTTACAAGTTAATTCAGCTGGAACAGTCAAAATAGTCAGAAATACCGACCCAGTAGCTGATACCAACCCACTTTACAGTAACTAGCTATGCATTAAGGGTTTAATAGGTGATGAATATACATTGGTTTGGAGTTAACAGACCTGTCTGTTTTCTCTAGCGAGCCAATGTAGAAAATGCAGTGAGACAAAACCAAGAGTTGATGTAAAACTTGCCTTAAAACATTTTACTGTACAACAGTGGTCCCACCTGAAACCTGCTGTGTTAGCTTACACAGGACATTACATTGCACGAAGGGTGACGTTGTTTAAAAGTCTCCTCCCTTTATGTATGTGGCACATAGAAAAATTGTGTGTGTGTTTGAGGGTGGTGGAAAAGTAAGTATCCTGGTTGAGCTTAAAGAATTAACCGTGTATAATAGATAACTGACTAACATGACAAAAAAAAAAATCAAGCAATCTCGAATATTTAGTAGCTGTGGTCAATAGTACAATATCTTCAGAATCAGATTAAGCCTGCAGTATGTGGATTGTATTCAAAACATACCACTCCAAAACATGCTGAAAGGGTTAAATGTGTTGTAAAGTGAAAGAGTAGGTTACCTTCCAAGTCCTGGGTTAGCAGCCCGTGAGAATGAAGTCTGGAGAAATGTGGTTTAAAGAAAGTATAAACTTAGTTACAATATAAGTAAGACTACAGGCCTTTTTCTGACAGGAATTAAACCGTTGTAAGAAAGTGTGGATCAGTTATAGCTGAATATTAAACACTAGATGAATATCCTAATCCGGTTTAGTGAGGCCTGATGGTGTAGACTACACCGGCTGTTCTGGGCAAGGCAACCCCAAACTTTGGAAAATGATCCCCCAACACCTTGTAAATCTGAGTATCTAATAAAACACATGTTTTGTGTATGAATAGACAACTGTGTATGTATGCCAATACAATCTCAAATGCCCTCTGTTAGTAAGAGATTATTACTTTGTTCTGCATTAAGTGAGGGAAGAATGAACTACTGTAGCTCTCAAGATCCCTAGAGACCACAGTTTACAGGACAACTCCACACCCAACCCCCCACTACATCTCCCCTGTGTGTGTGTGAGGGGTTGGGGGTGTTGAAGAACTTGTGCAAAAATATAAGTATCAGTGCCCTTAAACATTACTTATATAGATTCACTGACATACATACAAGCCAATAACTTACTTTATGACTTTACATAGGACTTTGTTTTGTTTTGTTTTTGTTTTTATAACAACAGTGCAGTAGATTAACCCTGAAACCCCGACTGCTACTGTTTGTGAAGCCAGTTTGATTGATCATATAGGCTGGCCGTCAGGCTACTTCATTACAATTTTGTATGTTAACAAACCTGTAATACGCTTGTGTTGTGTTTTCTTTTTCAAATCACTTTTTTTCAACTAGACATGTTCAATTAAATTATTATGAATCGTTCCTTATAATACATTTATATCCATTCATTAGATAGCTGTAGATCAAACTCGGGCAGAAATGTGTAACTTTAGGAAAGCAGCCTAAACCACATACATACTGAATTAAAAAAAATAATAATAAAAAAATACAGTGTACATGTATGAAAAACATCCCTCACATCACTCAGGTATAAAACGAAATTTAAAAGAATAACAACGGCGGCAGAAATACGAGTTACAATTATTTAACAGATAGCCTACTCAGTTCAATACCATTTCTATAACGACATCGTGTTTGTTTAATTTCACAATGTCCACGTCATGGCTCCCCATCCTAAAGATGCACAATACAATTCAAGCAAACAACAAATAATTCCAAAATGCCGTATTCGTATTGTAGAAAAAGTATGTATTGCAGACCTGACCACGAAACGTTTGCTCATTTTTTTTTTTTTTTTTAATAATCTTTAGCATTAGCAGTGGTCTGTATTTGTGCTTAACTTTGTGATAGTAAATTGGAAAGTTTGCTAAACACCTTCTTCTGCAACTTCATGCGCATGGCTAACACTTGAATCGTAAACCTGGGGTGCGTGTGCATCATGACATATTCATTATAAAACAAATGCTGTGGATGCTTCTTAACCGAATGTCTGAGACAAGGTAGGGGTATACAGATAATAATCTTGTGGGTGGAACTCGGTGACAGGTTATACCAGCGACGACAGGCAATATTAACAACATAACACAACTTTAAATTAACATACATACTCGCAGATGAAATCACGTGATAGCTCAGGGTTGCCGCTTGTGCGCGCGCCGTGACGTTCAGCGAGTCGTCGAGTGAGAGAGCGCGCGCTGCCGAGCGCAACAGCTGCAGAGTGAGATTTACAAACACGCGCAAGTAGGTTAAACTCGGGAGCTGGTGAAACCTGTAGAATATAATTCAAAATAGTAATAATAATTATTTAAAAAAAAAAAAAAAAAAAAAAAAAAATGGAAAGAAACTATCCAAGATAACCGCATAACAAGAAACGCGATAGGAATCTGAATTTCTGGCTCCGTATTCGGTGAGTTTGTTTTGTTTTGTTTTAATCATTCTTCTCTACACGCTCACTACACAAAGCAGGAAATACTGTTAGTGTGTGCCTTGAAAACGAGACTGCCTCCGACTTCAAGACAGGCTAAAGGTGATATAACAATAACTGATCCACTCATTTGCTATACAGAGGCGAGGGCTCTACGTTAAAGTTTGAACCTTATTCTGCACGTGGAACAGTACAGTTGTGCTAATAAGTAAGTCTTAATTTTTTTCCCCATCAACTTGTGACTGGGTTGTCAGCTTCGATCATCAATAAATAATCACTGGGTCAGAAGTAATTGTATTACAATTTCGACGGCAGAGAGCAGGCTGGAACATTCTCCATGCTTTTAAACACGGCTAATGCGTGGTAATAAAAATACAGACGTTTTATAGAAATTTAATTCGACCTTTTTTGTGTGTGATACTTATTATCACGTTAGATAGCACGTGATTGATATATATATATATATATATATATATATATATATATATATATATATATATATATAGTGAGATATATACACACGCAAATAGATTAGTAATATATTGATCACATGTTTTGAAATTGTAATGGCTAGCGAGTTCCAAAGATTTAAATTAATTTTACTCTAGTTTTGGTTATGACGGTTTTTGAACATTAGGGAAGTTAATTGATTGCTTGTCAGTTTCTGTTTGTTTTCATGCGTTTTTTTATTTTGTTTGTTTGTTTGTTTTGTTTTTTTCCCCCCAGAGCTCTTCAGTCTTCATCTGGGGGGGGGGGGGGGGGGGGGGGGCTCGTTCAACAATACAGTTGCCTTATTTTACATGAGAGCTTTGCAGAGGATTTCTGCTCAGACTTGGTAATTGTTTTAATCTGAAGATGTCGATATGAGGATCCAGAACAGCCATTTGCTTTGTGAGACAGTGCACAGCAGATAGGTAAGATAGATACTTAAAATAATTTGAGGTTATTAATAGGATTTAAGACAGTACTTGTTTTGGTATCAAACCTTTTAAAAGGTGTATTTTTATGTCAAGGTCCAAGAATAAAGAGAGAATTACTGCGACAGTCGACGACTTTTATTTATTTAAACTAATGTGCTAATTTAAACTCGGAACAATGGTGGTGGCTGATAACGATGTATATAATTTGCTGATTCGCGATTAACTAGTTGAGATTTTTCGTCCTAACAATTAAGAAATGATTTGTGAGAAATCCAAGACTGAAAAAACGCAAGTTGAATAGCAGGCATTGACTTGCTGACTAACGATTACATGCTGATGGTTGGTGGGGGTTGGTTGTGTGTCTGCAAAGGTATCAACGCACAGTACAAAACAATAGCCAGCTACAGCTTCCACGCCATGTTTGACACTTTCTGTAGCTGTTCCATGAAGAACAGGTTGGATTACAACATTTTAATTTAGGGTTGCTAGTGTTGGATACATACTTAGGCGTACTATCTATGAAATTTAATGGATGGGATTCGTTAGTTTAATATGCGTCCACAAGAAGCGGGACTCTCCAGTTACAGAACGGCACATTGTTAGCAGAGAGGTATTTAATATTCATGTAAGTCCACGTATAGAAAGTTAATTCAATGCACCGCTGATCTGGTTAAAGACAGTTGGCTATATTGATACAGAAAAGGTGGAAGAAAGTTCTAGCTGTTTGGTTTAGACACTATAGGCCCTTTTAAACCTGCTTATACACACAGTGTATAATTATATATATATATATATATATATATATATATATATATATATATATATATATATATATATATATACACACACACACACACACACACACACACACACCTTTTAGTGCATGTTCTGTGTTTCAGTTTAGTATGAGCATTTAATGGCATCAGTATGGAGAAGTGTAACAAAGGGCTAGAGTCAAGGGAAGCAACAGCTGTCCATTGCTTAGTGTTCTTGGCAAGATGGCAAATTCCTTCTGTGCAGAACAATCCATTAGCTTGCATGGTAGTCATAAAGGCACAAAACGTTCATTAGGAAGTTATTTCAATGGAAATTAAACTATAATATATTTGACCCACTCACACTGATATCAGCATTTATTTCAATCTGTTTTTAATGAAGCATATTATGCTATAATATAACTAAGTTATAGTTATATCAGTTAATTGTACTGTGATATGTGGTATACATTTATTTTCTAGACTAATATTCTTATGGAAGCAGATGTGTTGTACTATTAATATACTGGTGTATGCCTAAAATGAAAGTGCTGTTCCTTCTACATTCATTTTACTGTTAAACATTTACTTCCCTTTTTACAAGGTGTCAAAGCCAACCATGAAATACTAACACATTCCTCTTTTGTAAAACATTTCGGAAAATAGTCTGTGTACATTTTAAAAGATGATCCATCTAAGAATAATACATTAAGTGAAAAAACTCCTACAGTAATGAAAGCTAGAATTACTATAAGTAAATGGTCAAACCAACCAAAAATTAAGTTTGGGGTGGTAAATACAGTTCCTATTGCTGTCATATTACTTTGGTTGTAAGTGAATATATGTCACTAACTATGTATTCCAAATTTAGTAGTTATTAGAGTTATACTTTTATATATTGTAAGGAAACATGTTTACAAGTAGATAAGGTGTGTCCAAAGTTCCTCCACATGAAGGGTGTCAACATACATTATTAACAAATTGAAAAACTATAGAATGGTGTGCACAGCATGTGTTATACTTGAGGAAAGTGAATAAATGGCAAGAGCTCGGATTTTTACCCCAAAATTCCCAACCATAACATTCACTGGGCTGTATTAGAATAATCTGGCTTCTCCTACTGTGTGTGTGTGTGATAGAAATTCCAGTTTAAGTATGAAAGTACAATTTTACAGAAGGTGATGTTTTTTCAGAAATTCTACAAAAGTTTCTCACCAGCATCTTTCTGTAGTATACATTTGTATGTTTTATTCTCTTGCATGTATGAAAGTGTTTCGGTTCATAAGATTAAGATATGGACAATTTCTGTGCTTGTGTGTGTGTTTTTTATTTATTTATTTATTTATTTATAAATATAATGAATGACAGATTTAGCGAAATACTCGGATAGCATTCTGGTCTTGAGGTGATTCAAAAGGATTGAAAACATTTGTGTAGAGCTCCACCGTACTTTGTGTTAACGTTAACAATCCAATCATGATGTGGTATAATTATAATTTGATTATAACAAGAACCGGTGGAGTAGAGTGGAATTTTGTTTTTAACTTCCCAGCTGTTTTCTTGGCTTGCTTTCTAGTATTTGTGTACACTGAACAGTGTTCTAGCATGACCCAAATGGAGGAATTGTTAAAGATTTGCATTCTTTCTTGGCAGTGGAGTTGTGGCTGCAGTTCTTTAAATACAGCTGGTACAATGCTGGATTTTGTTCAGTATTCAGGCTGTGTGAACGAGTGTCAGTTGTAGCATATTTTGTTAATCTTGGTGATTATGGTTTGCTTGGAAGGGGAGTTAATTCTCTTGAAAGGGGAAATACCTGTGGTGTGCTGTCAAACATATTGTTTGTGACATTTGTAGTAGCTCTCATTGCTAAGGTAATTGTTTGTGATACACTTGCAGTATGTACACTGTTCTTGAAAGCATTTTGTGCTTTGACTATTGATTGTTTTAGTATGTTGTAGGTGTGGATTTCAAGGGACAAAAAGATGCATTTTAGGATAATTTTAAATTCTAGAACTTTGATTTTTCTTACATCATGAAACACTTAACCAACCAGTCATTTCCTGTTTAGGATACAGTACATGGGAAATTCCCGGTGATCTTGAATGTAGAAATTAGGCAGGTTAAGGTGTAGGCAATACGTTTTGGTGTGTTTGCTGAATTTCAGCTTGTAGGGGTGGAAGAGGGGTAGTGGATTACAATAACATGTATCTTTTGTGTGTGTTTTTTTTTTTTTTTTTTAAATAGGTTTACAACTGAAAGGTTAAATGTGATGCCACTGTGCAAATTAATACTAGATTAGATTGGGACTTGTGAAGTAGTATGCTTTTTTATAAGACATTTAATATGATTAAACTATCTGTTTGTGGAGTATTTCAGCCATCATTTTTGAAATACGTTTAACATAATTTTGCTAGCCTAGTTTTCTTTCTATTTGGGTTTTAGAACAGACCACAATACTCAGTGTTGGCTTCATTGGCACACATTAGTCCACAGCTTTTCGCAAGCATGCACCACCCTAAATGAACCAGGAGGGGGAGGCAATAAGCAGTTTAAAGTGGTATGTTAGGAAAACAAAGTCAATATTCATTCACTTTTAACTGGTATTCTGAATTCTAGATGCCAAGTTGTTTAATATGATACTGTACAAGGACACCAAAGGGCTTTGTGTAAAGAATAACTCATAAGATTAGTCTTTTTTTCATAATCATTTATATTCCCTCTTTTTTTTTTTTTTTTGCTATTATGTGGTTTTACTACAGTTTGCAGGTCTATAAACATGTCGTTTCTTTCAGATTTTTTTTTTTAATTAATGGAAAGGTAGGAATTAAAAGGTTATTTTGGTTATTGCTGTCATGTTACTTAGTCTACAGATTTCTAAAAGGAATTAAGTTTTTATGACTCATTTCACCATTCATAAATTCGGTAAGCACCAAGGAATCCACCTTTTCCAATTTACTCTCAAACTGGTTTCTCTGCCTTGAAAAGTTTGGGGAATCCTTAAGGTTTATTTTTTGAAATTATAGAATGGATTGATTCTTGTTAAATTTGAAATGGGAAGTTTCCACTATCCATAAAGCCATTGATGCATTGCCAGGTACAGTGATGATTAACAGAAAATAACTATAATATCTTCAAATAGATAACATTTAAATTTCTTAATTAATGTGTCCACATAAAGCAAAAAGACGCATCTAGGAGGTGAATTTCGTACACCAAGCAACAATTCTCTTGCCAGTTCTATAACATTAGCAGTGCTTCTACTCAGATGTTAATTAGGCTGTTCGTAAATGGTGCAAAACCATTTTAAATGTTATGTGTAAAGGATGCGTTTCCTGTTTCATGTTGTTTAACACAAATTACTACAACGTGTAACTTATTGTAATATCCAGACTTAATAGCTATAGGTATTATGTTTTGAAAAAGTAAAAACAAGACACCTTTTAACACAATTTTAAACTAGTGCATTTGTTCTTTATTCAATTTGATGTCAAAAGGTAATGTTTGAGGGTATAACTTCTTTTGATTGATCTTATTACATGGTGCATTTATTTTCACATGTTATCATGTTATGTATTTCCATAACTTTTGTATCTTACCTCTTGTTTTATATTCCAGGTATCTGGAAGTGTTTAGTCTGTTCTCTATTGTACAGATCCGGAGAAGGGTACTGTTCAACAGACTTGCCACCACCGAGAAGCAAATGTTTCAGATTCGTTATGTTGTGCCACTTTATTAGCACCAAACAAGGCACACTGGAGTGATCATAGGCTTTGACAAAAATCTTGATCCTAAAGTCTTAAAAAGCAATAGAGATTACTTCTCAACATGTGTAGAAAAAGACAAACTTTTCTATTAGACATTAACTAAGCTTAAAGCTTATGAGCCCAGCTGAAAGGCCACTGAAGAAGTTCCCTCTCTGTGTACAAACATCTTCAGGAAAAGAATCATAATAGATATTTCAACTCCAAGGGGTTTCGCATACTAGTGTTAACATGCCAACCCATCCTTTATTAGCATACATGGAAAGTTCAGATGCGCTCGGCCATGACATAATGAATAATACTAATGCAGACATGCCAGGTTCTGGCTCCAGCATGACACCGCACACAAGTTTTCAAGGCAAAGGTTTGTTACAGGCTGAAGGATGCGTGCCTTTGGACTGTGTGTTTTGTGAGCAGACCTTTAAACACCAAGAGGAGCTTGGGCGTCACGTCCAGACCCAGCACAGAACAACTCTGTGCGAGCCTGCCGTTCTGCGCGTGGAAGCAGCGTTTTTAGCTCCAAATGAGAAAGGTAGAGTAAAAGCCACTTCTGTGCTGGATGGAGATAAAGACAGTAAAGAAGAGGAGGAGGAGGAGTTTAGTTGTGAAGTTTGTTGGCAGGCTGCTGAGGACGCCACAGATTTGGAAAATCATATGAAGAAGCACAAAGACTCATTCACTTATGTTTGTAATGTTTGTGGAAGACGATTTAAGGAGCCCTGGTTCCTGAAAAATCACATGAGGACACACACAGGGAAGCCAGGAGCAAAAAACAAGCCTCAGCCTGACACAGAAGTCCCTGCAACCATCAACGAGGTCATTCAAGACCAAATTACTGGGAATGTCATTTCCCCCTACAAAATGTGCATGGTGTGCGGGTTCCTGTTCTCAAGTAAAGACATTTTAATAGAGCATAGTAGAGTTCACAACCCTGAGTCCGAGACCAATGATGAGGAAGAGAAGGCTGTAGAGGAACAGCCTGTTACTGGATCGCCCGTATCCCAAGAGTTCTTTCTTCAGCTGCTTAACCTGCGCCCGCACACCTCCGAAGCCAGCGCGAAAGCCGAGAAGTCTGCAAAATGGATCGAGCAGCTTGACCCTTTTAATACTTACCAGGCTTGGCAGCTTGCCACAAAAGGCAAAATTGCTGTCGGGCCAG
Source organism: Polyodon spathula (assembly GCF_017654505.1). Taxonomy (NCBI): domain Eukaryota; kingdom Metazoa; phylum Chordata; class Actinopteri; order Acipenseriformes; family Polyodontidae; genus Polyodon; species Polyodon spathula. The sequence goes on along the minus strand of NC_054541.1, from coordinate 5,199,418 downwards.
GGCAGACCAAAGAACCCGGTCATGACATCAGCACTGACAATGAAGATTCCTGCTCAGATAAAGAAGAACTCCATGAAATATGGTCCACAAGTAGAAATTTCAATCCAGTTAATGAGGGCTTAATTTGTAAACTGAAATCTAAACGTTCCAGTGGGGACACCCCTTCCCCAGATGTGGATCACAAGTCTCTACAGAGCAAGGAAAAGCCAACTCAATGTGGGGATTGTGGGAAGACCTTCAGAACCTACCACCAGCTGGTGCTCCACTCCAGAATACACAAGAAGGAAAGGAACGGTGCTGAGAGTCCTATCTCCATTGACGGCAAGCAGTTAAGTACTGGATCTATGGAAAGTGGCATATTGGACCGAACTGAAGAATGTTCTGAAGATGGTTCCGAAGAGGGAGTACATGGTGATATATTTCATTCAGGTAGGTGTTTACTTACAATCTGCTGCATCTGGATATATATAGATGTATAGCAATACCCTTTTAAACCACAAACTGTGGTCTTTACTCTTGCCTGTTACTGCTAAACCTTACAAAGAGCGAGCATCACTCAGCCCTTACCTGCGTCGTTTGCATTAAGGTGTGTTGACATTAACTTAAAATGACTTGCAGATGTTGTATATGGATACCTACAAGATGATAGGGAGTGTTGCAGAACCGGAATAGCAGGTTCCTCATTTTTTGCAAACAACACTGGTAGTGGTAGATGAGGGTAGAGAATTGCATCAACAGTGTAGGCTAATCCAAACTCTTCCATAAAATGCACCAGTTATTAGAAATCTATCGGGTAAAGGGAGTGTATTTTGTACTGTTGTCTCTGAATATCCTATTCTGAGTTCACTGTGCATGTGAAAGTGTTTGGTTTCTCTGAACATAAGATTTGTGTGATATGCTTTGCTTCAGTCATAACACTGCTTCAAGGTTAAGGGTGGCTGTGTTGCATGCCAAAATACTTTGCTTTATTTTACCAGCAATGTCGCGTTTGTGTATTTTGCAACTCCAAGAATGTAATCTATGCCCAGCCACCTCAAGCACTGCTTGGTATTTGTACAGATGTCATGGCATTAGCTCCCTCTGCTGCTATATTGTGGTACTGCATTTTAACACTTCAGGTCCTTAGAAAACATGGAGAACCACGATAACATTTTTGGAGAGAGATTGTTATCACCTTTCTTGCAAAACATATATATATAATTACATTTTTTACCCTATTGTAAAAATTTTGCCTCAGACAGATCCTTCAGTAGCCTTTAGGTCACCAAAACTATAGATTTGTAGGCTGGTTAAAGTAGCTGCTGCTCGTTCAATTTCCATACTCTTCTGTTTAGCTCTTATGGGGATCACTGGGGAAGGGAAATCTGTTCATTTTGTACTGCTGTAAATTAAACAAATGTTCTGCTGTTTCCACTCATAACTTTAAAAAAAAAAAAAAATTCTCATAGATAAAAGTGAAGATGGCTCTGAGAAAGGAAAGAACAAAAATCTTGGCTCCTCCAAAGAGTGCAGTTACTGTGGAAAGACTTTCCGTTCAAATTATTACCTCAACATTCATCTCAGGACACACACAGGTAATTCATTGCTTCTTAAAATGTAACTTTAAAAGCTTAGCTTCAGATATTTAAATTTTAAAACCTTAAATCAGTAGAAGTTTCTATTTTCTGTTTGAACAGACACTATTAAACCAAAAGTCAAATGTATAAGAGTTTAAGAAGTCCATTTAAATTGTATGTAGTATGTTAAGTAAAGATCTGATGTCGCACCCCCAAAGTCATTCTGTCACTTTTAATGGAGTGTTCAGTTTGGAGTTGTAGCCCAAGGAGCGCTTGGATCATGATAGAGTAATGCATAATTTTCCAACTTTATCAACAGAAAACTCTAATTACATTTTCATAAGGTGCACTTGTCTAGCACCTAGGCTGCAATGTTCAAGTATATAAATACTACTGAAAGGAGATTGCCAATGTGCTTTGTTTACTTTTACAGGTGAAAAACCTTACAAATGTGAATTCTGTGAGTATGCTGCAGCTCAAAAGACATCATTAAGATATCACTTGGAGAGACACCACAAAGACAAACATTCTGAAGCTGAACTTGCTGGTAAACCTTTATCGGCATCACCTGCTCCTGAAGACGCCTTACCAAGCAAGGATAAATCTGCTCAGGAATTAGCTTGCACAAACGGTGTGTCTAGACACCTTGATATTGACCAAAATGCAAAACAACGCAAACAGCTGTGGTCTTCACCCGCGTCCAGCGTGGTGCTTAACAGTGCTTCATCTGTTGGTTTGAAAAGTGAGCATCTAGACAAAACCACAGTGATCAAGAAATCCTACCAGGCTACCCGGAACAGTGTAGTAAAGTCAGAAACAGAAAGTGGTGTGTCCAGTGATTCTTTAGGGTTGGGAAGTGATTCTGTATCACTCAAACTGAAGTTGGAAAGAAAAGAAATAAAAGAGGAGTCATCATTTGAGAAACCATTAAATTTGTCCTTTAAAATGTCGCTTTCTGTTTCCCCTACCTCGGATCCTATGAGTGCATTAACCAGTACCTGCCCATTTTGTACTTATAAAACTCTATACCCAGAAGTCCTTTTGATGCACCAGAAGTTGGTGCATAAATACAAACCTGATGTTCCCAGCACCCATGGGTTAAAAACTACTGCTGCCCTAAAACAAAAAAGATACACTGGATGCCCCCCTGCCCTTGAGGGAAAAGATGTTTCCCCCTTGCCTTTGTTTCACAGAAGCCACCCTCGGCGAACCAAGTCTCCACCTCATCAGCAAGCAAAGCCCCTTGGCAAAATAAACCCAACTAAGACTACTCTGCCTGCTGTGCAATCTCCTGAAGTAGAATCAAGAAAAGTAGCTCAGAACAGGAGGGGGGACCCGCAGCAAAATTCCCGTCGGCTAAATCAAACTGAAGTTGGACAAGGCACTTCTGAAGCTCATTCCAAAAGGGATGGAGATGTCTCTCTCTCCAGGAGACCCCATTTTTTAGGCAGTGAATGGCCTGTGCACAAAGGTCGTCAGGTTAGAAATGGAGATCTGTGGCCGTGTGATTCTGTAAGGGTAAGCCTTTCCAATGGGAATGGAAACCCAGTGCATTTGGACTTTGGAGAGCCGTCCAGTAAGAAACGTAGGTCTTCCAGCTCGTCAAGCCATGAGCAAGCAATTTCTGAGAGGAGTAATTTCAGGAGAGGTGACAACCACGGCAGGCTGTATGTTCCAGGGAGAAACATGGTGACGTCTAGGGAAAGCTCACCCACTACAGCGGCACATTCCTTCTCTCCAGTGAAAACGTCGACCTCTGTACCTGCAAATGGAGAGGATCCAGAATGGAATGTGTTGAATATTCTCCGGACCTACAACCCCCAAGACCTTGCTTCGTTTTACAATTCTGGTGGCACGGGCACGAGCCAAGGGTCTGCTGCAGTTGTAGAAGGTAATATAAATAACACTTGCGCATCGTTATAGAGCAGGCGTCTCCAACACTGGTCCTGGAAAGCTACTGTGGTTGCTGGTTTTTGTTTCAACCAGTCCTGTTACTTAATTGAACTACATATTTGCTTAATTAGTGAAGATTAACAGGTGTTCCAGATATTTAGCCACTGAATGATGTAAGACACCTAGAAAACGTATTGGATAGGGGCTCTCCAGGACCAGGGTTGGAGACCCCTTTTTATAGAGTGTCATTGTTTTGTGAGTGTACAGCAAGGATTTGAGGTATTGACCTTAAATAAAGTAAAATAAATCAAAGGTGACCATTTTGATTGTTTTGCAAGAAATAAAATCTAATATCACATAATGTAGATTACTACTTTTAAGAGGTGGTAATCTGTACTGTCGTGTGTGTGTGTGTGTGTGTGTGTGTGTTTTATAACTAATATGCTCATTAGATAAATGGTAGTTTCAAAAGAAAAAAAAAACTGCCCGGAGTGTGACAGGAGGAAATGTGTTCCACTTGGCAAACTTAATTAAGCTATGAGACCTTCCATTGTGGCTTGTATGCTGTGCCAGTTGTTGCCCAGAGGAGACACGAGTGTTCTGGAATCCCTCATTCAGTGTTATCCTGACATCATCTCTGTCTTTACACTGTCATTGTTTTATTATGCCTGACTTGCTGCTTGATGGAGCTTGATGGCAGCATTGGAAGAGGGGTGGGTGAAGCATCTGTGTCTGACTACAGTGTTTTAAAAGCTAGCCAATCAAATCTGCTTAGTGTAATTATTCAATTTTGTTCATTCAAATATCATACATAATTAAATGAGCATGCAAACAGTTTGGATTTATTACTACTGGATGCATTTAAAAGGCAGGATCGCTTGATGTTTCCTAGTCATAACAAATGATCCTCTGTTCACAAAGGAATCATTCCTTTAGAGGTCCTTTCAATGTATTGTTTGTTTTTCTTTTTCTTTCGTTGCAACATCTGACAAGGTCAAATTCAGGTTTTACATAGTAAAGGTATTTGGCTGTGCTACTGTCAAGATAATTGAAAGATTCATTAAGTTCGGGAAAGAAGAGGTTTACAGGAGCATTCTAGACTATTTGTACTCCCGAGAACTTATATATTATTAGGAACTGTACTTAAGGCTGATAAGTAGCATTTATTTATTGAAATGTAATTCCAAGTTGCCCTTTACCAGCAAATTTTGTTTTGTGGGAGTGTGTTTTCTCTCTATAAGTGGATGAAAGCATTTCATAATGTTCTTGGTGACACTTTAATTAAGCTGTCTTCCACATCTTCCTTTTCCAGGGAATAGGCCTTTACTCTATCAGCATTACCCAAGTAGCGTGCTGCAAAGGAGGAACTATCCAAGCCCTAGGAGTAATGCACGCTCTGGACCCACAGATAAGAATGCTTAAAATATGACCATTTGACAGATGATGATGGTAAATTTCTTAAACCTTGCAGTAGTTTGAGTTGAATGCTAATTTAAATGCAGTTTATACAAACATGCAGTGCCTAACTTTGTGTCGTCCCCCCCCAGGTCTGAATTAAATTAGATTTTGTGCCGCTGTTCTATTTGCTTTTCTTTGATATAACAATGGAAAACAAACAAAGTTTGAAGCTCCTGGAATAAGCTGTGACTTGTACATATGTAAAACACTACTGTTAGTGTTGGCTGTGCACAGAGATTTTATATGCACCTGTTTGTAAAATTTCAAGTTAGCTGACACTTGAATGTTCTTCCAAGGTCATGTTAAAAAATGAATATGTCCATATAGGATTTTGCAAGAGGCTTTTGTAGTTTAATTGGAGAATTGTAGGACAAGAAACTAGTTTTTTTACAGTAACAATAGGTCCTATAGGACTTTTGTCTCAACATCCTTTAAGTATAAAGGGTGACCTTTTTAAGTGAAATATTTTCACTCAAGTGCTTTAAAACTAAAGCAAGACAACAAAATATATCTGATTCAGGTGTGCCACAGTATGGCATTGGAAGAACTGGAGCACCTCTTTTGTGAAGCCACTTGTATGAGATCTTTAATACCTGATTGCAATGATCTGTAAACTGTATGGAAGTACTACCTTGTCCCTTTTACAAATACAAATGTTAGGACTTGACTTTTATGCCATACTGGGCCTAAAATCTCAAAGCAAAAGCATACTGGTGATATAATATAGTATGTGTAGCATGTTTGTAGATTCTCTCTTGAAAACTGACAGTTTTAACCTCACTGAGAGCAGACAGACTCTGAATGAATTACTGTACTTGTTCTCGAGTTAACTGTTGTTGCTGAGGTATTTTCTGTGGCTTTTGAGAACTATTCAGAATGAAAACAAAGCCCCCACAACCTCACTGTCAGCTGAGCAGAGGCGTGGAGTGTTAACATGGAGGACACACGGACCAAAAATGAAGTGACACTGCTTAAATACACAAGCTGCTGACTACCTTCAAGGTCGATGTTAATTATAAATGGACGGACATGATAGTGTTACGTTGGGCAGCTCATGACATTTCTTCCCCTTTTAGGTTTTTGTAATTACTTTTTCAGTTCAGATGTGTTTTGTTTATTTCATTGAATTAAGTATGGTGTAGGCACTTATTGTACCTACTTGTCCATAATTTGAAACAATTGATCATAACTTCAACCACAGTGCTTGTGGTGTGCGTGTGGTGTGCTTGTCTGCTGCTCTTTGCATTCCGTGCACTGAACGTCCCTACTTTGGTTTGGAGGATGAGGAAGGAGAGGAGTGAGGTAGCGGTAACATACAGATGACGTCTGCCAAGAACCAAGAATACCAAAATCCGTATGGGAATTCCCACTGTGGTCAGTAACCAAAAGTACAAGTCTTCTGCTATGCAAGTACAGTGTATTCACATACAGTAGGCTCAACAGTTTAATGATGTAAATACTTGCAGTGTACTTTGCTTGGTGTTCCTTAGTAACTGCCCAGCGTTTCGCCCAGTCTTGTGGAATAAGGTTCTTAGACCATTTAAATCAGTTCCCTTTTATTCAGGGGTTAAGAATACTAGTTTAAGTCGCACCATTTATTGTCTTTTTACCTGGTCTAAACTTGAAATCAAGTGTAGTCATTAAATAACATTGATTCTGTATATAATGTTTTTTTTACTACTTTTTTGTTGTTTTATATATACATATATAATCCAATGTAATTGGCCTGTTCTTCTCTCCACCCCCCCCCCCTCCAAAGTTGTCTGTCTAAACACATTTTACTGGGGAAATTGTTTATCACGATTTGTTTTTCATTGAAATAACACCACATACCGTCTAAAGCTACTGTCAACACATTTTATAAATTCCAAAGAGCAAAACAGCACAATTATTCTTGCACTGATTTCAAAGTTAGTTTGTGTTTTTTTCAGTTGCAAAATAAATGTAAAAAAGATGTCACTGCGAAAATGCCTCAGCTACATAAACGGGTCTTTTCTGATTCTTTTAACACATTATTGTATAACAAAGGGGATTGTAGTTTTATAATCCTTCAATGAGGTCTTGTTCCTAAGCTGAGCCATATGTACATACTAGATTTTTATATAATTTTGCACTTTCACAAAATACTTGCCGGTTTATACAGTTTTTTTTTTTATATACAATTCCTTGATTTCTGATATTTATTGTAAGCCTGCTGCAGGGTGTGCTGCTTTATCTTGCTTTACCCATGAAGTGGATGTGTTACAACACAAGCAATGTTGAGCTGTGTCACCAGATCTTGTGCGAGCAGGTGTGCTGTTTGGACTGGCTTGAGACCTGTTGAGTTTGTGCATTATGTTGCTGATGTGAAGTGCAAAAACAGTATGCCACTACTGGATCAGAAGATGGCAAATTTGCATTTGTTAGTTATATTTCCATCTTGATAACACTTAACATATTCATTCTGAAAATGTTATCTTATTGCATTCTGTGTGTTTTCCGAAATCTATTCCAAACATTTTGTTTTTCTATAATTCAAATAGAATTGTAGATTGTAGACATGTGGTTCTTACATGAATTGGTCTTTTATTTTTTTTCAACTAGAGAGCATCATAATGCTTCTGCGAGCTAGTTAAACACTGAATACAGCAGTTCAATTGTCCCATGAAATTGATATATTACTCATCAGTATTATGTACTAGCAGAAATGTATTTGTTCTAAAGTTTGCATATTAAGGTACATGATCATTTTGGCTTTCTTTTTTATAATTTATTTCATGATGTGGGACTATTTTTAAAACTTTTGGTGTAAGCAATACACTGTACTTTATTTTTGAAATTTACAGTGTACTGTCTGTATGTTGGTTGAAACATGTCACTTAATTCAGTTTGTAAATATAGATTGAGTTTTGCATCTTTCTGGTTCTGTTCCATTTGTTCTTTGAATGGTGTCCACATTTAACACACAGCTTTCTTCCCCCACATGTTTCGGTGTTGTTCCTTGTAGACCATGGTTCAGCCTTTTACAGCATTCTCTCCAGGTTCCATGTGGGGTAAGCAGAATACTCCACCTGCTATTTCAACAGATACCAGTTGTACCTGAAGATGTGCACATTACTGAAAACTGAAGGTGGAGACCAATCACTTAAATGGATATTGAGCAGGATAACAACATAGGATATAAATTGATTTTATTTTCCTTTTCATTTAAACTCATGGGGTATTCATTTTTTCATACTTTACTATTGTGATATTAAAGTTCTGAAGTTTGGAAACTAAGTAAAACAGCAGCATAAAAAATGTAACGGTGGATTATTCTTTTACTAGGAATTAACTGTAAGACTCACTAGAGGGCAGTCTGCAACATGTAAACATTCCAATGGAAATACATGGATAATATACCATTTTTTACCATTCAAGAAAAGAGGGACTTAATTTTTTTTTTTTTTTTTTTTTTACCACAATAGATTGAAAGGAAATTAAAAAAAATAATTTAAGCAGGAAAAGGTTTGGTCTAATTTCTGAAATATCTAGGTTCAGTACTATTACAGCAATGTGATTGTCTCTTCAGATAGGATCCTGTGTGTACATTAATGGCATTGTAGGTTTTAATCTTTCTGAGTTCTGTTTACTTTTTTAGCTAGTGATTAAGCCACTATACATTAAGGGTGGGGAAAGAGCATTACTTATTAAAACCAGGATGTAAAATTTTACCAATATTGCCATGTGGAAAAATAAATGATTACAAATCTAGTGTTAATTTAGGTTTTTATCCCCCCCCCCCCCCCCCCCCATGTGGGTTGGCTGTTAATGACGGAAACAAAATCCTGAAAATAAGCAAAGTTCAAAACCCATCATACTGACAACGTAAAATGACAAGGGACAGTGACAAGCACATTAAAGACATATATATATATTAGTGCCTTGCAAAAGTATTCAGACCCCTGACCAATTCACTCATATTACTGAATTACAAGTGGTACATTGAAATTTCGTTCTGTTTGATATTTTATTTTTTAAATACTTAAACTCAAAATCAATAATTGTAAGGTGACATTGGTTTTATGTTGGGAAATATTTTTAAGAAAAATAAAAAACTGAAATATTTTGCTTGCATAAGTATTCAACCCCCACACATTAATATTTGGTAGAGCCACTCTTTCACTGCAGCAACAGCTTTAAGTCTTTTGGTGTAAGTATGTACCAGCTTTGCACAGTGTCGGAGTGATTTTGGCCCATTCTTCTTGGCAGATTTGCTCCAGGATGTTCAGGTTGGTTGGATGACGCTTGTGGACCGCAAGTTTCAAATAGTGTCACAGATTCTCAATGGGATTGAGATCAGGACTTTGATTGGGCCACTGTAGGACAGTCACCTTTTTGTTCTTGAGCCACTCCAATGTTGCTTTGGCCTTGTGCTTGAGATCATTGTCCTGCTGAAAGGTGAATTTCCTCCCAAGCTTCAGTTTTTTAGTGGACTGAAGCAGATTCTCTTGCAGTATTTTCTTGTATTTTGCTCCATCCATTTTTCCTTCAGTTGTAACAAGATGCCCAGTCCCTGCTGATGAGAAGCATCCCCACAGCATGATGCTGCCACCACCATACTTCACTGTAGGGATGGTGTGTCTTTAGGCATGGGCAGTGTTAGGTTTGCGCCACACATAACGCTTTGAGTTTTGGACAAAAAGCTCTATCATGGTCTCATCTGACCACAAAACCTTTTCCCACATTGCAGCTGGGTCACTCTCATGTTTTCTGGCAAACTCCAGACATGCTTTCAGATGGTACTTTTTGAGTAACAGCTTCTTTCTTGCCACCCTCCCATACAGGCCAGTGTTATGCAGAGCTCTTGATATGGTTGACTGGTGCACCATTACTCCACTCCCAGCCACTGAACTTTGTAGCTCCTTCAAAGTGATTGTTGGCCTCTCTGTGGCTTCTCTCACAAGTCTTCTTGTTTGAGCGCTGAGTTTTGAGTGACGGCCTTTTCTTGGCAATGTCTGGGAGGTGTGATGCAGCTTCCACTTCCTGATTATTGATCCAACTGTGCTCACTGGGATATCCAAACACTTGGATATTATTTTGACCCTTTTCCTAATCTGTGCATTTGTATTACTTTATCTCTAACTTCTGTAGAATGCTCTTTGGTCTTCATTTTCCTTCAGATTCACAGCCTTACCAATGATCCTTCAACAGTGGGGTTTTTATCCAGAAAATGTGACAGCAACTTTAATGGTTCACAGGTGGAGGCCAATGGTAAGGTAATTGTGTCCTCGTTAACGCAATTTCTTTCATCAGTGCAAACTAGGAGTTCCCACAGCACGGGTTGAATACTTATGCAAGCAAGATATTTCAGTTTTTTCTTTTTCTTAAAAATATTTCCCAACATAAAACCAATGTCACCTTACAGTAATTGATTCTGAGTTTCAATGTTTAAAAATAAAATATCGAACAGAACGAAATTTTTATATACCATTTGTACATTGAACTGTTTCTTTAGATGTTTAGGTATGGTTTAAGAATACATAGACACAAGTAGAAATATAATTAAACATAAGAACACCACATATCCACTAAAAACTAATACCTACTGTGAAAATAAGTGTTGTTTATGGAATAGCCTGTGAAAAATGTGGTGAAATAAAATATGTTGGAGAGACTGGAACAACTTTATATAAAATAATTCAGAACCACCTTTCATTAATTAGAAATAAAAAAATGAATGAACCAATAGTACAGCACTTCACCAGTCAAGGACATGACATAAATGATATAAAGTTTGTAGTATTAGAACAAGTAAAATTAGATAATGCGACATATAGAAGAATAAAAGAAAGTAAATGGATAAATAGACTGAACACAATTATGCCATCGGGACTCAACAGAAAAGAATGAACTAATTAATTCCAATAAATATATAAAAGTTAAAAATAATTAAATAAACAAAATTAATTCAAAAGTTGTGCATGCTGATGCGCTGGGGAAACCATATCAAGGCTGATCCTCAGAGCCAGCATTGCATGATAATATAAATATAAGTTTATATAAAATAATGTTAATTAGAATTAATATAGATTTAAAGATATAAGTAAAAGTGATGTCACATATAGAACACCATTACATCATGTAGGAATAAATCATGGATTTGAATATAAACAATAACAAGTAGTTGTCATGCTGTCAAACACCTATAAATACCTCCAATGTTTTGATTCAAACACAGGCTCCCTTGAGAAAGATATGTACAACATATCGAAACGTTGGGCAGCTGGCTCTTTGAGCTAATATATATATATATATATATATATATATATATATATATATATATATATATATATATATATATAATATGTAGCCTCACATCGTGTGTAGCAGTCATCTGTTTGCTGCCTTGTCCTTGGGGTTTATGCTGTATAATCCATTGCATTAGCTCGCATTAGTGCATATAGTTTATGGGTATGAACAGTCCCAAACACAAACTGAGCATTCACTTAGGATCATCCTCATATCCCACGACTCTGTAAACTTTGCACAGATGCTTGGCATGGAAAGCAAACTCTCTCCATATATATTAACCCTTGCAGTCCTGGCACGACCTCAAGGTCTATCTTAGGGTCTCCTCACGGGACTCCTAGGTCCCAGTCTGGTTTATAAATTTAAAATGTAAAAAAATATTGTTTTGTGCTCATGCATACTCATGAAGGAGTTTCTTTTTGAATTTCCGGTATATAACTTAATATCGCATTCTTCAGCTTGCATATTTAATTGATCACACAGATCGCATTTACTTTATTAACTTGTTTCACACCAGTATATAATCCTGGATTTGTATTTTATTTTTTTATTTTTTTTAAAGCAAATGTATATTTTAACTTTAAATATGATCGTATGGTGTTAAACCATTTGATGTTTTAAAAAAAAAAAAAAAAAAAAACCTCCTATGCTTTTGTAGTATGAATGTATTCATAAGAACACCACATTGGAAAGTAGTAGAATTTTTATTGACTATCTAGAAAGCTGTCCCATACAGTGATATTATATTTATACGTTTTAGTCGTTGTACAATTTCTAAAGGGTCTCCTTTAATAAGAGAGTCAACATTAAAGTGGGTATTGGATCCAGTTTTATGGAAGGTGTATAGCTATGACCTTTCAAAGGAAATGTAATCTACTTTTTTTTTTTTTTTTTTTTTTTTTTACTATAACCAGGATTTTTATACCTGCAGGAGTACGTTTCTTGAATGTGAGCTGTACCAAGCATATATGCTCATCTTAAATACACATTTTAAAAAATAAGTCCTAAATTAATAATGTGGTTATGTATCTGAGTTCATTGCCCAATACAATATTAAATTGTACAAAATGTACTGAAAGTCAAGCATCACAGGCAATATTAAATATTATGCTGATTAAGATAACATCCTATTTATTCTGCAGCAAACATTAAAAAGATCACTTAAAGGCATTTCACACCTATGCCGCACCCTGTACGAATAAAAAAAGTTTAAACTAAACAGTCACTTTAATTATTTGGTGCATAAAGGTATTTGTTCCAAATATTTCATATTAAGGTACATGATCAAAGTTTTTTTTTGTAATTAGTAGGTTAAATATTGCTGATAGTCAAACAGTGCGATTGCACACTGAGATAATGGTAATATAGCTTCACATCCACAAGGGGTCAGGATTGCAAACTAGCTGCTGCTCAAGTCAGCAAGACATATTTAGCATTAGTGGCACAGTGGTGCCCCTTACAGTTTTAATTTCTATTTTGCCTTGTGCATATTTTGTTTTATGTTTCTGACACTAATATTCCATCCAAAATCAAAACAGTAAAAAAAAAAAGTTATGTTGGAAGATCTGTCTCTAAGATTAAGTATACACATTACACAGTGATGTTTTATTATCTCTAAAGGTGTAATGAGTATGTATCATTTGTTTTTTCCTTGATAATCAGCAAAATCATTTAAAGATTTGGCACAGAGCCTTTAAACACTTGTAAAATAAATGGTGGAAAAAAGCACACCAAATTGTGTCCCCTGAGATCACTGCATAAATTGACCGTCTTGTGAACAATCAAATGTTTGGAGATGTGGCTTAATCCCCACTTCATATTAATTAAACACAAAAAACAAAGTTTTACTTGACAGGAAATTGTCAGGTAAGGCCGCCACTGCACCCTTGCCTGACCTGTTTTCTGACAAGGCTTTCCAGCACGCACTGTTTAACTGGTACAGTAGGTGGGGTCACTTCAGACAATGTGTGCAGTCACCAGGCGGCAGGTCACAACTAAGACTACAACCATGGTTGTTTTCATGTTACCATAGAATTATATGTGAATTGGAAAAGCTAATCAACAGTTGGAATATTAACACAGCTGGAGTGCTAAAAGTTGTTTATTCTGTACTTTTCCATACAGATATTTACAACTCATAACCATTTCAGCCTTTTTCTTTTTTTGGATTTAGTTTTTGTTTATGAATGACACAAAAACATGTGTTTGGTATGCTGGAAAAGAAATTTGATGTATGTGTGGTATAGTAATGTATGGAACCTCTGAAGATAAGTGTTATAAAAAATTAAATGGGGGGGCTACTATCTCATACTCACGACACAGTAAGTCGTGTGCACAAAATAGTAGCCTCACTTTAATTTACACCATGTCACATTAAGGGTTACATAGTAATGCGATCATTAAAAGGAGACAACAAATGTTACACACATTTTACAACCAGTCAATCTATGAACTTCATAGATCTTATCCATTTATGACAGCGACTCTTCTAAACATCTAAAGGATATGTATTAGGTTGTTTCAGAGAACTTTTGAACCCTCAGCAACCCACTGGTGACTACACATGTTGTCTGAAGTGAACCCACCTACTGTACCAGCTAAGCAGTGTGTGCTGGAAAGCCTGGTCAGAACATGGGTCAGGTAAGGGCACAGTGGTGGCCAATTGGGACAATTTACCATCATTTTCAGAATTGTCAGCTCTTACCATCAAGTAAAACATTTTAATTTTTTGTGTTTAAAGCCATTATTTTTTAACTGGAAGACTGATTTTAAAACATTTATATGCAATGGAAAGTAGATCCCTCTATTTAGATTGTAGTCCTCTTTGTATATCTTAAAGGACGTGTTTGGTGTGCTATTTATTTTTGTATTTGTGATGCAACTTTTGTATGAGGCAAATTGTCTACTATCATAACAAACATTTAAGTAGTAAGACCACATTTTAGATACCTTATACACATGTACGCAGACTTCTGATACATAAAACAAGCTATTATTAGGGTATTACATTTTTAACCATTTTTAAAAGCATGAATAGTTATATTTATTAGGCTAGCTATCTAATTGATTATTAATAACAACATGAATATACTGATAAATGTATTCATATTTATAACTTGTTTAAAAATGTACATTGACTCAAATGGCATCCTTAGGAGAACAGAACATTTCCATACAGTTGAGTCAACCATTTCGTTGCTTAATATAAACAAGATCATAGCCTAATAATCATGAACAACAGGATCTCCCAGATATATTAAATAGTGTATAATTAACTTCCCTTATTAAGTTTTGTTGAAAACGGCCTTTCATTTGAAGAGCTGTTTTATATTGCCCTTACTATTTGATATTTGTGGTCACTGCCAGTGATTCTGTGTTCAGTTGATCATGTTTCGCTAAATCTTGACTTTGATACCTGAACTTGTTTTGAGCTTGTCTGGAGAATCCTAAGTGCCAGGATTGAACAACTATAGTCATGTGACAGTGTGACATTTCAACTCCACCAGCCCATTAGTTCTATTCTACAAGCTATAGACGTAGAAAGAAGATTCCAGTAACTCAATATTGGAGCTCAGCAACATTACCAAGAATCGCCGCTCAGAATAGTACAAGAAATTATATTTTAAGTTACTTAAGCTTTAATTACCCTAGTTTAAGGGACATGCACAGTTACTGTGAATATAATTTAATAGTAAAATGAAAATACAAAAGAGGTCTAATTCCAGAAATCTTTGTGTATGCTGGCTGTAAGAGTTGCTGTTTTTCGATAAAGGTTTAACAAACTGCAAATACATTAGGAAAAGTTACAGCAATCAATCAACTGAAACAGATTTATTCATCTTTTTTTACATTTGATTTAATATTTTTTTCCTTGTTTTTTTCTAACAATAAAAATGTGGCAAACAAAAAAACTGCAATCAAGGACTAGTGTCTCCCACTGGTGCAAGATAACTATGTTTTTATTTATTGTTATTTATTCACGTTCTATTTAATTACATTGTGTCACAATGCATTTGTCTTCAGTACTTCTACGATGGATGTGTTTTAAGTGGGTTTTGAAGGTAACAAATCCCACCTTTTAAAAAACAACCATGCTGCAATCCTCAAAATAAAACAAGCGTCTTCATATCATGTCACCACAGCCCTGACCTCAGTTCAATTAAAAATGATATGCACAGCACATAAAGGAAAATAAATGACCATGAATGTCATGAGCTGAATTGATTCATTATCCAGACGTAATTGGATTTGATTATATCTACCTGAGCATTAACCATGCTTGTGGTTGGCCAGCTGTTTGTATTCTCTGTGTTGCTATTTTTATGATAGTACTCTACTCTTTAACTCTATTTTTGACCCATGTGTTTCTAACATTGCTTCATCCAATAAAACAATGTGAATTAAGGTTTACAGAAAATCATATTTATAATTTTGAGGATGGTGGCTTAAAGTCCCCTCTCTGTTTAAGATCATTAAAATAGATTCCCAATGTAGATGAGATCATCTAAATTGTCTTTATATTAGCAAGCAAACGCACCATCTTGTGCACAGCAGTTTAATGCCAGAAAAACAGAAGGAAATTTGATCCAAAGTGGCAGATCACTAGATGGCATTGGCTCTGATCTAGCATATGTTGCAAATGTCTATAACAGGCAACTAGAACCTATGACCATCTGCTGAATACAGACAAAAAATGTGTATGAAAATACTATTATGATATTATTAATATTATATTATATAATAATAATAATTAATATATTATTATTATTATTATTATATTGTATTATTGTTATTAATAAGTTATTCTGAACGTTTTGTACTATATATAATAATATAATACTATACTAACAACAACAACAATAATAATAATAATCAAAACGTTTAATAACATATTTATATATTAATTGTTAAACTAAAGTGTGTTCCCTAAAATTTCTTAAGCAAATCTGTACAATGCTCAGCCCTTATTAAAAGGGGATACCGAATATTAAAGCCACAACAAGCTTTTCCATGCATTTCTCTGCTCTTGCATTAAAGGGAAATAATCTGCACAGCTTGCTGTTTCGTGTCAGAACTGCATTTAAGTGCGTTTCCGATACCCATGAGTAGGCCCCATAAAAGCAGCCCCATCGCTGCATCTGTATTGTTTCTTGCGAATGATTGATTGAAGGATGCGTGCTGACACTTCAATGAAGCTATTTGCGACTGGCATCTCTATCTGATGATGTGCAGTGTAGATTTTCCATCCACGCCTCATTGCTTCTCTGTGTCATTCCAGGAAGTTCATTTACACATGTTTCCCAAAGCACCTTGGTTTTTTTTTTTTTTTTTCTGTGCTAGCTTGTGCATGCTCTAAAAACAAACAAAAAAACAAAACAAAACAAAAAAAATCATAGGACCTAAATCATATGCTCATGAGAAGTGGTAATTATTGTCAGGGTTTGTTTAAAAAAGATGTAAATACATACATACATGTATTTATTTCTATATTGTATTTGTATGTTTAAGTCATTTTGTATCACTTGTTGGAAATATAAATCTGGTGTTTGCTAAGAAATTTTTAACAAACTCTTTTATTTAATGTGGAAGACAGGACCTCTTATAACAGCAAAAACAGCATGCCTGTTTAAAATAACGTCTAAATATGTTGTGTCCCTACAGCTAAACACATTATCAAATTAGACTTCCAACAAGTCATATGCATAGAAGTTGTAGTTAAACTGACACCAATAAGACATTATATTTTTGTGTTAAACTGAAGATGATTATGGGACCCTGCACTTTTAAATATAGTAGTTTCGTGTTAAAACAAGGGTAACTGGTTTTCCTTTTGTGCAGAAAGGGAGATAAATAACTGAAAGGGCATCATAAATAAAATGGCTGTTTATACTCCAGTAGACCTCCCATCAGGAGCCAGGATAGTTATTCGTAGAAGCTATTGGCTCAAAATGTAATTCCCAAGTCTCTCATCAGACATGTCATTCTTTTTCTCAATATTCTCTTGTTCGCTTCAGATTGCACCCCTGTGTGATGAAACATGGGGAAGGAGAGACCATCTATAATATAAACTCAGCGGGGTTCGACAGCGGCAACGTAAATGACTGGAAGAGACTCCAAACTTCAGCAAGGGCAGGAAAATGGAAACCATGTGCAACGCAGCGAAAATGATCCATCTATACGCACTGCTGTCTATCTGTCTGTTGAAGGGGAGGTTCGTGGTCCTTCCATCTTTCAAGACATTTCCAATCCACTGCTCCCGAATCAGTCATGAGGCCTTCTGGAAATAACTCAAAAGCCATATTTGTGTTGTTCAGTTGCTGTTGGTGGGTCCTGATGAATGGTTCTGAGCTGACATTTAACCACTTACTGTATTCTGGGTTTCACCGGTTCCCATAATACCTTGCACACAGCAGGGTTCTACTGTAAATAAAAGGCCACTGCCACACTGTGGACCACAAAGCTTGAGCGAAATAAGAAATCGGTCTCCACAATGGTTAAATGAGTGTTATTATGTCTTAAATTAGACATTAATTTAACAGCAAACCCAGGGTTGTTTTCAAAGTATTTAATTGGCAAACCACACACTTGTGTCTTTCTCGTAGTTCATTTAGTTGTTAAAAATTTACACTCAGTCTCAATTTCTGACCAATGCAATTACTTCTGTATTTACTCCATAGTTACTTCAAACTCCTGGACTAAGACCCTGGAAAAAATAGTATAGCAAGCCAGGGGTACAACCCCTGTAATGCCAGCATCTAAACAAGAGGTGGTTTTCACTGGTGGCTTGTTTGGTGGGTAGGCAGATCTGTCTCTCACTCCCTCTTTCTGTCCCTCTCCCTTTCTCTTTCCCTTTTTCTCCCTCACCCTCTCCATATCCCTCTCCCCTTCTCTCCTTCATCCTCTCTCTCTCCCTTTCTCTCCCTCTCTCCCTTTCTCTTTTTCACCCTCACCCTCTCCATCCCTCATCCTCTTCCTCTCCCTCGTCTGCTTAAGGTCTACAACAAAACTACCTGGCATCTCTAATCAGATGCTATTATATCATGTAGCCGAGTGAATTGCTCATCAATGAACTTGGCCCCCTGTCTCCTACCAGGATGCCCACATTTGGGCTTCCTGTTCCCTAGTTTCCCTGGGTTAGCCAGAGGCGGGAACCTTTTGGTTAGAGTGCCTCTCTGGCCGACTTAGGTATTACATGGCACTATATATTTTTAAATGCAGTGTTATCACACTCCCACAAGGTCATTTCCATATAAGTTCATTCATAGGCAAGAAAAGCATTGGAGTGAGTTGGTGGATCAAGGTTGTCCCTTCACTGGTTGTTCCAACTGCATAATACTCTCATTTGCAGTTTTGTTTTGTTGCAGTTTTGACAATGTTTTGCATTCATGAAACTTTTTTAACCCTCCTATGTTCAGAATTTAGGTACATCTGTTATGTTTTGGGTCATATTTACCCGATGCAATTTTAAGCTAATTTAATCAGCCTTAAATTGATTAAATGTTTTTATTTGCAAAGGTTTTACACTTTTCTGCTCTTTTAGTCCAGGAGCTGTGATAAAACTTCTTTGACTGCCAGCCTGGGAGCTCCTCATTTTGGAATGTCTTTACCAGTGAGATGTTGTTGCAATACTGACAGAGAAAATTAGGCTTTGCCTTGTAGATATATATTGTTTGTTTTTTTTGTTTATAAATATCTCCAGACAGGTGCAGCCATTTCCAGAGATAATAATACAAATCTAATAATAATAAAATAACAAATTAAATAACTTTTTTTTTTTTTATTCCTGCACACAAATCTACATAGATAAATGCCATGGGTCACAGTGACCCGAAACATCTTATTTGTATACATGAACTGTTCTTAAAAAAAAGTAAACATCTCAAAGGTTCTGTATTCTGTGTATAAGTTCAGGACCCCAACTTAGGAAAAGTCATAAAATATTATACAGAAAATGAAAAGAAAAATAGCATTTAAGCTAATTGGAAACTAGAGTTGGGTCAAATAGACCCTAAACCTAATAGTATGGTTAAAGTATTAGGGAATATATACAGGTACAAACAGGTCTTTAAATATAGTGTGAGGAAAACATTACTGTTAATATTAATGTTCAATAATAAGTGTTTTCCTGTGCACATAATAGAGCACTTATCATCCATAACGAATAAACAGTAGTGCTGAAGTTAGAAACACTAAAAGAAACTCCAATGACAATGTTTTGACTACAAGCCTTAAAAAAAAAAAAAAAAAAAAAAAATCAAAGTCAAAATGTTTGTCATTGAATTTGTTAAGTTTCTTTTAGTATTTCTAAATAATAAAGCACTTAACTGCCTTTGAGACTTGATAGATAGCCTGTCGTAAGATTACAACATCTAACATCTATTTATTAGCCACTGCTTGAAATAAATGGGTGGAGCAATTTCATACTAAACGGCCTACTGCCATGGGGCCCAGCACAAACAATCTCCAACAATGATACATTTATATTACATTAGTTGGTTCTAGGCATAATACAATGTTTGTATTTATGGTTAGTTAGTGAATCTATTTGGCTTTTCAATTTCATATCATCACTGATTAATAACCTTAGTTCTCACAAAAGAGCTGAAAAAAAAATTGACAAGGCATTGATTGTGTGATCAGGCTCCCAGCCCCCAGCTCCCAGCTCTCAGCTCCAAACTCTCAGCTCTCAGCTCTTTGCCCTCTGCTCTCAACTCTCAGGATGTGAGGCTCTCATTTTTCAGCTGTCAGGGAGCTTGAGGTCATTCAGTCTGATCTTGGCCTTTGCCTTTGCCTTGATCTTGGCCTTGATCTTGGCCTCAGGTGTCTGGCACAGGGCGTTTCAAGCTGGTCACATGTAATTTCACACACTAATATAAAATTACACCTCGATTGTTCATTTAAAAAAATCTATATACATGAAAGGATGAAGAGTTAGTTTGATGTGATTTACCAGTTTTGTCTTGTGAAACCTAACTGCTAGGTTACTGCCTCAGTATAGCGAAATCTTTTTTTTTTTTTTTTTTTTTGTTCCTGCAAAGAACAGTTCTACTCCTGGCCTTGACACCACCCTTTTTTTTTTTTTTTTCCTGCAAAGAACAGTTCTACTCCTGGCCTTGACACCACCCCTAATCCCTCGCCTCAGTTTGGGCATGAACATCACAATGGATTGATGGGTAAAGCCTTTTGGATAATGTTAGGAGGCTCAATTAGGGCTGTCAAAGGTGACCCTAAAACTAGTTCACAGTGTTATGGCAGGTATTCATTGTTATTAATGACAATGAAGTGCAGTAAAGACTCAAAGTTACACTTTTATTGCCGATAATAGCACGTGACATTATACAGTTCTGATAATAGTATGGTGACATTGTACAGTTCTGATAATAGCACGGTGACACTGTACAGTTCTGCTAATACAGTAGCACAGTAACATTGTACAGTTCTGATAATAGCACAGTGACACTGTACAGTTCAGATAATAGTGCAGTGACACTGTACAGTTCTGATAATAGCACAGTGCCATTGTACAGTTCTAATAATAGCACATGACATTGTACAGTTTTGACAATAGCACGGTGACACTACAGTTCTGATAATAGCGCAGTGACACTGTACAGTTTTGCTAATAGCACAGTGACATTGTACAGTTCTGATAATAGCACATGACATTGTATGGTTCTGATAATACAGTGGCACAGCGACATTGTACAGTTGTGATACTAGCACTGTGACACTGTACAGTTCTGATAATAGCACATGACATTGTATGTTTCTGATAATACAGTAGCACAGCAACATTGTACAGTTTTGATATTAGCACACTGACATTGTACAGTTTTGATAATAGCACTGCACCATTGTACAGTTTTGATAATAGCACTGTGTCATTGTACAGTTTTGATAATAGCACTGTGTCATTGTACAGTTTTGATATTAGCACGCTGACATTGTAGTTTTGATAATAGCACTGTGTCATTGTACAGTTTTGATATTAGCACTATGCCATTGTACAGCTTTGATATTAGCATGCTGAAATTGTACATTTCTGGTATCATAGACCAAAGGTTGGGAAACTGTACCCTACTAAACTAAGCAAATGGAGGCTTCATCTGGTAAAATATCATTTTACATTCAAATAGTTTTATTCAAAATACACCAAAAACATTTGACCAGCAGAGATTATATAGTGAAATATTAATCTTTAATAATGTCAGGGGATACATTATTATTGAATTTCAGGACTATACAAAACCTCTAGGACTGCCTACTCCAAATATGCACTACAAGACAAGGAAGCATTCAAACAGTACATAACAGGACATTGCAACTGAACATTAACAATTCATAAGCAGGAGTTTTGTTATTTTTGGAGCCCATTTTGTATATTTAGGATCTCCTGCTTGAGCTGTGATCGTTGGGAGTTCATTAATATTTTCAAAGCTGAAACACATTTTGACAAGGAGGAGCGATGGTTTCATGTATAAAAGAAAAATAGTGTTGTTGATTTATTTAATAAAGTGTACCTTCACATACACACGATTAGTGTAGTACAGCTGAAGAAGATTATCATAAAACAAAACCTTTTGGAACTTGGAACCATTCCTACACTGCGGTTTATTTTTTACTCGATGTGAAACATAGATCCCCTGTGCACCGAGGAAATGGGCAACCCAGTTGCAACACCAATATATTTACTGAATGCAAACATTTCCGTTAAACTTACTGACCCTGCGGGACTATAAATTAGAGCCGAACACTGCACAGGAAGGCTAGCCTCTAATACGCCCCTGCATCAGTGCAATAAATTTGGACATTACAGCTTGAAAGATTGGACCTCTTTTTTCATTGTCAAGTGTTACAAATTGATGAAATGAGTTCATTGATGTTCTCTGGTCATTATCTCTCCAGTGACACTTTGTTTTACTGACAGCAAAAAGAGGCTGAACACAGTTTATCAAACAAAATCTAATATTGTCCATAAGAACGAATCCAGAAATCAATACTTCATTACTAAATTGTTAGCGAGGATGAAGAATAATTGTCCAAGTTCAAAGACGTGTCTTCATAGACAGGGCATCAGAAGTTCAATATCATAAAGGAAGTGACGTGTGCAAAGACTAAGAGGAAGGAACACCCTGGGTAATGATGCTTGAGCTCTAAAAGGAACACAAAATGAAATCAGTGCCCAAGCGTTTACATCACTTTTAGTAGTAACAACCCATCTGAAAACTTCAGCTTTTAAAAACACTACAATATTGTTTTTAGGTTGCCGCTATCAAAGCAACTGCAAAATAAGGCTGTCCACATATTTAATACTCATGTTCCTAAATGTTATCTTCTTGTCTCCAATCAAGCACCAATGGCATATGGCTGCATTGTGGTTATACGGGTGTGTGGCAAAGTGCCCACCCCTGTGTGTATTTTGTGTTGTATGTTGTGTGTTAATGTTGGTGTATAGTCATTGGTACATGGGATATAAACGGGTCTGTGTAACACAAGTGTTTAAAATGTAGATTTGTATTTAGGCACAAGGATTGCACAGCACTTCACGTGCAAGTAAAATGTAATAATATGTGAGCATGGGGAATTGCACTTTATTAATTCACGTGCAGTTGTACCGCGACTCCAATTGAATGATTGATTAGCAATCGAGTCTCGGTACAGCTGCATAAAAGCAACATGTTTTCACTCACTTGGGGTTGTGTGTTCGGTGAGTGGAGAACGGGATTGGAGACAGAGGTAATAATAATAATAATAATAATAATAATAATAGTTAAAAATATCAGCTCACCATGTTTGTTTAGTGTTAGTCCGTTTTGTTTGTCTCTTTAATTTGACGAATGTGCCATGTCCTGTGTTTTGGTTTGTCTTGCAACCTTTTATTTTCTGTCTGTCTGTTCCTTATTAAATGCTGAGTGAACGACCATTCGCTCAGCTTCACCAAACTCCACCTCTCTTTGTTTATTTCCTGGTTCCTGTTTCTGGTCTGACGTCCCCCACTCCAGCCATCTTTGTGACAGGGTGTTACATTATTCATTACCTGCATTTAGTATTCTGTGACAAGCAGAATGTAAAATGCATTGTATGTTTTCATAACTTGTTTATCCTCTCAATCCCAGAACAGCTTGCTAAGTAACTTTAACAAAACCTGGAAACTGGAACCCAAAGTGTATCCTTAATAAATAAACAAAAACAGATTATTGTAGCTAAAATTGCATCAATTTAAAGTTCTTACTGTTTACCACTGATCCTAATATGATGGTTACTTTAGTTCAATATGGTGAATAATTTGCTTTTAAAGAGGATGTATTATTTTATACAAAAATATCTGAAAAAGAAGGAATGTCTTTGATCCCAGGCTCCAAACACATCTCACATAGCCTTGTCTTGTTCTGAAATATATCCATTTGATCCTTAGCAATCACACAATTCTACAAACTCCCAAATGAGAAACATTTGGGAGAGAGATGTTCTTTTCTTCACCTGTTTGTGATTGATTTTACACATTCATAATTGATGAAATAGGTTTGATTCCGACCTGTGAAACCTTCACTGATCAGTGCATTAGACACACCTGCCACAGCACTGTTAGTAGGCTGTGTGGCCACCACAAGCTTCCTGGATGGCATTGGTTGGATGTAATGAGTCTGGAGGGATTTGTACCCGTAATGGTTACTGAATCTAAAATCGACTATGAACGTGATATAATGGAGGAGGTCTTATGTCCATACGTAGGCAAGTCAATATATATATATATAATATAATATATATATATATATATATATATATATATATATATATATATATATATATATATATATCCTATGAGAGACCTGCTTATCCAATTGTCACAAAACTTGTTATTAATATTACGTATTAGACGTTGTTTAGATTCTGGAGATATGAGGAGGTGTCTGTCTTTCCATATGTCACCCTTACATTTTTGCTTGTATCTGGAGAATCACTGATCAAATTGATTAAACATTTCATTTCTAATTCATCTTCAATAATATGCTCTAAATACTATTCATAGATGTCCTGGTCATCAGCTTATTCATCATACTGAGAGATCTGATTTTGAATTTACAGCCATAGGAGGTATGTTGCTGGCGTACTTGTACAAAATACAAATAAAACCACACTCAAAACTGGTAAAAATCCCCCAGCAAATGATGCTTCTTCCAAGAACTAACGTTAATCTTTTTTCCAGCTATATTGTTATAGAATTATTTTGAAAGAACCAGTACTTCTGAAGAAGAATGTTCATGTGATTGTCAATGTCAGTGTCAGTGTCAAAGGAATACTGGCTTGCAGGCAGGTTCTGTACCAATAGGCCTTACTCAAGTGTCATTTATCTGTGTCATGCTAGATAGATCAATACATAGACAGTTGCTGTCACACACTCAGCATTCTAAAGCTGCCATGATATATATTGTAACACGACCTCCACTCACCATCGTCCATTTCCCCTTTAAAAATGACCCAAAACACAGAAAGTGGTGGTTCTACAGCGCTGAAGCCTAGCTCCGTTTTAGAGTGCTGACTACCCACATCAGGAACCTTTTCTAACGAGCCGGACAGCTAAGCTGTTTACCAGCTAAAAACAAAAAACACACAGTTTAACAAACAAACAAAAAAAACACACAGTTACCTTTAATAATATGATTGAAAATGTTAGGTTATTACCATAACCCTGGTTCCCTGAAAACAATGACAACCATTACTGAACGGAAAGAGCCTTCTCTGACCGTCAATCACTGCGCATATGTAAAAAAAACTGCCCTCCACACCTGTTCTCCACTCACCGAACACACAACTCTAAGTGAGTGAAAACATGTTGCTTCTATGCAGCTGTACCGAGACTCGATTGCTAATCAATCATTCAATTGGAGTCTCAGTACAACTGCACATGAATTAATAAAAATGCAATTCCCTGTGCTCACATATAACATTTTACCTGCACGTGAAGTGCTGTGCAAGCCTCGTGCCTAAATCCAAATATACATTTTAAACACTTGTGCGCATAATCCATATTATATCCCGTGTACCAATGACTATACATCAACATTAACATAGAACACGCAACATACAACATCGAAATACACACAGGGGTGGGGCAACATTGCCACATGCTGTAAGGAGACTCTGCGGGCTCGCGGCGTCATCCTCTACGTTGATTTAATCAGTCACAGCGACCATGGTTTTCCCGGCGACTTGCGAGGTTGAGAAAAAAAGTACCTACCCAGCCCAAATTGACTCGACACCAGTGTAACATCTTCTGCACCACCTACAGCCTGGCACTGACCGTGCCTACCATCGGCACTGACCTTGGAACAGGTCCACTCGGCACCGACTGTTCGGCACCAACAGCGCTCTTCTCAACGCCGATCCCAGGCACTGACTGATTCAGCACTGATACAGCCCGGCAGCGACCACGCTACTATTGACACCGAGCGCAGAACCTTCACCTGCGAAGCAATGTCGGTCCAGTTGACTGGGTCCTCCATTGGGTTCCACCAGCGTGACCAGTGCATGGTGAAGCTGCCCAGGCAGGACGAGCACCGGTCCTGCGCCAGATGCCTAGGGCCAGAACATACGACCAAAGCACTGGCAGGTGAGCTGGACAGCTCCCGATGTAGGGAGTTCTCGAGGAGAACTAAGCGACGGAGAGCAGCCCTATCCCCAGCAGAGTCTCTCTCCTCGAGCCATGGGAGAATGAGGTCAGTGGTCCAAGAGCCAGCGCAGAGATCCTCCAGGACATCCCCCTGCTACAGTGGAGCCCAAGGAAGACCACCCCTGAGGATCCCCGTCTGCAACTAACCCCCCCCCCCACAACCAGACTGATCAACGGCAACGACCCATGGCAAGACTGCACCCATGACTCTTATGCGGCTATGAGACACGGATACGCTCTACAATTCCGTACAAGTCTTCCACCCTTCAAGGGTGTGCTCCTCACCACCGTCCAACCAGCGAGGGTGATACAACAGAAGAGCACCAATCTTCAACAGAAGAACGCTGTACGCCTGGTGAGTCCAAAAGACGGCAGTTTCAGACCAATTCTGGACCTCAGGTTCCTCAACATGTTCCTCAAACAGAGGAAGTTCAACATGTTGACAGCACAGCGTATCCTCCAGTCCGTCCAACCGGGCGACTGGTTCACATCGATTGACCTGCAAGACGCCTACTTTCACATCCTGATCCATCCTGTGCACATAAAATATGTGTGCTTCGCCTTTCAAGACAATGCGTACGAATTGTGTGTGCTGCCATTTGGCCTCTTGCTGGCGCCCTGGACATTTTCAAAGTGCATGGATGCAGCACTGGCTCCACTCAAGCTGCAAGGTATTCGGATCCTAAACTATCTGGACGATTGGTTAGTTTGTGCGTATTCCAAAGCATGCGCAGTGGCACACACGAGAAAAAGGTCAAAGGTCATGTAACAAAGTTAAGGCTCTCAATGCATCAACAGAAGAGCAGCTTCGTACCGTCTCAGTCCACAGTGCTGCTTGGGATCAAGCTGAACTCTATGAGCATGCTTGCCTCGCTGTCGGAAGACAGGATTCGGTCATTGGAGGCCACACTCTCCCTATTCAGAGAGGATGCTCTCCTACAGGTCAAACTATATCAAAGGTTGTTGGGGCTAATGGCAGCCGCCTCAAGAATCCTTCCACTAGGGCTGCTGAGAATGCGCCCGCTTCAAGCCTGGATAAATACGCTCAAGGTGCACCCGGTCCGAGATCGGTACCGGCTGGTGCGAGTGTCCAGACAATGCCGGAAGACACTGGAGTGGTGGCTCCGTCCTGGCAATCTGCGCCTCAGATCTCCCCTCGGATCCCCTCACAGAAGGGAAGTGATCACTACAGATGCCTCCAGCCTTGGCTGGGGAGCGGTCTTGAATGGGAGAGGAATAAGAGGCCAGTGGAAGGGACATTGGCAGCAAGTGCACATAAATGCCCAAGAGCTGCAAGCAGTGAGCTTGGCGCTATCCTATTTTCGCCAGCAATTAGCGCACAAACATGTGCTGGTCCGGACGGACAATATCACAGTGGTAGCCTACATAAATCACCAAGGCGGCCTGCGCTCATCGGGCCTTCACCACGCACCGCACAGACTCCTGTCTTGGGCGGACAGAAACTTGCATTCCATTAGGGCAGTTCACTTCCCCAGTGTGGACAATAAGGCAGCAGACCTCCTGTCCAGAGGAACTCCAGACAGCTCGGAGTGGTGGCTGCATCCTCAAGTGGTGAAACAGATTTGGGAGAGGTTTCGACCTGCATGAGTCGACCTCTTTGCCACAGCCAAGTCCACTCATTGCCCCCTATGGTTCTCCATGGAGAGAGGGGAACCCTGGGAGTAGATGTGCTAGCTCACCCCTGGCCATAGGGGCTATTGTATGCATTCCCTCTGCTACCATTATTACCCATGACACTAGAGAGGATCAGGGTGGAGAGAGCAAAGGTTTTGCTGGTTGCACCCAGATGGCCAAGACGTCCCTGGTTTGCTGTCCTCTCCGACATGTTGTCAGATCAGCCGTGGCTGCTCCCGCTGCGGAGGACCTCCTGAGCCAAGCGGAGAGGCTATTATGGCACCCGAACCCAGCCCAACTCTGGGTCTGGCCATTCAACGGAGCCATCTATTCAGACGAGGTTTGCCAGATGCAGCCCATGGTGTCAGCAGAACTGTGCCCTGTTTCATTGAAGGTGGCATTTTTAACAGCCATTATGTCTGCCAGACGAGTCAGTGAGCTTCATGCGCTGTCCATCGATGACACATGTGTGGCTTTTACAGGAAATCACTCGCTGGTAACATTAAGAACAAATCCATCCTTTTTGCCAAAGGTGGTCATTCCATATTAACCAACCAGTTGTTTTGGAAACTTTCAGACCTCCCCCGCAGTCAGAGGAGGTTCGTAGACAACACAAGCTATGCCCAGTTCGGGCTCTGCGCTGTTATTTAGATAGGACGGTGTCCTGGAGACAATCCAACCAGCTGTTTGTCTGCTATGGGTCCCGCTCTAGAGGTCAGGCCCTATCAAAGCAACGTCTAGCGCACTGGGTGGCAGATGCGATATGCTTGGCGTATGAACAGACGGACTCCCCGTTACCGGGGGACATTACGCCCCATTCTACCAGGGGCCAGGCAACTTCGTGGGCTTTCCTTCATGGCACCTCCTTAGTTGAACTATGCAATGCTGCTACATGGACAGGTAGTCAGACATTTGCACGGTTTTACCGCCTTGATGTCACAAACAGAGCAAGACCCTCCTTGGGCTCTATTGTGTTGCAGGCCGCATGCTCTTAGGCATCATGTGGGCTCTGTGGCTATCGCCATGAGGCTGTACTGTTGGTAATCTGGAGCCATGACAGTTTTGGTACGGCTTCCCATTTGGTAATGGTTGTCATTCAATTGAAAGGGAAGGTTAGGTTATTACCATAACCCTGCTTCCCTGAAAGAGAATGACAACCATTACCCTTTGAGTTCTTGTCCCCAGCTGACCTCTGATTTCGAAAAAAAATGGAGATATGTTACTGTGAGGACGTCCCTCTACAACAGGAGCTGGGAGGGACTTCCCCCTCACAGCAGGGCCCTGACAGGGCAGCTTTTTTATATACGCTCAGTGATTGACGGTCAGAGGACTCTTTCCCATTCGGTAATGGTTGTTATTCTCTTTCAGGGAACGTTTTGCCTCCTTGTCCTGTGAGAGTGCCAGAGCCAATGCAACTCTCCCTGTGGAATCTCTAGTGAAGAAAAGCAACTTTGCACATCCAGGTCGCAAAGCTATGGATTTTAAGTGTATTATCATAATGTAAATATTACATTTCGGAAGCAAAATATATAACTTTTTTAATTTGCGTAAGTTTTTAAAGGCGGATTTTTATTTATTTTTTATACTGAAAACATGTTTGCAAATCTTCACAGATAAGTTAGCTCTGATAATATACAATATTTGTATACATAAAACAAAATATTGAAGCCACTTACTGATGAGACAAGACAACTTGAGATAGCTTGCACTGATGCCTTCAAATGATATCTTCGGTAAAGTGACCATAACAGTAGTAGTAACTGCAGACCTATAGTTAAGCCCTGGTGACTGGTGATGACGAACACTTGCCCAGATCTAGTAGCAGTTGTGTGTGTCTTATTAGACATCACTATAGATCACAGACCAGGCTTAAGCTGTAAAGGAAGCATTGCTTTTACTACTGCACTGAAAAGCTAAACTGCTGTTGACTGGACCACCTTAAACCATTTCCAGACTCTGTCTTCCACTGGGATCCCACACTGCCTGCTGAAGATGAGGCGAGAGTAAAACCCAAATGCACTTTTATTTTAAAAGCAAGCTGGACCCCACAGGGGCTTGTGCTGGTTAAGAGCACTTTGAAATGGTTGAAAACAGGAGATTCACTCCCATTGTCAGGAAATTTACAGCACCGTGTTCGTTCTAAACGTTCTACTGCGTTGTGTACTGCTCCTGTACTGTAGATAAAATGGGGCACTTTCAGAAGTAAATAGCTTCATGAATTCCTCATTGGATCTTTTTTTTTTGAGTGGAAATAATAATTTCTGATATTAAAAGGACATTTCTTCAGTTCAGATGCCGTACACTGCAACACACAATCATTTTTTTTTTTTTATTACCCCGAATGCAGGGTAGAAAGTTGACAGGAGTCGTTCCTGAGGTTTTTGCTAATGATTTTTGAGCAGCCCCTAACTGAGTCCTAAATGTCTGCAATATCTATAAACAACTCTATACTGTCCAATTAGGCAGACAGAGATACAGAATGGTGTCAAGAAGATTTGCATGGCTAAGCACCTGAGATCAGGGGCATGATGAGGAATCGTTTGGCGTCTGGGAGGGATGTGCAGAAAGGATGACTATCATTACAGTATTACAAAGTCCTACACCTTCCCAATTACTGCCAGGATTCATTAATTACCAGTGCCTTTCCCTAACAGCATCGTTTCTTTCTCCAGCCATACCCTGGCTTCTTCTCCACACTGCTCCTTTTAACTGCTTTTACTAACCCAGATACATTTAAGGTTGTTTTTTCAGTGGATGGATAGGCTGGTATTTTTTTTTTTTTTTGTTCTTATTAGTTTAGATATTCATTTTTCTTTTTTAAATTACTTTATTGATTCCAATGGAATATATAGCCAATTACACAATCCCCAACATACAAAATAATTAAAATTTATACGATGCTGTGTCTCAAATGCTGTTAGTTTTTTTTTTTTTTTTTTTTTTTTTTTATTTGCTAGAGCTCATCAGCAGTTGAGAGGCTTGCCAGATCATGACAGTTTTTTTTCTGGTTAATATTTCCTGCTTCTTTATAACAACAAAAGTAACCACTGTTAGATGCCACCATAAAATGTCTGCTGTGATAAACCATGGTGAAAGCATAGCAAATTGTATTATATCACAATTGATAAAATTCTCTGTTAAAAAAAAACAAAACATAATTGTCAATATTGCATTAAAAACCATGGCATAATAAATTAACCATAGCAACAGTAGTGTGCAAATGTATTAGAACACCTCGAGATTTGAGATTTGTCATTTATATCTTTTATACCTATCTGCATGAAAACCTCTGTGTGTGAACGTTTCAGTTTTAGTTCAGTAATCAGTGAAACAATAGGCACTTGTGTGAAAATGTTAGACCACTTTTTGCTTTAATTAGGCATCTTAAACAACTAAAAGGTCTCATACATTTTACTGTTTGTATCTTTGTGTTCTTTTTCACTTACTATTTTAAATGCATTGCATGTATGGCCAATTAAAGTCATCAGTTATATTAGACTATAGCTAATTTGCCTATTTTAACAATTTTTCAGTATCAGTGGTTTGATTTCATATACACAGAAAACTAAAACTACAGAAGCAATGGGGTGTTCTAATACATGTGCACACTGCTGTATTATATACACAAGCAATGGGGTATTCTAATACATGTGCACACTGCTGTATTTATTATATACACAAGCAGTGGGGTCTTCAAATACATGTGCACACTGCTGTATTACATACACAAGCAATGGGGTGTCAGATTTTTAAACTACCTGAATGAACAAAACATCAGCATAACATTAGAGTCAAAATGTTCATACCTGGTGATGTGTGTGTCTTACAGGCAGCCTTACCTGTGCCAGCGACTCTGTACCTCTTTCTCCAGATACATAATAATTGATCTGACCCATAAACTACAGTTACTTTATACCCATTGCATAAATCTTGGCATGCCAAGAAAAAACACGGCATAATAATAAACAGAACTACTTTCAACTGTTTCATCACAACATGCAAATTTACAAATGAAACTCCCTGAGTTAGGCAGCATTATAAAGCATAGACAAGCACGAATAAGTTGGCATGTTAAAGCATGATTAACATCTATACACAGTACTATAAATTTCTTTATATCTTTTAGCAAAATTAGACAGAATACATTTTAGTAATGTAGTACAGCGTATTACACAGTAAGGTGGAATAAACTGAAATCCCAGTTAGCAATTGAATGTACAAAGCAAAATTTGATTAAATATATATTATACATACATACATACATAAATAACATGCACGTAATTTTACCCTACAGTAAAATGTGATTCCACTTCATCAAAGCTTGCAGTCAATATATAGTCTGACAGGGAAGGTATTCTGAAAGTGTAAATAGAATGCTGCACTTTGTGCTTACGCTGAATAATAGACAAGTATGTCCAATTCAAAAAGAAGTGACTTGAACCATATATTAAACAGACAGTCTGAGGAGCCTTTCCTTGCATGGATTTGACAGTCCATTTACTTAATAAAGAAAGAAGCTCTTGTTTTTGGAATTAAATATAAATGGATCTGGTCAATAAGTTATCACACACCTCGGGGTGCATTTCCAATTGGATGAGTTCAGAGGTTTGAAAATCCACAAAGCCTCCACCTCTCAGCACCCTTCAATGACTTCAGCCTAAGAGAGGGTGTATTAGCAATCTATGTTTATTGGGTTGGACTACGTCGTTTTATACCTCACACTTACCCAGCACCTAATGGCTCTCTCCACCTGTTTAATAGGAATTACCCTTTCTGAATATCACATATACAAATCAACAAATCAGTTAAGAATGGGTTAAAGTTCCAGTCCCTTACATTAGGGTCACTGAGTGGCTAACTGGTAAAGGCACGGCTGCGTGGTGTGTACAGTCAAAGAGTCAGGTGAGAGCAGGTTTGCATTCTGGCTGTGAGAGGTTGTCGGTTTTCACTGCTGATGATTGGCTCTGCGAGTTAGGGAGGCAAAATTGGAAGGGACTGTTTCTCCTCCCGGGTGTGCAATGGACCCTACTGGCCAGGTGCTGGGGAAGCTCTTGCGGCGTCTAGCAGGAAGGCATCTGCTGTAGAGCTGCTGGGTGTGAATTGATCATGGGATCGGAGGACGGCCATTGACCTTCCATTCTTCTGAGCTGTTATTGGAATTAATGCGGTGAGGGAACATAATTGGACAAACTAGAATAGGGAGAATAATGGGGATAAAATAATTAGGCACACTCAATTTAAAAGAGGCAATTGATTTTGGCAAGTGTTGAAGCCATTCCGATTATTAAAGACAGCAGGGAAATTAGTATTTTTGATTTTAATATTGTCTTACGGTGTATAGCAGCAGGGTAATCTTGACAAATAACAGATTCCTGTTGGGGAACTGAATTCGTAAAGCATTAAAATGCTAGCAAGTGCCCAGGACTGCTATAAATACCCTGACTTGCTATATTAACACAGACCTGCGTACTCTACATGTGCGCAGCACATGACGTGAAATAAACACATTTTCTAGAGCTATGAAAAGGAACACTACATGAACGCATCAGGTAATCACACAGAAATAATTACCTTTGAAAAACAAAACTAATTGAAATCCTGCTGTGTTGTGTATATAGAGGGTGACAAGAGCTAATGGGATAATTTAAAGTGCAAACGAGTCCTCACTTTCTCTTCATTAATTACAGCTAATTACTTGATTACAAACCCTCTTGTTTAAACACTTATGAAGTTGTATCGCAATGAGCTCCTAGCAAGCTTGGAGCTGCTATACGCTGAAATAAAGAGATCTCCTGTTTGTCCTAGAATTAGGAGGAAGCAGCGACTATTTATTTTCAGGATGGCTGAGAGATTTGTTCCCCTTTTTTTAAGCTGTACTTTAAGAGAAACAAATGTAGTGCTCATTTGCAGTATGACTTTTTCTCTTCTTTGTTAATCTTGTTTTTTTCTCATTTAAATCTGACATCTGTTTCAAATGAATAACAAAACAATTTCAGAAACTTAAAACTGTTAAAGAGAAATAAATGTGAGCTTCATGTGAGAAACAAAACAAGACACAAGACACAACACAGTAAAATTTACTATAATTAATTCTAACATAATATTATATATATATATATATATATATATATATATATATATATATATATATATATAAAAAAATAAATCTTAAATCTCTTAACAAGATTTAACACGTAGCTAAATATTTATCTAAATCTTAACTATCTTAACATGATTTAACATTTAGCTAAATATTTAATTAAATCTTAACTCTCTTAACAAGATTTAACATTTAGCTAAATATTTAATTAAATCTTAAATCTCTTAACAAGATTTAACATTTAGCTAAATATTTAACTAAATCTTAAATCTCTTATCAAGATTTAACATTTAGCTAAATATTTAACTGGCCAGCTAAATCTGGAGTTTGTATGCAAATGAGCTCCGCCTGCTTTGAGCTTTCATGCGATTTGATTTGATAGCTAAATGTTAAATCTTGTTAAGGATTTAAGATTTAATTAAATATTTAGCTAAATGTTAAATCTTGTAACTAGATTTATAAATTATATCTGAATGTACACATTTAAATATATATATATATATATTTATTTTTCACGACATTTATAATTCTGGGGGAAAAAAAATACAAGATTTAAGCTAAATCTGAAAAAAAAAAAAAAAAATACAAAACATTCGTCCTTTAAAATGATCGGTTCTAAAATTTTACATATAGAGGTGACAAGTGTCCAGGAGGAAGAGAACGTTTTGTTCTAAACAAACAATAGTTGATGTTGTGACACTATTTTATTATTATTATTATTATTATTATTATTATTATTATTATTATTATTATTATTATTATTATAATAATAATAATAATAATAATAATAATAATAATAATAATAATAATAATAATAATAATCACTTCCAATATAGTGCAACTGGGCTACAGCTATCAGCATACTAGGAAGCAGCAGCAGCTTTTACTTTTTAACTTTTAGTGTCCCAAATTGTATTATAAAAAACAAAAAGACTGCGGTTTTAAATGAATTTTAAAACCATAGTAGTACTGATACTGGTACATCACTAGCTAGGTACTATAGTTAGTATAGTTTATACATATAGTATACATATATGCACACAGTGGTTTGCAGAAGTGTTGACCCCCCTGCAAAGTTTTCATTTTGTTGGCACCTGAGCATACTCCATGACGCCTTCAAATTAGACTTTACATGCAGAATCTAAACAAACTACTCCACACTGATAAAGTTAAAAAATGCATATAGAATATAAATAAGTAAGATTTACAGAAAAAAAAAAAAAATCAGATTAATCTCAGTTGCAAAAGTATTCAATCCCTTTGCTACTGCAGCCCTAAATCAGCTCAGGTGCAAATGATTTGTTTGAAAGGTCACAAAAATAGTGAAATGGTTTCAGCCTGTGTGTACTCAAAGTTGTTTAACTTGTAGATAATTTCCCTTAGGTATATAAAGACTTTCAAGCTGCAACTCACATAGTGATCCAACAAAGCAACAATGAAGACCAAAGAGCTTTCGAAACAAGTGAGGGATAAAGTGGTAGAGAGGCACAGAGCAGGAGAAGGGTTCAAGAACATGTCAAAGTTGCTGATCATCCCTCTCAGCACAGTGCAGTCCATCATTAAGATGTGGAAGTGCATCATACCACCCAGACACTACCCAGATCAGGTTGCCCCCTGAATGGAT
This sequence comes from Polyodon spathula, assembly GCF_017654505.1. NCBI lineage: Eukaryota > Metazoa > Chordata > Actinopteri > Acipenseriformes > Polyodontidae > Polyodon > Polyodon spathula. The sequence continues at coordinate 5,164,211 of NC_054541.1, read as the reverse complement.
GGTACAAAGTACAGCCAGATCCTTGAAGAAATGTTTGAATCAGCCAAGACTCTGAAACTGGGGAGGAAATTTACATTTCAGCAGGACAATGACCTGAAACACAAAGCCAAAGCCACACTGGAGTGGTTGAACAAGAGAATTAATGTTCTTGTGTGGCCCAGTCAAAGTTCTGACTTGAATCCAATTGAAAATTTATGGCTGGACTTGAAGATTGCACTCCATCAATGATCCCCAACAAACTTATCAGAACTGGAGCAATTTTCATGTGAAGAGTGGGCAAAAATGTCACCATCCTACTGTGCAAAGCTAGAAGAGACCTATCCAAAAAGACTAATGACAGTAACTGCTGCAAAAGGTGCTTCTACCAAGTACTTACTTAAGGGGCTGAATACTTATGCAACCAGTAAATTTCATTTTGTACATTTTCTTTGCAAGTTTTGCTGATATTTAACCTCCTCCTCATATAACATATATATATTTTTCAAGGGGCGGAAACCAGGGCTGTGAGAGGAAGGGACTGTTCTTCAACTTAGGATTCGAGGCTCAGTCTCTAGAACAGGGGAGAGAGAGAGAGCCTTCCCTATGGAGTCAAAGTTGGCCCTATCAGCCTCCAGGCCCCTGAAAACATAGTCCTCTGACTTCTCAGAGAGTTGTTATAGGCGTTGCCTCACAACTGGGTCCCTTTGACCATCAGAGGACGAAACGGCTCTTACGAAGAAAAGAGAATCTGAAAAAACACAAATAATTGTTAGTTATAGGACTCGAGCACTAAGAGTATGAGGGCCAAGTCCCAGGAGGATAGAAGAGGAAGTTAGACAGAGCCTTCTTCCTTGAGACAAGGTAAAGCACATGAGCTGTGAAAGAATAGTGTGGCCAGTGGTCCCTTCTGACCACACGAAGAACCTGTGAAGTAATGGGAACTCTAGGTCGGGGAAGTGAGAATCAGTATCCCTCCAGAGGGGACCCATGCAGAGGCATGCGGCATGTGAAAAAAGTGAGGAGGAGAAGGAAAAGAGCTGAGCTGTGACTGGGAGTCAATGATGAAAGACAGATGAAATTAGGAAAAGGCAAAGCCCTGGTTCATGCCTCCCCTTAAGTGTTTTCAATTGTTATATATATTAATATATATATATATATATATATATATATATATATATATATATATATATATATATATATATATATACTATATATATATCATTACACTGGTAGTAATTAATATAAAGAGATATGCCAGTCAGAGGCTTCCAAACTTGGGGCTGGAGGCCACAAGTCGTTTTCAGGGGGGTGGCAGCTCCTACAGAGACATTCTCACCCTAAAAACATTCCCAGGGCAGTGGAATCAACTTATTTACATAGACGTTTGGGGTTATTCTGAATTAACTTGAGGTCAACTCAATTGTACATGCAGAATCTTAATAGCCAGTGCCTGTGCTAACATTATGTACTTTTATACAACACAAAGGGCGGGGGGGGGGGAGTGCTCAGACAGGATGTCAGGGTCGTTTGAGTTAAGAAAGTGTGGGGATTTAGCCTGCCAACTATATAACCAACACAGAAGCATGCATACACTAAGGCAGGTGTGTAGAGGAATGTCGGTGCCAAATTTCATTACAATTGCATGTGGAGGTTCTCCAGATCTAAGTGCTTCACATCCAAGGACGTACAGTATTCTTTTCAACAAAAAAGGTTGACATAACATCCCTGTATCCATCTTCTATTTTCTGCTTTATTAGCAGATCTCACAGCAAAAAAACCACCACAGCGCCAATCAGCCTCATAGGATCAGAATATTATTTTGCATTATTATTACTCAACTGTTTGAAGCTCTCTGAAGACTTGTCACCCTTCTGTGATCAAGGGTTAATTTCACACCTCGATGCATCACCCTGCTTAATATCTATTCAGAGTAATTCAATCTGTCTAATAAAGTGAGCGCCTTTGTCTTTGTTCTTCCCTTCCCATTGTTTTACACCCTTCACATCTCATCTGCTGAACTACACGCCAGCACGCCCGCCTGACAGGCAGAAATCCATCCCTAAAATTAAAACATTCCTGACCTATCAGCGCTGACAAGCCTGCGAGAGCTTCACAAAACTCGCCAGGCGCATGAAGGAGCTGACACATTTGTTGTTTTTTTAATTTCAAGGAAAAGAAAGTGAAGATCTGACCCTGTCAATCAGCCCCAGTGACAAGTTTAATCATCGCTGCCCCCCACAAAATCACAGCTAAATAGGAATGCAAATAATGACTCAGAGCGCTCTTATAAATGCTAATCAAGGGGACTAATCAACTGACAGGTTCACTGCTCTTTTTTCTCTCCCTAAGAGCCACTCAAACTTACAGAGATTATCATTCTTTATGACCATGAAACAAAAGACTTATTCCCCTCTACCTTTTTTCTCCACTTATGTATTTTTTTCTCTAGTGCATTTATTTGACATAATATGTCAGTTATGGTTTACTTTGATGCTCAGATGTCATAAACAAGTTATTTTAAGCCTTGTATGTGATAGAGTTTTTAATTTCCTCTTTAGAATTACCCCCCCCCCCACTCCATGTAAATGAGGCACACACAATCCCCAGGTCTATGATCCGGCTAAAAGTAGAAAGCTTTATAAAGACTTTGAAATGTTGATTTAGGGTTTTGAGGATGGCAAGCCATGACAGTTTTAAAATACAATTGAAGTTTTATGTGTGCTTCAAAGTTGCAGAGGATGCCTTTTTTCCCTCCCTCTCAATTGCCTTAGATGTGAAAGCTAAATGTGAGACACTTTTGCTGTCATAGCTCTCAATTCCAGTTCACATATTGTTAAAGAAAATCCTCACTGTTTTAAACAAGTGAAAATACTGCATGTAGTGGCTACAACTTCCATAGTCATGCTATCTCACCTTTGTCGTAGATCTAGAGTCTCAAAACAAGGAGACAGGCAGGTGTATTTTTTTAAACATTGAGATGGGAAAGAACTAATTGTTAATACAAGTCTGATACATATATGGAACTTTCCTAAGCATAATGAACATTGAAAAATATGAACAGAAGTTGAAAATTACAATACAGTTAAAGATGCCACCTTTTGAATTGACTGAACATGGATGGATGGTGAATGACAAATGTTGCTTGGTTGATAAATAATCTTTTTTAAATGAAGGACTTAAACCCAGACTTTCATTTTGGATAATCCCAGACTGATAACGACAATGTTATGGTTAATGCCACCACAAATAAAAAATAAATAAAAAATAAAAACAGAGGTAAAAAAACTGGTGCAACAGGACCACCTTTCAGGGTGGGAAGTGGCTTTGTTTATATTGAGCTAAAAACATTTCGGGGAAGCCATATGCAACATGAACAAGGAGATGAGTTGCGATTGATTGCTTGAGAATAACCATGGTTCCACTTGCCAAAATAACAACACAGCATGGCTCCATTTTGTTTTATCAAGATAAATTCTGACACATTTTCTAAGGAAGATATTGTCTCAGATGATCCTTAACCAGGCTGCAGACTTCCTTCTAAATATTTAATATGCGATTAGAAATCAGCAATATGGTACATTTTAGTCAAGACAATTCAAAATCTCCTCTGGCCATTTCAAACTGGTGTATTAAGGCTGGTTTATACTTCCGACTGCGGCCCAATTTTTGGTCTCAGTCAGTGGTCTCCGATGGTCGGAATGACATCATCCACACTGCCGCGAGCTGCGTCTTTTTTTGAAAAGTCATACGGCCTTTTCTTGCGTGTCTGTGACAGCAAAACGCACAGGTTTGGATGATGAAAAAATTCAACAAAAATTTGTTGCACAGTCGCAAGCCAGTGAAACAAGATAGAGCAAGTTATTGAGGAGCCCAGTAAACATGAACAACAGAACAGGATTTTAAACTTGCCTCTAAACTGAATGAAATTAAAGGATAAATGAACCTTTGCTAAAATTAATATTGGTGCCTAAACAGGCTATCATGCACAGCAAGCACTTGT